>NC_059157.1:73016515-73679849 GCF_019923935.1 Bubalus bubalis
TTTAACATTTATGACTATTAAATTTACCAAAAAAACAAACAAACAGAGAAAGTGAAAGTCACTCAGTTATGTCTGACTCTTTGCGACCCATGGATTGTAACCTGCCCAGGCTCCTCTGTCCATGGAATTCTTCATGCAAGAATAATGGAGTGGGTTGCCATTTCCTCCTCTAGGGGATCTTCCTCACCCAGGGATTTAACTTGGGTCTCGCAAATTTCAGGCAGATTCTTTACTGTCTGAGCCACCAGGGAACACTAAGGTGTCATAAATTGTTAATAATATGAATGACCTCCATGTTCCTTCCCACTTCTAATGAAAGTTCTTCATCCTCACTGAACACTACATCTAATGGCATTTATCATCATTCCTTTATTTATAAAATAAAATCCTTCTTCTCTCAGCTGTTTTGAAGTTAGATGGGGTAACACATATCAAGTGATACACAGATCTTGATAATTTTTATTTTACTTGTTTCACTCTAATGAAGCAAAAATTGTGACTAAAGAAGGTAAAATATTAAATTATCCTAAATTTTATGAATTAAGATTCTCATACCTCTTAGAATGATAAAAGGGAAAGTTTACATGGATCTAAATGAAATTTATTCTGTATATCAAGAAATAAAGATACTCTAATTTTCTATGTGTTCACTAGCAAGGAAGGCTTTAAAATAAACAGCAAATTTAATTGCAAATAAAAATGGTGTATGTTGCATTTCAACAAGTCAAATGGAAAATCAATATATTTTATACAATAGAATGTGATTTATATAGTCATAATATGTATATTACTTAATACTACAATAAATTAGTAAAGCAATACACTAAATCTATTTCCTAACAAATTATAATTAGAAATGTAAATATCACATTAATAACAGAAGGCACAGGCATTTTGCTACTTCATAAGTAGGAACTAATTTAAATATATTCATGCACTGTAAACTGTTGCTTGGTTTCTGCTCAGAATAATTAGGCAACCATGAAATTACAGGGAATAATTTGATTTCATTTCCCATCACATTATAATTCTTTTAGGGTCGGAACAGGAGGAATAACAGATAATAGAATGTTATATTTTCTCTTTACACTGATTTAGTATGATTTCTCAAATGCATTTTATTTTAGAGTTAAACATACATGCCTAATTCCATCTACATATTACATTTCATTTTAAATATGGCTTTAAAATAAATAATACATAGAATTTTCTATTATCTCTTGATTCTTGTTAATTATGTTTAGAGCACAATTTTTAAAGGGTGAAAAGAGAGTTTGCCTACCTACTTTACCTTTTTTATTTCTACGTTCAGTCCTCACCTTTCCAATGATGACTACCGAGGCCAACATAGTGAATCCTGACACCGGGCACCCGAGCCTCATCAGCAGCACTAACTTGGTTTTATTTCTATAGCATTTATCATGTTAACACACACTATACAACTTACTGCTTTTTCTTTTGGCTTTTTTTTTTTTTTTTATCTGTCTCATTCATGGCAAGCTCCTGGACAGCAAAGATCGTTGTCTTTTTGTGAGTGTGTCTCAGTCTCCTTTTAACAGTGCTTATGGGTTTTCCTGGTGGCTCAGACCATGAAGAATCTGCCTGCAATGCCGGAGACCAGGGTTAGACCCCTGGGTGTGGAATATCCCCTGGAGAAGGAAATGGCAATAGACTTCAATATTCTTGCTGGGAGAATTCCATGGACAGAGGAGCTTAGTGAGCTATGGTCCATGGGGTTGCAGAGTTGGACATGACTGAGAGACTAACACTTTCACTTTCGTTTAATGAATAGACATCTTTGGTAATACCTTTACATTGAATCACGTTTTTGTTCATTTATTATGTTAAGTCAATCAAATATGGAACATTCAGAATGCTATTTTAAACATAGGATGCATTTTAAGGTTGTTTAGAAAAATGACTATGTAGTAATCTTATAATCTGTCAGTCAATTCTAGCCAAATTGAGAAGGGGAAATAATCACAGAGGTCAATATTAGAAACACTTATTTTCAATGTGATCTGTTTATTAATGGTGCAAATTTGAAATATGTCATAATGAGGAAAAAGTAAAATAGAATGCTTGGGAAATGCAGCCTCATTAATTGGTTGATAACGAAAGGATAACTATTGATACTAAAAATATTTTGTGTTAGGAAGGCCAGGGATTACCTGTGAGTTTTCAAAACTATGTCTTTGGATGCTGCTGACATAAATGGTGATTTTGGAAAATCATATAATAATTTTTCCTTGTACTTGTTCATGCTAGTTGGCTGTGGAATTTCATATCATCAATAAGAGAAATTTACAATAAAAAGAACTGCTTCTGATTACTGTTCAGAAATAATAACAGAGAGTTTGTCCTCTGTATCGGGTGAGGGGGAGTTGGGGAAAGGATGGTGGATACTCGTGTGTGGGCATGCATGTGTGTGTGGGCGGCACACACATATGTATCCTAAAACTTGGTGAAGAGTTTATAGCCAACTTGTGACTCAATCTAAAACCTTTAGAGGTGAAAATTGCCATTTTGATCTAAGGAAAAAAAAATCACTGAATTATAAGCATGGCCATAGTACCAGAAACGATGGGGTCAGAAGGAGTTGTTAACTGTGCACTCAGGAGTGGTGTCTGCAATGAGTTATCACCTGATAAGAAATTCAGATAGTGCTGGACAACATTCATGATTCTTAAATATTTGTAAATTGTGTGGCTTTCCCATTTCTGCAATTTCTTTTTCTAATATCTTGTCATGTTTCCCATAATTATATGCAACAGCAGCCTTAAATGAAATGTCCTGTATGTTTGTCTTCAAAAGCTCTAAGGAAGAAATACATTATGGAATAATCTTTCTACTTTCTGGCCAGCCTTGGGAGTAAAAAAGCTTTCCAGTGGTAAATTAGAAGGGGGTAGCTGCCAAAAGCAGAGAAAATTGGTTGTAGTCCCTATGAGTAGTAGCAGTAAAAGAAAAACTGGATAAGGTCTGAGAAAGGAACTTGCACTTCAATGCTTTAAATATCTATTTGTAGTTTGCCATAGTCTCTATCACACCATATTACTCACAGCAGGCCAATTCATACATTTCCTTCAATTGCCTGAAATGTATGTTTATGGACTGTTTTTAGCAGTGCAAACCCACTGTGGGACATACAACCAAAATTTTAAGGAAGCAGAAAAACTAAGGTTCAGATTTGCTTTCAGGACTGCAAAGGAATAAATGATTACTTTGGACTTCTCTGGAATTATTATCAATCATCTGTTAACCAGAACCTCTTCCCTCTATTTGGCATTATCCATTTTAGAGGAGAAAAATAAAATTCAGTTCAGTTCAGTTCAGTCACTCAGTCGTGTCCGACTCTTCCCGACCCCATGAACTGCAGCACGCCACGCCTCCCTGTCCATCACCAACTCCCGGAGTTCACTCAAACTCACGTCCATCGAGTCGGTGATGCCATCCAGCCATCTCATCCTCTGCTGTCCCCTTTTCCTCCCACCCCCAATCCCTCCCAGCATCAGAGTCTTTTCCAATGAGTCAACTCTTCGCATGAGGTGGCCAAAGTGCTGGAGTTTCAGCTTTAGCATCATTCCTTCCAAAAAATCCCAGGGCTGATCTCCTTCAGAATGGACTGGTTGGATCTCCTTGCAGTCCAAGGGACTCTCAAGAGTCTTCTCCAACACCACAGTTCAAAAGCATCAATTCTTTGGCATTCAGCCTTCTTCACAGTCCAACTCTCACATCCATACATTACCACAGGAAAAACCATAGCCTTCACTAGACGGACCTTTGTGGGCAAAGTAATGTCTCTGCTTTTGAATATGCTATCTAGGTTGGTCATAACTTTCCTTCCAAGGAGTAAGCGTCTTTTAATTTCATGGCTGCAATCACCATCTGCAGTGATTTTGGAGCCCCCCAAAAATAAAGTCTGACACTGTTTCCACTGTTTCCCCATCTATTTGCCATGAAGTGATGGGACCAGATGCCATGATCTTAGTTTTCTGAATGTTGAGATTTAAGCCAACTTTTTCAATCTCCTTTTTCTGCCTCTTGAGAAACCTATATGCAGGTCAGGAAGCAACAGATAGAACTGGACCTAGAACAACAGACTGGTTCCAAATAGGAAAAGGAGTGCGTCAAAGCTGTATATTGTCACTCTGCTTATTTAACTTATATGCAGAGTACGTCATAAGAAAAGCTGGGCTGGAAGAAGCACAAGCTGGAATCAAGATTGCTGGGAGAAATATCACTAACCTTAGATATGGAGATGACACCACCCTTATGGCAAAAAGTGAAGAGGACCTAAAAATCCTCTTGATGAAAGTGAAAGAGGAGAGTGAAAAAGTTGGCTTAAAGCTCAACATTCAGAAACTGGTCTTGTCCAGAAAGCCTCCCTTAAATTCTAAACTCTTCAAAACAATTCAAATTATTATATCTGGTCAAATGTGGACTTAAATCAAATTTGAACATTTATTTCACCCCAGTATAGCTATTTTCCTAGAACACAAGGCACAACAGAATGATAAAACAAAGATGGGTAAGGTTCGTATGGGTTAAAAAGATAAACTTTGGCCTTGAGCCCTTTTGAGTGTCAATTGCCATTCAAGCTCCATAACTACCCTCCCGACCCTATTTTTCTGGCAATGCTGTGAATGATGGGCTTATTTTACTTGAGAGCCACTTAGAATTTTCTGTTGTGACCTTCTGGGGTTTCTCTTTATTCGGCCACCTGGAACCATTTATTACAACTGCTTTCGCCTCTCTGACTCTTGAGGTCCCTTTGAAGTTTCACCTTTTGGTCTCTACCAATCTGGATCTCATTTTTCTTTCTTTTTTTTTTTTTTTTTTTCCTGTAGCGACCGGGGCTAGTGGCCTCTGCCAAGCAGAATGAAGGGGATTTTGCCTAGTGTTACATCTCCTTAATTAACCAAATTGGAGAATTTGCTCTTTCAGTTCCTCTGTCTTGAAAACCAAACAAGTCACAATAGGTTGGGTCAGCCCAGTGTGATTAGTTGACACTCCTAGCACTCACAACTGCCCCGTAGTCAAGAAGTCATCAGATGATATATGCTTAGCTGAGCCTCTTCTGATGAAAATTTCTTTTTCTGCATAGAACAGGATGTGATCTGCAGAGCTAGAGAGTAACTTTGTGAGAACAGAATATTTTATACATATATTAGTTTTATCCTAAGAGCCATCATATGTATTTGTTGTAATTTGTATTTAAAATAACCTCAGGTAATGAGATATTTTATAAACTTATAAAGGCAAAGAATAAAAAAAGAAATCACCCACTAGAATTGGCTTTAGGGTCAAACTTGATTTAACCTGCTTCTAGTGTTTTCTAGGTAAACATAATATCACACAGAGACAACACAGCAGAACCCTAGGTTCTGTAGGATTCACAATGCAATTGAAGGATTTCCTTGAAGACAAACTTAAGAGACAGTTGCTTTTGATGGCTATGTTTACTCTGCTCCTAGACAAGCCAGAGATGCCAGCTGGTGCCTGTGATGGAGAGGACTGATGTTTTCCCATCTGTTCTACGTGTGGTACATGCCTCAGTAGCATCTCCCTACGATGATTTTGTCTGTATTCTGCTGCTGCTGCTAAGTCACTTCAGTCGGGTCTGACTCCGTGTGAGCCCATAGACGGCACCTTCTCTCTTTTCCCAAGATATGACATTTTAGTTGTTATACAGAAGACTTTTAGCTTAACTTATTATCTACACAGACAAATAAGTTTAGAAAGCTTGTGTTCTAATGATAGTCATATACATACTTATCTATGGCAGGAAACTATAGATGGCATTGTTTTCAGTTAAGGAGTTACTCTGGATTTAGAGGGAATAAACTTAAATTCCACTGACTGGTGTAGCTCAGATGGTAAAGAATCTGCCTTCAATACAAGAGACTGCGATTTGATCCCAGTTAGGAAGATCCTCGGGAGCAGAGAATGGCAACCCATTCCTGTATTCTTGCCTGGGAAATCCCAGGGACAGAGGAGCTTGGCCATCTACAGCCTGTGGGATTGCAAAGAGTCAGTCACGACTGAGCCACTAACAATATCGCCACTACTACTCAAAGTCACAAATGTAGAAACACATGGAGAAACTTTGGACTGCACTTTAGCTGTTAGTTGTCCAATTGGTGCATCTGAATTTTCATTTGTATGATCTGAGGAGAATTGTAACCACATCAAGGCTACATCTTCAGTATTGCTAGAGACTTGTGGAATGTCTTTTCTCAATTTTACTTTTTTTCTCCTCCTCTAATATTTCTGCATTTTATCAGGCAGAAAATGAAAAGAAAATGCATTTAGACGACTGCTAGCTATTTTGAAAACTTTATTACATATTGCTTTACGTTCTTATTTCTATATCTATCTCCCTTTTACAATTCCATTTCTTTTCAAGTGTTCTCTTTGTGCTGCTTGTTATTCTCCATTTTATTAGATGGTGCAGCACTGGATGCAGTTTCTTAATTTTAAAGTTGGCTTTTAATGGCTTTTTGCAATTAGAAAATAAGTAAATGCTCTTGAATATTTTTTTTAGCCTTTATTTTTTTTAATTTTATTTTATTTTTAAACTTTACAAAATTGTATTAGTTTTGCCAAATATCAAAATGAATCCACCACAGGTATACATGTGTTCCCCATCCTGAACCCTCCTCCCTCCTCCCTCCCCATACCCTCCCTCTGGGTCGTCCCAGTGCACCAGCCCCAAGCATCCAGTATCGTGCATCGAACCTGGACTGGCAACTCGTTTCATACATGATATTTTACATGTTTCAATGCCATTCTCCCAAATCTTCCCACCCTCTCCCTCTCCCACAGAGTCCATAAGACTGTTCTATACATCAGTGTCTCTTTTGCTGTCTCGTACACAGGGTTATTGTTACCATCTTTCTAAATTCCATATATATGCGTTAGTATACTGTATTGGTGTTTTTCTTTCTGGCTTACTTCACTCTGTATAATAGGCTCCAGTTTCATCCACCTCACTAGAACTGATTCAAATGTATTCTTTTTAATGGCTGAGTAATACCCCATTGTGTATATGTACCACCGCTTTCTTATCCATTCATCTGCTGATAGACAATCTAGGTTGCTTCCATGTCCTGGCTATTATAAACAGTGCTGCAATGAACATTGGGGTACACGTGTCTCTTTCCCTTCTGGTTTCCTCAGTGTGTATGCCCAGCAGTGGGATTGCTGGATCATAAGGCAGGTCTATTTCCAGTTTTTTAAGGAATCTCCACGCTGTTCTCCATAGTGGCTGTACTAGTTTGCATTCCCACCAACAGTGGAAGAGGGTTCCCTTTTCTCCACACCCTCTCCAGCATTTATTACTTGTAGACTTTTGGATCGCAGCCATTCTGACTGGTGTGAAATGGTACCTCATAGTGGTTTTGATTTGCATTCTCTGTTAATGAGTGATGTTGAGCATCTTTTCATGTGTTTGTTAGCCATCTGTATGTCTTCTTTGGAGAAATGTCTATTGAGTTCTTTGGCCCATTTTCTGATTGGGTCATTTATTTTTCTGGAGTTGAGCTGTAGGAGTTGCTTGTATATTTTTGAGATTAGTTGTTTGTCAGTTGCTTCATTTGCTATTATTTTCTCCCATTCTGAAGGCTGTCTTTTCACCTTGCTAATAGTTTCCTTTGCTGTGCAGAAGCTTTTAAGGTTAATTAGGTCCCATTTGTTTATTTTTGCTTTTATTTCCAATATTCTGGGAAGTGGGTCACAGAGGATCCTGCTGTGATGTATGTCAGAGAGTGTTTTGCCTATGTTCTCCTCTAGGAGTTTTATAGTTTCTGGTCTTACGTTGAGATCTTTAATCCATTTTGAGTTTATTTTTGTGTATGGTGTTAGAAAGTGTTCTAGTTTCATTCTTTTACAAGTGGTTGACCAGATTTCCCAGCACCACTTGTTAAAGAGATTGTCTTTAATCCATTGTATATTCTTGCCTCCTTTGTCAAAGATAAGGTGTCCATATGTGCGTGGATTTATCTCTGGGCTTTCTATTTTGTTCCATTGATCTATATTTCTGTCTTTGTGCCAGTACCATACTGTCTTGGTAACTGTGGCTTTGTAGTAGAGCCTGAAGTCAGGTAGGTTGATCCCTCCAGTTCCATTCTTCTTTCTCAAGATTGCTCTGGCTATTAGAGGTTTTTTGTATTTCCATATAAATTGTGAAATTATTTGTTCTAGCTCTGTGAAGAATACTGTTGGTAGCTTGATAGGGATTGCATTGAATCTATAAATTGCTTTGGGTAGTATACTCATTTTCACTATATTGATTCTTCCAATCCATGATCATGGTATATTTCTCCATCTATTAGTGATAATAATAGACAAACCCACAGCAAACATTATCCTCAATGGTGAAAAATTGAAAGCATTTCCTCTAAAGTCAGGAACAAGACAAGTGTGCCCACTTTCACCATTACTATTCAACATAATTTTGGAAGTTTTGGCCACAGCAATCAGAGCAGAAAAAGAAATAAAAGGAATCCAAATTGGAAAAGAAGAAGTAAAACTCTCACTGTTTGCAGATGACATGATCCTCTACATGGAAAACCCTAAAGACTCCACCAGAAAATTACTAGAACTAATCAATGACTATAGTAAAGTTGCTGGATATAAAATCAACACACAGAAATCCCTTGCATTCCTATACACTAATAATGAGAAAACAGAAAGAGAAATTAAGGAAACAATTCCATTCACCATTGCAACAGAAAGAATAAAATACTTAGGAATATATCTACCTAAAGAAACTAAAGACCTATATATAGAAAACTATAAAACACTGGTGAAAGAAATCAAAGAGGACACTAATAGATGCTCTTGAATTTTTAAAAATAATTCTATTTTTAATATAATACTAATTAAGTTTTAATAGCCTAGCATATTGCATTGGTCATGCACTGTCTTGGTCAGATGTGAACAACATGGTGTAAATTGACTTTTGTTCCAAACTCATCTCTATTAAAGAAATGTTATTTTCCTGGATTCTGGATTTAAACCAGCCCTCACCCTCTTTCATAAAAGAAAAATGAAAATAACAACTACACTAGGATATTATGCTAAACCTATCAATGTAGCCAAAATCTCCAAATTTAACAATATGTTCTGTTGGTAAGGTTGGGGTACAGGGATGGGGGGAGGGGTGGTATCTTCCTAAATTTATTGTGGCAGTATAAGTTGGCTCATACCTTGAGGAGAAGTATTTGGCAAATCTACTAATATAATCAATTCATATACCTTATGAAAAGCATTCCACTTCTGGGAATTTATCCCTCAGACAGTCTTGGCACACATGCAGAAGACAAATACTCAAGGTCAGTTATTGGGGCATTGTCTTAACAGCAAATAATTGGTTTAAATTCTTTTTGTCAATGGAAAATAATATTGGGCAGCCCTAAAGAAGAATGAGGAAGGATTCTATTCACTTATAGTAAGAAATTATAATTTGACCTTATAAAATGAAAAAGATAAGACATAAAAAAGCATATTTAATATGTTCATTTTCTATACAAAGGTAAAAAATAGCAATATACATTTGCTTACATTTGTATAAAAATAACTATAAACTCACAGAAGCTGTTATTTAATGACAGTTGAATAAGATTTTAGAATATGAATGGCAAAAGAAGGAGTGAGATTTCCACTCTATTCATTAAGTTTAAACATTTAATTTTTTTTTTTTTTTTTACTTTACAATATTGTATTGGTTTTGCCATACATCAACATGAATCTGCCACGGGTGTAGACGTGTTCCCAATCCCGAACCCCCCTCCCACCTCCCTCTCCATACCATCCTTCTGGGTCATCCCAGTGCACCAGCCCCAAGCATCCAGTATCCTGTATCGAACCTGGACTGGTGATTCATTTCTTATATGATATTATACATGTTTCAATGCCATTCTCCCAAAATATTTAAGTAGATTACTTATTACACACATAAACACACATATACACACATAGAAACACAACAGGTCAATACAAAATGAAGATGAAAATTTATCAGAAAACCTGTGGTAAGTCACATTACTACAATTGAGCATAGAGTGTGGTCCTAAGGAAATTCTGGTGTGATGGGAATATTTGTATCATGATTGTGGTGGTAGTTTCACAGGGGTATATATGTGTCAAAGTTTACTGTTTGGTACACTTTAAATTGAAACAGGTTATTAAATGCAAATCATATCTCAAACGATTCAGTTGAAAAAGCTTTATTTTGGACCTCTAAAACTACTACAATTACTACTACTAATAATTGTTATCATATTGATATTTTATCATTATATAATATATATAATTAATAATTATTATTATGAATTATATAGAGACAACTCTATTATATAGACATCACTTTTAGTATCTACTTATACAAAATGTGAAGAAGGCTGAGCACCAAAGAATTGATGCTTTTGAACTGTGGTGTTTTGGAGAAGACTCTTGAGAGTCCGTTGGACTGCAAGGAGATCCAACCAGCCCATTCTGAAGGAGATCAGCCCTGGGATTTTTTGGAAGGAATGATGCTAAAGCTGAAACTCCAGTACTTTGGCCACTTCATGCGAAGAGTTGACTAATTGAAAAAGACTCTGATGTTGGGAGGGATTGGGGGCAGGAGGAGAAGGGGATGACAGAGGATGAGATGGCTGGATGGCATCACCGACTCGATGGACGTGAGTCTGCGTGAACTCCGGGAGTTGGTGATGGACAGGGAGGCCTGGCGTGCTGTGATTCATGGGGTCGCAAAGAGTCGGACACGACTGAGCGACTGAACTGAACTGAACTGAACTGATACAAAATGGAAGTATTTTCCCACATGCATAATGCTAGATCTCATATGAAAGCATTTAAAGTGGTCTGATTTTATCTACGTTTATTATCTCTTAGAAAGAAGGTCCACATGAGTATTCTATCCTTCCTAACCTGCTTCATTGTCTTCAAATGACTTATCATGACCTGACATATCACATACATCATTAAATATCTATCATCTTCCTTTCGGTTCAGTTCAGTCACTCAGTTGTGTCTGACTCTTGGCGACTCCATGGATTGCAGCACGCCAGGCCTCCCTGTCCATCACCAACTCCCGGAGTTCACTCAAACTCATATCCATTGAGTCAGTGATGCCATCCAACCATCTCATCCTCTGTCATCCCCTTCTCCTCCCGCCTTCAATCTTTACCAGCATCAGGGTCTTTTCAAATGAATCAGCTCTCCCTCTAGAATAGAAGTTTTCTGAAGATGTGGACTTTACTTAGTTCACTGCTCTGCCCTTGGCACTTGATGTCTCTAGCATGTAGTAGGCACTCTGTAAATACTTGTTTACTTCTTAAGAATGGATTAAAATAAGTTACAAATAAAACTCTTAGAAAGTTGCCACATTGGATAGTTAATCTCCAAATTAGCTCTGAACAGCCAGGGTTTCCTCCAGCATTGGAATGGATCATCCTGTCTTTGAGTTCCAGAGGAAGTGGTTAGCTAGTATATACAGGAGAAAGTACAGAAAATTCATTAGAATTACACTTTTAACAAAATGATATGTTTCCTATATGATACATGGAAGCCTAGGCTGGAAGGGATAACAACAGATTCACCTATTCCTTTTCAGGTCACTTTCGGGCATCAACTTTCTAAAGGCTAGGTGTGATGGAAACCAGCAACAGTTTAACTTGCTCTATCTCTCTTGTCTGAAGTCTCTGTTTATTCAGTATGGTTTGTGTCTGTATGTGTGGTGTTTGGTGTGTTGCTTGTTTTATGCCTATCATAAAAGTTAAATTCATTTGTTAAATATGCATTACAGAAGATCTTAACTACCAACGAGTTCATGATCATCCTGTTTTTTGACTAGTTCAACTATTCATTTATCTGTTTATCAATATATTTTTATCAAGACCTACTAACAGCCTTAAAGAGATAGGAAAATTCTTAAAGATCAGAATACCATACCATCTTACCTGCCTCCTGAGAAACCTGAATGCAGGTCAAGAAGCAACAGTTAGAACCAGACATGGAACAATGAACGGGTTCAAAATTGAGAAAGGAGTATAACAACACTGTATATTGTCACCCTGCTTATTTAACTTATATGCAGAGCATACCATGTGAAATGCTGGTCTGGATGAGTCACAAGTTGGAATCAAGATTGCCAGGAGAAATAACCTCAGATAGGCAGATGACACCACCCTCACAGCAGAAAGCTAAGAGAAACTTAACAGTCTCTTGAAGTTGAAAGAAGAGAATGAAAAAGCTGGCTTAAAACTCAACATTCAGAAAATTAAGATCATGGCATTTAGTCCCATCATGTCAAGGCAAATAGATAGGGAAACAATGGAAACAGTGACAGACTGTATTCTCTTGGGTTCCAAAATCACTGCAAATGGTGACTGCAGCCATGAAAGTAAAAGACACTTGCACCTTAAAAGAAAAGCTATGAAAAACCTAGACAGCATATAAAAAAGGAGACACATCACTTTGCCTACAAAGATCTGTATAGTCAAAACTATGGCTTTTCCAGTAGTCATGTACAGATGTGAGAGTTGGACCATAAAGAAGGCTGAGCACCAAAGAATTGATGCTTTCAAAATGTGGTGCTGGAGAAGACTCTGGAGAGTCCCTTGACCAGCAAAGAGATCAAACCTGTCAATCCTAAAGGGAAAAAACCCAGACTATTCATTAGAAGGGTTGATGTTGAAGCTGAATCTTCAATATTTTGGCCACCAGATGTGAAGAGCTGGCCCATTGGAAGAGACTCCGATGCTCAGAAAGATTGAGGGCAAGAAGAGAAGGGTACGATAGAGGCTGAGATGGTTGTATGGCATCATCAATTCAATGGACATGAGTTTGAGAAAACTCAAGAAGATAATGAAGACAGGGAAAGCCTGACAGGGTCTCAAAGAGTTGGACATGACTGAGCAACTGAACAACACGGGTAAAAGCCTGGCACTGTTGTAGGCACAGGAAAATCAACAGGGAATAAAGCCTGGACTTATCATCCAGAGTTAACATATTTTTCAGGAAGACAGGAAATATTGTACATATAATTAAGAAATATTAAATGTGAAGATGATATCACACACAGTCTGTTTATCTAGTTATCTTTTTATCTAGTTATTATGTGGAATGCAGACTTTAAAAGGGAAGAATGAAAGCCACAGAGCCCTGTTAGATTTCTAAAGTCCTCAGGAGAGAAATGCCTTGATCTGCATGAGTTAGGGTATTAGAAATGGTAAGAAGTCATTGAATTCAGTGTGTATTTCATAATCAGAATGGATATTCTAATGAATTGGATGTGGGGAATGAGGAGATTATAGGAGTCAAGAGTGCCTCCTTTATTTTGCCCAAAGAAAGTAGTTTAACAATGGGGAAGGCAGTTGCTAATTCTGCTTTGGTTATAAATTTGATATGACTATTGGCACCAAATAAGGAATGCTGAGTGGAAAGCTGGAAAAAAAATGAAGTTTGGTATTAAGAGAGTGCCAGTATTGGAGATAATAATGTGAAATTGATCAGCTAGTAATTATTCTATTAATATAGGATTTATAGATGGAATTGTAAAGCATGAGATAGTAAGAGATCATCTGGAAAACAAGTGAAGATCCAGAAAGTAGGTGATGAGACATTTGAACCTTTGGTATTCCATTATATAAAGGTTTGGAAAGAAGAGCCAGCAAAGGTCTCTGTGGAAGAAGAACACCAAGACAAAGAATGTGTTTTAAAGTCACTTAAATATCTGCACCTCAATGCTCATTGCAAACCTACTCGCAATAGCCAAGCCTTTAAAACAACCTAGTGTTAGTCATTTAGGCACGTCCAACTCTTTTGTGATCCCACGGTCTATAGACCACCAGACTCTTCTGTCCATGGAATTCTCCAGGGAAGAGTACTGGAGTGGGCAGCCATTCCCTTCTCCAGGGGATCTTTCTAACCCAGGGATCAAATCCAGGCCTCCTACATTGCAGGCAGATTCTTTGCCATCCAAGCCACTAGGGAAGCCCCTGACTATTAATCAGCTATAGGAAAACAAAATTCTGCCATATATTGCAACATTGACCTTGAGGGCTATATAAAGTAAGTCAGACAGAAAAAGACAGTTACTGTATGATTTCATTTATATATGGAATCTAAAAAGAAGAAGAAAAAAAAAAGAACTATACAAACAGATAGTAGCTGGGTGATAGGGGAAATGAGAGATGTTGATCAAAGTGTGTAAACTTCCAGTTATGAGTTCAATGAGTTCTAGGGATCTCATGTACAGCATGGTGGTTATAGTTAACAGCGCTGTATTAAATACTTGAAAGTTGCTAAGAAAGTGGATCTTCAATGTTATCACCAGAAAAGTATAAAGAAAGTGAGTTTATGGATATATTAGCTAACCTCACTATGGTAATCATTCCACTATATATATGTGAATCAAGTCATCACATTATACACCCTAAGTGAAAGTGAAAGTCATTCAGTCATGTCCAACTCTTTGTGACACCATGGACTAATACAGTCCATGAAATTCCCCAGGCCAGAATAATGGAATAGGTACCCTTTCCCTTTTCCAGGGGATCTTCCCAACTCAGGGATCAAATCCAGGCCTCCCGCATTGCAGATGGATTCTTTACCAACTGAGTTATACATCTTAAACTTAGTGTTAAATGTTAATTAAATCTCAATAAATCTGTGGGTAAAAGACAGGCAGGAAAAAACAAAACAAAATGAAAAAAAAAACACCAGTGAGTATGTTGTCCTGGAAGCAAAATGAAGAAAATGCTTCAAAAAGGAGGAACTAAGAATCTGTGTTAAACTCTGCAGGAATTTGAACAAATTGAAAGTAAGAAATAACCACTGAATTAAGCCAGATATTGTTGTTTTTAATCATGATAAAAGTCTCGGTGGACTCTCAGGATTTTATGCCTAATTGGAATATACTGATGGATGGTGTCAATGCAGGAGATATAAAAAATGCAGTTTCAATCCTTGGGTGGGGAAGATCCGCTAGAGATGGAAATGGCAACCCACTTCAGTTTTGTTTCCTGGAGAATCCCATGGACAGAGGACCCTGGCAGGCTACAGTCATAGGGCTGAAAAGTCAGACACAACTGAGGCAAATTAGCACAAGCACAAGAGACAGGGATTTGAGAGAGTCAATTCCTAGAAAGGTTGATTGTGATTTTCAGTCTGTCTGCCCCCATCAAAGAAAACTAATCAATCTGACCACATGGACCACAGCCTTGTCTAACTCAGTGAACTATGAGCCATGCTGTGTAGTGCCACCTGAGACAGATGGGTCATGGTGGAGAGGTATGACAAAACGTGGTCCACTGGAGAACGGAATGGTAAACCACTTCAGTATTCTTGCCTTGAGAACCCCATAAACAGTATGAAAAGGCAAAATGATAGGACACTGAAAGATGAACTCAAGTCAGCAGGTGCCCAATATACTACTGGAGATCAGTGGAGAAATAACTCCAGAAAGAATAAAGAGACAGAGCCAAAGCAAAACAGCATCCAGTTGTGGATATGACTGGTAATGGAAGTAAAGCTCGATGCTGTAAGGAGTAATATTGCATAGGAACCTGGAATGTTAGGTCCATGAATCTAAGCAAATTGGAAGTGGGAAAAGAGGAGATAGCAAGAGTGAACTTGGACATTTTAGGAATCAGTGAACTCGGACTGGAATGGGTGAATTTAACTCAGATGACCATTATATCTACTACTGTGGGCAAGAATCCTTTAGAAGAAATAGAGTAGCCATCATAGTCAAAAAAGAAAGAGTCCGAAATGTAGTACTTGGATTCAATCTCAAAAATGACAGAATGATCTTCTGTTCGTTTCCAAGGCAAACCATTCAATATCACAGTAATCCAAGTCTATGCCCTGATCAGTAAATGCTGAAGCAGCTGAAGTTGAACGGTTCAATGAACATCTACAAGACATTCTAGAACTAACACCTAAAAAAGATGTCCTCTTCATTATAGGGGACTGGAATGCAAAAGCAGGAAGTCAAAAAAATACCTGGAGTAACAGGCAAATTTGGCCTTGGAGTACAGAATAAAGCAGTTCAAAGGCTCCTAGAGTTTTGCCAAGAGAACGCACTGGTCACATCAAACACCCTCTTCCAATAATACAAGAGAAGACTCTACACATTGTCATCACCAGATGGTCAATACCAAAATCAGACTGATTATATCATTTGCAGCCAAAGATGGAGAAGCTCTATACAGTCAGCAAAAGCAAGACTAGAAGCTGACTGTGACTCAGATCATGAACTCCTTATTGCCAAATTCAGGTTTAAATCGAAGAAAATAGGGAAAACCACTAGACCATTCAGGTATGACATAAATCAAATCCCTTATAATTATCCAGTGGAAGGGATTAAATCTGATAGAGTGCCTGAAGAACTATGGAAGGAGGCTCGTGACCTTGTACAAGAGTCAGTGGCCAAGACTATCTCCAAGAAAAAGAAATGCAAAAAGGCAAATGGCCGTCTGAGAAGGTCTTAAAAATAGCTGAGAAAAGAAGAGAAGCTAAAGGCAAAGGAGAAAAAGAAAGATATACGCATTTGAATTCAGAGTTCCAAAGATTAGCAAGGAGAGCTAAGAAAGCATTCCTCAGTAATCAGTGCAAAGAAATAGAGGAAAACAATAGACTGGGAAAGCCTAGAGATATTTTCAACAAAACTGGAGATACCAAGGGAAAATTTCATGCAAAGATGAGCTCGATAAAGGACAGAAATGGTATGGATCTAACAGAAGCAAAATATATTAAGAAGAGGTGGCAAGAATATACAGAGGACTATGCAAAAAAGATTTTCATGGCCCAGATAATCACGATGGTGTGATCACTCACCTAGAGCCACACATCTGGAATGCAAAGTCAAGTGGGCCTTAGGAAGCATCACTACAAACAAAGCTAGTGGAGGTGATGGAATTCCAGTTGAACTATTTCAAATCCTAAAAGATGATGGTGTGAAAGTACTGCACTCAATATGCCAGCAAATCTGGAAATCTCAGCAATGACCACAGGACTGGAAAAGGGCAGTTTTCATTCCAATCCCAAAGAAAGGCAATGCCAAAGAGTGCTCAAACTACCGCACAATGGCACTCACCTTACATGCTAGTAAAGTAATGCTCAAAATGTTCCAAGCCAGGTTTCAACAGTATGTGAACCATGAACGTCCAGACGTTCAAGCTGGGTTGAGAAAAGGAAGAGAGGAACCAGAGATCAAATTGCTAACATTTGTTGGATCATTAAAAAATCAAGGGAGTTCCAGAAACACATTTACTGCTGCTTCATTGCTATGCCAAAGACTTTGACTGTGTGGATCACAACAAACTGTGGAAAATTCTGAAAGAGATGGGAATACCAGACCACCTGACCTGCCTCTTGAGAAATTTGCATGCAGGTCAGGAAGCAACAGTTAGAACTGGACATGGAACAACAGACTGGTTCCAAATTGGGAAAGGAGTACGTCAAGGCTGTGTATTGTCACCTTGTTTATTTAAATTATATGCAGAGTATCATGAGGAATGCTAGGCTGTATGAAGCATCACCGGCACGATGAACATGAGTTTGAGTAAATTCTGGGAGTTTTTGATGGACAAGGAAGCCTGGCCTGCTACAGGCCATGAGTTTGCAAAAAGTCAGACACAGACTAAGACTGAACTGAATTTCACCTCACCAGAGGCAGTACAAAATATGAGGGATCATTTACCTCTTAGAACTTCCTGGAGCAGCTGGTGTCAGATCATGTATGTGATTTTCTTGGTTTCTTCCCCTTTCCTTTTCTGCCTCCCAACTCTCTGCTCAGCTTCTTCAGGAGCACTTCTTAAACATACCACTTGCACCTAAATTCTTGACACAGGAAATTCTTCTTGGAGAAGAAACATCAATGTTTGATTTCAGCAATATTAGAATGAAAACTCAGTACATGGAAATGAATAAATTTTGTAATGCAATGGTGTTCTGCTTTCATGAAATGTAACAGAAGTATTTTCTATTAGGATGTCATCTTGACCTATTTCTAATTTAATCCATACCACTTCTCTGTGTCAGAAATACAGATCTATTACAAGGAATAATTAAGAAAAGTAAGGAAATACTTTATATGTTAGTGAATTAATGAAAACTTGATTCTTCTTACTAACTCTTTCCAAAGTCAACTCAAAAGACCTCATTCACAAGAAATATTATAAAATGATAATACAATAGCTAAATCATTTATGCTCATAATGCTAAAAAACAATATGTTTTCTCTCTCCCAGTGATCTCCCTAGTGTTATTAATAATGAAATCTATTAGTCTCACACATACAAATGTGTCAGTGTTTTGAGAAGAATAATTAATACAAATAAGGAATTATAAAAATATACAGTTAAGTTTCATAATATTTTAAATTTCATTGCTATAATTGTTGATTTTAGTTTATCAGCATTGACATCTGTTAACACTGAAATTCCATAATACTGTTGTGACAATTTCTCACAATTTTAAGACTCTGCAGAAAAATTTTGTGACTGGTGAATTTTATACAAACTGTCTTCCAAAATTATTTCATGTATTTTTCTTATCCTGAAATCCATTATTTGCAATAAAAATTGGCCTACACCCCTATACTTATATCTTTCTTGATTATCAAAAATGAAACAAAACAAAAACTTCTCTTGTGTTTCATAAGTTTTCTTTCCCAGGTTCTTGTCCATAAAGAAATTAGACTCTATCTCATTCTTTAAATAATAATGAATATTTGTACATGGCACAAAAAGACTTTCTGAGGAACAATGAGAAATCTTCCTCTATATGTATTTCATGAATGGGTCCTTAGGAACAGACGGTAACTGATTTCACAACCAGATATATTTGGACTGAATCACATTTTTGTATATTTTTCACTTTAGCATAATATATTTTAAAATATATTGATACCTAATGTTACCACTAATGATTTTTTTTAAGTTTACTTTCAATTTTAAAATAAAATCTCTGCAAGTACTAAGAGTCATATGCATATATATTTGTTAAATGAACAAATGAATAAATAAGTCATATTTCTGTAAATAAAACATAAATATATTATTATTTGCCAACTGTGGTCAAAGATGCCTCTCCACACAGTTAAGTTCTCAGATTTCAAATTAGTCTTTTAAGATAAAGGGGAAACCCTGATGATAGAGACCAGATAAGGACCAACTGATAAAATCAGTTTAAGGTAATAATTAAAGAGGTGAAAATTGGCTTATTATAAGGTGCCTCTTACTGGGAAAATGTATTTTGACCAGTGTGAAATATATCCATATGTAAAAATATAAATTTTGGTTCGATTAAAAGACTATCTCTTAAAGATCAATCAGTTAAAATGTGGGAACTGTGTTGGATTCTTAATTTTTATAATTCTGTCTAAGTTACTGTTGGTACCCATGGAAAAAAGTGTGCATGAACCAATTTCCCAAGTTTCTTAGAAAAGATCATCATTGCAGAGTATAATCTTGATGCTAACTTAAGGGAAAAGAAAGCATGAAAGAACATTTCCTGTATTATACATCAATGACAAAATATATCATAACTTATATATTGTGACAATATTTCATTTGTTGACTGTGTGCTTTGTTGATGTGGGGGAAGTGCTGCCTATGAGAACCTGAGTGGTTTAAGGATTATTGCCAGTAAACCTCAAGATGAAACAGGAGTGATAATGGAAAAATTATATTCTGCTGGAAATCTCTGGAGGTTTTACTACATGAGGTATAATTGGAACTGCCTAGCAAATCAGTAATCCAATTTCCAAATCAAGTTTATTAGTCATAAAAAACATGAATACTTCAAATCTATCTTGAGGGGTCTAATCAATAATAACAGGAAGTAGGAATACAGAAAATCATCTTAATTTTGAAAGTTCCACTAGTAATAAATGCTTCTGAGGGAGAAGGAAAGGCCCTTCATAGTCATTATTTAGATACTTTGACTTAGAGATTTGACGTTTTAAGAACAAAGCATGATATTCTGTTGACACGGAGTATTTTCTTGGATTTCTCTTACAGTTAAACCCCTTCAACTTCTAGATAGAAAATTATTAGGGACAATCTAAGACGAACTATGAACAGATACAATTCAAAATTTTCTGAGGCATTTCTCTGTAAATGTGTATTTAAATATAGCAAATAAATATAGCTTAATTATTTTCTGAATACTAAAGAATCACTTGGAGCAAAAGGACATTAATTTTTGATTTATATCAAATTAATATTATAAAATCTTCTTGAAAATATTTTCTTATAAGCTATACAAAGATTTTCTTTTGCCACATATATAATTTTATAAAACATAATTCACCTCAATTTACATACACACATATTTGCTTCATAATTTAAAATTACAATATGAAATAAATAGAAACAATAATCCATAAACAAACTCAGAATGTCCACAAAATGATGCAATTATTAATAAGAGTGGGCATTTGCTGTTTTGAGATGGAAGTTCAAGATCCAACAGTCCTAAATTAAAATAAACCTTTACATTCAGTGAATTTCTTTTTATAGGAGCTTTGACTTTTCTGTGTTGCCCCTCCCCCATGGCAGAGTGTGAAGTGGTTAGAAAAGAAATCATAATACCAATTCACAACTCCAGAACCCAACTGGGATCAACTGCTAAAGATATTTCTGATCAGAAATAAAGAAATAACCTTCTTCTGTGGGGCTTTTCAGCTTTGACAGCAGAAAAATCTCTTCAATTTTGAAATCTGAGATATCCAGAAAAATAATTTTCCTGCAATAATCTGACTCAAACATGTGGCTTTAGCAATAAAACATGGCATCATCATGAGTCTTTTGGAATACGTATGTTACTTCCATGTATGCTTACTGAGTTTCAAGATTTAAAAAATGGAAAACATGGTGTTGTTCCCTTTAACAGTGTTATTTGTCCAAGAAATTTAGTTGTGTAGAGTATCCAAAATGGATTATTATTTTTTTCTCATTTTTAAATTTAAATTATTCCCATTGTGTGCAACATTTATTTTTTATAAGAATTTTTTTTTTCTGGAGAAGCAAAGAAGATGCTAATCTCCAAATTTTCATAACTATGCATTGCTTCTTGGCTGAAAATGGACCAGCAATTCTGAGAAATTATAAAACTGATTGGATTAGAGTGTTAATGCAAATAGTATTAAATTTCTCCCAATTTTTGTCACCTACTTCAGAGAAAAATTTCTCTAGAAAACTTAAGGAAGCAGTTCCTGTCCTGCTATACTCAGGGGTGACTCTGGCAGAAACAGGGACCTGTCTGAAGAGCTTCCTTCTTTAGAGGGCCAGCCCCACACACCACCATGTCTGCAACAGTCTCAGCTGGGCCTTGTAGCCAGTTAAACGGGACCAGCGCCACACATCAGCACATGCAGAGCAGTTGAGGCTGTAACTTTCAGTTAGCCAGGCCAACCCCAGCCACGGGTGCACTGCGACAGTTCCAAGCAGGTCTCATAGACAACCAGGGCAAAGACCAGCCCCTCCATGAGGGTGTCGGAAGCAGTCACAATCAAATCACACAAGCAGCGTGCCAGAGGTCAGACCCTCTGGCCAGTGCACCCACAGTGATCACGGCTGGACCTCATAAATTTACAATAGCCAAGATAGGGAAGCACACTCTGCCCACTGATGGATGAGTGGGTAAAGAAGAGGTACATATATACAATGGAATACTTCTCAGCCATAAAAACCAATGGAATTGTGCCATATGTTACACCACAGTTGGCCCTAGAGTATATAATTCTAAGTGAAATAAGTCAGACAGAGAAAGACAAATACTGTATGATTTCACTTACCTGTGGAATTTAAACAAAACAGATGAACAAACAAAACCAGAGACAGATTCATAGATACAGAGAAAAAAACTGGTGGTAGCCAGAGGGGAGGGGAGGGAGGGATTGGGTGAAATAGGTATAGGGGATTAGGGAGAACAAACTTCCAGCTGTAAAATAAGTCAGAAGGAAGTAATGTAGAACATAGGGAATATCATTAGTAATATTATAATAACTTCATATGGTGACAGCTGGTTAGTAAACCTGTGGTGATCAATTCATCGTGTATATAAAACGTTAAATCGCTATGTTATGCACCTAAAACTAATATAATAGTGTATGTTAGCTACTCAACTTAAAAAGAATTTACTGAACACTAGATTTAAACACATTCTATTCAATCCAGCTGTCCTATTTGGTGTAATGTTTACAACTGGAGAATCCCATGGATGGAGAAGCCTGGTAGGCTGCAGTTCATGGGGTCGCACAGAGTCAGACACAATTGAAACGACTTGGCAGCAGTTACAACTTCAGAAAAAAAAATTTCTCACTCTTGTCTCATTTTCTTCTGTCTTTTCCTTTTTTCACTCCCTTTTGTAAACAAACAAACAAAAAATCAATATAACAACAAATAAACCAAGGAAAAAATTCCTTCCATGCCCTGTCTATGGGCTTCCTTTTAACTACACCTGAATGGGCCCTGGCAGTATGCATGTATTTACACTCAGAATGCAGAGTTTCCTGCCACAATCAATGGAGCAATAAGTGTTGATCCAAACTGTGCTTATTAAATTGTCTTTTGTGAAATGAGAGCAGTCTCCTGGAAGCAAGGCATCTATGATCTGCACTGTGATGAGATGTGAATCTTCTACCTTGTGGACAGAGCAGAGTAAGATGAATTTTTACAGTGAAAAAAATGGGAGCAGATGTCATAGCAGTGAGAAACAACAACAATAAAACAAGCAAACAAGAAATAAAGCAGAGAATATTGTCTGGTCCTTTCTCAGCATTCCATTCCCAAGCTCTTGTTTCTTCTCCCAGCCTGGCTATAACCTGCCTTGAGTTTTTAAAAATATTCCTGTAGCAGAGTAAATGTTTCTTTTATTTTCAGTTTGAAATGTCTTCTAGAGGCCTCCCAGATCCTCCCCTTTGCAATGTCTTTCCATCCATGAAGATGAGGCTAGAGAGGAAGCCTGGATTAATTCTTGACTCCCCAAATTATTAGATTGTGACTTTATAAAATTATCTACTTTCTGAGTCTTAGTTTCCTCTACTGGAACAGAAGTCTCTTAATACAGATTGCACAAGATTGGCCCAGGGGATAAATTTGGTGGTTTAGGTAAAGCACCTTGCACAGCTCCTAGCATGATTAATAAGTGTCCCTCTCCTTCCCCCTCCTTGTCTTAGCTGCATTCATTAAAATCTCAGGGCCTCAGTACAAAACAGCAATTTTCTCTCTATTATATCCTATGCTTTTGTGGAGTTTTTGGTACTAGATGAGATAAGAGAGACAGATCATGTATCATTTTAAAAAGTCTAAAATATGAAGTTGGCAACTTCTAGCAACATTTTGCAAGTTGTGAACTTTAATGAAGCTGATTGCCCTCTGATATCTCTGTCACTCAGTGTCTCATTCTTAGAAGTTCCATAGGCTCCACTCTGTTATTTCTTCACCTCTATGTTAGCATAAGAAATACTATCAGTTTGTCACAGAAAATATGGGAGCAAATTCCTGCTTCTATATTACTATTTATTAGTTTCTTGAGGTTTGGCTTTTCACAAACAGTAGAAGGGGCTTACAAAAATGGATCCAAGGAAAAGGCAGAATACCAATGAGAAACAGAAACATAGAATTGGAAAATGTAAATCAGAATAGAAGAAAAGGTTAGGAAAAGTATGTACATAGCAAATATTCCAACATGACATTTAGATTAGTTGAGATTAGTCAGGTTGAGTTGAGATCCAAATTCAACTGATTTAGTTAAAAAAAAAAAAAAAGATGAATCATTGAGCAAATTAGTTACACCATAGAGTTAAAACATATAATTCATATTAGAATGTTGGAAGATGCCAGTCAAATTTAAATATTAATTTATTATTTAGTTTTTAGAGTAGGTGACATCAAATCACTTTCATAACAATGGTTATATTGAGAGATCAACTTCCTGTTAATGACCTTAGTTTATGACAGATAAGCATGTGGAATATCAATGTATTCAAGAATACCTTTACATATTTGTACCATCCATGACAGCAAAGGCACAATTGCCTGCACTTACCGCTTTCAGGATATTTTGTTACTTTCCCCAGAGTTGTTATTGAAGCCAGAATAGGTCCAGGTAATTCAGAGGGCATGGAGGCCAGTTGACAGCTGCACAAGATAAGCCTCATAAGTAAGTTCCCTGTTTATTAACCCTGGAGAAGGGGACAGCAACCCACTCCAGTATTCTTGCCTGGAGAATCCCATGAACAGAGGAGCCTGACAGACTACAGTCTATGGGGTCTCAAGAATCGGCCTCGACTGAGCGGCTAAGCACACACACATACACAGCAAACTTGTCCAGCTCTTTCCCAAAAGGAAGACATCATCTGTATTAGCTTGAACAGCAATCAAATCTATCCTCTGCTTCACAGAAATCGTTATACATGAACATCCTTGACAAGATAGTAAAAGTAAATGTCATTAGTGAATTTGTTTAAAATAGATTTGAGAAAAGAAATCTCTCTCAAGAGTATGCACAACTTATTATGAGAGAACAAAGAGGAGTTAAACTAGAATGGGAGTTGAGCTTCAGGCAAGACTCACTAACAAAAATAAAATCTAATATTTTCTAGACCTTACTATATGACAGGATGATAAACATAAATTGAGATGTTACATAATACTTTGGCCACCTGATGTGAAAAACTGACTTATTTGAAAAGCCCCTGATGCTGGGAAAGATTGAAGGCAGGAGGAAAAGGGGACAACAGAAGATGAGATGGTTGGAAGGTATCACCAACTCAAAGAACATGAGTTTGAGTAAACCCCGGGAGTTGGTGATGGACAGGGAAGCCTGACATGCTGCAGTCCATGGGGTCGCAAAGAGGTGGACATGACTGAGCCACTGAACTGAACTGAAGATGTTACTGGCATGAATCTCAATGTATATATGGGAGAAAAGATGTAGAGTTTGAAGTTACTTGTTTAAAGCAGCACATCTCGTAAGTGGAACTTCAGTTGAACCTATGTCTATCTTAAGAATTTGTAACTATATAAAGTTAGGCATTTCTCCAAAGAACTGTGGATTAACAGGCACATGAACAACAACAACAAAAAAAGCTCAACATAGCCAATTACTAGAAAAATGCAAATCAGAAATACAGTGAGATATCATCTTAGTCTGGTCAGAATGGCTATCATCAAAAAATCTACAAGTAATAAATACTGGAGAGGGTGTGGAGAAAAGAGAATCTTTATTACATTGTTGGTGGGATTGGTACAAATTTGTGCAGCCATTGTGGAAATCAGTATGAAAGTTCCTTAAGAAACTAAAAATGGAGCTATCATATGATCCTGCAATCCCATTCTGGGGCATATATCTGGAGAAAACCATAATTAAAAAAAGATACATGCACCCCAGTGATCTTTTGCAACACGGTTTACAATAGCCAAGACCTGGAAGCAACTTAAATATCCATAGACAGAGGAATGGAAAAAGAAGATGTGGAATATTTACAAAGTGGATCATTATGCAGCCATAAAAAAGAATGAAATTATGCTGTTTGTGACAACATGGATGGACCTAGAGATTATCATACTGAGTGAAGTAAGTCAGATGGAAAAAGACAAATATATAATATTGCTTATATGTAGAATCTGAAAGAAAGATACAAATGAACTTATTTCAAAACAGAAACAGGTTCACAAACATAGAAAACAAACTTATGGTTGCCAAAGGAGAAGGGCAGGATAAATAAGGAGATGGGGTTAACAAGTATATACTACATGTGTGGGTGCTAAATCACTTCAGTTTTTTTCTGACTCTTTGCTACCCTATGGGCTGTAGCCTGCCAGGCTCCCCTGTCTATGGGATTCTCCAGGCAAGAATACTGGAGTGAGTTGCTGTGCCCTCCTCCAGGGGATCTTCCCGACCCAGGGATCATACTCACATCTCTTATGTCTTCTGCATTAGCGGGCAGGTTCTTTACCACTAGCGCCAACTGGGAAGCCCAATATATACACACTGCTGTATATAAAATATAACAAACAAGGATAACAAACATGGATCTACTGCATAGCACAAGGGAACTGACTCAATATTTGTAATAACCTATAAAGTCTATTGACTATGCCAAAGCCTTTGACTGTGTGGATCACGATAAACTGTGGACAATTCTGAAAGAGATGGGAATACCAGACCACCTGACCTGCCTCTTGAGAAACCTATATGCAGCTCAGGAAGCAACAGTTAGAACTGGACATGGAACAACAGACTGGTTCCAAATAGAAAAAAGAGTACGTCAAGGCTGTATATTGTCACCCTGCTTATTTAACTTATATGCAGAGTACATCATGAGAAACGCTGGACTGGAAGAAGCACAAGCTGGAATCAAGATTGTTAGGAGAAATATCAATGACCTCAGATATGCAGATGATACCACCCTTATGGCAGAAAGTGAAGAGGAACTAAAAAGCCTCTTGATGAAAGTGAAAGAGGAGAGTGAAAAAGTTCACTTAAAGCTCAACATTCAGAAAACTAAGATCATGGCATCCGGTCCCATCACTTCATGGCAAATAGATGGGGAAACAGTGTCATACTTTATTTTTTGGGGCTCCAAAATCACTGCAGATGGTGATTGCAGCCATGAAATTAAAAGACACTTACTCCTTGGAAGGAAAGTTATGACCAACCTAGATAGCATATTCAAAAGCAGAGACATTGCCAACAAAGGTCTGTCTAGTCAAGGCTATGGTTTTTCCAATAGTCGTGTATGGATGTGAGAGTTGGACTGTGAAGAAGGCTGAGCGCTGAAGAACTGATGCTTTTGAACTGTGGTGTTGGAGAAGACTCTTGAGAGTCCCTTGGACTGCAAGGAGATCCAACCAGTCCATTCTGAAGGAGATCAGCCCTGGGTGTTCTTTGAAAGGAATGATTCTAAAGCTGAAACTCCAATACTTTGGTCACCTCATGCGAAGAGTTGACTCATTGGAAAAGACTTTATGCTGGGAGGGATTGGGGGCAGGAGGAGAAGGGGACGACAGAGGATGAGATGGCTGGATGGCATCACTGACTCGATGGACATAAGTTTGAGTGAACTCCGGGAGTTCGTGATAGGCAGGGAGGCCTGGCGTGCTGCAATACATGGGGTCGAAAACAGTCGGACATGACTGAGCGACTGAAATAAGGCAAAGAACTTGAGAAAGAGAGTGTGTGTGTATATGTATGTGTATATATATATAAATGCCTTTTCACAGAAATCCTAGGTCTTCACCAATTGCTCTCAACATCTGAAAAAAGTTAATTTTTATAATTGCTCCAGTATCATAGATGATTGTTTTTTGAGATAATTCAGGTTCCTATCTCTCCTGTATGACCAGAAGCAAAAGTTTCAGGTAACTGAGTTAAAATCAAAAGTAGATACAAAATTTTAATAAAGAAGGAAATTCTATAATCTGAATATAACAACAAAAATGATATAGGACATTGATTTTTATCCCAGAGATACCAAAAGTGAATTAGGTAACATATGAAGAAACCTAGTTGTGGATATTGGGAAATTACGCAGGGCAAGCTGTCCAACTTGATCCTTTGTCAACCACAGAACTAAGATTTCAGCAGACTTGCTTTTGTTTCTGCATTCACTTTGAAATCTTCCCCCTTCAATCTGTCATTCCCTTTGATACTCCCCATTTTGATTCACTCTATTATTCACTTTGAGAACCCTGGAAATGTTCATTCTCTTTGAATCTCACTCTTATTCCGGTCATCCTTAAAATCTAGCTTCAAGTTTGCATTTTAAAAATGTTAAATAAGTCTAACACTAAGATACTTTTCAAAATGTTTTACATATATAAAAGTTGACTTATGAAAAACATTTACAAATAAAATTTACTAACAAAATTTGATGCCACATTGTTGAAATAAACCAACATTTAACTTTCTATGTACTATATTTGTAAATTCCTGCTTTACTTTACAGGTAAATCAGAAAGTGAAATATATCAACTCTTTCACACTGCCTGTAAGAATTTCTGACATGTTTATATTATTTCTAAAAAAATAATTTTCAAAAAAGTCAATACTTATCTTACTCTGGTAATTTCTTTTCCATTACAATTGGGTTTTTAGATGGCAGTGTAATAGAGAAGGAACTTTGTATTCTATTACAAGTTAATCACTAAAGAGATGCTGCTTATAAGCTTAAATTATACATGACCCGTATCTGGAAACCTTGCCTCCCAAGTAATGACTATTAATCTAGAATACTTTCAATGAAGCTAATTAATATTAAATTTTACAAGTACATATTTTTATTTTTCATTCTTAAATTTTCACTCTTAGGATTTTGACGTTTGCTGCTGCTGCTACTGCTGCTAAGTCGCTTCAGCCATGTCCGACTGTGCGACCCCATAGAAGGCAGCCCACCAGGCTTCCCCAGCCCTGGGATTCTCCAGGAAAGAACACTGGAATGGATTGCCATTTCCTTCTCCAATGCAGGAAAGTGAAAAGTGAAAGTGAAGTCGCTCAGTCGTGTCCGACTCTTCGCGACCCCATGGACTGCAGCCTACCAGGCTCCTCCGTCCATGGGATTTTCTAGGCAAAAGTACTGGAGTGGGGTGTCTTCTCCGGATTTTAATGTTTACCTTTCTTTTAATAATAAATAATAATGGTATATATGAGGTTCTTGAGACTAAGTATTAAATTTTTTCCCTTTTGCTATTCAATAACATTATCTGTAATTTTTGTTGTTGGTATATAGGGAAGAAATTCAGTTTAGCTTCTCAGATCTGTTTACCTTTTTGGTATGCACTATGGAATATCAGTTATCACCTTGCATAATGAACAGGGAGCGATTCTGCTTCAATCCCTTGTGCCTTTTGGCCTAATCAATATGTATATTAGTTTTCTAGATTTGCCATAACAAAATACTATGAACTAGATGGTTCAAGCAAAACATTACTTTTTTTTTTTTTTCAAAATTTTGAATCCTTAGGAGTCTATAATTATAGTACCCATAGCTTTGGCTTCTCCTGAGGCCTTTTTCCTTGGCTGTTAGATGGTCACCTTCTCTCTGTGAGCTCACTGATCTTTCCTCTGTACATCTGGATCCCTGGTGTTTTATTATATGTTCACATTTCTTCTTCTTAAAAAGACACAGGGAAAGACAATGGCAACCCACTCCAGTACTCTTGCCTGGCAAATCTCATGGACGGAGGAGCCTGGTAGGCTGCAGTCCATGGGGTCATGAAAAGTCGGACACGACTGAGCGACTTCACTTTCACTTTTCACTTTCCTGCATTGGAGAAGGAAATGGCAACCCACTCCAGTGTTCTTGCCTGGAGAATCCCAGGGACAGGGGAGCCTGGTGGGCTGCCGTCTCTGGGGTCGCACAGAGTTGAACACGACTGAAGAGACTTAGCAGCAGCAAAAAGACACAAGTCAGAAGACTAGAGTCTAAGCTAATGTCCAAATTTTAAGTTAATAACCTCTTTAAAAACCTTATCTCCAAAAAAAAAAAACCAAAAAAACGTTATCTCCTAGTATAGTCATAATATGATGTGTTCGGGGCTCGACATATGCATTCGGAAGGAGCATGATCCAGCTATAGCATTATTATGTAATATTTATATATAATAATGTGTGTGTTCATGTGTACATACCTGTATATATTTATTTGGAAAATGCTATATAGGCTTTTTAAATTAAAGTAAAATTGATTTGCAATATTACATTACTTTAAGTTGTACAACCTAGTGATTCAATATTTTTTAGATTATAAATGCATTTAAAGTTATTATAAAATATTGATTGCATTCCCTGTGCTGTACAATATACCCTTGTAGGTTTTTAACTTTATTTTATAAATACTAGTTTGTACCTCTTATCATCTACCCTTATTTTGCACCTTCCTCCTCTCCCCCAACTGGTGACCATTATATTTGTATTGTTAACCAAAGCCAAACTAGCCTACTAAATTAGGGGATGAGAGGGGACTGGCAGAGGTGAGTCTACTGGTAGGCAGACAGAAGCCAGATGACTAAGATGCACTAAAGCTATGCTTAGGAGCTGGGGTAGCATTTCATCTGTAATAGAAAGTCATATGTGATTTTAAAGAAAGGTTTGACAAATCATGTCCATACTTTGGAAAGACCGAAAGTGAAAGTGAAGTCACTCTGTTGTGTCCGACTCTTTGAGACCCCCATGGACCACACTCCTCCGTCCATGTGATTTTCCAGGCAAGGGTACGAGAGTGGGTTGCCATTTTCTTCTCCAGAGGATCTTCCCGACCCAGGGATCGAACCCAGGTCTCCCGCATTGTAGGCAGATGCTTTACCATCTGAGCCACCAGGGAAGGTACAGCAAAATGGAAGACAGACAAGAAGGGATGAACTGGGGTCAAATTGGTAAGTAATTTAGTAAGCCAAGAAAAAATAACATGAAGAAATAAGTGCTGTTAAAAGAAATGGAAATGTTTTCTTATTTTTATTATTCTTTTATTTGAAAAACATTTTTACAATAATACAGCAAAAATGTATTATTTCAGATAATTAGCCTTTAACTAGATTTCAGTTCAGTTCAGTCGCTCAGTCGTGTCCGACTCTTTGCGACCCCATGATCTGCAGCACGCCAGGCCTCCCTGTCCATCACCAACTCCCGGAGTTCACTCAGACTCACGTCCAGTGAGTCAGTGATGCCATCCAGCCATCTCATCCTCTGTCGTCCCCTTCTCCTCCTGCCCCTAATCCCTCCCAGCATCAGAGTCTTTTCCAATGAGTCAGCTCTTTGCATGAGGTGGCCAAAATACTGAAGTTTCAGCTTCAGCATCATTCCTTCCAAAGAACACCCAGGACTGATCTCCTTCAGAATGGACTGGTTGGATCTCCTTGCAGTCCAAGGGACTCTCAAGAGTCTTCCCCAACACCACAGTTCAAAAGCATCAATTCTTCGGTGCTCAGCTTTCTTCACAGTGGGACTCTCACATCCATACATGACCACTGGAAAAACCATAGCCTTGACTAGACGGACCTTTGTTGACAAAGTAATGTCTCTGCTTTTCAATAGGCTATCTAGGTTGGTCATAACTTTTTTTCCAAGGGGTAAGCATCTTTTAATTTCTTGGCTGCAGTCACCATCTGCAGTGATTTTGGAGCCAAAAATAATAAAGTCTGACACTGTTTCCCCTGTTTCCCCATCTATTTGCCATGAAGTGATGGGACCAGATGCCATGAACTTCGGTTTCTGAATGTTGAGTTTTAGTCTTAAATGTCCTAATAACATTATGCAAATTTATTAAAATTTTTTGATAAATTTATTTATAATTCACTTATTTTAGAAAATAATACTTCATGTGGTTCACATTAAAATTCAGAGATGTAATGAAGCCAATACCCTTAATACAAAAAGAAAATTTTAAAAATTAATAAGAAGAATAATACATATGTGAAAAAAGTGAAAAGTGAAGTCACTCAGTCGTGTCCAATTCTTTGCAACCCCATGGACTGTAGCCTACCAGGCTTCTCCATCCATGGGATTTTCCAGGCAAGAATACTGAAGTGGGTTACCATTTCCTTCTCCAGGTGATCTTCCTGACCCAGGGATTGAACCCAGGTCTCCTGCATTGGAGACAGACGCTTTAACCTCTGAGCCATCCAAAAAATATCCTTTGAAGTACACACTATACTTTTTAAAATAAATATTTTATTTAACTTGTTAGCATCCTTAAGTTATATACTATTATGATATTTTCAGAGGGTTTTAGACTTTTCATTTTGGAGCTGGCTGCTAGAATAAGTTTCCTAAGAAATGGCACATCTTTTATTTATCTTTACAGCACAAACATCTAGCAAAAACTGCTTGAAATGTTAGAAGAATAGCAGCAAATCTGCTCTAAATTTCCTAATAGCCAGATTAAAGAATATTATTAAAGAATGGAATTTTTACCTATTTACCTTCTTTTGCTTTTTTCTTATATAAGGGAGCATGACAAAACTAGTGTGAAATGGCTCCTAATAGGGAGAAAATATACACAATAATATATATAACACTTTACAAAGGTTTTAGACTTGTTCCATAGAAGGTCATGTCTCATCAGCATTTGGCAAAGGGCAAAGTCATAATTTTAATTAATTTTTTCAATCCATTCATTGACTAACTCATTTTTTTAAACTACCAATCTCTTAGAACCTCTATTCAAAATTGAGAAAAGATAATTTTCATCAGAAAAGTGTAATGGGGAGCATTTTTCTATTAAAATGAAATCTGATATGTGCTAAAAGCAATGAAAGCAAAGAGGATCTTGAGTACAAAGAGGAAGCCAGGAATGACTTTCCAGAAATGGTAACACTTAGGCTATAACTTTTTTTTTTTTAAGAATGGGAATAAGATTTATGTAAGTTAAGAGAAAGGAAAGACTATTTGTTGGGGGGGGGGGCAGAAAAAAAGATTTCTTCAAAACCTTGTTCCCTTCAGAGAATTTTAAGTAGTTGATATGACTAGATCTCAGTGGGCATGAATTTAGGACTTAATGGGTTTTGAGACCAAAGAGATATACCACAAACAAAATAAAAAACAAACAAACAAACAACTTCTCAAAACAAACAAACAAACAAAAAAAACACATTTACCAGTATCCTTGTATGTGGTGCAAGGAGTTGGAATTTAATTTAAAATGTATGGGTTTTATTCAAGAAGAACATAGATTCAGATTTTAGAGAGATCACTATAGTAACAGAATGTAATATAGGATCATGTCATTGAAACAAAGTATAAAGAGACAAGGAGACATGCCTTTTGCAATACAGGAGAGACTGATGAATTAATAAAATGGTAAGAGGATGGAAAAGACAGAACTTGAACTGGAGTGGAAGGAAAGGGAAGCAAGCAGCAGAGCACATTTATAAGTGGTCCTTCTTTAGGAGATATTTAAAAAAAAAACATTTAGATAAAGATTAGAATAAGACAAAAAGATGTTGGAGAACTCAGAGGGGAAATCAATCTCTTTGACATCAAAGAAATTAGTGAAAGGATGAAACGTTATTAAGCTAATTCCCCTGGCATGTTGCAGCGCATGGGGTCGCAAAAGTCAACATGACTTAGTGACTGAATAACAACATGGAAACTCAACTGGGCTCCTGTTGCAACTTGACCTGTTTCCATTCCTATGAACATTTCCATATTAGACCCTAACTATGATTCAGGGAGGTATAGGACAGTTTGGCTGCTTCAACCACTGTTGTAAAGAACATAGAAAAATGTTCTAATTAATCTGAAATAATACATAAGCTGGAGTAAACCTGTGTATTTGACCTTTTGTGTATCTTAGATTCACCAGTCCAAAGCAAACTATATTTGAATATTTTTGTGTCAAAAAACTGATTGATACTAAAAGGGAAATAGTGAATTCCAGCCCCTCTGGTACTTAGAAATTTCCATGGTTTTCATTTATTAGACTACGTTCATGACTTTCAAGATCAAATTTTGTAACTCATTCTCAAATCACTATAGAAGGTTAGAAACCTATCAAAAAAGGCACAATGATGTCTAGAATTGTACTCTAAGAAAACCACTGAGCACTTAAGAAAGAAGTAGGAATTTTTTCAAAGATCCCATGGTCTTACATAACAATTATATATTTTTATATTTTGAGGTTTAAATATGTATCTTTATTGTGATGAAAATATCTGTTTACATCACAGCACCAGACAACATGAGTTTCAAAAACAAATATGTCATTAGGAGTGTAGTTTCTGTGGAATTATTAATATGGAACCAATTTCCTTCTTCATTAACAATACAGAAAAGACAGTTTCTATTAAGGAATAAAAGTAAATGCAAATATGTCATTTTGTAGGAATCTTTTCTTAATGAATTCTGCTACATTTCTAGCATTTCTGTGCAGTATCAGCTTCTTAACCTTTTCTTGTAGTATGTTACGTTATATCTGGGATATTTTGTTGTAATTACTCTTACACCATCTAATGAATATCACTTTGTGACCCCATTCAAGCTATTCAACCAGAAGCTGTCACTGGATTTGCTTTATTCCTTACTATATTCTCCAATAAAATATAACCTGAGTATTTCTAAGTAAATATTTGTGTGTGGAGGGCAGGGGGCAGGGAGACAATGGGCACTGCAATGCAAGGTAATAGTTGTCTCACCTCCTGTAGCAATGGATACAGTTTACATTCAACATTTCTGTTTCATTCAATGCTATTATCTCCCAACCTGCATCATTCATTGACTTTCTATTGCTGCCATAACAAACCACTACAAACATATTGGCTTACAACTACAGTCTGTTATAGTTCCATATGAACAGTTGTGTGCTGTTCTAAACATTTTCTAAAATCAGTTGTCAGCAAACTGCATGCATTTCTGGAATCTCTAGGGCAACTTGTGATTGTACGATTGAGGCCTCCTTTTTTTGCTGGTTCTGAACTGAGGGATATTTCCAGGTTCTAGAACCTACAGGCATTCATTGGATTGTGGCAAGCCACAATACAGTAAGCTCCCTACATATGAACAAGTTCTATTCCAAGAGTGTGTTCCTAAGTCCAATCTGTTTGTAAGTCCAACATAGTTAGCCTGGTACTTAACAAATATAATCACCTATATAATAGTGGACTATAACAGGTTTATAATACTTTTCACTCAAATGTACATAAAAAGCACAATAAATAAATAAAACATTTTAAATCTTATAGTTCAGTATCTTGAAAATCATAGTAGTTTGGTACAATAGCTTCACACAGGGGCTGGCATCTGGTGAACAGGCAAGAAGAGTTACTGACTGGAGGAGGGAGAGGAGACAGGAGATGGTAGAGCTGAAGGATCATCAGAAATAAGAGATGGAGGGCAAGTTGCAATTTCACTCATGCCTGACACTGACGGCACAGGCTGTTTCCTTGCTCGAACCAGATGCACATTTGCTTATCTGCAAGTTTGCAACTTGAAGTGTCGGATGTTGGGGATTTACTGTACATATGGTTGGAGTCTTCCTCTCATGCTCTTTGCTAAGAAACTCTTCTACTTTTCCCTTCCTTACTATATAAAGTAAGATATTTTCAGGCATAACATCAGTGGATAAAGATCATGGGGGTCAAAAACCTGCCTACTGCACATCAAAATCTCAAGTGTAGTTACACATTTTGACTTTATCTTCTATGAACACTTCTTTCATTTATGGACATACATACATGTACTGTGGAGAAGGCAATGGCACCCCACTCCAGTACTCTTGTCTGGAAAATCCCATGGACGGAGGAGCCTGGTAGACTGCAGTCCATGGGGTCGCTAGGAGTTGGACATGACTGTATAACTTTCAAGTAGACAACCTGAGCGACTTCACTTTCACTTTTCACTTTCATGCATTGGAGAAGGAAATGGCAAGCCACTCCAGTGTTCTTGCCTGGAGAATCCCAGGGACGGGGGAGCCTGGTGGGCTGCCGTCTCTGGGGTCACACAGAGTTGGACACGACTGAAGCGACTTAGCAGCATACATGTACTGGGCTTCCAAGGTGCCTCAGTGGTAAAGAATCCACCTGCAAATGCAGGAGACATAAGAAGCGAGGGCTCAGTCCCTGGGTACGGAAGATCCCCTGTAGGAGAGCATGGCAACTCACTCTAGTATTCTTGCCTGGAGAATCCCATGGACAGAAGGAGCCTGGCGCGCTACAGTCCATAGAGTCCCAAAGGTTTGGACACAACTAAAGCATTTAGCACACATACATACATGTATTATTAAATTTTCTTGTAATTATATTATGTTCCCCCAGTAAATCCATCTCTGGAAGTACTTTAACATACTTATTTTTACTCAAAGCCATTCTTTTTCACAAAAACTTTTTGACCTCTAGTTGGAATCAATGCCTCTGTCTACTAGAGTCCTTAGGGAGTAGGATGAATAAGACGAATTAGGAAAAAGGACTAAGATTTATTCTGTGTCTACAATATGCCAGGTGCTTTAAACACATTTGCTGCACACTCCTAACCAATGAAGTTGGCATTACTAATCTTACTTTAATAGGTGAAAAATGCCCCAGAGAGTGTCATTCACTTCTCTGTTACTGCATAGCTTATAAATGTAGGAGATTGGATGTAACTGCTGATACAGTTGTCTGTAAAACATCTGTGATTTTTATGCTGCCTAGTGAAATTTCCCCGTGTATTACAGCCCCTATCAGAGCTGCTGCTGCTGCTGCTGCTCCTGCTGCTGCTAAGTCGCTTCAGTCTTGTCTGACTCTGTGCGACCCCATAGACGGCAGCCCACCAGGCTCCCCTGTCCCTGGGATTAGCCTATCAGAGCAATGTAATGCAAAGTCCTAGATGTCAATAGTCCCTTAAACTAAAATAATTTGAGCCATGATTCCACATACTGTGAGAAGTCCAGTGCTCAGGAAACTGGAACTGTGCTTTGCTAACTTCTCAAGTAGTAGCTCACTTTGGTGCCAGCCCCCTAGCAGTCCTTGTTTAAATGTGAAATCCTACGGGTGTGTTTTTTTTTTTTTTTTCCCCCCTAATGCAGGAGACACAGGAGACTCGGATTCCATCCCTGGGTCAGGGAGATCCCCTGGAAAAGGAAATGGCAACCCACTCCAGTATTCTTGCCTGGACAATTCCATGGACAGAGGAGCCTGGTGGGCTAGTGTCCATCGGGTCACAAAGAGTTGGGCATGACTGAGCACATCAGCACATATGGGTGCGTTTAGGGAGTATCTAATATCTGCTCCTGGGTCTTGCATAGAACCTAAGTCATCTGTAGAATCTTGCCTGTGTCTTGCCCATTGTCCTCCTATCTGGCAGCCTCTGCTCCCTCCCTCTTCAGTGCTTCTATATTATACCAGATGCTTTTTTCAGAATTTTTCAAAGCATCAAGATTGCATGACTGTTGTGTTTAATGTTTTTTTTTTTTTTTCCTGAGGTTGGGGAGAAATAACCTCAGGAAAAATATCTTAAACACAACAGTCATGCATTCCTGAGGCTTTGCAAAATTGGGAGAAATGAAGTATTCTAAAAAGCATAGACAATGATTGAGAGCTAAACATGAGATACTATCATTCTTTTTTTTTAAATTTAATTTTATTTTTTAACTTTACAATATTGTATTGGTTTTGCCATATATCGAAATGAATCCGCCACAGGTATACATGTGTTCCCCATTCTAAACCCTCCTCCCTCCCCAATACTATCATTCTTAATGCTTCCTCGGTCGTCTCTGCCACCAGACTGCTCACTTGCTCTGTATCTCCTTGAACCCCATATGCTGTCAAGCATCTGACAATTGAAATCTTTCTCCCCAGATCCTTTTCTCCCAACTCTAATTCTCTCCTTTTCCCAGATCACCCATAAAGTCTTATATCTTATACCAGTCATGGGAAATGGGAAATGTCTAATTTATTCCTCATGCAGTACAATTTGCAGGTGTGTTATTAAAGTGTTTTCCAAATGGAAAGAGCTACCTCTAATACAAATTGTGTAGCTCCTCCTCTGAATTAGGATAGTTTGTTTGCTTTTTGCTAGGCCATGTGGCATGTGGGATCTTATTTCCCCAACCAGGAATCAAACCCATTCCTCCTGCATTGAAAGCATGCAGACTTAACCACTGGATCACCAGGAAAGTCCCCAGCGTAGCATTTTGTAAATATTTTTTTTTCATATGTTCTCCTCATGAATGTAACGTGTGGAGGTGGGGTGGAAGGAGGAGGAGGTGGGGTGGGAGGAGGAGGAGGTGGGGTGGGAGGAGGAGGAGGTGGGGTGGGAGGAGGAGGAGGTGAGGTGGTAGGAGGCCCGTGTATATCACCACTAGAATGTGAGCACTTTATTTTGGGGAGAACATCTCACTTTTATTGTTCTTTTACACCCTGTATAGTCAGTGCTTTGTATGTTGTGATTTTAAAATTATCAGCACCTGAAGCATTCCCTTAATAGCCTGTTCCCTAAATCACCTGGGAAAAGACAACGCTGTGTGCTTCGTGGTTTTCTAAATGATTGTAGGATTTGTACTGATTTAATATGACTCTTCTATCCAATTACCTGCTTTAACTGCAATGATTCTTGTTTTATTGGTTATGTTTTGCTAATCCTTAATTAAGATGCCATTATAATACAAAACCAGAAGTTTTCTTGAAAAATAAATTGGTCACAATAGGCCCTCAAATTTAAAATGAATTTTATTTATTGCACAGGAGTTTTATTTTTCTTTGTGTAAAAGTAGCATATGCTCAAATACAGACATTCTTGAAAAGAAAGGTCTGCGTCAATAAAAATCCCTGGACATATTTAGTCACAACACTTGAAGTGAAAAAAATACGTTATTTATTTTAAAGTTGATATTTTTCTTTTCTTTTGTTTTTTGTTTTTTTTTTTAGTGTGTTCCTGAATACTTTGGGAGATGGTCTAACAAAAGAACAGAATTAAAAAGCCTAAACAAAATTTATCCTCACTGTATTTTCAGTCTTAGTGATTTTCAGAATTAAGGAACAGTGTAACAGAAAGTCATTTAATTTTTTATGTTTTGTGAATATGCAGCTGACATGAAATATTTGCTAAAATCCTATATAATCCCATTTAAAAGCCTTTGGATGAATAGGTTTTAGGTAGAATTATTTTGGCCTATGCAATTTGCCATGGCTATAATGCCTCTTCAAATACTAACAGAGATGGTGAGTAACTTAACTGATCGGAAAGCATTGCACACAGAATTTGTAAAGTGCAGTGTACTTATTCGACTCTGGAAAACTGCCAAAGCAGTGGGCAAGCAAACTGCCAGATATGTGCATGCGGCACCCGTGAATGACAGACTAAAGTGTGTGTGAGGGTGTGAAAACAGGTGGTCTGGGAGGTCTGATATCAGCAACGCATCTGGGTCCTGAAGTGTGACTGCATTATATTTTCTACTCCCGGAGGAGAACAATGCTAGTCATGAGCACAGAGGCTGGCATTGTTCAGAACCCTTTTGTTTTGCAACCTTTGCAACGTATTAGAATAAAAATAGAACCATGCTTTTAAAATTTGAAGCCTCTAAGTCTCAACTGTAATTGCTTTGATTCATATCTATTCTTACAGTGCTGTCAGGAATCCTGGGTGCACATATGTTAATATAGACGCTCAGTTTGGCTCTTTTTCACTTTCGAGGATGCACATATGTTAAATGGATGGAAAGGTTTTCTCTCTTCATTTTCAGTCCCAGATTTGACCCCTAATAAATGTTACAAAATAAATACTAATTAGAGACATAATGCATTTTTCTTGATTTCTTTGTTTTTCACTTTTCAATTGAAGGAAGTGGGGCTCTGAAGCGCCATCTCAAACTCGTATTTTCTGGATATTGGAAACTAAATTGCTTTAAGCTTTCTAGAAATGGTAAAACACTGTTTCAAAATATGTTCAGAGAGTATTTAAATGTAAGTTTGGGCCAAACTAGGCAAAGTTTAACTATGCTTAAAAAAAAAAAAAAAAGAATGAGCAAAAAATAAAAGCCACTGGAATGGGACATTTCTATTTGCTTAATAGAGAGGGCAAATTACTTTTTCACTATATTTCAGTGATTCTCATAACTGAGCAAACCTTATAACCATGAGGGGGAGGGTTTAAAATGTGGATGTGTAATATCTACATGTTCATGAATAATCTGATTTAATTATTTTGGGCAAGATCCATGCTTCAGTATTTTTAAAAGCTTCCCCAAGTGACTCTAATGTCCATCCAGTGTAAAAACAATGGCTATTTCTGAGGTTCTAATTGAAACTACTTTAATTATTCAATCCCCCATCACATATTGTGTTTGTAATATACCTCTCTTCTTACTTCTCTGGACTCTATGGTAATGTCCTTTGTTTTCTCCTTTCTTGTTCAGTGTTCTACTGAGTGAAAGGGAGATTTTATTTTTAAAAAAGAAACACTGATTTTGAAACAATATTATTATCAATCGTTTTGTTCGATGCTCCAATTAGTTAAAAGTGTGTGTGGAAGAGGTAGAACCTCTTACCTAAGTCTCATTACCACTGTTTTGTTATCTGATAAACTAAATATAAATGCATAATCAACTTTCCTTTGGGTTCTATTTGTGAGTTGATTAGAAATTTGTCACTTTTTAAGCATAGCATTTCACAATCATAAAATTGGTCAGAAATTCAGAAAAAGCTTTTGGTATAAGAAACTTCTGAGCCCCTTCTACAAACAAACGTAAGCAATTGTCACCATTGGTATTACTGCTAGATATTTAGATGTATTATTGTGATTTACACATATTGAATTTTAATTTTAACTCAATGTGAGAACACATACTCTGTTATTTGATACTTTTATCAAAATAATCTCCATTAAAATTGAAACAAGCATTTAAATACTAAGTGTAGAGCCTCTAAATATGACTAAGAAACAGCAAAGAAAATCATCAATTTCTAAATTGACTTCAGTGATTTTTCTGAAGATTATTATCATCTTTCCTCTTACTTACCCATCCTTCATCATGTCCTTTCTTCTTTTTTTTCCTTTCCCTCATCCTTCCTTTATTGTAGATATAATTCTTAAAAAAAGATATGCAGTAAGGAAAGTGTATGAAACAGATGATTTTCACCTTCAGGAACCACTTTCCCAGTTTTCTGAGGTTTCCTCTCAACTTTGCTCCATCACATCTGTGTCCTGATTCTTGTTGAAAGCCAGTTTTAGTAGTCACTCAGTTGTGTCTGACTCTTGTGACCACAAGGACTGTATCCTGCCAGTCTGTTCTGTCCATGGAATTCTCTAGGCAAGAATAGTGGAGTGGGCTGCCATTCCCTTCTCCAAATGATCTTCCTTATCCAGGGATGGAACCTGGATCTCCTGATGTGCAGACAGATTCTTTACATTCTGATTTGTCAGGGAAACCCTTTCTGATTCTTGTTGGACTTGCATTATTCAGATCATTCTTGGGCTATGTATCATGTGTGCTGTATCTTTAGAAATCAGGCTATATTATCACATTGTCTGCTCTAAATGTATTTGTATGACTGCCTTGGTGGTTTGTGAGCTGTTTATTGTCTTTCAGTCCCTAAGTCATGTCCCACTCTATGCGACTCCATGAACTGCCGAACACCCATGCTTCCCTGTCCTTCACTATCTCCGAGAGTTTGCTCAAACTCATGTCTACTGAGTGGGTGATGCCTTCCAACCATCTTATCCTCCATCATCCCCTTCTCCTACTGTCCTTAATCATTCCCAGCCACAGGGTCCTTTCCAATTTGTTGGCTCTTTGCATTAGGTGGCCAAAGTATTGGAGCTTCATCTTCAGCATCAGTCCTTCCAATAAACATTCAGGGTTGATTTCCTTCAGGATTGACAGGTGTGATCTCCTGTCTTTCCAAGGGACTCTCAAGAGTCTTCCCAAGCACCACAGTTCAAAAGCATCAATTCTTTGGTGCTCAGCCTTCTTTATGGTCCAACTCACACCCGTACATGACCACTGGAAAAACCATACATTTCACTATATAGACCTTTGTCGGCAAAATGATGTCTCTGCTTTCTAATACACTGTGAATATTTGTCATAGCTTTTCTTCCAAGAAACAGATGTCTTTTAATTACATGGTCACAATCATTGTCTGCAGTGACTTTGGAGCCCATGAAAATAAACTCTGCCACTGTTTTCACTTTTTCCCCATCTACTTGCCATGAATTAATGGGACAGGATGTCAAGGTCTTATTTTTTGGATGTTGAGTTTTAAGCCAGCTTTTTCACTCTCCTCTTTTACTTTCATCAAGAGGCTATTTAGGTCCCTTTTGTTTTCTGCCATTAGAGTGGTACTGTCTATATATTTGAGGTTGTTGATATTTCTTCCGGCAATCTTGATTCCAGCTTTGAGTCATCCAGCCTGGCATTTTGCATGATACTTTCTGCATATAAGTTAAATAAGCAGGGTGACAATATACAGCCTTGACTTACTCCTTTCCCAATTTGGAATCAATCTGTTGTTCCATGTCTGGTTCTAACTGTTGCTTCTTGTTCTGTATACAGGTTTCTCAGGAAGCAGGTAAGGTAGTCTGGTATTTTCATCTTTGGGAATTTTCCACAGTTTGTTGTGATCCACACAGTCAAAGGCTTCAGTGTAGTCCATGAAGCAGATGTTTTTCTGGAATTCTCTTGTTTTTCTATGATCCAAAAGTGAAGCAAAGCAAAGTGAAGTCACTTAGTCATGTCCAACTCTTGGCAACCCTGTGGACTGTAGCCTACCAGGCTCCTCAATCCACGGAATTCTCCAGGCAAGAATACTGGAGTGGGTTGCCATTTCTTTCTCCAGGGGATCTTCCCGACCCAGGGATTGAACCTGGGTCTCCCTCAGTACAGGCAGACGCTTTACTGTCTGAGCAACCAGGGATCCAAGGATGTTGGTAATTTGATCTCTTGTTCCTCTGCCTTTTCTAAACCTATCATGTACTTCTGTAGGTTTTTTGTTCACATATTATTGAAGTTCGGGAGAAGGCAATGGCACCCCACTCCAGTACTCTTGCCTGGAAAATCCCATGGATGGAGGAGCCTGGTAGGCTGCAGTCCATGGGGTCGCTAAGAGTCGGACACGACTGAGCGACTTCACTTTCACTTTTCACTTTCATGCATTGGAGAAGGAAATGGCAACCCACTCCAGTGTTCTTGCCTGGAGAATCCCAGGGACAGCGGAGCCTGGTAGGCCGCCATCTGTGGGATCACAGAGTCGGACACGACTGAAGTGACTTAGCAGCAGCATTATTGAAGTTCAGCTTGAAAGAATATGAACATTACCTTGTTAGCATGTGAAATGAGTGCAATTTTGTATGGTAGTTTGAACACTCTTTGGCATTGAGATTGGAGTGAAAACTGAACATTTCTAATCCTGTGGCCACTGCTGAGTTTTCCAAATTTCCTGACATAGGACTACAGGTCTCTAACAGGATCATCTTTTAAGATTTGAAATAGCTCAGCTGAAATTGCATTTCCTCTACTAGCTTTGTTTATAGTGATGTTTCCTAAGGCCCACTTGACTTTGCACTCCAGGATGTCTGACTCTAGGTGAGTGACCACACCATCATCATTACCTGGGTCATTAGGACCTTTTTTGTACAGTTCTTCTGTGTATCCTTTTTCATCTCTTCTTAATCTCTCCTACTTCTATTAGATCCTTGCCATTTCTGTCCTTTATTGTGTCCATCTTTGCATGAAATATTCCCTTTGGTATCTCCAGTTTTGTTGAAGATATCTCTAGGCTTTCCCATTCTATTGTTTTCCTTTATTTCTTGAATTGTCCACTTAAGAGCATTTTCTTATATCTCCTTTCTGTTCTTTGGAATTCTGACTTCAGTTGGGCATATCTTGCCCTTTCTTCTTTGCCTTTCACTTTTTTTCTCAGCTGTTCGTAAAGCCTCCTCAGACAACCACTTTATCTTCTTGCATTTCTTTTTCTTTGAGATGGTTTCAGTCCCTGCCTTCTGTACAATGTTATGGACCTCCAACCATACTTCTTCAGGCACTCTGTCTATCAGATCTAATCCCTTGAATGTATTCATTTATCTCCACTATTTAACCATAAGGGATTTGATTTAGGACATCCTTGAAAGGCTTAGTGATTTTCCTATTTTATACAACTTAATCCTGAATTTTGCAATAAGGAGTTCGTGAACCACAATCAACTCCAGGTCTTGTTTTTGCTAACTGCGTAGAGTTTCCCCAACTTTGACTGCAATGAATATAGTCAATCTGATTTTGGTATTGACCATTTGGTGATGTCCATGAGTAGAGTCACCTCTTGTGCTGTTGGAAGGGGGTGTTTGCTATGACTAGTATGTTCTTTTGGCAAAACTCTGTTAGCTTTTGCCCCCCTTCATTTTGTACTCCAAGACCAAACTTGCTCTTACATCTGGTATCTCTTGACTGCCTAGCTCTCTATTCAGGCCAAAATTTTGTAAAGTGTTAATAGTAAAACAAATAGCCTGTTATAAAATATATTCTTCTTGGTCATTATACATTATGACTCCACAAAAATGTTTGCAGCAGTTAGGCAGAATATGAAAAACAACAAAGGAGAAGTTGAGGCTTATTCCAGGATCTTTATTTGGCCATTATATAGCAGGATGTGATCTTCAATTTTGTAATTCCCAAATTGGTATTATTAATTTATCCAAAGATAACAATTTCAGTGAGGTGACTTACATTTTCACAGTTTACAAGAGACTGATGTAATAAGAAAATATACAAAGATTATCTATAATAATCACATCTTATTGTTTATCATTTCTCAGTGAAATGACAGGAACTGTCTATTTATTGACCACTGTAGCCTCAGTTCCTAGACCAATGCCTGATACACATTTAAGCATCATTTAATGAACACATTAAAGTTCATTTAATACATTTGCATAATTTTCTCCAGCAGTGTTCAGCTTCTCAGTTGCAGCCACACAAACACTCGGTTATAACCAGGGCTGGATTTTGCTAGTGGGAAGGAGAGAAACAGAGTTGGGAAGCGAGACAGAAAACAAGAGAACCAAATACAGAATGATTAGTGAGTGAGAAAGCTGAACTGCATTTATATCAAAGAATCTGAATTTTTGAGAGAGCATGTGAGAAATTCAGCATTGACATAATGATGAAAAAACAGCAAGTGTGTCTCTGTCATCTGAATACTGAGTTGTGTGCATTGACTGTTGGTCAAACCATGTCCCAAAATATCTGTAAAAGAAAGTGACTTCAAGAGATAGTGTCATTTGAGGCATCAAGATAGCAGCAGTATTTTTAAGAAATTAAGAAACATGGAATAATTTTTTTTAAATAAGATCAAGAGTTTCTAAAGGAATAGGAGGGAAAAAAATGGGAGAAAAGGAGGAAAAGAGAGAAAATGACAGAAAATGAAATTATAGTAAAAGAGGTACAGAAAGTACAGACATCAGAATCTTTTGATGGACGGACAAGATATTCTGTCAGATGAACAATCTGATGGTGACTGCAATGGACAAGACTATGAGGCATGTGGATTGTAGATCCATTGAGCAGGAATTTTAACGTCTTGCTACCCCAAAATGAGATTCATATGTCCTCCATGTTTTCTTCCAAGTCACTGATAAGTTGTTGACTAAAAAGGATAGATCATATATATTTGATCCTGGCACAGGAGAATTTGGTCTTGGATTTACCATCAGTGCTTATTGTAACTCCTCTTATTGTTATCCATCTGCAGGGTAAAGACAACTATGCTCCTGCCTTTGAGCTTTGTATATAAAAGGGAAGACACCATAAGCTAAATGTATTGTTCAGTTTAGGACAAACAGATATAAAAAGCCAAGGGCTAATCACTTGGATTAGATGAGACTATCTTTAAGTTATAACAATCAAGTTGTATGAGGCTCCAAAACTTTTAAAAACATATATATATATATATATATATATATATATTTATTTATTTATTTTCCATTTTGTGCAAAAGTTATTTATATGCATTAATTATTTATGAGAACAATTTTTTAAACTTATTCTGCAACATTTATCTTAATATTAATATTTGTCTAGATATTCTTTATTATTTTTCCCAGAATCATAGCTAAAATTAAAGCATTATCAGGCACAATAAGAGCATAACTAAAATCCATTTTAGCTATAAATGAGACTTCTCTGTGTTAAATTTCAATGCGATAGTAAAAAGGTTATAATCATTTATTATGTGGAATTAAGAACAAAATTTTACTAATGGTGCAATTTTCTTGCTAATTTATTCTTTACTTAATAGCACATAATTGTTTGAATAAAATTTAATGTCTCTTCAAAACAGAAAAGGCATTGTGAAGAGAAACATTCAAATTCAACTAAATTTTTTAAATCTTTATTATGAAGAAATTTGAGGCTAACATTAATGAGCTCTATACTTGTACCTTTTTACATATTTTTGAAATAGCAAGATGTGTGTAATGAGTGGTCAGTTAAAATAGTATCAAACTTGCTAATCATAAAATACATCAATATAAAGTGACTAATTTGGCAAATAAATTGTAGTATGAAGCAACAAAAATGGGACAGTATATCTCAAGATGATTCACTAGTCATAATAATTTAAAAATATTCAGTTCAATCGCTCAGTTGTGTTCAACTCTTTGTGACCCCCATGGAAAATATTACTTGTGATTTATAAAACTGTTGTAAACACTACATAAAAATCATATGAATTAGTGAATGCTTAGTACCTATATAATAAAGCCAACCTCCTTCCAGGAAAATATCCATTGCTTTTAATAGTACATAATAAAATCTGTAAAGAAAATGTCTATTGTCACCAGATACTATAAAACTCCTAGAAGAAAACATAGGCAGAACACTCTTTGACATAAATCCAGTAATACTTTTCTAGATCTGTCCCCTGGAGAAGGAAATGGCAACGCACTCCATTACTCTTGCCTGGAAAATCCCATGGACAGAAGATCCTGGTAGACTACAGTCCATAGGGTCACAAAGAGTCAGACACAACTGAGCGACTTCACTTTCTTTCTTTCACTCCTAGAGTAATGAAAATAAAAACAAAAATGAACAAATGGGACCTAATTAAACTTAAAAGTTTTTGGCAAGCAAAGGAAATTATAAACAAAACAGCCTATGGGTTAGGAGAAAATATTTGTTACTGATAAGGGATTAATTTCTAAAACATATAAACAGATCATAGAGCTTAATATCAAAAATACAGCCCAGCAAAAATTGGGCAGAAGAGCTAAGTAGACATTCCTCCAAGGAAACCTACAGAGCCAAGAGGTACATGAAAAAATGCTCAACATTGCTAATCATTAGAGAAATGCAAATCAAAACTACAATGAAGTATCACCTCATACCAGTCAGAATGGTCATCATTAAAAAGTCTACAAATAATAAATGCTGAAGAGGGTTTGGAGAAAGAAATATTGCTCCACTGTTGGTGGAAATGTAAATTGGAGCAGCCACTATGGAGAACAGTATAGAAGTTCCTTGAAAAACTAAAAATAGAGCTATCATGTGATCCTGCAATCCTACTCCTGGGCATATCCAGAGAAAACTCTAATTCAAAAAGATACATGCATTCCTATATTCATAGCAGCACTATTTACAGTAGCCAAGACAAGGAATCAGCCCAAGTGTTCACCAACAGAGAAATGAATGAAGGCATTGTGCTGTGCATATAAAGATGAAATAATGCCAATTACAACATGAATGGACCTAGAGATTATCATATTAAGTGAAGTAAGCCAAACAGAGAAAAATAAATACCATATGATATCACATATGTTAAATCTAAAAAAAAGATGATGTAAATAAACTTATTTACAAAGCATAAACAGACTCACAGACATAGAATACAAACTTATGGTTACCAAAGAGGATAGTTGAGGGGGGGTGCATAATTAGAAGTTTGAGATTAACATATACACACTATTACATATAAAATAAACAACAAAGACCTACTATATAGCCCAGGGAACTATATTCAACACCTTGTAATAACCTAAAATATAAAAGAATCTGAAAAAAATATACATATTTGTATAACTGAATCACTTTGCTGCATACCTGAAACTAACACAGGGTTGTTAATTAACTCTACTTCAATTAAAAAAAAAAAGTGTTCATTGTCAAATGTACAAATTCAGTCTGTTGTTGAATGCTATTTAAACCCCTTTATTTCTTTTCTTTTTTCCAATTGATTCATGTAGGTAATTATTGAGCACAAATTAGAAATTATAATAAGTATTGAAGAAAAAGTCAAGACGGAAATGAGAGATTATTGCAGAAAGAATTAACCCAAATTTGACACTCAGAAGTGTTTTATTTGGAAAAGTTTATTATGTTAAGTTCTGAAGGATATAGAATAATTGCCTAGAAAAATAATGTGGGAATTGAAGATTCTGTATCTGGAGAAAATGTGCAAAAATTGATATTAGCCTGTAGATCCAAGCTCTGAAGAGAGTCAGGCTTTCATCAAATTGAAATTTTAAAATATGAACTAAATCTTGTAACATGTAAGAAAATAAAAAAAATGCTAACCAATGACTGATTCTGGGAAAAGGTACTCTGATGATTAACAAATAATGCAAAATCTATAAATATAGATTTAAATAAATAGTTTCAAACATTCAAATGTTTTTCAACTTTTCTAAATAAGACATAGATCACACATTCTCTAGTTTAAATTTTAATTATGGAAAAACCAGAGAAGGCAATGGCAACCCACTCCATTACTCTTGCCTGGAAAATCCCATGGACAGAGGAGCCTGGTAGGCTGCAGTCCATGGGGTTGCTAGGAGTCGGACACGACTGATCAACATCACTGTCACTTTTCACTTTCATGCATTGGAGGAGGAAATGGCAACCCACTCCAGTATTCTTGCCTGGAGAATCCCAGGGACAGGGGAACCTGGTGGGCTGCCGTCTATGGAGTCGCAGAGAGTCGCACACAACTATAGCAACTTAGCAGCAGCAGCAGCATGGAAAAAACACTTAGGCTGAAAGATTAAAGTGTTTCTCCTTCACTTCTGTTGCCTATTTTCTTGCACTGTATACATATAAATTTCAATATAGGCACAAGAAGGAAATGGCAACCCATTCCAGGACTATTGCCTGGAAAATCCCATGGACAGAGGAGCCTGGTAGGCTACAGTTCATGGCGTCGCAAAGAGTCAGACACGACTGAGCAATCACTTTCTTTCTTTCTTTTCTTTATGTATCAGTAGTTCTATATAACTCATCAACTAATATGTACTGTGAGGAGATATCCCATGTCCAAGGGCAAAGGAGAAACCCCAGCAAGACAGTAGCAGGGGCAAAATCGAGTTTAGAATCAAACCCCATACCCGCCAGTGACGTTCGGAGGAGTCAAATAAACCTTGTGTGCACCAGGACCCAGAGACCCCACAGAGACTGAGCCAGAACTCTGTTTGAGTGTCTCCTGTGAGGGTATGGTTCAGCATGAACTGCTGTAGGGGCAGGGGCTTTGGGTGCAGTAGACCAGGGTATGGCATAAGCCCTCTTGGAAGAAGTCACCATTAACCACACTATAGAGCCACCAGAATTTACAAAGGACTGGGGACAGAATCTTGGAGGGCACAAAGAAAGCCTTATATGCACCAGGACCCAGGATAAATGAGTAGTGACTCCACAAAGACTGACCCAGACTTCCCTGCGAGTGTCCAGGAGTGTCTGCCAGAAGTGTGGGTTGGCAGTGGCCTGTTGCAGGGTTGGCAGCACTGAGTGCAGCAGTGCCTGCATAGGACCTTTGAAGGAGATCACAATTATCATAGATTGGCCTCAGGTCAAATAACAGGGAGGGAACAAGCCCCACCCATCAACAGAAAATTGGATTAAAAATTTACTGAGTGGGGCCCTGCCCATCAGAACAAGACCCAGTTTCCCCCTCAGTCATCTCTCACATTAGGAAGCTTACATAAGCCTCTCATCTTTCTCCATTAGAGGGCAGACAAAATGAAAACCACAATCACAGAAAAGTAACCAATCTGATCACAAGGACCACAGCCTCCTCTAACTCAATGAAACTATGAGGCATGTCATGTGGGGCCACCTAAGACAGATGGGTCATGGTGGAGAGTTCTGATGAAATGTGGTCCACTGGAGAAGGGAATGGCAAACCACTTCAGTATTCTTGCCTTGAGAACCCCATGAACAGTATGAAAAAGCAAGAAGATAGGACACTGAAAGATGAACTCCCCAAGTCAGTAGGTGCCCAATATGCTACTGGAGAAGAGTGGAGAAATAACTCCAGAAAGAATGAAGAAATGGAGCCAAAGCAAAACTTATACCCAGTTGTGGATATGACTGGTGATGGAAGTAAAGTTTGATGCTGTAAGGAGTAATACTGCATAGGAACCTGGAATGTTAGGTCCATGAATCAAGGCAAGATGGAAGTGATCAAACAGGAGATGGCAAGTGTGAACAGCTACATTTTAGGAATCAGTGAACTAAAGTGAACTGGAATGGGTAAATATGCTCAGATGGCCATTATATCTAATACTGTGGGCAGGAATCCCTTAGAAGAAATGGAGTAGCCATCATAGTCAACAAGAGTCCGAAATGCAACATTTGGATGCAATCTCAAAAACAACAGAATGATCTTCATTCGTTTTCAAGGCAAACCATTCAATATCACAGTAATCCAAGTCTATGTTCCCACCCGTAATGCTGAAGAAGCTGAAGTTGAATAGTTCTATAAAGACATGAAGACCTTCTAGAACTAACACCCCCCAAAAAAGTCCTCTGCATTATACCGGACTAGAATGCAAAAGTAGGAAGAGATATCTGCCATAACAGGAAAATTTGGCCTTAGAGTACAGAATGAAGCAAGGCAAAGGCTAATAAAGTTTTGCCAAGAGAATGCACTGGTCATAGCAAACAATCTCTTTCAACAACCCTGGCTTCAGGATTGTGGACCTACCTGGTTGTCTACATATTTTTGACTTACCACCACCCCCATAATTATACAAACCGATCTTTTGAAATTTCTGCATTTATTTCTGTTATATCTGTTTTTGTTTCTCTAGTGATATGAAATTATGAAACATAGATACTTGTTTTGGGAACTGATAAAAGACAAAAATCAAAACAAAACAATACTGAACAGTAAGACAACATCTGGAGGGGAATTGGAACTAAATGCTAACTGAAAGGCTGAAACAGAAAGGGAAAGAATGAATACACACAACACAGAAGGAATAACTGGTAATTTTCTTGATGCAAGAAGGCTGTGTGGGTTCAAGGATAAAGGGATGGTTGGATCTAGGGCACAGGAGGGATTATTGTCTCTTGTGAAAACTTAGATGTAGGTATTTTTCTGTTGAGATATAATACTCAGTATCTGTGAGTATCTAGTCTTGTGGCTTCCTTGAAGCTTTGAGTGAGTCCCTGTAATGTGAGGAAGAGGAAGTTACAGATTTGAGAAGAGAAAAAAATTTAAATAGAAATTTAGATGGGATTTCAATCCAGGCATGGCTATGTATGTCTATATTGCCTTCTTTTCTTCATGAAATTATTTAAAATAAACAAACAAAAGAAAAAAAAAACAATTGCCATAAAGGGATAAAATGAAATCTTACAAACTTATTTTCATGTGAAACTAAGAAGCAGATATAATCCGTAGATTTTAAATTATGTGTCAATGCTACCATAATATCTAAAATTGGGCAAAAGCTAGGTGAGAAAATAAATGTGGGTAATGACAGTAAGAACCAGAGGAGCTTATGTCAGAAAATTCCAGGAAAAATACATTTCTAAATATTTATCTCTAGATGTCAACAAGAAATGGGAGAACAGCAGTAAGTGAGAAAGGCGAAGAAAGCTCTTCTGCTAGTGATCTAGTTCTGGATTTGGAGCTGCAGCAAGAAGACTGTCTCTCTCGCATCAGAGGTGAGTGCATCTTTGGTGTGTAGAAACTTCCCCTGCTTGTGGAGTATCTAGACCACTTCCTGTATATAGAAAACTAACAAAAGTGATTGGGCAACGTATATTGAACATATGCAATGGTGAGTCAAACAATAATAAAAACAATGACATGCTTTCTCCACCAAAAGACAAAGTGACCAGAAAAGAAAAAATTCTACTGCAGAGGAAACACAAATTTTGGCCATATGCTGTCCTCTGAATTAAAAAGCAAACTCAGTAAACAAAAATCACATTGATGAACAAATACCACAATACAAGGGGGAAAAAAAAAGAATCAGAAGATCAGAAATATGGAGGAATCAAATGGAAAATGGAAATACAGAGTTCCGGAAGGAAGCAGGAATAATTTACCATAGAAATGAAGACAAACTTCGAAGAAGTACAAATGAAAAGACCCTGTTGAAATCACAGTAAGAGATGTGGAGGGTAAAACAGAAAACAAGCACAAGGAAGTGGAAATAAAGCAGCTTTAAATGAGATAGGAGAATAAGTAATAGATATAGAAGACAGACAAAAAGATATAAGAATAATAGAGTCATTGAAGACCAACTGAAATGATGGAACAGGATTTAACTTAAAAATATAATATTAATCTGTACAATTAGAAATAATTGAAATCTACATATAATGAGAGGAAACATTATTTAGCTTTAAAAAACTATTTCTTTGAAGGGAGAAAATTGATTCAATTGGGACTCAGGTTTTTTCCACAACCTTATTCAGTGTCAGAAGAATGTGGAGCAAGATGTAGAAAAGATACACACAAAGAAAGAGAATGTCACCTGGGACTTAATACTCAGCCAAATCTTTACCAAAAATATCCAAAGAAAAAAAAGGAAGAAATCACTAAATATAACAGCACATTCTGTTAATGAGGCTTTAGGCAGACAGGCACTCACACTGATGAAATTATTAACTGGTACAAACCTTAAGAATAGTTGATTGCTAACACTGAACAAATTTAAACATGTGTACACTTGACAGAGCAAGCTGACTTCTAGGAATTGTTCTAATGACATACTTACATATATGTGAAATGCATATATATATATATGAAATTATACATTTTTATTCAGCTTCCAGTATTACATTGATTAAAAACAACCTAAATTTGTAAATTATTTATATTCACATAGTGATAAAAGTATACGAGGAAATATTTCACATGTGGATATATAGATAGATCTCCAAAATGTATTGGTAAATAAAAAATTATAGAACTGCATGCATAATAAATGATACAGGTACATGTGTTAATAAATTCTAGAAGAAACATAAGAAACCACTAATGACAGTTATTTTGAGGGCAAGCTGTGGATTGGAAAAATGGATAATGGGCAAGACATCAAGATTTTCACTATATACCTTTTTATAAATTTAAGAGCTTTAATTCATTGGAGTTTATTACATACTCAAAAAGAAAGTGAATAAATTTAATGAAAAAGATATAATAAATATAACAGGTAAACCACTTAAACACATATTCTTAAGCTCACAAATATCTTATTAAGAAGCTTTGGTAAAGTCAACTTAGAAAAATACCACATTCATTTATAGTCTTCAAAAATACTGGCCATATTCTGTTAAAAAAAAAAAAATCAAACTATGTTCTGTAATCCTACCCAGCTGGGTAGCTCTCAACATGTGACAAAACAATGTCACTATAACTGCTTCAACTTAAATTGGAACATGCCCATTTTAATTTTATTGAATAATGAAAACAAAACAATAAAAATAACACCAAAACCAAATCTTGCCACTAGCGTTAGCCATCATTTAAGATGGAAAATTTTTAAGGACCTGTTGAAATCATTGTTGTTATGTAGCACTACTGTTCTATCTGTCATCCTTGTAATACTGGTGACTTTTTTGGATGATCTAGGTCATCTAAAAACTATTGAATCTATTTTAGGGGAGGGTGGTTAGACATATTGCAAAAATTACACAAAGCACCTTACTGAGGAAAAGAGTTCCATAAGTTAGACACATACAGAACTCAGTGCTGAACACATTCAAAATATGACAGAGGAAAAAATATTGAACTGCCATTTTCCAGATATACATAGTGGCTCTCATTCTTAATATATATTTAAAGTAGCAAAATGATAATATTCTGTGAGTCTATTTGTGTATTACAGAAGAGAGTACAGAAATACTAAATGGCATCCCCAGTAATTTTTGTAGATAGAAAAAAAATGTTTTCTTTTATTTTATTAACCAGGAAATGTAACTAAAATATTATTTCTGGACACCCTTAAATGTAAAATTTCTGGTGAATTCTGCTGACATGCAGCCTTTATAGACAAAGTATATTATTTAACTTTTGGGTAATACAATAACACACTCATAATGGATCCTGGTTATTATTTCTAAATAGGAAATTAAAATGTAGGGAAAATCTAACAAAAAATCAAATTAATATTACTAAACTAAAAGCATGGTGATTAAATATCTTAAATGAGAATAATCCTACCTGCTTAATAAAAACCTTTTATTCAATAACATAATATTTTCAAATAAATAAGATTTTTAAAATCCATTTGTGTCTATTTTTTTAAAAATATAATATTTTGGAATCACTAATGCTGTGCATCTGCTGTGCAATTGCCTAGTATTTTAAAATATCCTTTTGAAAGACTTTTGTAAAGTCAAATCATGAGTTTTGTTTTTTTTATTTTTATTTCAAGTCTTAATTACCATCTAAAGTGAGTCTATATTCTTTATTCAAATACATGATAATTAACTGGGCTGAAATTATGTGCAATGTATAATAAGTTGCTGTCAGATGAAACCTCAAATTGTGAAGCATGGTACAAATCAAAGTAAATTATCTTCTTGAAATTCATGTATCTTCAGTTTGCATTGACAATAATATAAAAACTAAAGCAGCCATTTAGACCAAAGGAAACTGCAAAGCATATTACTGGGTATGAGCTGTTAAATGAAGACTGAAAGAATATATGAATTTTGCAATATTTGAAAGTTTGCAATTCTTTATGTGACTGCTCAATAGTTCTGCTTTTAAATTAACAATTATTCTACTTGTAAATGTTTGTGTGATATGTATGTTTTCAGTGTATTTGATATCTAATTGCACTGCTTGTTAATAGAAGTGTATTTTACAAAATATGTTAAACACTTTTATTTTCTTGAAATAGTAATTGTAGAAGCTGTATTAAACAATGCCTATTTTATTAAAATTGATGGGAGTACGTCAAGGCTGTATATTGTCACCCTGCTTATTTAACTTATATGCAGAGTACATCATGAGAAACGCTGGACCAGAAGAAACACAAGCTGGAATCAAGATTGCCGGGAGAAATATCAATAACCTCAGATATGCAGATGACACCACCCTTATGGCAGAAAGTGAAGAGGAACTAAAAAGCCTCTTGATGAAAGTGAAAGAGGAGAGTGAAAAAGTTGGCTTAAAGCTCAACATTCAGAAAATGAAGATCATGGCATCCGGTCCCATCACTTCATGGGAAATAGATAGGGAAACAGTGGAAACAGTGTCAGACTTTATTTTTCTGGGCTCCAAAATCACTGCAGATGGTAATTGCAGCCATGAAATTAAAAGACGCTTACTCCTTGGAAGGAAAGTTATGACCAACCTAGATAGCATATTCAAAAGCAGAGACATTACTTTGCCAACAAAGGTCTGTCTAGTCAAGGCTATGGTTTTTCCAGTGGTCATGTATGGATGTGAGAGTTGGACTGTGAAGAAGGCTGAGCACCGAAGAATTGATGCTTTTGAACTGTGGTGTTGGAGAAGACTCTTGAGAGTCCCTTGGACTACAAGGAGATCCAACCAGTCCATTCTGAAGGAGATCAGCCCTGGGATTTCTTTGGAGGGAATGATGCTGAAGCTGAAACTCCAGTACTTTGGCCACCTCATGCGAAAAGTTGACCCATTGGAAAAGACTCTGATGCTGGGAGGGATTGGGGGCAGGAGGAGAAGGGGACGACAGAGGATGAGATGGCTGGATGGCATCACTGACTCGATGGACGTGAGTCTGAGTGAACTCGGGGAGTTGGTGATGGACAGGGAGGCCTGGCGTGCTGCGATTAATGGGGTTGCGAAGAGTCGGACACGACTGAGCGACTGAACTGAATATTCTCCAAAAAGAAAAAAAAGGCACAATATATTAGAATATAGACACATATATATGGATCATTCAAATACATAACTTGCATGTGCAATTGTAATGTGAAAATTCTAATAGTCACAACCAAATTATTTTTGCATTTACTTGTACTACCCAAGACTTGCTTCCACATGCTTACCAGAGAAATATGAAAGGCATAAGTAAAATTCCTCTTTGGAAAGGAAGCAATTCTTAATCAATGAAATTTATGAGTGGCTTTTACTGTCCACATTTTAAAAATCTTTGTTTTTGTTGATTTTGGAAAAGAATATAAGTAAAACTATTAAGAATTAATGACAAAATATCTAGTATCATTGCTTTTTATAGAAAATCACCTAAAACAACAAAATACCCAATAACATCAAAATTCTCTTATGAAATGGTGGTGGGGTCATGTCAAGCAGGTGGTTACCACTCTGGTTTCTCACTTTATAACTTAGATGGTCTATGTTCATTATTGACAAAAAAAATGAAAATTAAAAATTATTTTAGAAAAGATTCTGGCTCTAGGGCAATGAAATATAAGGCACAACATTGTCCATCATGAACATCTAAAAGTTTTCAGTGACAAGCAATTTTGTCTCCCCCAGGGGACTTTTGGTGATATCTGGAAACACTTTTTTATTGTCATGGCATGGTGTGGGACAAATTAACAAAGAATGACTCCTTCCTTGAACAAATTTTAATCAGGCTTCTCTGAGCCTTCTTCTCAGCTAGGTCTCTACCTTCAAAGGATGGCCCCCGTGCCCTTGGCCTGACAACTTTAATTATCAAGGAATTCCACTGTGCTGTGCTTAGTCACTCAGTCCTGTCTGACTCTTTGTGACCCCATGGACTGTAGCCAGCCAGGCCCCTCTGTCCATGGAGATTCTCCAGGCAAGAATACTGGAGTGAGTTGTCATGCCCTTCTCCAGGGGATCTTCCCAGCTCAAGAATCGAACCCAGGTCTCCTGCATTGCAGGCAGATTCTTTACCATCTGAGCTGCCAGAGGATTCCACTAAGCCAGTTTACTGAGAGCCTCAGCCTCCCAGCCCTTGATATTTGATCAGATTCCTCATCTCTTACTCTTGATATTTAAATCCTTGGTCTACTATTAGCAAGCAACTTATTAAGCCAGTTTAGCAAGAATTCCCTTATGTTTTGGTATCTAATCAGATTTCCTGTAGTAATTTTTGATCCACTGACCCCCTTCCCAGGTAGTGCTAGTAGTAAAGAACCTGCCTGCTAACGCAGAAGACATAAGAGATGGGGGTTCAATCCCTGCATTAGGAAGATCCCCTCTAGAAGGGCATGGCAATCCACCTCAGTTTTCTTGCCTGGAGAATCCCGTGGACAGAGGAGCCTGGCGGGCTACAGTCCATAACGTCCAACACAGTTGGACACGACTGAAATAATAGCACAAGGATGATCCCGTCATTCAGTTCCTTGGCTATTAATCCTCAGCTGTCTAAGAACTGAGTTCAATCTTTCTCCTATGGCAACAGTCTTGACTTCTATGGTAATACTCTTGAATGAAGTCCTCTTTGTGTGTGTGTGTGTGTGTGTGTGGTTTAATGTGTCCTATGCAATGCTTTGTAAAAGTATTAGAATAATTTTCCTTTAACAGGCATCTAGTAGTGGGTGGGAACAAGAAATGCTGATAAGCATTCTACAGTATGCAAAAAAACTCCAAAATAAGGAATTATCCAGCCAAAATGTTAATAATATATTATGTGGTTGAGAAGCCCTAGTCTAGAGAGAGATCAGAATGGCTAACAAACACGTGACCTCAGGTGATCTCTTATACCTGTCTGCTGTAAAGAATTAAGTCAGCTTGAATGTAGATTTCACTTTCTTTTTAACTATCTGCTTGCTGGTGTATGGAGAAGGAAATGACAACCCACTCCAGTGTTCTTGCTTAGAGAATCCAGTGGACAGAGAAGCCTGGTGGGCTGCTGTCCATGGGGTTGCACAGAGTAGAACAGGACTGAAGCAACTTAGCAGCAGCAGCAGCTGTTGCAGTGATAATTCATACTCAGTTCTAGAATTTGAGAAATTTGTAGGTAGGAAAGCTGCTGGACGAGCTTAACATAGCAGTTATTGCTTTGGGAATTAATGGATATGCCTTTCAATAAAATTGAAGAGAGAATTGAAATCTGACTGTTGGAAGAAAGTAGACTAGCAAGAAAATCCCTGCAGCTTTAGGCAAAGGCTCTATATGGTTAGACTTAAATGAGTGACACTTTGAAGCAGAAATAATAACCATGGACCATTCGTATAACTCAAGACTGAATAAACCTTAGCACTGAAAAAACTCATAGAATGTTAATGTAATTTAAGCAAGGAGTTCAAGAAAGAGTCAACTGTTGAACTTTCTGCTCACAAGTGTAAATAGTTGGAAAATTAATCTAAGGAAATTGACAAGAATTAACAAAATGTAACTTTATGTGTCAAGTATGGTATCAAATGATATAGACATATTACAGAAACAACAAACATCATAATAAAACAAGACATAATACTACAGAAACAAAAAAAGTAACGGTCACTGAATGTTTAGCCAAAGTGGATAGATTTAGAGATGAATGGCTGGATGGCATCACTGACTCGATAGACATGAGTCTGAGTGAACTCCAGGAGTTGGTGATGGACAGGGAGGCCTGACCTGCTTCGATTCATGGGGTCGGAAAGAGTCAGACACGACTGAGTGACTGAACTAAACTGAAGTGAACTAACATGTGTAAAATATGATTTAGCTCACTTCTAGAACAATTAGTCCTCACACACACACAAAAAAGAGCAGCTATCACTGTTATCCTATTTTTCTTTTAAAGATGTTCAAGTGCAAGTTAGTTAGAAGAGAAAGGAAAGAAATACCAAATTACAAAGATTGAATTGAGGAAAATGGAATGGAGATATTAATGTATAGAAACAGTGCAGATCGAGCTTAGCATAATACTTATACATATGGATCTAAACTCATAATTACAATTATTGAAAATATCAGGTTGTTTGAATAATTATGTGAATCACTGAGTGAACAGCTATTTCAACTCTCACCAGTTTAATATCCCATTCTGTCTGGCTGTTGCTGCTATTGTTAAGTCCCTCAGTTGTGTCCAACTATTTGTGACTCCATGACTGTAGCCCGCCAGGTTTCCCTGTCCTATACCATCTCCTTTAGTTTTCTCAAACTAATGTCCATTGAGTCGATGATGCCATCCAACCATCTCTTCTTCTCTTGTCCCCTTCTCCTCTAGCCCTCAATCTTTACCATCAAGAGTGTTATTTCCAATGAGTCAGCTCTTCACACCAGGTGGCCAAAATATAGGAGCTTCAGTTTCAGCATTAGTCCTTTCAATGAATATTCATAGTTAATTTCCTTTAGGATTGACTGGCTTGATCTCCTTTCTGTCACAAAGAGACTCTAAAGAATCTTCTCCAGAACCACATTTCAAAAGCATCAATTCTTCAGTGCTCAGCTTTCATTATGGTCCAGCTCTCACAGCCATACATGATTACTGGAAAAACCATAGTTTTGACTATGTGGATCTTTGTTGGCAAAATGATGTCTCTGCTTTTTAATACAATATCTAGGTTTGTCACAGCTTTTCTTCCAAGGAGCAAGTGTCTTTTAATTTCATAGGTGCAGTCACTACCTGCAGTGATTTTGGAGCCCAAGAAAATAAAGTCTGTCACTATTTCCATTGTTTTCCCATCTATTTGCCATGAATTGATGGGATCAAATGCCGTATCTTAGCTTTTTGAATGCTGAGTTTTAAGCCAGCTTTTTAACTCTCCTCAACCTTTCCACGTTTTACAACTGGGGTGGTGTCATCTGCATATCTGAGGTTAATATCTCTCCTGGCATACATGATTCTAGCTGTGAGTCATCCAGCCCAGCATTTCACTGATATACTCTGCATATAAGTTAAATAAGCAGGGTGACAATATACACCCTTGACTTACTCCTTTCCCAATTTTGAACCAGTCTATTGTTCCATGTCTGGTTCTAACTGTTGCTTTTTACCTGCATACAGGTTTTGCAGGAGGCAGGTAAGCTGGTCTGGTATTCTCATCTCTTCAAGAATTCTCCAGTTTATTGCTACCACACAGTCAAAGGATTTAGCATAGTCAATGAAGCAGATGTTTTTCTGGAATTCTCTTGCTTTTTCTCTGATTCAACAGATGTTGGCAATTTGATTTCTGGTTCCTCTGCCTTTCCAAACCCAGTTCGTTTATCTAGAAGTTCTTTTAGTTCATGTACTGCTGAAGCCTAACTTGAAGGATTTCGAGCAATACTTCGCTAGCATGTGAAATCAATGCAATTGTGTGGTAGTTCAAACGTTCTTTGGCATTTTCTTTCTTTGGGATTGGAATGAAAACTGACCTTTTCCAGGCCTGGGGCTATTGGTGAGTTTTCCAAATTTGTTGGCATATTGAGTTCAACAATTTTACAGCATCATCTTTTAGAATTTGAAATAGCTTAGCTGCAATTCCATCACCTCCACTGGCTTTGTTCATAGTAATTCTTCCTAAAGACCACTTGACTTCACACTCCAGGATGTCTTACTCTAGGTGAGTGTCCACACCATCATGGTTATCCTGGTCATTCAGATCTTTTTGAACAGTTCTTCTGTATATTCTTGCCACTTCTTAATCTATTCTACCTATTTTGAGATTAGATAGAATCTAATCTATTCTGTTTTTGTTAGGTTCTTACCATTTCTGTCCTTTATGGTGCCCATCCTTGCACAAAATGTCCCCTCGATATTTCTAATTTTCTTGAAGATATGTCTTCAAGAAATAGTCTTTCCCATTCTATTGTTTTCCTGTGTTTCTTTGCATTTTTCTCTTCAGATCAGATCAGATCAGTCGCTCAATCATGTCCGACTCTTTGAGACCCCATGAATCACAGCACGCCAGGCTTCCCTGTCCATCACCAACTCCCGGAGTTCACTCAGACTCACGTCCATTGAGTCTGTGATGCCATTTAGCCATCTCATCCTCTGTCGTCCCCTTCTCCTCTTGCCCCCAATCTCTCCCAGCATCAGAGTCTTTTCCAATGAGTCAACTCTTTGCATGAGGTGGCCAAAGTACTGGAGTTTCAGCTTTAGCATCATTCCTTCCAAAGAAATCCCAGGGCTGATCTTTAGAATGGACTGGTTGGATCTTCTTGCAGTCCAAGGGACTCTCAAGAGTTTTCTCCAACCCCACAGTTCAAAAGCATCAATTCTTCGGCGCTCAGCCTTCTTCACAGTCCAACTCTCACATCCATACATGACCACAGGAAGCCTTTGTTATCTCTCTTTGCTATTCTTTGGAACTCTTCATTCAAGCTCTGCATTCCGTTTCTCCTTTGCTTTTCACTTCTCTTTTTTTCCTAGCTATTTGTAAGGCCTCTTCACACAACCATTTTGCCTTCTTGCATTTAATTTTCTTTGGGATGGTTTTGGGCACCACCTCCTATACAATGTTATGAACCTCCATCCACAGTTCTTCAGGCACTCTGTCTATCAGATCTAATCCCTTGAACCTATTTGCCACTTCCACTGTTTAATCATAAGGGGTTTGATTTAAGTCATACCTGTATGGTTTAGTGGTTTCCCGTTCTACACTTATGGCAAATTGAAACATTACAAGTCCCTGTTTACATAGTAGCCATTGGTCCCCTTCTCTTATTTGTTAAGACATTATTTTTTGGAATGTAAAGTAGAAGGAAATGTACACACATCCCATATGTTCCTTGTGTCCACACATTCCCAGCCTTCCACATTAGCAACATTCCCTACCAAGGTGGTACCTTTGTTACAACCGATGAACCTATATTGACAATTCATAATCATTCAAAGCCCATAGGTTACATTACAGCTCACTCTTGATGTTGTACATTCTATAGATCTGGATAAATATATAATGACATGTTTCCATCATTATTGTCCAGCATACTTTAACTGTCTTAAAAATCCTCTGTGCCCCACCTAATCATCCCTCCCCATCCCTCCAATCTCTGGAAACCACTGATCTTTTGACTTTCTTCACAATATTGCCTTTTCCAGAATGTCACAGAGCTGGAATCATATATTATGTCGCCTTTTCAGATTGGCTTCTTTCACTTAGTAAAATGCTTTTAAATTTTCTCCTTGTCTTTTCATGGTTTGATAGCTCATTTCTTTTTAGTGCTGATAATAGTCCATAGTCTGGATGTACCACAGTGTATTCAGCTTCCCCTTCTCATTTCACATGGTTTTTATCCCTTCGTAGAGCACCTTTTCCTAACCCATTGCCTTTGGCATCTTCTCAAGGTATAGTTAAGACACTTACCCTGTCATCACCATGAAGTCTACCCTGACTACCCTATGTTTTTATGTCAGTAAAGCATCCCTTTTCTTTCTTTCTATAACTTCTCTAGCTCATTATATTTATCATCCTGCTTTGTAATTGTTTATTTATCTGTGAGGGCTTTCTCTTTCATTAATGTCACAGTTCCTGGTACAGTGTGTTATATTCTCAGGGGAAGTCAATAAGCATTCCTGACTGACTCTGCTTAAGAGCTTTAGGTAAAATAATTACCTTCACTAATTACAAACACACCCACACAAAGCAAAGAATTAAAGACAAGGGGAAAAAAAAAACCACTTAAATTATCAAGGGAAACAAAGAAGGCTAAGGAAAACTTTTCTTTAATATTTGTTGTATGTCTTTGTAAAAGATCTTTAATTTTCTTTTCTATATTATCAAACATGGAATACTTTATAATAATCATTAAATATCAGTATTCGTTTAATATAGGCTATTAACACAAATTTTAGCATGAGGCACACTTTACAATATGCAAGCATTCTGCAACTAGACTGTCTGGGTTAGTAATCCTGAGTTTGCTGCTGCTAAGTCACTTCAGTCGTGTCCGACTCTGTGCGACCCCATAGACGGCAGCCCACCAGACTCCCCCATCCCTGGGATTCTCCAGGCAAGAACACTGGAGTGGGTTGCCATTTCCTTCTCCAATGCATGAAAGTGAAAAGTGAAAGTGAAGTCACTCAGTCATCTCCAACCCTTAGCGACCCCATGGACTGCAGCCTACCAGGCTCCTCCATCCATGGGATTTTCCAGACAAGAGTCCTGGAGTGGGGTGCCATTGCCTTCTCCAATCCTGAGTTTACTACTTATTAAAAGATTACTTTATTTGCCCAAGTTTCCTTTTCTAAAAACAAACCAAAAAAAAAAAAAAAAAGGAAGGGCAAGGGAATAAAAAATAGTAACCCCATGGAGCATGGAGTCACTGTGCTAAACATTAAATAAATTGTTAAATACAGAGTTCTTGCAAATGTGTCCAACCAACGTTGTGTTCAATAAGTGTTAGATATTATTTTATGATAAAACAACATATTTTAGATTAATGTATTTGCTTCCCAGTGTCCAAAATACAAGAATTGTTTGTGATATTGAATGTAATATTGACAACAAGTATTTATCTTCTCTGCTTTATTTTTAATTTTACTATTAAAAATAATAGTAAAGAAAACAAGTGCAAGTAGGTATGCAAGTATTTTTCATTTACCTGGTCATATTTATAATCTGATTTTTCCATGTTTTTTGTGAAGAACATTCGTTGCTTTGCACTTTCTTTTTTTTTCTTATCAGTGGAAAGGACTTAAAAAAATTAGAAGGGAAAAGGGTGAGGTTGGGAATTATTTCTCTAACCACATTTGTGCTATATCATCAGAAATTAGCAAGTTCACTGAGCCTGCAGCTCCTGTTGGAAGGTTCTCAATGAGACACAGAAACATTCTTCAGCTCTAGCAATTTCTCTTTTAATTTGCCCACTCAGTCCCTATGTTAGTTTTCTTTTGCTACTGTGGTAAATTACCACAAATTTAGTGACTTCATATGACACAAATGTGCTATTTTTCAATCTTGTGGATCATAAGTCTGATGGGGCTAAAATCAAGATGCATATAAGTTAAATCAACAGGGTAACAATATAGAGCCTTGACGTACCCCTTTTCCTATTTGGAACCAGTCTGTTGTTCCATGTCCAGTTCTAACTGTTGCTTCCTGACCTGCATACAGGTTTCTCAAGAGCCAAGTCAGGTGGTCTGGTATTCCCATCTCTTTCAGAATTTTCCACAGTTTGTTGTTATCTACACAGTCAAAGGCCTTTACATAGTCAATAAAGCAGAAATAGATGTTTTTCTGAAACTCTCTCTTGCTTTTTCAATGATCCAGCGAATGTTGGCAATTTGTCTCTGGTTCCTCTGCCTTTTCTAAAACCAGCTTAAACAACTGGAAGTTCATGGTTCATGTATTGCTGAAGCCTGGCTTGGAGAATTTTGAGCATTACTTTACTAATGTGTGAGATGAGTGCAGATGTGTGGTAGTTTGAGCATTCTTTGGCATTGCGTTTCTTTGGGATTGGAATTAAAACTAATCTTTTCCAGTCCCGTGGCCACTGCTGAGTTTTCCAAATTTGCTGGCATGTTTAGTGCAGCACTTTCACACCATCATCTTTCAGGATTTGAAATAGCTCAACTGAAATTCCATCACCTCCGCTAGCTTTGTTCATAGTGATGCTTCCTAAGGCCCGCTTGACTTCACATTACAGGATGTCTGGGTCTATGTGAGTGATCACACCATCGTGATTATCTGAGTTGTGAAGATCTTTTTTGTTTAGTTCTTCTGCGTATTCTTGCCACCTCTTCTTAATATCTTCTGCTTCTGTTAGGTCCCTACCATTTCTGTCCTTTATTGAGCCCATCTTTGCATGAAATGTTCCTTTGGTATCTCTAATTTTCTTGAAGAGATCTCTAGTCTTGCCTATTTTATTGTTTTCCTCTATTTGCATTGATTGCTGAGGAATGCTTTTCTATCTTTCGTTGCTATTCTTTGGAACTCTGCATTCAAATAGGTATATCTCTCCTTTTTTCCTTTGCTTTTTGCTTCCCTTCTTTTCACAGCTATTTGTAAGGCCTCCTCAGACAGCCATTTTTATTTTTTCCATTTCTTTTTCTCGGGGATGGTCTTGATCCCTGCCTCCTGTACAATGTCCCGAACTTCCATCCATAGTTCATCATACACTCTATCATATCTAGTCCCTTAAATCTATTTCTCACTTCCACTGTATAATCATAAGTGATTTGATTTAGGTCATACCTGAATGGTCTAGTGGTTTTCCCCACTTTCTTCAATTTAAGTCTGAATTTGGCAATAAGGAGTTCATGATCTGAGCCACAGTCAGCTCCTGGTCTTGTTTTTGCTGACTGTATAGAGCTTCTCCATCTTTGGCTATATAATCAGTCTGATTTCTGTGTTCACCACCTGGTGATGTCCATGTGTAGAGTCTTCTCTTGTGTTGTTGGAAGAGGGTGTTTGCTATGACCAGTGTATTCTCTTGGCAAAACTCTATTAACCTTTGCCCTGCTTCATTCTGTATTCCGAAGCCAAATTTTCCTGTTACTTCAGGTATCCTTTGACTTCCTACTTTTGCATTCCAGTTGACTTCCCTGGTGGCTCAGATTGTAAAGCATCTGCCTGCAACACGGGAGACCTGGGTTCAATCCTGGGTTGGGAAGATCCCCTGGAGAAGTAAATGGCAACCCACTCCAGTACTCTTGCCTGGAAAATCCCATGGATGGAGAAGCCTGGTGGGCTACAGTTCATGGGGTCGCAAAGAGTTGGACACAACTGAGCCACTTCACTTCACTTCCCCTATAATGAAAAAGACATCTTTTTTGGTCCTATAATGGCTTAATAACAATTTCAGAAGAAGAGGAAATGAAGGGTCAAAATGGGCTGGGGGGCTGAGGTTGAAGGGTCAGATACTCACTGCCTTTCCTATCTGTTGGCTTCCAGAATGCATGCACTGGAATTAAGATCTATATGGCTTAGTGTTCATTGTGGAGGTAGCATCCATAGGCAGCAAGAGCTCTGCCCACCAGTTGCAATGTTGTTAGTGATTGAGAGCAATGCTGTTTAGCCTAAATAAACCCTTACTTCATGTTCCTGCTATATGGTGGTTTCATTTTTTTATCTTCTCTTATTTCTGCCTTTCTTCTAATCTGGCTCAGCAGCCTGCACAGTGATGCAGTGAGCTTCTTTGGACTCTTCACATAAATTTCTGTTCTGCTTATGCTAGCTAGATTTGGTTTTTCTTCCTTGTAACTGAGATCAATGAATCATACAATTTACTACCCTTTTAGTACTATTTGACTTTTAGCTATGTGTGCAATAATTTTAAATGAAAAGAAAAAAAAAAAGAAGAAGAATTACCCTGAAGAAGGGCTTTATTTATAATAAAATTCTGATAAGTTTGGGTTTAATTTTTCCAAGTAGAAAATAACTCGTCTACTCTTTGTTTTGCCAAGGAAGGCATAGATTAGGTGGTAATAATTTTTGAAGAATCTATGCATTTAGGGGCTGGTATCTGAGGTCTAAGATATTATAATAATTAATAGTATGCACTTATTAAACTAAGTAAATAAAAATAATTTTTAACTGTATTATAGAGCATCTTTAGTGTTTTTCTTATTGTTCTTTTAGGATGTAAATCATCATTCTTTAAAAAACCACTCTGTCCCATCATTTCTTCCTGTTTAATCTTCTGAGAAAACTTGCCTCCTCTTTGTCAGTAGTCACGTGATTTTTTTCCTAGAAATTCTTTGTATGAACAACAAATTCCTCTGCTCTGGGCAGGCATGGAAGGGCGAGAAGGAAACGCTTAAAGTGTTTAGATTTAAATCTGTCTCTCAGTTTCTTTCTCTTGCACCCACTTTTTTTTCTCTATCCTTTCCTCCCTCTTGTCCTCTCTCCCTATCACTACATACAGACACACACACACATACACACACACATACACACACACATGCACACACACATACACACACACACACACACACACACCATTTCACTGTAATTCATTCTCATTGCTACCTAATGAAGACATCTGTATAATATTGAACACTAACACTAATTGAGACTGTTATGCAATACATTTTAGGCATCTAGAGAAGTATGTGAAAGTTTAAAACCCTGGTTTTCTAAGAGTCATTTGTGTGACTGTATGTGTGGCTGTTTGAAATCCCATGGACTGTAGCCCTCCAGGCTCCCCTGCACATGGGATTTTCCAGGCAAGAACACTGGAGTGGGTTGCCAGGCCCTTCTCCAGGGGATGTTTCCAGAGCAGGGATCGAACCCACATCTCTTGTGTCTCCTGCATTGGCAAGGAGATCCCTTACCACTGTGCCACCTGAGAAGCCCTCTAATAATCGTATCTATTACTAAAATTTAAAAACAGTTTTTTCTAATTATATGATTTTTGTAGAAATGTTTTTCTTATGAACTAATGCTCATTCTAGAATATGTTAATTACTGTGGGAAAATGAATGGGAAAAATCAGATAGGTGTGTTATTCAAATTGTACTAGAAAATATAATATTTTGTTGAGTCCTAAGCAAAGCTACATAGCCTTTTTTAATGTTTTGTGATTACAACAAACATCTGAGCTGTGTACAGCATTTTATGAGAGCATATAATAGTCAATCTAATCCCATTATATTGGGTAAACAAATTAGCCCTAAAACTGCTAAAATTTATCATGGATTCCAATAAGTGTTCATGCATTATTTGCTCTGCTTTCTTTATACATATGTTGCTAAGCCCATTTTCAGCTTCTACATAAGGATTAGCCTTTCCAATCACATTGAAAGCCAGATTGCTTAACTACAGCACAGAGTGTCATGCTACAGATAATCCATGCCCTTGATTAATGCTCTTATAATCAATTGCTGTCTGGAAGTGATTCCTTCCCATCACACTCTTCACAAAAAGAGCAGATGGTATTTAAAAGGTTATGGCAAGAGGGCATTACAGAGGTCAAATAGAACATCGATCAAGTGGGCAGAGAAATTGCCTTTTTTCTTCTTATCCTAAGAATCCATAAAGGAATGTGGTATATAAATTATAGTTTGATCTATAGTTCAAGCACCAAGATATTTTCTCGTTTCAAATTTCCGTGTTATTTTGGGTAATGAACCTGGAAATTGGACTCCTTGTGTGCCAATAAAGCATTGTACCAATATGAGCAGTTCAAACAAATAATTCTTAGACTCAATTTTTTTTTCAAAATTTTTAATGCAGGCAGAAGGTTCCAATTTAATAGAAACTTTAATATAGAATAACTCTTGGATGAATTTTTGCCAAGGTAATGGCTTTATTTCTCAAAAATCACAGTAAATTTTTATTTCTATGTCAGATTAAATGTAGTGCTATGTGTATAGATTTTCTCTCTTCCTGTCCTTTCTCACACTAGTGACAGTTTATCATATATTTTGAAATGATCAGTTTTCTTCTTAATTGGTATGCTTAGTTCTAATGAGGCAGAGTCATGGTAGGAAGGCTACATTTCCATGTCCGGATCACAAAGATTGAAATTAAGTAAGAAAATGTCAGCGTAAGGTTCTTTAAAAACTGAAATGTGTTATTTTAATAAGTGAGTGCTTTCAGATACATAGATTTGGATGCCCTGATCATAAATAGGTCACTTCTACATAATGTAATTATGATAAAGATATTCATTATATAAATAAAGAGAATATACACCCTTGAACTTATGAAGGTAAAGAAAAGCTTTTTGAACAAAGGCTTTGTAAAAGGTTTATGATACTAATTATGTGTGTACCTTTCTATTGTTCAAAGTGCTATTACATTATCAGATAACACTAAATAAAATACCTACTCTGTCTATAAGTGTTACATTGTCTTTGTTGTCGGGTAGTTTAGGTATATTTGAAGAGAAAATAAACTAGCATACAAAAAGTAAAATGACATTATTTGACTGTTATTCAAGAATTAAGAGAATAGTTGGTTAAATATCAAATGAATCCTCATTTCAGTTCAGTTCAGTTGCCCAGTCATGTCCAACTCTTTGTGATCCTATGGACCTCAGCATGCCAGTCCTCCCAGTCCATCACTAACTCCCAGAGTTTACTCAAACTCATGTCCATTGAGTTGGTGATGCCCATCCAGCCATCTCATCCTCTGTCATCCCCTTCTCCTCCTGCCTTCAATCTTTTTCAGCATCAGGGTCTTTTCAAATGAGTCAGCTCTTTGCATCAGGTGGCCCAATGTATGGGAGCTTCAGCTTCAACATGAGTCCTTCCAGTGTATATTCAGGGCTGATTTCCTTTAGGATGGACTGGTTGCCTATCCTTGCAGTCCAAGGGACTCTCAAGAGTCTTCTCCAACACCACATTTCAAAAGCATCAATTCTTCGGCACTCAGCTTTCTTTAATGACTCCCAGGATGATGCTATTTGATGTCACTAGAGAAAGAGATGCCTGTGTTCTAGACTAACCAAAATAAATCAGATTTCTGAAAAATGTTTTATGAATGAATAGCATTTAGAAAGTCAATGAATCAGGAAAGGCATTGTAGAGAAGATAAGGCGGAAGCAAAGACACAAATGGAATATCTTTGGCTAGTTTAGGTCAGTAGAGCCGCAGTGAAAATTTCACACAGCAGACACGTTTGCAAGTCTATTGAAGCCAAATTGTAAAGAAGCTTAAATGCTGTGAGTAAATGTTTGAATGATATAACATATGCAAATGCTTTTTGTAGAGGATGTTTTCTATCACCTAAGTGTAGTCCCCTACTTTGGGTTTATACTTCACAGCCCTGTCTACTGAGAAAGTAGACTACATCTCTATTGACCTAAACTAGCCAAGGATATTCCATTTTGTGTCTTTGCTTCTTTCCTGTGTGATCCTTTGAACCATCTATATTATTCTGGTTTTCTTCATGTGAATGATATATGAGGCAGTAAATAACAAATGGGATTGAAGTACAAAAACTTTAAATCTAAACAATATAAAACAAAATAAAACAAAAACCTGGGCCGCTATCTGGCTCACACTAATTTCCTCCAAGGACACGTCTGAGCCTGTTACTGGGCAGCTCTTCCTCTCTCTTCAACCGCAGTCTATCAGGGAAAATAAATGAGAGGTACTATGATCTACTTTCCTGGCCACAGTGATTGGTTTAAAGGTGTTTATGTGAACAAGCTGGAATCAGTTGACCTCTTTCCCAGTGCTTTTCCCTCCAAAAATGAATCTGGGGTATGAAGACTTCTTACTTTCTCAGCAGACAGGGTTGTGAAGTATAAACCCAAAGTAGGGGACTACCTTTCTGAGGTTCCCATCATTACTTCAGAAAATGATGACAGCAGGTTTGCAGTTAATTATATTAGTAGTAGATAAATCTGTAGGGTTTGACATGCTAATGCCTTATTTTCTTTCACGCATAAACTCAGCCAAACATCTGACAAATATATATTCAACAACTGCTACAGGCACAAGATGTTTTTGTACGTATGCCTGGGATCTATAGAATCAGATTCATCTCAAGACTTAAAAGTCAGTGTTTGCTGAAGTACCTGTATACATGATGTTTATTCCACATTCTCCCCACTGTGATAGCACTTCAGGCTCTGTTAATATTCTCTATGATCACAACATGCATTACAAAAAAGGATATTCCAATAAACACATAATTTTGTGTGGGATTATTTTGTGCCATTCAAATGAGTATATTTACACATTACTGGGCATAAATATGAATCTCTATGTTAATAGATAATATCAGTTCTGAAAAAGGGAGCTGAGCCTTTGCACATTGCAGATAACTATATTTAAATCTTTCACCTACATTAAAGTAATAGGCACAATTAATAGTCAATGTTACAAAAATATCTTCATTGGGAAAAAGTGATCTCTGATCAAATTCTAGCAAGACCATTTACCTGGCTGCCTTACCTTACGATTTTTTAAATTCTTGTAGTCTTAATAAGGGTGGAACATTTATTAATAAACAAGAACAGTCACCATGATTTGTACCAGGTAGCTTTCATGGTAAACAAAAGCATATTATTTCTAAATAATTCATTAATTGTTAACTTTGCAATTTCCTCAATTTATTTCCAATTTGGTATACAAGTAAGGACATGTAATTTGTGATGGAGAAATGACAACCCACTCCGGTATTCTTGCCTGGAAAATCCCGTGGACAGAGGAGCCTAGTGGCCTACAGTCCACAGGGTCACAAAAGAGTTGGACATGACTTAGCAACTAGACAACAACAATTTATGATACTGGATGGTGGCTCATTTATGTATACTTACAAAAACTCTATAGACCTTGGCAACTCAATGAACCCAAGAGCTAGAGAATACAAGCAAGCCCCTGCATGATCTGGATCATACCAAATGTAGAAAGATTGCCAACTCCTGAGAGCATCCATGGTGTGGGTTGTGATGTCCCTGCACATTTCTCCTTTAATTAGAAAAAACAAAATAGACACAATCTTCTTGTGTTGTGCACTGCAGGAACAAAGAGCATTAAGTACATCAGTGTGCTCCATAAAATAATTAGAGCAACGATGCTTAAGGGACAGTCTAGTATCAAGTGGATTAAAATTTTTATTCAAGATGTGCTTAAAGACAAACAAGTCATAAGAAGCAAAACAAAACATCTTCATGTGTATTTGATACCAATACTACCTTCATATTAAATGAACTTTTTACTGAAATAGCAATATACAAAGTATAAATAAAATAATTGCTGTTAGTTGACCTACAGTCATTTTTTCCTCTAGAAAGATTTGTGCTCGATTTTCTGGAGGGAAAAAGCAGTCATGCTCAGAAGTTTGTGCTCATCTTTCACAGCTCTCAGTAGAGGGAAAAGATTCTGTTCAGGGAAAAAAGTAATTATAGACATTTATATTTATGATTTTATCAAAGTAATATGTATATATGGTGGTGGCTCAGGTAGTAAAGAATCCTCCAGCAATGCAAGAGACCCAGATTTAACTCCTGGATCTGGAAGATCCCCTGAAGAAGGGAATGGCTATCCACTCCAGTATTCTTGCCTGGGGTATTCCATAGACAATGGAGCCTGGGGGTCTACAGTCCTCATGGTCAAAAAGTCAGACATGACTGAGCACCTTCACTTTCAATCACATATATAAATGAGGTATAGAGAAAACAGAGGTATGAAACCATAATTCTATTTACTTTATGTCTAACCTCCTAGTTTTTATTCTTGTTACTGATGACATCATAATTCTATAAAATATACTTCAATTTCTAATTGATCTCCTGTAGACTATATACTTCAAAATAATGAGAATGTAGTTTATTTATGCAAACTTTTCTTTGAACTACTCAAGGTGCTAGAGACTTATTTTACTAATTTTGTTATTTTATGGTAGCTCCTGTAACTAAATAAAACTCCTAGAGCCTCACTCTTATAATGAGGGAGTTAGTATTTGAAATTTGGTGCATTCCTTCAATGTTGTGTCTTACTCCAGGGGAACTGGGAAAAGAAAACTGACCACAGTAGAGAAAGGCACTTAATGAGGTGGACTAACCTGAGAGGAGGATAGCCTCCAGGTGGTATTGCAAAAGATCAAAGAGTGAAGTCAGATCTTGACAAAATTTTAAAAACTGTTATAAGAATTTTCTATTTTGTAGACAACTCTGGGCAGTTAAGGTTCCTTAAAGCAGGGCAAAGGCTAACAGAGCTTTGCCAAAAGAATGCACTGGTCATAGCAAACACTCTCTTCCAACAACACAGGAGATGACTCTACACATGGACATCACCAGATGGTCAGTAACAAACTCAGATTGATTACATTCCTTGCAGCCAAAGATGGAGAAGCTCTATACAGTCAGCAAAAACAAGACCATGAGCGGACTGTGACTCAGATAATGAACTCATTGAAAATTCAGACTTAAATTGAAGAAAGTCAGGAGAACCATCAGACCATTGAGGTATGACCTAAAGCAAATCCCTAAGGATTACACAGTGGAAGTGACAAATAGATTAAAGGGATTAGATCTGATAGACAGAGTGCCTGAAAAACTATGGACAAAGGTTCATAACATTGTACAGAGGGGGTGATCAAAATCATCCCCAAGAAAAAGAAAGGCAAAAAGCAAAATGGTTGCCTGAAGAGGCCTTATAAATAGCTGAGAAAAGAAGTAATAGGCAAAGGAGAAAAGGAAAGATATATCATCTCAATGCAGAGTTCCAAAGAATAGCAAGGAGATATGAAAAAGCCTTCATAAGTCATCAATGCAAAGAAATAGAGGAAAACAGTAGATTGGAAAAGACTAGAGAGCTCTTCAAGGGAACATTTCATGCAAAGATGGGCACAATAAAGGACAAAAATGGTATGGACTTAACAGCAGCAGAAGAGATTAAGAAAAGGTTGCAAGAATACACAGAAGAACTATACAAAAATGATCTTAATGACCCAGATAACCACCATGGTGTGATCACTCACCTAGAGCCAGATACCCTGGAGTCCGAAGTCAAGTGGACCTTAGGAAGCATCACTATGAACAAAGCTACAGAAGTGATGGAATTCCAGCAGAGCTACTTCATATCCTAAAAAATGATGGTTTGATAGAACTGCACTCAATATGGCAGCAAATGTTGAAAACTCTGAAGTGGCCATCGGACTGGAAAAGGTCAGTTTTTCATTCCAATCCCAAAGAAAGGCAATGCCAAAGACCGTTCAAACTACCACACAATTGCACTCATTGCACACATTAACAAACAATGCTCAAAATTCTCCAAGCCAGGCTTTAGCAGTATGTGAACTGAGAACTTTCAGATGTTCAAGATGGATTTAGAAAAGGCAGAGGAACTAGAGAGCAAATTGCCAATAACATTTGCATCATAGAAAAAGCAAGAAAATTCCAGAAAAAAAGCATCTAATTCTGCTTCATTGACTATGCTAAAGGCTTTGACTGTGTGGATCAAAAGAAAGTGGAAAATTCTTCAAGAGATGGGAATACCAGACCATCTGACCTGCCTCCTGAGAAACCTGTTTGCAGGTTAAGAAGCAACAGTTAGAACCAGACATGGAACAACAGACTGGTTCAAAATTGAGAAAGGAGTACATCAAGACTGTATATTGTCACCCTGCTTAATTAAATTCTATGCAGAGTACATCATGAAAAATGCCACACTGAATGAAGTAGAGACTGGAATCAAGATTGGCGGGAGAAATATCTATAACCTCTGATATGCAGAGGATACCACCCATATGGCAGAAAACAGAAACTAAAGAGCTTCTTGATGAAAGTGAAAGGGGAGAGTGAAAAACCTGGCTTAAAAGTCAACATTAAAAAAACAAATATCATGTCATCTGGTCCCATCATTTCATGGCAAATAGATGGGGAAACAATGGAATCTGGGACAGACTTTCTTTTCTTGGGCTCCAAAATCACTGCAGATGGTGACTGCAGCCATGAAGTTAAAAGATGCTTGCTCTTTGGAAGAAAAGCTATGACCAACCTAGACGGCATATTAAAAAGCAGAGACATTACTTTGCTACAAAAGTCCATATAGTCAAAGCTATGATTTTTCCAGTAGTCATGTATGAATGTGAGAGTTGGACTATAAAGAAAACTGAGCACTGAAGAATTGATGCTTTTGAACCGTGGTGTTGGAGAAGACTCTTGAGAGTCCCTTGGACTGCAAGGATACCAAACCCATCAATCCTAAAGAAAATCAACCCTGAATATTCATTGGGAGGACTGATGCTGAAGCTGAAGCCCCCGTTCTTTGGCTACATGATGTAAAGAGTTGATTCATTAGAAAAGACCCTGATGCTGGGAAAGATTGATGGCAGGAGAAGGGCTCAACAGAGGATGAGATGGGTGGATGGCATCACCGACTTGATGAATGTGAGTTTGATTAAGCTCTAGGAGTTGGTGATGGAGACAGAGGCCTGGGATGCTGTAGTCCATGGGATCTCAAAGAGTCAGACATGACTGAGCAACTGAAACAAACCGAAAGCTTTATTGGTGACTGGTAAAGTAATGAGTTTTAACAGCTTGTTTCCAGTACTCCCTTATAAGGTGACACTAAACAAGAAGGTGCTAGAGGCAAAAGACATCAGTTTAAGAATTATTGCAATGATTTAGCACAAAGGTGAAAAATTATGTCCCTGGCAGTGAGAGTAGTCAAGATTTATGAAAATCAAGTGAACATATATATTTGCTGCTGCTAAGTCACTTCAGTCGTGTCCGACTCTGTGCGACCCCAGAGACAGCAGCCCATCAGGCTCCCCCGTCCCTGGGATTCTCCAGGCAAGAACACTGGAGTGGGTTGCCACTTCCTTCTCCAATGCATGAAAGTGAAAAATGAAAGTGAAGTCGCTCAGTCGTGTCCGACTCCTAGCAACCCCATGGACTGAGGCCTACCAGGCTCTTCCATCCATGGGATTTTCCAGGCAACAGTACTGGAGTGGGGTGCCATTGCCTTCTCTGGAACATATTGTTACTTGCATTCAATGACTAGTTTAGTGTAAGATTGTGAAAATTGGGAGTCAGTAAAAAGAAATGTATTTAGAATAACTCTGAAGTGTTTCCAATTCAAGCTTTGAATTTAACCTCTGATTTAAAGGAAACAGAATATGATTAAAACAAAAGGGAATATGATTGGGTGAGATTTAATTTTTTTTTTCTTGTAAAGTTTTTTGTTGCATTGAATATTCTCCTTAGCCCAGAGAAAGCCTTTCTCTCCAAAGATCCAGAGAAGATGCTGAGACATGAAGTCTTGAACTCTTCTTCTTGCTTTTGCTATAAATTCTGAGTCCCTACTTAACTCCTCTAAGACAAGCAGCTACTGAGGCTTCAGGCTTTTGAAGAAAAGGGTATGCATAACAACTCAACACCTGTAAGAAAAACTAGTCTTGACAAAATGTGGAGAATTTTTCACCCTTTGGACTGTACAGGAGTCCTGTGACCAGTACTAGAAAGATTTACAGCACAGATTGGAACATAGAAACCTGGGGGAAAGATAGAATGTGAGGGATTCTTTTTCTTTGAAAAGAAGACAGTGCTACTTTGTTTGAACTTACTGGGTCTTCCTCATTCCAAGGAGGCATGGAAAAGAATGAATAGACAGATTTATCATTGTCCCTAATATTGCTTCCTCTTAGTACCGCAGTTCCACTAGATGTCCCTAAGGATCTGACATCTTTCACTATGATACTCTAAAAATCCACTAAACAGTCTGCAGTAGGTGATGAACCTCTTACCCATCTAATAGACAAAAGAATAAAGTGTGCTAACAGGGATCATTAGAAAAGAAAGGTACAAATAGAAATATTTGTAATAAGTTCCAATGAAATTGAGCTGCTGAAGGAGACAGAAAAGAACTTGGGACAAAAACAAAATAGTAAGATTTTTTGAGAAGATTTAAGTAACCAAAAGCTGAATTTTTGACAAGACAAATAAAAACAAACCTGGTTGTAGACAAAAAAAAAAAAAGTAGCAAAAAAATACACAACATAGGGAATAAGAAAGGAAAACTGGTTGTAGAAATAGAAGAACATGAAAGAATTATGAGGAAACAACTTCTATAAATTTGTAACCAAGGAGGTTGAGGATAAGTTTACTTAATCAAGTGATTTCTCAATGGCAGCAAAATCTCAAGTGAGGAAGTATGTTACTTGATGGATATTCATCAAAGTCAAGCTGAGCTCAATAGGGGTATATGTCAATGCAGAGAAGAGTAGATAAAATTAATTCCTTCAAGTGATTAACCACTTTTTATGGAAAATATGTTTTCAAGTTGCATACTAGCAATTCTAGTAATCTTATCCAAATACATGTTTTAAAATGGTCTCTTCATATTTGACCTGACAGCCTCAAACGTATCTTGTTTGCATTAGTGTGCACAGACTCTAGTTATAATGTGGTCCTACTCTAACAATAAAATTTTTTTAAATATGTACTGCATATAAACTATAAGTTAAATTATAATGTGATAAAGTTAAATTAAAATGTAAGTTATTATGAAACTAAAAATAGAGCTACCATATCATCCTGCAGTCACACTCTTGGGTATACACAGAAGATATGGGGCCAGACACTTCTGCAGGTTTTCAGACTAACATTAAGCAATCTAAGAGTTTCAGCCCTGCTCATCCACTTTAAATGTTGCTGTTTTGCTATGCTTGTGGCCCCTGGAGATGTTTATTTTGTTTTTTAAACTGACTCTAAAAAAATTACTATCTGTATATACTATTCACTGTTTTATATTTCTGGAGCAGAAGAATAATTTAAAGCATAAAACTCTAAAGCAAATCATCTCAATCAGAAATCATAGCACTTTTTTTGGAGGGGGTGGACATTAGGAACTCTCAACTCTGAAAAATGTTATTACAACAAATGAAAGGCTAGCAAAATTCTTGCAATTTTAGCACATGTATGTGTGTGTGTGTTCAGTCAGTAAGTCGTGTCCAACTCTTTGCAATCCCATGAACTTTAACCCACTAGGCCCCTCTGTCCATGGGATTCTCCAGGCAAGAATACTGGAGTGGGTTGCCATTTCCTCCTCCAGAGTATCTTCCCCACCCAGGGGTGGAATTGGTGTCTCCTATAGCTCCTGCACTGGTATGTGGATTCTTTACCACTGAGCCACCTGGGAAGCCAGATTTAAGTACAAAGTATACAGTAATTTGACATTAGAGGGGACTGAAACAGAAACATTGGTTCACATATCCAATAAAAAAAATTATGTTACTTGTATGCCTGAGATTCAAAACCAGATATCCTGATTCCTCATTTTGTTCATCTTAACCCAGCACGCTTACTGCCACATACAGTTAAAAAATCAGGGTGGGTAGGGGACATAAACATTAAAGAGTAAGTGAAATTCTTTCTTCTAAACTCAATTCAGAAGACTTGGAGAAAATTATTTGTCATTTAGCCAGATAAAGTTTCAGCATTCTAAATAGCAAATGTATTGCATGAAAGCTTTCCTGTAACTGGTGTGTGTGGTTCATGGAATTGCCATGAATAACAAAATGTTATGCATATTAATGGCACTGTGTGGGGGATATAGGGGTGGAGCGTGTAGGGGGAGAAACAAGAAGAGAAGTTATCTCACTATATATTATCAAAAAGAAACATTTCTTTCTTACTTTTTTTTTTTTTTTTTACTTTGTTTTGTACAATAGCATGCATGATGGCCATATGTAGCACGGAAGAAAGAATACTGTCTCACTCAGAGAGCACAGATAAGGGTTAAGAGGGCCCACGGTCACATGTTACTGATTTGTTATATATTTGATCCTGGGCACAGCATTTCAATCCTCATTTAAGTGTTTCCATAGGTTCCTATCTTGATAAGGAGATTTCCTCAATTTTGTGCCTCTATTCTTTTTATTACTCCTCACTTAGTATTCTTCACTTTTCCTTTGGCTTTTGGAGAAGAGCTGTTTCTAATGCTTTAACTATTTCATTCTTCATGCTCTGCTTCAAGCTCAGAAAGATGTAACTGATAACCTTGCAGAACAAACTTTTCCCAGGGAAATGAATGACTTTTTATGCTCACTGGAATTAACATTTGAAAAGTAGGGGAAAAAAAAAAGACAGAAGGGAAAAGAACCTGGATTCGTAGCCTCTCTACCTAATAATGAGTTCCTTGCTATAAACCAAATGAGTTAATTGCATCCATAGGAACAATTTAATTTAATTTAATTGGAATGTGAACAGAGAGATATCTGAAGGCATCAAATTACACCTGGAAAGTAAAAAGTTGTAATCTCTCCCTTTAAGTTAAATGACGAAAAGTCCCGTTTTAAGAATGGCTTGTGATGCACTCAGCAAAATGACCCACATTTTCTTTTTAAAATAGCCTACAATGTAAAATTGCTTACTCATTGTCAATGTCCTGTATACAGTTGAAGTCTAGATTACTTTAAATATTTATATTAAGGTGGAATTTTTCAAAATATATGTTTATTGCCTAAATTATTGGCATTTTATAGATAAAGGACAAAGAATTTGGATAAAAATATGAATTATTGGCTATCTATATTCATTTAAAGTGCTGCATTCGGAGTTCTTTCTTATGTATTACCTGTTTTTATCCTGATAAATGTAAGTATTAGCCTATCATTTTACCAATGTGAAAACATGAAGCACAGAACTTATGTGCTTTTATTTTAAAATTTTAGTTAATTAATTCATTTGTTTGCTTTACTTTTGATCATCCATTTATTTTCTTTTTTTCCAAACTAATAACTAATCACTGGGAGAAAGGAGATGAAAAGTGGATGCATAGTTCTTTAAAGAGAAAGTGGTTTTCTCTAACTCAATTACAAATAAATGCATTACAATTCAGATCTCCCAATCTGCTTTCTGTTTTCAATTCCACCAGCCAATCAGAAAACATCTACGTTTCATAATCATCTTTGTTATTTTATCATCATTATTAATCCATTCACGATCAACTAATGTTAACTTTATTTCAAATATTTACAATTGTGATTTTGCTACTGTTTTCTTATCCTCTGGGAAGATATATTGCTGCTGCATACATATGCACTCTCTTTAATTTATGGAAATAACTGATTTATTATCAAGTAGCTATCAAGTAATCCTCAATTTAACTAATGATTTTTGTTTACGGTAATAATTTTCATTAGGAGAGCCTAACTGGATCATCTGCCTCTTCCACAACTGTTTGTCTCTGGAATAGGCAGAGAGTAAGTATGTAAATTTATCATCTCATCTCCCAACTCTATTGAGTACAATAAATTTAAGTTTGAATTCATTCTGAGGGCCTAAAATCTTCTAGCATCCAAATTTAGGACTTAATACTGTCTATGTAGTATGTATTACAATCTATGACCTCAATTTAGGACCCTTTGTAATACTATATCAATATCAATAATATTGATATATTGAATATTATAATACCAATCATATTAATGTTGTGTCCTCCACAATGTGTTAGCAGTATATATTCACTAGATAAGCATTACCAAATATATACCAGCTGGATATTGCAAGGCAATTATTCTCCAGGTTTTCTCAAACCTAGATATATGTACTCCATCGTGACTCTGTGACTTAAGATTGGTCCTATGACATAGCCTTCTCAGGAGCTAAAATGGACATTTGTTGTTGTTTAGTCACTAAGTCATGTCCTCCTCTTTGCAACCCCTTGGACAGCAGCACTCCAGACTTCCCTGTCCTTCACTATCTCCCAGCTTTATTAGCACCACTGTTTGAAAGCATCAATTCTTCGGCACTGAGCCTTTTTTATGGACCAGCTCTCAAGCCCATACATGACTACGGGAAAAACCATGACCATTTGGATCATGTAAAGCAGTTCCTTTAATAATTTAATGATGAAGCGATGTAGAATACATTTAAGTTAAAAGTATTTACTCTAGAACAAGAGATCTTGGGTAGGGTTAGGATCCCAGCTCTACCATTTTCAACAGTGAAACTTCAGGCAATTTTTACCACGTCCGATACCCTTAGTATCACTAACTTTAAATGTAGATCCACTTCATGGGGCATGTGATGGTCAGGCTGGAAGGTTATCCTCTATGGTCCCCAACTCCAGCTGTTTATTCCTTTGTTTAATTTCCTCTCCTGAAGGGTTGGCAGAACCTGTGTACTGTTCCTACCAATAGCATATGGAAAAGGCAATGGGATACTACTCCTATTATCACATTTTATCACATAAAGACAAAAGCTTGCTAGAATTTGAAATGAGAATGTTACGGGGGATAAGGAGACCTTAAGCCTTGTAACTGTCTACTATGGGCTTTATGTTTTGAAATGTTTCTTTATTATATGGTTGGGCTGGTGGTTTAGTTGCTAAATCCTGTTCTACTCTTGTGATCCCATGTACTGTATGTAGCCTGCCAGGCTCCTCTGTCCATGGGATTCTCCAGGCAAGAATACTGGCTTGGGTTGCCATTCCTTCTCCAGGCCTTTATTTTATGAGGATAATTAATTCTGAGAAGAGATTGATTCTGAGAAGAGATTCCAACAAGAGATCGGTTGGAATAAGAGATAAATTATGAATTTTGCCCATGTCAGCTGGAGATTTTGCCCATATGGAAGGTGGTTGTTGATTCAATAGAAACCATAGAACTGAGCTGATGACTGAGCCAGGGAATGGGTTAAAGACTAGGCAGCTTCACTTGAAACAGCCTGAGATCAAAATCAGACCAAAATGTCAAATGAATACCTGCATGCAGAACAGGCCTTAACCAGAAACAGCAAAACCTTGAACTAGATTCCAAATAAAGTCTCTCAGGAGCTTCACAGGCAAAGAGGGAGTGATCTGGAATCCAGGGGAAAAGAGGTTCCTTCAAACAACAAGTTTGATGAAAAAAACAGTTAGCCACGGTGTGCTCACATTGTGCTTGTAGGAACTGTATCTATTTGCTCATCAGACCTGGAACCTATCAGGGTCTTCTCTGGTTCCCCTATGAGCAACCAAAATGTTGATTTAAAACAAAAGGAATATCAGATGTTTCTCCAGTAATGATGGGTTTATTGGGGATTAACAGAGAATACAATTCATGTCTGCAACCATAGCAAACTGTGCGGGAGTTCCTGCATGTCAAGGGAAAGGAGAACACTTTTACAGAGAGGGGAAGGAAGTTGAGAGGGCTATAATAAACAAAAAGTCTATGGCTTTTGTTTAGCTTAGTCTTTTTGGGGGTGGAGGAGTGGGGAAGAGAAGTTTTTCTTTTTCTTGTTCAGCAGTGTTAATATCCTAGGGAATTAGAGCTGCCCCTTCTGCTTTCCCCACTTTATGTAATTGATTATTAGATACTGTTTGAAAGACTTCCCTGTAGCACAAATGATAAAGAATCTGCCTGCAATGCAGGAGACCAGGGTTCGTTCCCTGGGTAGGGAAGATCATCTAGAGAAGAGAATGGCAATCCACTCCAGTATTCTTGCCTGGGGAATTCCATAGATAGAGAAGCCTGGTAAGCTACAGTCTGTGGGGGTCACAAAGAGTCGGATACGACTGAGTGACTAACATACACATTAAATGCTGTTTATTAATACTTTACAAAGCCGTCAGGGTGGTCTGCTGGCTCACTGGTTCTCTTCTCACATAGGAGAGGAGGGGAAGGCAAAGAAAATACCAGCAACAGTTTCTTGCCTCCAAAAGCACAGGGTTTTGACCTGACTTGACTCTCCAGTGTGCTTCAAAAATGTTAGAGAAAAGCACAACAAAATGTTAAATATTTTCCTGCTTATTTAATTTTGCTCTGCCTTCTAATTACGGTGTTATTCTTGTACAAAATTCATTACAAACTTATTTTGTAATTAATGTTTTTAAGAGCAAGAATGGGTCTCTTCAGAATGCATTGCCTCTATTTTCTGTCACTGTCCCTCTTGAGGATGACTAGCCCTTTACCTTAAATGGTCCAAATCCTTTCCCTCTATTACCTTCACCAAACTCCTCTTGGACATTATAAAATTATACAATATGTTGTGAATTTTATTTTGTATGATATTATATATCCTGTGGTTTAACCTTATCACTAATTATGGAATATGAAATCTTCAAATATACAAGTAGAATCAAGAGTTTGGATCCACTGTCAGGTTAAAGATCTTTGAGGGACAGGGAGATGTTCTCACTCAGTGTTCAGAGTAAGTGTTTATAATAAGACTAGCATTGTATTGATTTATTTTTACCTTTTTTAAAAATATAAATGAATTATATTCATGTATATAATTTATATTTCTTCAAAATGATCATGTTTTCTCTGTATCTTTCATCTCCCCCTCTCTCTGTCTCACACACACACAGACACACACACACACAAACATATACACACTCCAGGCCGTCACAGAATTACATTGCTCACTGTCCTTGAAAAGATAGATGGATAACTTATAATCATAATTATCCGTACTCACTGGTGTAATGAAGAGAATTAGAAATGTGTACACAATAGCAGTGCAGGAGACAGGAATCATAATTAGCAACTATTAATCTAATAGGGGGAAAAAGAGACGGCTGGAATAATTAACACATGCCACACAGAGTGATCGTTTATGATAAGGATGACTGAAAAGACAGCCGCATTACTTAGCTTTCCCCACTGGCAAAGAAATCCAGAGAAAAACAAAATGAATCTTTAGTCTCAGACAGCAATCATCATGTTTACTGAGCTGTGGCAAGAGTAGCCTTTTTAGGAATCCATTTGGTAATTCTTCTTTAACCCCTACTTTTACTAATATAGAACCAAATAATCTTGCCCTTTTTCATAAAATGTGGTCTGCAACACTCTTAAAAGAAACACTCAAATTACATTTAAAACAACCTTTAGTTAAGAAAATACTTATCTCTCGGAAACAGTCATGCATTTTAGAAGCTCATATGTATTTGCTCTGTCTTTGGCTTTGGTTTACTTCTTAACTATATATCCCATCAAAAATGTCATGATACAGTTATGTAAAGTTTAAAAATAAAATAAAATTAAAAAAAAAAGTCACGATAGATAGCTTTAAATGATCCATAGACAAGGTATACAGTCCTCATCTGTATTAACTCTATTCACATAGCATACGTACAGAGGCTCAGAATAGCACAGAACAGAGAGAGCTGGAAATATTTCATGCAGCTGAAACAATAATCATTTGCTTCTTCTTTTCACATTCTCTCCACATAGAAATAAATTAGATTCTAATGAAATTCAGGCCAGTTCTGAGTTGTGTTTATTTACAGTTTACTATTTTGAATAAGAATTGAATGTATCATGAAAACTATGAGACAGGTTTGAGAAAAGCATTATTAAAATGCCTTTAAACTAATCCTACAAAGAAACAATCTGTATGTCATTAGATGAAAAGTATTCAAATATATATTCAAAAGTCTCAATTCAGTTCAGTTCAGTCACTCAGTTATGTCTGATTCTTTGTGACACCATGGACTGCAGCACACCAGGCCTCCCTGTCCATCACTAACTCCCACAGTTTACTCAGACTCATGTCCATTGAGTCGGTGATGCCATCCAACCATCTCATCCTCTGTTGTCACCTTCTCCTCCTGTCTTCAATCTTTCCCAGCATCAGGGTCTTTTCAAATGAGTCAGTTCTTTGTATCAGGTGGCCAAAGTATTGGAGTTTCCTCTTCAGCATCAGTCCTTCCAATGAGTATTCAGAATTTATTTCCTTTAGGATGGGCTAGTTGGGTCTCCTTGCTGTCCAAAGGACTCTCTAGAGTCTTCTCCAACATCACTTCAGAAGTGTAAATTTTCAGCACTCAGCTTTCTTTACAGTCCAACTCTCACATCCATATGTGACTACTGGAAAAAATATATAGCTTTGACTAGACAGTCCTTTGTTGACAAAGCAATGTCTCTGCTTTCCAATAAGCTGTCTAGGTTGATCATAACATTTCTTCCAAGGAGCAAGAGTCTTTTAATTTCATGGCTGCAGTCACCATCTTCTAAATGTTTTCTATGGTTGTATTGAAATGCCTAATGACCATCATGAACATTTCCTACTATGTCCTCATGCTCAAGTTGTCCCTAGCATTTTGTTTCCAAGAATCAATTTATGAACACTGAAAACTAAGAATATTAAGTAAAAAAAAAGTTTTTTTTTCTATATTTGTGGGATTCAGTGAAACCATTGTTACAGAGAAACTCATGCTATTGAAGCATATATAGGAAGGAAGAATATTTTAAATAACCTAATTCTGCATCATAAGAAATTATAGAAAGGTGATCATATTTAATCTAGAGTGAATAAAATTCAAAACAGGAAATCAATAGAGAAAAATGAGAAAACCAAAATTTGTTTCTTTGAAAAGATCAATAAAAATGACAAAACTGTATTCAGAATAATGTAAAAAAAGAGAGAAAAGATACAAGTAGTCAATATCAGAAATAAATGAGGGATTTATTTAGTCACACAGTTGTGTCTGACTCTTTGCACTCCCATGTACTGTAGCCTGCCCGGCTCCTCTGTCCATGGAATTCTCCAAGCAAAAGTGCCAGAGTGGGTTGCCATTTCCTCCTCCAGGGGATCTTCCCAACCCAGGGATCAAACCCAGGTCTACTACATTGTACTCAGATTCTTTACCAACTGAGCCACTAGGGAAGGCCAAATGAGGGAAAACAGTTAATCTAATGGGCATAAAAAAGATAAAAAGGGACTACCATAAAGAATTCCATGCTCACAGATTAGATTACTTAGATGAAATGCACCAGTTCCTTGAAAACTACTGCTACTCACAAAGAGAAAATTAGAGAATGCAGCCATACATCTATCATAGAAATTGAGTCAATAATCAATAACTTTCAAACACAGAAAACAACAGACCAGTTATGATGAAATAGTACTAATTCTATTTATTAATAATATCTTCCAAAAAATATAAATAGAAGGAATATTTTCTAACTGAGACTAACTTACACTAATATCAAAGCTGATAAAGACAGTGAAAGGAAAAAAAAGGGGGGCTACCGATCAATATTTTCCATAAACTTACACACACACACAAATCATTGATAAAATAGTAGAATATTGAACCCAGAAATATGTAAAGTATGTTGTTACTGTTTAGTCACTAAGTCCTGTCTGATTCTTTGCAACCCCATGGACTGTAGCACACTAGGCTTCCCTACGCATCAGTATCTCCCCAAGTCTGCTCAAACTCATGTCCGTTTAGTGGGTGATGCCATCCAACCATCTCATCCTCTGCTGCCCATCTCTTCCTGCCCTCAACCTTTCCCAGCATTAGGTTTTTTTTTTTTAATTTTTTTACTTATTTTCTATTTCTTACACAAAAATTAATTAAAAATGAGTCATAAACCTGCATGTAAAATGCACAAATATAAAGCTTTCAGAAGAAAATACATGAGAAAATTTATGACTTTAGGTCTCATAATGATTCTAGATAGAACACCAAAATCACAATCCTTGAAGGAAAAAAAATAATAAATTGGTCTTTGAATATTAAAATGTTTTACTCTGTGAAGGATACTGGCAAAAATGAAAAGATATGAATCAGATTAAAATATTTTAAAATCACATATATTCTAAAGGATTTGTACTCAAAGAACTCTTACAAGTATTGTATTCAAAGAACCGCTTGCAAGTAAATGCTAAGAAGTCAATCAGTACACTTTCAAATTGGGCAAAGCACCTGAGTGGTTGCCTCAGCAAAGATAAACAGATGAAAAGTATATGAAAAGATGCACAGAATCATTCGTGTGTGTATGTGTGTGTGTGTGTGTACTTTATCCCTCAGTCGTCTAGTCCCTGACTCTTTGTGACCCCCATATGTTTTAGCCCACCAGGCTTGTCTGTTCATGGGGCTTTTCAGGCAACAATAGTGGAGTGGGTTGCCATTCGGTTCTCCAGGGGATATTCTTGATCCAGGGATCGAACCTGGATTTCCTGCATTGCAGGTGGATTCTTTACCATCTGAGCCATCAGAGAAGCCCTTATTTATCATTAAGATAATGCACATTTAAAAAACGAGATTCCGTTACATAGTTGTTAATATAGGTAAAATCCAAAAACAAAATAAAAATTACAAAATAAACTACCATATGGATCATTCTAGTCTCCCTTTGTTTGTAGTCTCCTACTTAAATAGTGAGGAACCTGGCTTACAACATATTTTATCCACTTAATTATAAATTCAGTTCCAGTATATATTTATAGTGATTTCAGAATTGATAGGCCATAACCACTGTGGAAACAATTTTACCAAGTAGACTACTGTGCTTTTGTACAGTTCTTCTTACTTTTAGTCTCCACTCATTTCTGAAGTTTCTAGGGTCAGATATCATTATTCTAGTATAATCAGGAGAAAAATATAATACAAGCTCAAATTGAGGGACAATCTATTAAATACCTGATCAGTATGTTTCAAAACTGTCAAGGTCCTTAAAAATAAGAAAAACGTGAGAAACTGTTACAGGCAAGAGAAGCTGTAGAAACAGGACCACTCAATGTAGTTTGATATGATGAATAAGATTCTGGAACAGAAACAGCACATTAGATAAAATGGGGATGGACTTTCCTGGTGGTCCAGTAGTTAAGGGGATGAGGGGACAAGGGTTCAATCCCTGGTCAGGAAACTAATATACTGCATGTCTCAGACCAACTATGCCCAAGCACCACAACCACTGAGCCCATGATCCACAAATAGGGAGTCCGTGCACTGGAACAGAAGATCCCACACGGTACAACCATTACCTGAAACAGTCAAATAAATAAATAAAAAAAATAAAGTTAATTTTTAAAAAAGATAAAATGAGGATATATGTATAAATTGTGGACTTTAGTTAATAATAATGTATCAATGTTTGTTCTGTAATTGTGACAGCTTTATATTATTAATGTATGCTGTTAGCCAAAGTGAAAATGTATATGAGGTGTGTGGTCATTTTCTATATCATACTTTCAATTTTCATGTAAACCTAAAACTATTCTAAATTCAGAAGTATATTTATAAAATATAGGCAAATTACTTGAATAAGCACTTCACCTAGGAAGATGTAAGAAAGGCAGCTAAGTATCTGCAAATTTTCTCAATTTCTCTGTCATTAAAAAATGTATATATAATTCAAACCACAATTAAAGGCTACTACGGACATACTAGAATGAATAATTTCAAGAGATGAACATATCATCTAATAGAGGGGATGTGGAGGAGCCAAAGATGGTGGGATTTAAAATGATACGACTTTAAAAAGTAGTTCGAATTCTCTTAAAAGCTAATCATTCACTCTATGATTCAACCCACTCTTAGGAATTGACTCTGTCTCTGCTTTAGTACAACCAGTGTGGAAAAACCAGTTAATAATTCTGAAATCTCTCCTTCTCTCTCTGCTCCACTCTATATAATTTAAGCAGTTAGGCTAAAAAAAATATTATTCAATGTGAAATATTTTATGTTTGCTAAGAGGACACTATGTTAATCCTCTTTTCAGATTTAAGCCTATGATTCCTTCAGGAAAACATAGATATTGGATATCAAGCTAGAAAAAAATCTTAGAGATTACCAAGTAAACCTCTCTCACTTTATGCATAGGGGCACTTACAAAAAAGCAAATAACCTGTCAACCCTTACATGGAGTTATGGTATGAGAAGTCTGTCACTTTCTCTTCTTATACTTTGTAGAGCAACATTGGAATACTATAATTTATTTATACATTCATCCCTACAAAATATATTCTTTTGATTTTCATGTTTTATGAAATTTTTACACATATTATCATGATATTTTTATTCATTTGCAGCTTTATTTTTCATCCATGTTGAAATGTATATTAGTAATTTAGTAATTTATTTGAACTATTTGATAGTATCATGTGATTCGTAACACATATAAGCCAAATGACTTGGACTCTAATTTTATGTGAAGCTACTGTTCACAGAATAGGCTAAAACTCTTATTTTCAGTGGAGCCAGGAAAAGAGAGTCACAAGCAGTGAGTAAACACTGATATTTTGAAATGACCTCATCATGCACACTGATTAAGTCTTTTGATGGATATTTAGGGTACTTCCAATTTTTTGCATATGCACTTCTAATACAGCCTTGATACACATCTCATTCGCATATGCAGATCTTTCCATCTGAGAGAAATATTCTTAGAAATAAACATGTTTTTTTTTTCATAAATATGTGCATTTGTAACTGCTAAGGTCAAAATTGGCTTATAATTTTTTTTTTCCAATTTAAACACACAATAGCAGTATACAGTATCAGATCTTGTGATTTTCCATATTGTTCAACTTTGGTATATCTTATACATCAAAATAAAAAAATGTAAATATAACTATTGGACTTCCCTGGTGGTGCAGTAGATAGGAATCCACCTGCCAATGCAGGGGACACAGGTTCAGTCCCTGGTCTGGGTAGATTCAACATGCTGCTGGGCAACTAAGCTGTTGCACACAGCTATGAAGCCTGCACTCTAGAACTTCCAATTGACAACTGCTGAAGACCCTGGGCATAGAGCCTGTACTCTACAACAACAGAAGCCACCACAAAAAATGCCCACACATCAAGAAAGAGTAGACCCACTTGCCGCAACTAGAGAAAGTCCTAGCAAAGCAATGATGATCCAGTGCAGCCAAAAATAACTAACAAAAATTATAAAAAAACAAATAAATATAGCTATTGGTAAAACATTAGAACATGATATTCATAGAAGAGAAAACTCAATGAATTTATGAAAATCTCAAATATATTTTTCAGGAATATGAATATGTGATGATGGTGAGATAATCTGTGACATCTAACTACATGTGAAAAATGAAAAATATTAAAAATAATTTTAAATGGTCAGTTTTCAAAATCTTTGTTACTTAGGCAAATCAGCTGCAAGCTACATTAAAATATTATGAATTTATAGGTAAGTTTCCATCTGAATAAGTCCAAACCTTCTGATCTTTGGAAATTAATATTTCTCTGTCTCAGCTTCCACCATTGAAAATGGGAATCTTAGTATATATCTCATATTTTTTTTGAGAACTAAATTTTTACCAGTATGTAAAGAACTTGTCCAACAAAACAAAAAGGAAATGTTTGCCAAAATGTTTATTACTATCAAAGTGATTATTACTAAGAAATACCATATCAATTAATAAAGATATGAATGTTAATCTTCTCTTTCAGCAATGGTAGTCCTCAAAAATATTCTTCCTGTACTTTATCATAGAAATTTATCCAGGTAAAACTGGCAATGAGCTAGAATGCTTGGATGAACAAAGAGGGAAGGAAAAAACAAAACAAAACCTGATGCTGGCATAAATTCTTACAGGTATTCTAAGGAAGCACAATAGAGTAAATCATGTATGAATCCTTTTTGAGTTGGAGCTCAGTGGCCATCTTGATGATCATTATTTAATAGAATGCTTCTGCATAACATGAGAATCCATGCCTTAGTTTTAAAATACTCCTTCCAGGAGAGCTACGAATCTTTGAGAACATAATTAGATTTCATCAAAAATAAAGCCCCAAATCCATAAAGATTAAACAAAGACATGTATTTATTATGTATATAAAGTCATTAGTATATGCATAGATGGTTTCACAAATTGATGATAGATGTATACACTCATAAGCACATATATCAATCAAAAGAGTCAAGTAGCTGCTGAGAAGGAATCATTTCAGTCACAATCTCACGGCTAAGATTTATAAAATTATTACTGTACAAAGTTCCATATGGTATGCTAAGGTTTTAAATGATGTTTATTTGGCTTAAACACTGTAACAGTTCTGTGACGAAAATACTGTTGGTTTCTCTTATTTGCAAGCGAGAAAACTTAGGCATACAGATATTAAATAAATTACTCGCGCCCATAAATAGTGAGAGTAGAGCTGAGATCAAAACCCTGCCCATTCAGCTTCCAAAGCCTATGGTCTCAATCACATTTCATGTTTTAGTTGTAGTAACAAGAATGCCTAACTCATCTGAAAGATATTCCAAGTAATATTAAAACCAAAGTTTGCCAATTTGGGGTTTGGCCATAATATTTAGATATATTGGTAAATTTGTCACTTATTTTATTTTTTTTTTACCAAATCAGATATCTTAAATTGGAAGGACCAAGTAGGAGATTCCAACCCTCAAACAATTTTGAGATTTCAAAAACAAGGAAAGAAAGAGAGACGGGAAATAGGGAGAGAGAAAGGAAGGAGGAAAAAGATTTGTCTAAATGTTTGTATGAACTACATGTGCATATTTTGAACTTGTTCTTTGTTCAGTGAAGTAGGATCAAAGATCAGACTTTGTTAACAATAGCCATTACAACAGAATTGGGATTCATTTCAGTTAGAATTCTGCTGATGAGTTAGATGTGTGAAAGTGGAGAATATGTAATAGTTTCTCTGGATATTGAGGCCTTACAAAGTAAACCAAGGAGATTTTGACTTATATTTTCAGTTCTAATATTTGACTTATATTTTCAGCTCTAATATTCTATGATTTTGCTCACACATACCATGTCGGAGGTAGTGTGGGAAGGAAGAAAGAGATTTGACACAAGGACAGTTAAGAGAACAAATGGATTAGTGAATCCATAATTATTTTCCTGACTACCACAGGGCATAAGGAAGAATCACTGTGATTTTACTCTACAGAAATTTCAATGCTCTCTGCTGTGCTGAGCGTTAAGGAAAAAAAAAAAATACAAGTGCTAGTTTCTACATTTACAAATCTATACAGACTAATTAGCAATTAAATGGAAATTTTAATAAATGCTATGAATCAAGCCTCATTGTATATTCTGTCAGCTAGTGCTGATGTGAGCAATGCCAATCCATACTTTTCCTCTATTACTCTGAATAATTGAGAATAAAGTGGGTGTGAATTGCACAACACTTCCTCAGTATGTACTTAAAAAATAATCAAGAAAATTCACAACTTTTCTATTTACTATGAAAACATCAATCAATTTTACAATTAAATAGATATGAATATGAAGCCAAGCAGTTTCTAAAAGTATGTCTTATTGTGAATTATGTCACAGTAAAATGAATATACTCTCTGAGAAACAAGAAATTAGTCTTCCAATATAACATGTTTATGTTTTTACATCAGGCATCCTAGATTATAGTGCATGTGGTAGTAGTAGTAATAATGATAATAATATGAAAATAATATAAAACACACTGGAACATGATAGATTATCTACAGGTATCCCAGTTTGGTAATAGGAATCATGAGGATATCATTTGACAGGCAAATAACACAATGGAATTCTCTTAGTTTTGGTTGCTAAATAATGTCCTACAGAAAAGGAATACTACTTTATCTAAAATAATGACATCACTAATACTCAATAATTATCTCTCTTTCTTTTTTTACAGTTCTAAGTAGTTTTTTAAGAATAAGGATTTCAAAAATAATAAAATTTAGGGCATACTGCTTTATAAAACATGATAATGTAGGAAGTAATTTGGCTTAGTAAATAAGGCTTTGACTTGGAATCAAAAAACAAAATTCAAATCCAAAACTATCCAGCTTTATGCACTTGAAACTTGGAGTAAACAAAGCCTTCACATCTTCATTGTTTAAGTCAGAATAATGATTTCTACTTTAAAAGTAATAGCAAAGATCCATTGAAATAACTTCTAAACAAGTTAACTTCTAAACAAGTTTTAGATTTTAAATCTCAAGAGAAAAGTTAGCAAGCTGATTCCAATAGTCTATTGTGTAAAATAAGTTGAAGTTAATTTAACCAATTATATTGATGTAACTTCTTGACTCAAAGAATCAAATAATGCATATTAACATCATTTTAGAAATTTCTATTGTGATTTCTATTGGGTTTACTATTGTTTATAAGATACATTTATAAACATTTAGTGTAGTTGAGGAATTCTCTTTATGCAAGTACAAAGAACTTGTGCTTTAATGACAATTTATATTAGAATTACATTTGGTACATTCAGTATCTTAACATCCTGAATTTCTTTATATAAATTTAATACTGTAAGTTACATAAGTTGGCCTCAGCAAATTTATAAAATAGAGTTCAAACTTTCCATTACCTTTTATTTTTTGTAATTCCCATAACCATACTAGATAACCGTACTAGTGTTAGTTGCTCAGTCATGTCTGACTCTGAAACGCCATGGACTGTAGCCTGCCAGACTCCTACCATGGAATTCTCCAGGCAAGAATAGTGGAGTGGGTTGCCATTACCTTCTCCAAGGGATCTTTCTGACCCAGGGATCCAACCTGGGTCTCCCGCATTGCATGCAGATTTTTTACTGTCTGAACCACCAAGGGATATCACATCTTTTAATGCAGAAACATCCCTGTCATTTTGATGGTTTGTTCTTTCATTATCAAAGATTTAGATTGTATCCTTAGCTCATGTTAGTATAAGGAGAACTGATAAGGGTACAATTTACCCTTCTACAGTAACATAAAATTTTAACATTGTTTCCTGAACCACTGAAACTGCTACTGACCTGAAATAAATTGTCAGATATTTCTTGGGGAAACAGTGGAAACAGTGTCAGACTTTATTTTTCTGGGCTCCAAAATCACTACAGATGGTAACTGCAGCCATGAAATTAAAAGACGCTTACTCCTTGGACGAAAAGTTATGACCAACCTAGATAGTATATTCAAAAGCAGAGACATTACTTTGCCAACAAAGGTCCGTCTAGTCAAGGCTATGGCTTTTCCTGTGGTCATGTATGGATGTGAGAGTTGGACTGTGAAGAAGGCTGAGCGCCAAAGAATTGATGCTTTTGAACTGTGGTGTTGGAGAAGACTCTTGAGAGTCCCTTGGACTGCAAGGAGATCCAACCAGTCCATTCTGAAGATCAGTCCTGGGATTTCTTTGGAAGGAATAATGCTAAAGCTGAAACTCCAGTACTTTGGCCACCTCCTGCAAAGAGTTGACTCATTGGAAAAGACTCTGATGCTGGGAGGGATTGGGGGCAGGAGGAGAAGGGGATGACAGAGGATGAGATGGCTGGATGGCATCACTGACTCGATGGGCGTGAGTCTCAGTGAACTCCGGGAGTTGGTGATAGACAGGGAGGCCTGGCGTGCTGCGATTCATGGGGTCCAAGGAGTCGGACACGACTGAGCGACTGATCTGATCTGATCTCTCCAGCAAAAATGGGTTTATTTGGTATCAACAGATAATTGTAATACAGGGTCTGCAACCATGGTAAGTCACAAGTGAATCCTCAGCTTGGCAAGGGAACTTTTATAGAGAGGAAAAAATATTTGGGAGGGCTGTAGTAAAGAAACTGTCCAAGGCTTTTCATTGGTCAAGTCCTTACCAGCAAAGAGGAGGAGTCTTTCTTCTTCCTGTTGGACTCTGGTATTATTGCAGGGTGTATGTGCTGCCCTTCTTATCTCTTAACTCTATTTAATTGAAGTTTCTGCTTATTAATTTTTAAGCTACACTAATCACCTTATAATAGGGAATAATTAAGTAACATAAACTCTTAATAACAGGTCTAGTTTATTTCTTCTGTTAACATTACAGTGTCACGGACAAATACAAAGAACATACAGCTTTGAAAAGGAATGCTATAGCCAGCTCAAAGACAGCTCCCACTGAACCTAACCTGCTGTTATTCAAACAGTTCTCTCCCACAATGTACTGGAGTTGATCTGAGTGACCAGTATAATAGAGCATAAGCAAAGGTGCGTACAGCTTCTGAAGCTTGATTGTAAAAGATGTAGCTGGTTCCAGGATACTTCCTCATGGATCACAAGCTCCAAACAAAGCCAATTGCCTGTTTTTGAAGACATGCAAACAGCCCACTGAAGACGTCTATGCTGAAAGACCCTGACAGCCCCTTACAATAGCTAACACCAACGTGGTAGCTAAGCTACATGAGACAAGTTGGAAGGAGATCTTCAGGCTCCTTCAGTCAATCTTTAAGACGGTGACAACATGGCTGACATCTGTCTGTAGTTTATGAAAGACCTGGAGCCAAAACTACTCTTCTCAGCAACTTCTGAATTCCTGACTCATAGAATCTGTGAAATAATAAATTTTAATTGTAGGAGAACCTACTAAATTTTGAGGTATTGAATATGCATCACCAATAACTAATAGAAATATTTTAACTCTTTATTTTTCACATAGTATGAAGTAATCCTTTTATAAAATACATTATTCTGCACTCTAAGATGTATTATTTCTCAGCTTCCCTAATATATTATATCTGAATATAGGATTTTCGTGAATTAACAAACATGAGGTACCACTTCTGGATTTATTAACATTTTCAATTATTTTTCATTTTCATTTGTGAAAATTAGATCATTTTAATCAAAGTTTCCAAGGCTGTGACATTTTCACTGATACTCCTATTTCATTTGCACATTTTAATACAACATATATTTCATTGATTGGCAATCTCATTACTTTTGACATTATAAAAATTTATCTATTAAACAATAAGCAGAATTTAATGGAATTTCTATTAATGCCTTTGTTTTAGAGAAATAAAACTGGAAAGTATTTTTTAAAGATAAAGAAAAGGAAACTGAAAAGTAATACCAAAAAGGCCTGTAAAAATCTTTCTAAAAGAAAGTGGCATCTTGACTTCCTGTGTTATTATTTAGTAATTATTAATGAACTTTCCCAGTAAATTCACTAAAATAGTGCTTTTTCTGGATTCAGTTTTACTTGTAAAATTTTTATAAATTTTTTTATACTAACTAAAATTAGCAGATTTTTGGCACTATAGATTTTAAAACATAATAAAAATAAATCTTCAATTATGTTTCAGAGATCATTATGTATTCAATTAATATTTTCAAAAAAAGTGGAATTTTTTACTTTTTCTTTAACTTAAATGGGCCACAAATAATATTCTTTTATTCTTTAGTTTTGAATCAAAAACTATTTGTTTCTCAGATGGAGTACTGTACTATTATATAGATATTAAAATATACACTTTAAAAACTTTAAAGTAAAATTAATTTTTATACAAATGACAATAATTTAAAATAAAATCAATTTTTATTAAACCTCATTCCAAAGAGGCAGATGCAAGTTAAAACCACAATAAATACTAATTTACACTTACTATACAGATGAAAGTTAAAAAGTTTGTTATACTAAGTATGAGTGAAAATAAGGACCTCAGACTTTCAAGATGGCATTGTGGTAGATGAAATCAACTTGAAAATTATCTCAGATCATTCGTGAAATTAAAGCAGCAATCTCATTCAATGCCCTTAGAGAAATTTTTGTTCAAAAGTACATGGGGACATGGCTCAAAATCCATGGTAGCATTTATAATACCAAAACACTGGAATAATTTAAATGTCTATTGACAAAGATTAGAAAAATAAATAATGGAATACTTATACAATGAAATATTAAATAGCAATAAAAAGTAAGTTAGCGGGAGTTATGTAAATCAATGTGATTGATTTTCAAGAACAGGATGTTGAGTGAAAGAGCAAGTGGCAAATTGTCACATATAGTAATTTCATGTATTGAAATTTTAAAAGCATGCAATACTAAACATTTGTATTATATGTTCGTTACAGGTATTAAGTAGAGGAATGACAAACACAAACTTCAGGATAATTTTTTTTTTTTTTGGTAAGGTGAATGAGTCTTTATGAGGAGACATAAGCAAGATATTCCAATGTTTCTGGTAGTGTTTTATTTCTTCCTCTGTGTAGTATATTAGAGAAGGAAATAGGTATTCCTTCTATTATTTTATTATTTATGTTTACATACTCATTTAAATAAATTTTGTATGTATGTATGTGCATATATGTGCATATGCACTGAATATAATTCCATAAGTAAAAGCATATGCTGCTGCTGCTGCTGCTGCTAAGCTGCTTCAGTCATGTCCGACTTTGTGAGACCCCATAGACAGAAGCCCACCAGGCTCCCCCTTCCCTGGGATTCTCCAGGCAAGAATACTGGAGTGGGTTGCCATTTCCTTCTCCAATGCGTGAAAGTGAAAAGTGAAAGGGAAGTCGCTCAGTCATGTCTGACTCTTAGCGACCCCATGGACTGCAGCCTACCAGGCTCCACCGTCCATGGGATTTTCCAGGCAAGAGTATTGGAGTGGGGTGCCATCGCCTTCTCTGAGTAAAAGCATATAGACATCAAAAATTAGAATCAATATTATTCTAGGATAAATCATATATATTGAGAACTACATGGTATATTTAATATATGTTTAAATCAATCCATTATAAAAATACATTCTAATATGTACAGATGAAAATAAATAGGAATCCTTTAAACTATAAATATGAATCAAATATGCCTTAAGAGAAAACAGATGTTGACAAGTAATTAATAGAGGAAAAACTCTGTTTAAATTACTCTGGTAAAACACAGATGGGTATCCACACACAATCAGAGTGGCAACATAAGGAACAGACGTGAGAAAAATCAATACAATGTTAGGTTACATTTAATGATGGCTGATGTGAGTTGCCTTATATGACTTCTTACAACAAGAGCCTAGTTGCTAGAAGGAAGAAAGAGTAGAGCAAGGAGGGGAAAATGATAAAAGGAAAAGAGGAAAACATAAACCCACAAACTCATAAAGGTAGATAGAAATTCACTATATGAATGATAAAATGCATTCATTGTAAATTTTCACATATATATTGTTAAAATTTAATTTGTAACTTTGCAATTAACATTTGTCAGGAAATAGAGGAAAAAAAATCTAACTTGGAAGTATTTAATCTCAGGATAACTGTTACATTACCACAATTGAATCTAAAGTCAAAATACTATCTGATTCACCAATGTAGATGCTGACCTTCTGTATTAGTAGAGCATGAAATTATTGTCCCATACATTTTTTTTTTCATAATTCTTATTGCTTCCTTAGACAAGAACATACAATCGTATGACTGCAATAAAATGTTCAAGCAGGACATTTATCTTTGCTTTGGGAGCATAAATCAAGAACACTAAAAGAAGCTCTCTTAGGAGTCATCTACATTAAACAAGGCACCAATATTTTATGGTTAATATGCTATCGTAGTCACAGATCATAAAACACAACCACACTTATCAGTGGAGCTATGGTTATCTTCCCAAAACCTTGAAATATACAAATGGCATATGCAGGACTAGCCCTTGAATCAGATCACTTTAAATGAATCAAAGAATTTTAACTATTTAACTTAAAAATTAACCAAATTTTACAAGTATTTTTAAAATTATATAATCCTTTTATTTCTATATAATATGCTTCATTGTAGTGTTCAAATAGGCTTTCTGACTTGGCCATCATTTTGCTCCATGGAAGGAGCAGTGCCAAGGGCTGGATCACAGATTTTACTCAAAGCCCTGTGTTTCTTCTGCGAGGCATCCCTAAAGGAGCCCAGGGCCAAGATAAACAATCTCGCGAGCCTAGAGCAAAGTAATTACAAGATACAGAACTGCACTGTAGCCATTTTGTTAAGTCACTTGGGATAATGCTGAAGAAAAACAATTCAAAATTGAACTTTAATGATCTTCAGAATAGTGAGTTCCAATACATCAAATCCTGCTTCCATCAAGCCTTGCACTCTAGGCAGCTGCCTAAGGGGCTTCCTCTAAGACCTGTCCTTATTCTTCTACTAAATGTACCAGAAACACTGGAGAGATTTTCAAAAGATTTATATACACTCTACAATTTTAACATTTATGTCTGGAACATCTTTTGAAGGAGCTTATATTTCTGTCATTTCAAGAAGCAAGTAGTAAAAATTCCATTGTATTTCATCATATTTCTGGAGGCATTTTTTTTTTCTTTTTAGACAATATCTTGGGCATGTTATTTTAACATTTTTGAAGGAAGCCACCCACCTCTTTCCTCTTATCAATAATATAGAAAATGTGTTGGCTAGTATGCAAAATGTTGACATAAAGAACAACTATGAAAATGTATTTCACTACTTATTCTTTTTCCATCACAGGTCTAATTAATTACCTGAAAAAATGATTTTTTTCTAAGTTTGACTCTGGTTTTATCTGTATTGTTGTTGTTTAGTCACTAAGTCGTGTCCAACTCTTTTGCAACCCCATAGACTATAGCCTGCCAGGCTGCTCTGTCCATGGGATTTCCCAGGCAAGAATGCTGGAGTGGGTTGCTATTTCCTTCTCCAGGGGATCTTCCTGACCCAGGGATTGAACCTGTGTCTCCTGCTTGGCAGGCGGATTCCTTACCACTGAGCCACTGGGAAAGTCCATTTTTATCTGTGTATTATCTAGAAACAGTTGTCTCAGTATTTTTTGCCCTTAAGAATGGAAAGCTATGATGTTTGAGAATCAGATTTGGACAGGAATAAATTTCTAACTAGCAAATTCTCTGAGTTTGGCACTCATTTCTTTATTTCTTACTATTTCCAGAATAAACATCTACTACCCTTAGTCTCTGGCCTGGTTGGCCAGTCTTAACCTCTAAAATAATTCTTATCTGATTACTACTTCAGTTTACTCTTTCTTTTCAAATGATTGCTGTTTAATTTTTTTAATATTTAAAATATATTTTGTCTCTTCCATCAATGTTTTCATCTTAGCAGTTTTGTTAATCAAAATCATGTACAATGTATAATCCTGTATCTTCATGTATTTTCAATCATTTTGATATATTCTGTTATTACAATCATATGCAATGATATTAATATACAAAAATGGTATATATCTGTATAATCAGTCATGCCAATGAATATATAGAATATTTTCCTCATTCTAAAATGGTACCTTGTAGACCACTTTTCATTCAAGGCCTCACATCACCCCCTGCCTTGGGAAATGAATGACTGCTACATATCATGCTTATTTTCAGTCTGTTTTTTTTTTTTTTTTAGAAATTCATACAAATGGTAGGATATATTGTCTATTCTTTTGTACATAGCTTTTTAATCTCAGAATATTGGTGTTAAATTCATCCATATTGTTGCATGAATCAGTATTTCACTTTTCATTGGTGAATGGCATGTCAATATGTGCATATACTGTCACTTGTTATCCATTCACCTATTAATGGACATTTAGGTAGTTTCCAGTCTTGACTTATATGGGTAAGGATGATATGACAATCTGTATACAATGATCTGTGTGGACATACACTTTAAGTCAATCATACTTCAAAAGGTTTTAACAAGAACAACAACAGAAAACCCTTGTCCTTTTTCTAAACAAAATTAAAACTGCATATTCACCCGTAGCCCTGTTTTAACCTGTTCCACAAATTTTAATATGTTGTGTTTTTATTTTTCTTTAGTTAAAAATACTTTATCTTTCCCCTGTGATTTCTTCTGTTACTTATGAGTTATTTAGAAAAGTGCTGTTTAATTTTCAAATACTTGGGGTTTACATAGTTTTTTTTTTTTTATACCTTTTTACAGTCTTTGACTTAAGCTAGTTCAGCTTACAATTTTGCAGCTTTATGATGATGCAAAAGTGATACATATTCAGCAGAAAAAGAACTTTGATTTTTGAAGCTAGCTTTTCCCAAGCCAGCAAGCAATATACAGTACAATATTCTCTTGCGATGTTGGGCAGTGGTGGCAAGCCTCAGATTCCAAACAGCCACACAATCACAAAGGTAAGCAACTGATACTCTTGAGATTACTCTGCACCCATATGACCATTCTATTTTTCACTTTCAGTACAATAGTCAATGAATTACATAACATGTTCAATACTTTACTACAAATTAGGAATTGTGTTGGGTAATTTTGCTTAACTATAGGCTAATGTAAATGTTTTGAGCATATTTAAGGAGGATGAGATGGCTGGATGGCATCACTGACTCAATGGACGTGAGTCTGGGTGAACTCCGGGAGTTGGTGATGGACAGGGAGGCCTGGCGCGCTGCGATTCATGGGGTTGCAAAGAGTCGGACATGACTGAGCGACTGAACTGAACTGAACTGAAGGTAGACTCAGGCAAAGACAAGATATTAAGTAAATTATTTCAATTGCAACTTCAATTTATATTTATCAGGATGCAACCCTACCACAAGTCAAGACAGATCTGTAATCTGTGAACTCAACCGTTTTAAATGTTTTGAGACGTTTTTTAGAAATTCATTGAACACATTTTTATTGAGCACCTATTATGTACACCAGACACTGACCCAGATGCTGGTGGTACAGATACAGCAGAAGACAGACAAAAGCCCCAGCCCTTACAGAGCTCCTGGAGCTTACACTCCTGTGAAATAAAGGCAAGAAAACTAATACATGGAGAAAAGCACAAGTTGTCAGCCAAAGAACAGTTCCTCTGAAGAGCAACAAAATGGATCCCCATTGTTGAAGTCAGAAAGAAACAATGAAGTCCCTAAGGGGTCACCCAAAACCACAGGCCCCTGCTGAGCTCCCTGACCCAAGCCTGAGAAAGTAAGGGCTGTCTCCTCTTTACCGCAATCTAAGGGTGGAGCTCAATGCACAGTGCTTCCCAGGAGGTCCACAAGGCCATTTAAGAATCTATTTCCAAACCAGAGGAAAGCAATGGTTGTGCAAATTTGTTTCAATCAAGACAATAGTCTCTCAAATATGAAATTCAATGAAGATGAACATAACTGCAGGCAATAAAAAACCACAAAGGACCATGAAACAAAAATTGCTTACAGTGTAATAATTAATGAGAACATAGAAAAGAATTTTGCCTAAGAAAATATGTAATCTTTAAATATTTAATTACTTTACAAGTCAGCTTCCTGCCACCTTACACATCTAAGAATTTTGGTAAGATGACAGACTGTAAACATTACAAGTTAACTCCGGTTTAATTATGTCTTTTTAAACAGCATGAGACTTTGTTTTAACATGCAGTTACTTGTGTATAAATTTGACCACTTTGAAGCTTATTTTTAGGTATTTCAGTAGAAGGTCTAGATTGGCCTTCCCTTCAAGGATATTTCAGTTCCACTACTAAGCCCTTATCCCTTTGTGGTTTCTAACATATGTCCTGTTTGCTTTCCAGAAGTTCTCAAATCTGTTTGATTGGAGTTTGAATGTCTCCTTCTTTTGGGCAAACTCTGGGTTTTGTTCATCTTCCAACTTCCTTGTAATTATTTGGCTTTATTGAGATTCTCACTATAGTTGAGCATTCAGCAAAGAATTTTATTTAAATAAAGCAAACAATTAAACAGTTAGAGCTCTTTCTATAAATATCTTCTTCCTTTACTGAACTCTGTCCTACAACTTCCAGTTGCATCAAATCACCTCTCTCCCCTACCCACAATCTTTATTCTTTCAACTCAGCAAGGTGTCTAGGTTCTTTAAGGCTTTCCTTCCCTGCTCTCTCCTCCAAATACTTTATCCATGTATTATGTTAGGCTGGTCGTTGAGCTCACAGTCGTGTTCTACTATTGCTCAATATTTGAAAGCTATTTTTATATCCATTTTGTTAACTTTCTCATTGTTTACAATGAATATTAAATCTAGCCTTTTTCATTCCATTATGTTCTTTAAAAAAGTCTTCTTAGTCAGTTTTTGATATATTGAAACAGAAAAAATAGTAGGTGCATGTGTCTGTTAGTATGTAGAATTTGACAAAGGATCATCAGTCATCAATACATTACAACAAATGCTTGTGTGCGTGTATGCTCAGTCATGTCCAGCTCTTTGCGACCTCATAGACTGTAGCCCACCAGGCTCCTCTGTCCATGGGATTTTCCAGGCAAGAAAATGTCATTTCCTCTTCCAGGGAATTTTGCCAGTCCAGGGATCAAACCCATGTCTCTTGTGTCTCCTGCTTTGGCAGGTGGACTCTTTACCACTTTGCCACCTGGGAAGCTCAACAACAAATAGTTAATATCAAAAAAAAAAAAATAAAATAAAACAAGTCTAGTTAAATGAGTGTCCAATGTAATACAGGTGCAAGGTAGGCATTTTTAATTTACCAATTTCCTGAAATCATCCTTATTGTGAAAATTAGGCTTCATGTTAATCAGAAAATGAATCCTAAATGAGACTATTTCATGAATCTTTTCAATAAGAAAATTAAAAATAAATCACTCAGAATTTTAAAATCACATTTTACTATATTTGCAAGTATATTAGAATTTTTGTGGTACTGCTCATGGGATTAAAAATGAAAATCTATCACAAAATATGTCCTGTATTTCCTCATACAGACATGGAATATTAGATGTGATGATAAATTATAGATATGATTGAATGTGGAGCTGAATGATTAAACTTGCAACCAAAGAGCAAGCAGTCAATAAATACTGCTTGACTGATTTATAAGGAAGGTTCTAATCTTAAATGCATCCAAAAGTTAAGGGAAAAAAAGCACACAATAAAAGTAAAAAACAAAATGCTAATAACATGTTACTATAAATCTCTCTACCTCAAGACAGCACTCTTTATTTCTTAGAACAGGTAAACCTAAAGATAGGTTTGTTTATCTCTGTGATCAATAAACTTATTTTTCTAATATGCCAGTTAGGAAATATTGGAAAAATAGACCCTATCTGAAAACATATTTATTTTCTATAGGTTTGTGATACTAAATCCTAAGTAAAATACTGAAAAATCTTACTTAGAGTTTAAACCATAGGATGTGGATATTAGTAATTTACAAGTTCTTTGACTTCAGAGCTATTCTGAAGAGAATTAAAAAACATACTGTATGTTTTTGCCAGCTTTCATATACTTCCCTTTAATCCTCATCTCTCTAGAACTCAAATGTGTTTGTGATCAGTATTTTTCTTTTGTAACAAGGAACAATATTTCCACTTAAAATTTTTCCTCCTGTCTTCCAAAGAAGTAAATGTGTTTTCCAATCTCTTAAGGTCTTTTTATTTTTTTCTTTAAACATGTGGAGTAAACTAACTTATGGAATAAATTAATCTGGGATTGTTGCTTATATCAAAACAACAATAGGTTGCTTTGCAAAAATAGGTCTTATATCAAAGACCTATTTCCTATAACTATCCAACTCTTTTCCACAATGGGAGGCATCTCTATTTAATGGAAACCTTTATTGCAATGACCTCATTTTGTTTTTAACTTGCAGGGGTTGAGAGTTAACCTAGATTTAAGATGTTTATGCTACTAAGCAAAGCAGATTTTATCATGACAGTTCAGCAAAGAATGTTTGGAGAAACAAAATCTTGTGGAATTCTAAAACCACTGCACTGGCCTTGTTCCAGGGGTACATTTCTTGTCCAGTTCTCATTTTGTGATGTTAAGTTGGGTAAAGTAACTCATTCCTGCTCGATGAAGAGCCTAGGTTAAAGAATTCTCTAACTTTTCTTTTGCTAGTATTCGACAAATTTAAACAAGGTCCTCTAACCTTTGAAACAAGTTGTACGTTAATAATAGCATGTTCAACCTATGCTCATAGAAGTTTCAACAAATGCCTATGAAAGATTTCAAAATATTGTAACAAAACATATTTTCCTCCCTACTCAAAGAAGTCATTTTGCTAGTTAGGGCTATTTATTTGATGGAAAAAAAAAAAAAACCAACAACTTAAAATTAGCAGAAACTAAGCTTATTTTCAGAAACTGGGCCACTTAACTAGAATGTAGAATTTTTCCAGGAGAAAATTATATTTCAGTGATTTCTTGAGTCACAGGTCTTGTCTCATTTCTGGCTTTTATAACTTTAGGGAACTTTCACTCAAAAGTCGAATACATTTCATTATGTCTTGACTGCTGAAACACAGGCAAATATATGATTTCTTAACAGGACTTGTCTTCCAATAAGAGCAGATACATGAGATGGCCTAGTGTATGTCCCTCAAAGCCTCAGAGAATGAAATGCTCAGCTGAGAAAAATTCCAATTAATGGCAATATCTTGGGTTCAGTCTGATCTCACAATCTTGGATTATTGTACAGCCAAAAACTTCTGATTGTCAATTAAGCACAGAAGAGGATCTTCAAATTTCAGTCAAGATCTAGAAAAATCAACAAGCTTGGTCATTTCTTTTTTAAAGAAATCTAAATTTATCTCACAATTATAAGTTCAAAAATAGTACAAAAAGAGTTTTATGTAAACCTCTTAATAGATACCAGTATCAGAAAAAAATCAGTATATGTTTAATTGTGTGGCATTAATCTGTATTTTTCCTCAATAAATAAACTGAAGTTCCCTCATGGATTCTTCAAACACACTTGAAATTATAATGCTGCATAAAGGTAAAAAATAAAAACAAATAACACTGATAACAGGCCTTTAAAGTACTTTTCTTTCTTATATGGCATATTTTCACAGGTAAGGATATTCTGTGCCATATAAAATATCAGGTTAGGGTTCTTTCTTTTCAGGAACCTTTGTAGTGTGTGCTTGAGAAGCACTCTTTAGATGATATTGTCATGAAAGGAAGATCTTTATTTAGATGACTGTATCTATCTTTATTCTTGGCATATGTACTTAGACATTTCTATGGCAAATCACATATTGTTTAGTTGTTAAGTGATGTCCTACTCTTTTGTGACCCCATGGACTATAGCATGCCAGGCTTGTCTGTCCATGGAATTTCCCAGGCAAGAATACTGCTGAGGGTTGCCATTTCCTTCTCCAGGGGATCTTCCAAACATGGAGATTGAACCCACATCTCCAGCATTGACAGGTGGATTCTTTACCACTGAGCCACCGAGGAAACACCAATCACTTATCACAAAGTATAAAAAAAAAAAAGATAGTGTTTTAAGATTTCTCTTTATAATAAATAGTGACTTATTTCATGGCATTCTGAGTATGTTGCTACAAGAAAATTATTAAGAAAATCTTTGAATTTTATATCACTCTAGCTTTTAGACTAACAAAGTATTTGAATGTAGCCTAGTCACTAATCTTTAATGGATCTTGCTTTTTTCATAGATAATGAATGAATGTTAAACTACAGGATTTCTCAAGGTTATTTTTGTTAATTAAATACATGAAACAAGAACTTCCTTTCAGAAATACTTTTAAATCTACTGAGTTAAAATAGATATAATATTTTTAATCCCTCACATTTTAAAAACTCTCATTGCTGCAAGAGAAATTGATATATGAGAACATATTCAAACTTATTATAAATGAAGAACATAATTAGGAAATATCTCCTGTGGATTTCTTAAGAAAAAATCTTAATCATCCCTTCCCTCTAAAGCTACAGGTAAATTTGATATATTTCAGATGCATATCCTGGAAAACTATGTTATATTTGAAAAAAATTGATTCTGGGTCACAAAATTAGCTTTTAGCTAATATTTTCCTGAAAGCAATTTCTTTTTTTTAATTAAATTTATTTATTTTAATTAGAGGCTAATTACTTTACAATATTGTATTGGTTTTGCCATACATCAGCATGAATCCACCACGGGTGTACATGTGTTCCCCATCCTGAATCCCCCTCCCACCTCCCTCCCCATACCATCCCTCTGGGTCATCCCAGTGCACCTTCCCCAAGCTTCCTGTATCCTGCATCGAACCTGGACTGGCGATTCATTTCTTATATGATATTATACATGTTTCAATGCCATTCTCCCAAATCATCCCCCACCCCCTCTCCCACCGAGTCCAAAAGACTGTTCTATACATCTGTGTCTCTTTTGCTGTCTCCCATACAGGGTTATCATTACCATCTTTCTAAATTCCATATATATGCGTTAGTATACTGTATTGGTGTTTTTCTTTCTGGTTTACTTCACTCTGTATAATCAGCTCCAGTTTCATCCACCTCATTAGAAAAAGGGAACCCTCTTATACTGTTGGTGGGAATGCAAACTAGTACAGCCACTATGGAGAACAGTGTGGAGATTCCTTAAGAAACTGGAAATAGAACTGCCATACGACCCAGCAATCCCATTGCTGGGCATACACACCGAGGAAATCAGAACTGAAAGAGACACGTGTACCCCAATGTTCATTGCAGCACTATTTATAATAGCCAGGACATAGAAACAACCTAGATGTCCATCAGCAGATGAATGGATAAGAAAGCTGTGGTACATATACACATTGTACAGGAGACAGGGATCAAGACCACCTGCATGGAAAAGAAATGCAAAAAAGCAAAATGGCTGTCTGGGGAGGCCTTACAAATAGCTGTGAAAAGAAGAGAAGTGAAGAGCAAAGGAGAAAAGGAAAGATATAAGCATCTGAATGCGGAGTTCCAAAGAATAGCAAGAAGAGATAAGAAAGCCTTCTTCAGCGATCAATGCAAAGAAATAGAGAAAAGCAACAGAATGGGAAAGACTAGAGATCTCTTCAAGAAAATTAAAGATACCAAGGGAACATTTCATGCAAAGATGGGCTCGATAAAGGACAGAAATGGTATGGACCTAACAGAAGCAAAAGGTATTAAGAAGAGATGGCAAGAATACACAGAAGAACTGTACAAAAAAGATCTTCACGACCCAGATAATCATGATGGTGTGATCACTCACCTAGAGCCAGATATCCTGGAATGTGAAGTGGGCCTTAGAAAGCATCACTACAAACAAAGCTAGTGGAGGTGATGGAATTCCAATTGAGCTCTTTCAAATCCTGAAAGATGATGCTGTGAAAGTGCTGCACTCAATATGCCAGAAAATTTGGAAAACTCAGCAGAGGCCACAGGGCTGGAAAACGTCAGTTTTCATCCCAATCCCAAAGAAAGGCAATGCCAAAGAATGCTCAAACTACCTCACAATTGCACTCATCTCACATGCTAGTAAAGGAATGCTCAAAATTCTCCAAGCCAGGCTTTAGCAATATGTGAACTGTGAACTTCCTGATGTTCAAGCTGGTTTTAGAAAAGGAAGAGATCAAATTGCCAATGTCTGCTGGATCATCAAAAAAGCAAGAGAATTCCAGAAAAACATCTATTTCTACTTTATTGACTATGCCAAAGCCTTTGACTTTGTGGATCACAATAAACTGTGGAAAATTCTGAAAGAGATGGGAATACCAGACCACCTGATCTGCCTCTTGAGAAATTTGTATGCAGGTCAGGAAGCAACAGTTAGAACTGAACATGAAACAACAGACTGGTTCCAAATAGGGAAAGGAGTACGTCAAGGCTATATATTGTCACCCTGTTTATTTAACTTCTATGCAGAGTACATCATGAGAAACGCTGGACTGGAAGAAACACAAGCTGGAATCAAGATTGCCGCTAGAAATATCAATAACCTCAGATATGCAGATGACACCACCCTTATGGCAGAAAATGAAGAGGAACTCAAAAGTCTCTTGATGAAAGTGAAAGTGGAGAGTGAAAAAGTTGGCTTAAAGCTCAACATTCAGAAAATGAAAATTATGACATCTGGTCCCATCACTTCATGGGAAATGGATGGGGAAACAGTGTCAGACTTTATTTTTGGGGGCTCCAAAATCACTGCAGATGGTGACTGCAGCCATGAAATTAAAAGACGCTTACTCCTTGGAAGGAAAGTTATGACCAACCTAGATAGCATATTCAAAAGCAGAGACATTACTTTGCCAACAAAGGTCCGTCTAGTCAAGGCTATGGTTTTTCCTGAGGTCATGTATGAATGTGAGAGTTGGACTGTGAAGAAAGCTGAGCCCCGAAGAATTTATGCTTTTGAACTGTGGTGTTGGAGAAGACTCTTGAGAGTCCCTTGGACTGCAAGGAGATCCAACCAGTCCATTCTGAAGGAGATCAGCCCTGGGATTTCTTTGGAAGGAATGATGCTGAAGCTAAAACTCCAGTACTTTGGCCACCTCATGCGAAGAGTGGACTCATTGGAAAAGACTCTGATGCTGGGAGGGATTGGGGGCAAGAGGAGAAGGGGACGACAGAGGATGAGATGGCTGGATGGCATCACTGACTCAATGGATGTGAGTCTGGGTGAACCACGGGAGTTGGTGATGGACAGGGAGGCCTGGCATGCTGCGATTCATGGGGTCACAGAGAGTCAGACACGACTGAGTGACTGAACTGAACTGAACATACACACAATAGAGTATTACTCAGCCATTAAAAAGAATACATTTGAATCAGTTCTAATGAGGTGATGAAACTGAAAGCAATTTCTTTAAGTTCTTCTTCTGGGGTTATCAAGATAGTATAATATCTATTTTTCCTTGTATATAGTTAGAAATTCACAGAATTAAATATCATAAAGATGCAAAGAAATTATGCTTTTCACTTCATTCTCCAAACTTAGACTTATCAAATTAGAATAGGAAGCAGAGAGATATCGCCATACATGAAATACAAGAATGCTGGCTTAGTTTTCTGGTTGATAAAAATGCTCAGTCTCTTCAGTCATATCAAATCTTTGTGACATTATAGACTGTAGCCCATTAGGCTCCTCTGTCCTGAGATCCTCCAGGCAAGCATAATGGAATTGGTTGTCATGTTGTCCTCCACGGGATCTCCCTGACTCATGAATTGAACCCGTTTCTCCTCTGTCTCCTTCATTGGAGGCAGATTCTTTACCCCTGAGCCAACAGGGAAGCTTTCTAGTTGATACGGACTTCTCTGATTGAGAAGTTAGCTATTTGGGAACTATTTCTATCTTCTTGGGAACCTTGTAAGCTTTTTATCTTCTCTTGTACTATATATTGGTATATTTGTCCTGTGAGTGAGTGAGGTTCCTCAATCGTGTCCAACTCTTTGTGACCCCGTGACTGTAGCCCCCCAGGCTCCTCTGTCCATGGGATTCTCCAGGCAAGAATCCTGGAGTGGGTTGCCATTTCCTTCTCCAGGGGATCTTCTATTTGTCCTATAGATTATACTTATAGATTAAAGATTGTTTTATTGTTCATTTCCATTTTCACAATTTCTAGTGCAATTTCTCTAGAATTCAGACAATATTTCATATTTCAGTAGTCTAGTAAGCCTTTATTTTCCTATTAAATAGAAATTATTAAGTGATATTTCTTGACATAATATTTTAGCTATGTCAAATCAACCATATTTGAATTTCACATTGCAATTCACCAAATGTGATGAATAGATGGGAATATTATTTAATCAAGGCAGTTAAGTCTAGTTTTACCTTATCCTTTAAAAATTTATGAAGGCCTAATTAGACAAATAGAGATAAAAATTATTTACACTTTAATGACATTATGGATAATTTGTCAAGTAAGTCTTTAATTTTATTCTTTAGAATCAGTTATTCATTCATTCAGAATGTTAAGTACATGATCTACATACCAACTAGAAATGGATATTGTTTCTTTATAGTAAGTAATTGTTTCCTCACTATAGGCAACAATTCCAAACAATTTCAAATTAGTTATTAACCTGCTAATAGATGCTCAAATGACAATAAATTATTCCTGTTCTGAAAGACAAACTTTTTTTGCCAATTAGACTATTTGAGATGCCTGTGATCACTACTCTAATGTCCCTTCCACAAAATATCCCATTGTCATTGGTATTTGGGTTGACACTATTATCTCATAATTAATTTGAGTAGAGTGAACATCCTCTGAATTTATAGATGTGGGAGCTATTTATCTACTGTTTTCACAATTTTTTTTTGTAAATTCTATAGCTATTTCTGTGTTGAAATTCATACCCTTCTTTAACTTGTTTGTTGAACACTGATTGAGGAAATATGAGGGAATGGATCTAGACTCTTCTCAAATTTGAACACATTCAATAAAGCCAATGCTTGCATGCTTTACTCAAATCCTATGGCTCTTAATTTGGGAAAATGCTATATGAAGTCTGAATCCTCCATATATTTCTTTATTAGTGACCAGGCTTTTCCATATCAATTCTCATGCAGATAGGATAAAACTGTCTATACAGCCCATGAAATTATCCAGGCCAGAATACTGGAGTGGATAGCATTTGCTTCTCCAGGGGATCTTCCTGAACCAGGGATCAAACCCAGGTCTCCTTCATTGCAGATGAATTCTTTACCAGGTAAGCCATATGGGAAGTTCAAATTCTAAAACATGTCTTATGTTTATTATTTTATATTTTTAGATTTCTGACAGGTAGGTATATACCTTTGTGAACATTTTAAGGTGAATTAGGAGATGGTTTACTAGATAACTTTCCTGCCACTTTGCCCATTTGATTGGAAGATTTTCAATATCTACTTATGGTATGGGTTGAACTTTGCTAAATGGAGTCTCTGGACATAGAAGTGATGGATAATGTCATTTTAAAATATGCAGTATGGCAATTCAGAATAAATAGTATATCTGTTAAAATCTTTGGTATAAATTTTTTGAGAGAATTGTTTCAAAAGCATGGCTTTGTACAAGAAAACCGTAGTAAATTAGGGATAGAGAAAAACAGTGTTTTCCTTTGATAAACATTTAGATGCTTTGGCACTAAAAATATAGTCATATTTTGTGTATGGTATAAATAATAATGTAATGTTATGTCTATACAAAACTTTTATCCAGGGCAAACAAAGCAATTTGGGGCTTAGATGCATTATTTTGAAACATGGAGAGGGGGAGCTACCCACCCTCCTTTCATTAGCATTTATATTGAAAACCCAACAGAATTTGGCTATCACAAGTGTTGAACACCAATTGCAAGTTTTTTGGTTTCCATAGAGTCTCATGAGTGCATATCATGTTGTCTTGGAAACTAAGGTATCTATAAAGACAACTGTATTCTGTTTAGAGTGTGAGAGCAGCTATGAACACTTTCTTAGATTATAAACTATGCAAACTGTAAGTTAATATTCATGTTACCACGGTAACAAAGATAGGTGGCCATTAAATAAGATAAAAATTATTTTCAAAATTGATTGTTTGAAACCAGACTCATAACTAACGGTAAATCTATTTCCTTTTTCTTTGTTTCTATTCTTTTGAGGATAGGTATAAATATAAATAACAACTATGACCACACAGTACAGATTCTATATATTTCACTTGTTCTCAGAGCATTCTATCTGAAATATTTGAAGATTTGGTGTTCAATAAATAAATTTTCTGTTCATTTATTAGTGTACTTAATCATGTTTCTGGATTAATTGAATTACTGGCTTAATAATTATTGCTGTCATAATACTAAAGTTTATTAAAATAAAATAGCAAAAAAGATTACATGAACAAATAATAATTCTATTTGAATCACAATTGATATAAACTTAGTGGTGTTTTATCTTTATAGTTCTTCCACCTTCCTCCCTGCTTTTATTATAGTCAAATCCAAATTATTAGTGCTTTTATTAAGAGGAATGAGTTTTCTTGTTATAGAAACAAGAGTATTAAAGTAAATAAATTGCTAAAAACTGAAAAATTTAGTTCAGTAAGTCCTTTAGATATATTTAATTCTTTGTCATTATAGCAACTGAATTTAAAGAATTATGCCTGCTGCCTATAAGATAAATCAGAGAAGGCGATGGCACCCCACTCCAGTACTCTTGCCTGGAAAATCCCATGGGCAGAGGAGCCTGGTAGGCTGCAGTCCATGGGGTCGCTAAGAGTCGGACACGATTGAGCGACTTCTTTTCACTTTTCACTTCCATGCATTGGAGAAGGAAATGGCAACCTACTCCAGTGTTCTTGCCTGGAGAATCCCAGGGACGGGGGACCCTGGTGGGCTGCCATCTATGGGGTTGCACAGAGTCGGACACGACTGAAGTGACTTAGCAAAATAGCAATAAGATATATAAATGTAGCAAAATTAATGAGTAGAAAATTCCAAACCATATGTTTTTAGAAAGATGAGTAATCTCCTTAATTATTTTTTCTCTTATTATAACAAGATGCATGTATTTCTTATATGAGCATATCAGATTTTTAAATATCTGTATAAATAACTTTCAGTTGACATATATATATATAATATATAAAAAAATTTAATCAAGTAACTAGTCCCCTATAAATGGGAAACTAGACTGTTTCTGTTATCCTAATACTAATTATATTAATATCTTTACATATATCTTTTTGGCTTATATCTTTATATTTTTCTGTATGATGAATTCCAAGAAAGATTTTGTTTTTCATACAAAACTTAATAGATAGAGATGATATTGAAAATTATCTTTGACAATGCTTTTGAACTGTGGTGCTGGAGAAGATTCTTGAGAGTCCTTTGGGCAGCAAGGAGATCAAACCAGTCAATCCTAAAGGAAATCGACTCTGAATATTCATTGGAAGGACTGATACTAAAGCTGAAACCCCAATACTCTGGCCACCTGATGGGAAAAGCTGACTCATTGGAAAAGCCCCTGATGCTGGGAAAGATTGAGGACAGGAGGAGAAGGGGGAGACAGAGCATGCGATGGTTGGATAGCATCACGGATTCAATGGACATGAGTTTGAGCAACCTCTGGGAGACAGTGAAAGACGAGGAAGCCTGGTGTACTGCAGTATATGGGCACACCTGAGTGTGTGTCAGACATGACTGAGTGACTCAACAACAATAGCAACTGATAATAATCATGTGACTAGTGTGTATTTTTCATACTTTTCAAAAAATACAGTATGCTTGTATAAAATTTATTATATATGTACTAATACTTACAGATGTAGGAAACATTTAAAAAATGTATCTTGCATATGTATTACACACACTGAGAAGTTATTATTTAAGGTATATATATCTACACTGAAAAAACTTTCAGTCATTTTTTAATTCTTCAATTCAAGGAGGTTAAACTTGGAATTAGCAATGAAAAAATCAGTAACAAATGAAATAAATACATTAGTCCCTTTAAAAGGAGGAATAAACCTATCAATTATTATGAAATCCATGAGTGCAAGTTGTTCAGTCACTCAATCACATCCAACTCTTTGGAACCCCATGGACTGCAGCACACCAGGCTTCCCTGTCCTTCACTATCTCCTGAAGCTTGCTCAAACTCATGCCCATTGAGTCAGTGATGTCATCCAACCATCTCATCCTCTGTTATCCCCTTCTCCTACCCTCAATCTTTCCCACCATCAGGGTCTTTTCCAGTGAGTCGGCTCTTTGTATCAGATGGCCAGAGTTTTGGAGCTTTAGCTTCAACATCAGTCAGTCCTTCCAATGAAAATTCAGGTTTGATTTCATTTAGGATTGACTGCTTTGATCTTGAGGTCCAAGGGACTCTCAAGAGTCTTCCCCAATACCACAATTCAAAGCATCAACTCTTTGGTGCTTAGCCTTCATTATGGCTGAACTCTCACACTCATCCATACATGACTACTGGAAAAACCATAGCTTTGACTAGACGGACTTGCATACAAGACGGACTTGTATGCAAAGTAACGTCTCTGCTTTTTTAATATGCTGTCTAGGTTGGTCATAGCTTTTCTTCCAAGGAGCAAGCATCTTTTAATTTCATGGTTGCAGTTACCATCTGCAGTAATTTTAGAGCCCAAGAAAATAAAGTCTTTCACTGTTTCCATTGTTTCCCCATCTATTTGCCATGAAGTGATGGGTCTGGATGCCATGATCTTAGTTTTCTGAAAGTTGAGTTTTAACCCGACTTTTTCACTTTCATCAAGAGACTATTTAGTTCCTCTTCACTTTCTGCATAAGGGTGGTGCCAGCTGCATATCTGAGGTTATTGATATTTCTCCCAGCAATCTTGATTCCAGCTTGTGCTTCATCCAGCCCAGCATTTCACATGATGTAGTCTGCATATATGTTAAATAAGCAGGGTGACAATATATAGCTTTGACCTACTCCTTTCCCAATTTGGAATCAGTCCATTGTTGGAATCCAGTTCTAACCATCGCTTTTGATTTTCATACAGATTTCTCAGGATGCAGGTAAGGTGGTCTGGTATTCCCATCTCTTTAAGAATTTTCCACAGCTTGTTGTGATCCACACAGTCAAAGGTTTTAGCTTAGTCAATGAAGCAGAAGTAGAGTTTTTCTGGAATTCTTTTGCTTTTTCTTTGATCCAGTGGATTCTGGCAATTTGATCTCTGGTTTCTCTGAATTTTCTAAATTCCACTTCAATGTCTGGTAGTTCTTGGTTCATGTACTGCTGAAGTCTAGTTCAGACAATTTTGAGCATTACTTTGCTATCATGTAAAATGAGTGCAATTGTCCGGCAGTTTGAACATTCTTTGATACTGTCCTTCTTTATTATTGGAATGAAAATTGACCTTTTCCCGTCCTGTGGCCATGATGAATTTTCCAAATTTGCTGGCATATTGAGTGCATTTTTTTTTCTTTTTTGCCACCAAAGGTCCATCTAGTCAAAGCTGTGGTTTTTCCAGTAGTCATGTATGGATGTGAGAGTTGGACTATAAAGAAAGCTGAGCGCTGAAGAATTGATGGTTTTGAACTGTGGTGTTAGAGAAGACTCTTGAGAGTCCCTTGGACAGCAAGGAGATCCAACCAGTTCATCCTAAAGGAAATCAGTCCTGAATATTCATTGGAAGGACTGATGTTGAAGCTGAAACTCCAATACTTTGGCCACCTGGTGTTAAGAGCTGACTCATTTGAAAAGACCCTGATGCTGGGAAAAATTGAAGGCGGGAGAAGGGGACGTCAGAGGATGAGATGGTTGGATGACAACATCAACTCAATAGGCATGAGTTTGAGTAAACTCCGGGAGTTGGCAATGGACAGGGAAGCCTGGAGTGCTGCAGTCCATGGGGTTGCAGAGAATCAGACACGACTGAGACTGAACTGAACTGAGTGCCTATTGAATGCAGCACTTTAACAGCATTATATTTTAGGATTTGAAATAGCTCTACTAGAATTCCATTACTTCTACTAGCTTTGTTTGTAGTGATGCTTCTAAAGGCCTATTTGACTTCCCAGTCCAAGATGTCTTCTTCTACGTGAGTGATTACACCTTCGTGGTTATCTAGGTCATTAAGATCTCTTTTGCATAGTTGTTTTGTGTATTCTTGCCTCCTCTTTTAGTATCTTCTGCTTCTTTATTGTGCCTATCTTTTCATGAAATATTCCCTTGGTATTTTTAATTTTCTGAAGAGATCTCTAGTTTTTCCAATTATATTGTTTTCCTCTGTTTCTTTGCATTGTTCACTTTTGGAAGGCTTCCTTAATCTCCTTGATATTTTTTGGAACTCTGCATTCAGATTAGTATATATTTCCTTTTCTCCTTTGCCTTTCACTTCTCTTCTTTTCTCAGCTATATGTCAGGCCTCCTCAGACAACCATTTTGCCTTTCTGCATTACTTTTTCTTGTGGATGTTGTTTATCACCACCTCCTATACAATGTTACCATCTTCCATCCATAGTTCTTCAGGCACTCTGCCTATCAGATCTAACCCTTTGAATCTATTTGTCACTTCAACTGTATCCAAATCATAAGGGATTTGATTTAAGTCATACCTGAATGGTCTAGTGGTTTTCCCTGCTTTCTACAATTTAAATCTGAATTTTGCAATAAGGAGATCATGATCTGAGCCACAGTCAGCTCCCTGTCTTGTTTTTGCTGATTGTATAGAGCTTCTGTCTATGAGTGCAAGAGAAATGATGCACTGTAAGCAGAGTCTGAATGCTGGATGACCACTCTCAGTGAGTAGAGAGAAGGTCATTAGACTAGCAAATGTAATCATATCTTTCTGACATGCCTGTTTAACTCTGTCATCACAAGTAACCCCTCACACATCAAGCAAGCTTTTATTTCTATACTGATTTGCACATCTCATTCTAACTCAATTCCTCTTTTGCTCATACTCTTAAAGTCTTTTCACTGGAACCATGAATCTACATTTACTAAATTTCCAGTTTTTCTCAATTTCTTCTCTGAAAAAAATTTCCACACTCCCTGGTATTAATTCACCTGAGGATACTGTTTCTTAATATGCAGACTTCTTAATTGGAAGCTCATCTTTTCAATTATCTCTGCTCCTGCTGCTGCTAAGTCGCTCAGTCGAGTCCGACTTTGTGCGACCCCATGGACTGCAGCCTACCAGGCTCCTCTGTCCATGGGATTTTCCAGGCAAGAGTACTGGAGTGGGGTGCTCAATTATCTCTACTTATCTTCATTCTCAAAAGTGTAATAACATAACACTCTTTCTGTTTATATCTCAGTTATCTACTTATTTTCCTTTCTCCTTAACATACTCCTTTCTCTTGTAAAATCTTGTTATCTGTATAAGTTTTCAATAACATTTCTTCCTTCTGTCACTGGTTACTCCTAGTGATCATGTAAAATTTTAACTTGAGCCTACTCTAGCACATTAACTTAAACTTTGGATTATTAATATGCTATGCACCTCCTTCAATGAGGCCAATTATCCCATAGCGCTAATCTCCGTTCTGATTGAGTCCAACTCCCTTCCCTACTTCTTGCTATTTCTTTCATAATTTTAGCAATATTTCACTTTTGTGGTTTTCCCTAATAATCTTTTTTCTCATTCATCCTTCTTTTCTGTAAAATTAAATATGCCTCAGAGTTCTTTACTTTATTCTCTGTTGAATTCACCAAGTCCCCTGACTTTATGTAATACCTATTGGCTTATTTCCACTCCTCTTCAGCTCATTATCTCCTCTGTGTTTAAACCTCATATGATAAGCTACAAATAAAAGACTACATGTCTAACAGGTATCTCATCCTTAATATGACCAAAACTGCATTCTTAATTTTCAATACTCTAGTGGAACCTACTCTCTTCTTCAGTTTTTCTCACCTTATTTTACTTTTACCTACCTATTTTCTAAAACCAACTATCTAAATGGCATTCTTAATATCTCTTTCTCAGTATTATATACATCCACTTATTCAACAAATATTGTTAGCTTCCCATTGGTTTATATTCTACTTTCTCATTCTGTCACTAACGCCTCCACGTAAATCATAGTAAACTGAAATACTGAAAAACTGTTCCCCAGTTAGTTACATTGTTCTCCAATTTATTTTACCACAATGAATATCCAGAAAGACTTTTGTTACTTTCTATGATGAACATTTTATTATGGATACACTGACTGAAATTTTCTCCTAGAATATTCAAGTTTGTTCCCATTCCTGAGTTTCTGCACTTGCTTTTACTTGGCTTGAACCACAATTGTTTTTACTTTTGGTGTAGTAAACTACTTTTATATTTATTTTTACTTTCACTTAGCTGAAATGTTAGCACTTCTGAGTAGTACTTTTTTAATCAGTCATAAAATAACGACTACTCCTCCAATATATTTTAATATTTTGTTTGTATTTGACTAAGAGAGTCACTTGGACTGCAAGGAGATCCAACCAGTCCATTCTGAAGGAGATCAGCCCTGGGATTTCTTTGGAAGGAATGATGCTAAAGCTGAAACTCCAGTACTTTGGCCACCTCATGCGAAGAGTTGACTCATTGGAAAAGACTCTGATGCTGGGAGGGATTGGGGGCAGGAGGAGAAGGGGACGACAGAGGATGAGATGGCTGGATGGCATCACTGACTCGATGGACGTGAGTCTGAGTGAACTTGGTGATGGACAGGGAGGCCTGGCATGCTGCAATTCATGGGGTCACAAAAAGTTAGACATGACTGAGTGACTGAACTGAACTGAACTGAAAATGTATCACAAGTCATATTGATATATGTTGTTTATTCATTTTACTTTTTTTTTTTACTTTCTCGTGTTTGTGTGAAGCTTTTCAAAGCAATGATACTTTGTCTCTTATGCTTACCAAAATTTTCCTGAAATTAGAAGACTGCCTGTAGATCAATACCAATACTTAAAATTTGTTGAATTAGTTAATAAGACATAATATTGAAGAAGGCAGCATGTTTCTAAGTTACCTGGTACAGTGTCTCAATATTTGATATTATATCTGGTCCAGAGTACTTTGAAATACCTGTGTAGCTCTACAAATCCCAACACTGCTGGTCCTACCAAAAAGTCTGCAATTTAGCATTAAAATACTATTCAGTAGAGTTTTCATATACCTGACTAGGCTTTCAAAAAATCTGAGATTAAGGTTCTTTTGGAATGTCAACTGATGATCATATCCAGTTCTAAGCAGGCTTACTTCTCCAGGTCTATGTATTGCTGTCCATACTCTTCTCTCTTACATGTATCTCTTACCATGAATAAATCTTCCATTTTTCATAACTTCAACTTCTGAATTAATCATTTGACATAGTCTTCCAAAATTTGACCATCTAGTATGATTGCCAAAATCAGTGACTTGACTATGACTTTGAGTGTTAGTTTGCCTATGAATTTCTGACTATCCTTGCCATGGATAGTGTATATATATACTGGTTAGTTTTCTGTGCTCACCTTGGTATCTTTTTCTTCATCTGTCACATATTTCCAAGTTTTCATTTACATTTTGTGTTTCAGTTCACAAAATTATAAGCCAATATTTAATATTTGCAGTAGATATTAAAAAGACTTTTTAATATCTATACTATTTCATACTCAAGACACCTAGTTAAGAGATTGTTTTAGTTTAAGCTTAATAAGTAGAGATCTACATAGTAAAGTTTCAGGGATGTAGAAAAGTGATTTGACTTGAAAAACATTTTTCTGTTGGCCTTTATAATGTTCAGATAAGACATAAAAGTGCTACTTGACGAGGGAAAGCAATAAACCACCTCTGGACATTAATTCTGGCTTGTTGGGAGCCAAAGGAGACCAAAGGCTTTTTGAAAGTATGCAGTATTCCTAATAAGTGGAACCAAAGACTTGTCTTAATTCTAGCTCCAACTGACCTGAAATTATTTTTCATCCACTTTCATGAACACTACAATATGAGTAATGAATCATAATTTACATTAAATGTCTAGTATCTACATTAGATACTTGTTTTATTGCTCATTTAAATCCTTATTATAGCATAAATTTAGCAAATTATGCTATCTTGTTTTTATCTTAAGTAAAACACCATTCTAAAATTTGAGTTATTGATTAAAGAAATATATATTTAAACTTTTTTAAACAAAGACATTTTCACTTGTGCATTTCAGATTCCAAAAATACCAGCTGGTGCTGCCATGTGTTATAAGATGCTGGCTATAGGCCTTGATAAAACATTTTTTTCATGATTTTTTTTTTTTTTTTTGTCACAATAAAGTGATCTTGTAATAGTGCATTAGCCTAGTTAGACACCAGGGGAAAGGAGAAACACTTGGAACAAACCCAGTTAATTAAGACTAAGTAAAAGCTTTTAGTTTCAAAAAATCTACTCCAAGGAAAAAACTAAGAGTTCTCTGAAAGCACAGATTGAAATCTTACTCTTATGTCTCTCAAATTCATATAACAACGATGTTATTATTGAGTTAGATGCTCACATGTGAGGTGTGCTTCTAATTTCAAAAATAATTGATTATTAAACGTTCATGCTGACTCTGTAGTCTGCAGATTCATGGCAAGCATCTGTAGGGACCCATAAATTAACCATTTTCACTTGTGTAGATCAAATGCTGTATCATTTGTTTTTGGTGTTACAATTAGAATACTTTAAAAACAATTCTATTTGCTATTGCTTCTCCTGTTGCCTATCTATATGGGCAGCAAAATAATTACTTATATAATTTTCTTTTTCTTTTTTTTCCTGAATTCCTAAACACTTGAGGATTTTTAAACCTTGTAACATTTTGAAAACTAGAATTTTCAGGGATATTTTCTTTTGAACTTTATAAAAATATGACTTTTCTAAATTAACAGCTATTTTATGTTTTGAGACTACATCAATTGAAAGATAAAGTATTAAAAGAAGGATTTGGTAAAACTAAATGATTTGAAAGTGAAAGTCGCTCAGTCGTGTCCAACTCTTTATGACCCCACTGACTATATAGCCCATGGAATTCTCCAGGCCAGAATACTGGAGTTGGTGGCCTATCCCTTTTCCAGCAGATCTTCCTGCCCCAGGAATTGAACCATGGTCTCCTGCATTGCAGGCGGATTCTTTACCAGCTGAGCTACCAGAAACAAATTTGCTTTAGGTATAAATATAAAAGGTTAGTGAGTTTTTAGCTCAATTTTTTTTTCAGTTTTTCATTCTAAAAAGGAAAAGTTCCTAGTATAAATATTTAATTTGTCTGAATAGTATATTTTTGTGCACTTTAGTCACATTATTTCAATGTCTTAATTATCATAAAAATGTATATTTGTGTATATATCTTGAGATATATTTTACTGTTTAATGTTTGTCATTTATTTCTTTATGGATTAATCAAAATTTCTATTCCTTCTGTTTCTTTATGGAAATCTTGCTTTTAATAGATGTCAGTGCTATGATAAGTTTAGTCCACGATTAGCAATACACTATCATTAAGTAAATATTACGTATCACATGATAAATATTTTCTTATTTTGACCATTTCTTTATTCAGTAAAGGATTTTAGATTTGTGGGTGGGGAGGGAAGTGATTTGGCTTTTCTACATTCTTTATTTTATTTTAATTGTGGATGTAGAAATCTTTGCTGCAAGTAAGAAATCAAACAAGCTAGACTGAGCCATGGGGATATCATTGCATATTATATACAGAAATCCAAGAATTTCAGGAAAGAATGAATCTCTCAGCTCAGAAGTTAATTTCGGGCTCTTTATCACTTTCTATTTCCTGTCTCTTCTATTCTCTGTTTGTATTCACATTAAGGTTTGGTTTACTTCAAGCCACCAAGGAACACTCACCAACAGTACTTCCAGATTCACATTATTTCAACATGTGAACCAAGAAAGAAACAAACAAACAAATAAAAATACTCATGTCTTTCTCCTTCTACCCATTTATCAATAAGAAGTACTTCTTTTACCATCAGATATTTTATTTAAAAGTTTTCTAGCTATATCCAGCTATGCTTCTGCATCTAAAATGTTCACATATAGGAATGAACCTGGAGAAGGAACAGCTACCCACTCCAGTGTTCTGGCCTGGAGAATCCATGGACCATATAGTCCATGGGGTCACAAAGAGTCGGACACAACTGCACGATTTTCACGCAGGAATGAAGGAAAGGAGAACAGCTGCCAGTGTAACCACAGCTTGGTAACCTAGTGTAACAATGAAACAGTGAATATACACTGAAGGAATTCAATGAAGCTTATGGAGATGTCCTGTGATTGTAATATTGCAGAAGTCAGGAGATTCTGAAAAAGTCTAGGAAATCTGTTCTTTTTGAGTCATTATTATCTTTCTACTTATTATCCACTTGATGTGGTATGATGCCCATGTATCTAATAGTCCACAAATTTTCTAGGTTTCTGGCATTAGCTCTGTTTGATATCCAAATTAAATAATTCAAGCCATAATCTCAGTATAATTTTAGGAATTTAATTGCTTTTCCTCTGAATTTTTAAAAATAAGCAGAATAATCACTAACTTTCCAGTCATTGCTTGCCCTCCCCCATCCCTCACTTCTCTGCACATTATTATCTCTATCCATTTCAGAACTACTTTCTTGCTCTTTAGATACTGACATGGTCACTGAAAATATGATATGAATGCATATAGACATATTTAAGGGCAGTAACATTAAACAATATTAATACCTAGTTGGACCAAATAACAATAACAAAAAAACTTCATTAAAAGCTTTCAGCTAGTTGCTGAAATTATCACATGCAAAAAAACCCACAATATCCCTTTTTGTAATTATATAAGAGCTTAGCCAATGCTTATTATTCCTTACCTGATCACACACTAAATTGCTAGAGTCTGTCTCTCTCAGGTTCCTTCAAAATTCCTGCTTTCTTGGTTTTCTCCAATAATAAATAAAAATCATTTAATTATAGAAATAGTTTTATTTCTTTCCTCATCAACCTTTTATAATAGAGCACATGAGAATTTACCTTAGAAAGGCAAAAGGCTCAATCATTTAATTTTCCCAAAGACACCTAGAAAGTAACGTTGTATAGACTGTACACTCAGGAAATAGTGATACAATGACTGTTAAGATTTTATTGAAGTGGTAGTGACACATAATAAACTACCTATATTAAAACTGAATATATTAAAAAGTAGTTGAAATGTTACAGAGATATATATGGATTATGTATCTAAGAATGTCATTTATGTAAAAATATACATATGTCAGATACTGATGTGTTCACATTTTATCTTTATTTAAAATAAGATTCTAAATAATCCACATCAGTCATTTTAATAACATGGATTCATGTAACATTGGCTGTTTATGAATATTTGCTTGAATTTAACAAAGGAAAATGCTACATTGTTATAAAAGGCATGCTCACAGCTTTAACATAAAAAAAAATGAATACTGTGACTTAGATTTGGTTCCCCCATTGAGTTAAAGACCTAGGAATGCATTATACTATGTATATTATATTGTATGTAGTGCCTCAGACGAGATATCAATAACCTCAGATATGCGGATGACACCCCCCCTTATGGCAGAAAGTGAAGAACTAAAGAGCCTCTTGATGAAAGTGAAAGAGGAGAGTGAAAAAGTTGGCTTAAAGCTCAACATTCAGAAAACTAAGATCATGGCAACCGGTCCCATCACTTCATGGCAAATAGATGGAGAAACAGTGGAAACAGTGTCAGACTTTATTTTTCTGGGCTCCAAAATCACTGTGGATGGTGATTGCAGCCATGAAATTAAAAGATGCTTACTCCTTGGAAGGAAAGTTATGACCAACATAGACAGCATGTTAAAAAGCAGAGACATTACTTTGTCAACAAAGGTCCATCTAGTTAAGGCTATGGTTTTTCCATTGGTCATGTATGCATGTGAGAGTTGGACTATAAAGAAAGCTGAGCACTGAAGAATTGATGCTTTTGAACTGTGGTGTTGAAGAAGACTCTTGAGAGTCCCTTGGATTGCAAGGAGATCCAACCAGTCCATCCTAAAGGAGATCAGTCCCGGGTGTTCATTGGAAGGCCTGATGTTGAGGCTGAAACTCGAATACTTTGGTCACCTCATGCGAAGAGTTGACTCATTGGAAAAGACCCTGATGCTGGGAAATATTGAGGGCAGGAAGAGAAGGGGACGACAGAGGATAAGATGGCTGGATGGCATCACCGACTCAATGGACATGGGTTTCGGTGGACTCCGGGAGTTGGTGATAGACAGGGTGGCCTGGCGTGCTGCAATTCATGGGGTCACAAAGAGTCGGACACGACTGAGCAACTGAACTGAACTGAACTAAGTGCCTCAGACAGTCCTGTCACAATAAAGCCGTCACTCAAATGACCTTTGTTGCAATGTTGACTGCGTGAATTTATTTCTGCGATAAATAAATTGCTTTGTTTTGATGAAATTTAATGAAAAATGTGTTTCTACATTTGTAAATTCAAAATCACAATGGAAAATTTCTTAAGGAAGCCTCTGACCTAACAATACTACTGAGTATGAAGGGTGTGAAATCATCACTTTAATAAGTACTAAAGGGATTCAATATTGAATATATTGTTCAAAGGGGGGCAAATGAAAACATCTCCTATAAAAGAAAAAGCTGAATAATAACCCCAAGCATTATTGTATTTTTTAAAGTAAATAGATATAAATTTGGAATTCTAAAGACTTTTTTTTTAAGTTTTAATAGTTTTCTAGATTATATATTTTCCTAAAACCTAAATATGAGTCTAATTAATTGTGGCAGGGAAGAAGTATTATGAAATCAAGAGTATTAACATTGCGTTTTGTTAAAGAAATACCTTCTATTTTAAAACCAATATATCTGATTATTAAATAATATATATTATTCAATAGAAGCATTTTATTATGCATTTTAAATTACACTCAAGCCTGTGCTGTTTTAGAAATATTATTAATATGTTAAAACACAGACATGGAATAGAGAAATTAAGCATAGTTGTGGCTTTCACTTTATTCTTTTCCAATTTTATTGAAATATAATATATTGTAAAAGCTTAAAGTATGCATCGTAAAGAGTTGATATATGTATATATTGCAAAATGATTATCACAGTAAGTTTAATTAATATTATCATCTCACACAGTTATAATTTTTTGTTCCTTCTGATGAGAACTTTTATAATCTAATCTCTTAGCATCTTTCAAATATACAATATGGTATTGTTGAGTATAATCATCTTGTATATTACTTCCCAGAACTTATTTATCTTATATCTGAAAATATGTATCTTTTGACCAATTTTATCAAATTCCTACATCTCTCGCCTCCTCCCAACTCCTTTGTAATCATAAATCTGGTCACGGTTTTTATGAGTTTATGTTTGTATTCTTAGATTCCACATATAAGTGAGATCATTTGATATTTGTATTTCTTTGACTTATTTAACTTAGCATAATGTCCTCTTGGTCCATCCATTTGTTACAAATAACAGGAATTCCCTTTTTTATGGGTGAATAGTATTCCAGTATATTTATGTGTGTGTGTGTGTGTGTGTGTGTATAAGATGATACTAAGTGTTCATCAATGAACAAATGGATAAAAAATGTGATATATGTATATATTTATACACACATACATATATAAAGCTAAAGAAACATGGTATACATATGTACATATGTGTATATATATACAAGTATGTGTGCTCAGTCACTATGTCATGTCCAACTCTTTGTGACCTCACAGACTGTAGCCTATGAGGCTTTTTTGTCTATGGAATTTTTCAGGCAAGAATACTGGAGTGGGTTGTCACTTCTTACTCAAGGGGATCTTCTGGACCCAGGGATTGAATCTGCATTCCCTGCATCTCCTGCATTGGTAAGAGGATTCTTTACCATTGAGCCACCTGAACTTCCCATATACATGTGTATATCACTTTTAAATCTATTTATATATATCCATTGATGGATGCTTAGTATTTCCATGTCCTGGTCATTGTAAATAATGCTGCAGTGTATGTGTTAATTCGGTATCTCGTTAGAATAGTGATTTTGTTTTCTTCATATATATACTAAGAATTGGAATTTCAGGATCATCAAATAGTCTTATTTTTAATTTTTAAAGAATCTACACCCTGTCTCCAAAGTGGCAATACTAATTTATATTCCAAATTAGTGCACAAATGTTCACTTTTCTCTATATTCTTACCAGCATTTGTTATCTCATTTTTTTTGATGCTAGCCATTCTGACAGATATGAGGTGATATCTTATGAGGTAATATCTTATTGCAGTTTTTATATACAATTGTCTGCTGGTTGGTGATGTTGAGCACCTATTCATATACATGGCCCTCAAATATCTTCCTAGGAAAAAATGTTTATTTGGATATTTTGGCCATTTTTTAAGTGAATTAGTTTTTTATTGTGATTTTTTTCCCTGTTCTTGAGTTGTATGAGTTTCATATATATTTTGGACATTAATCCCCTATCAGATGTGTAGTTTGCAAATATTTTCTCACATTCTATAAGTTGCCTTTTCATTTTTTTTTCATTGGCTACGCTGTATAGAAGATTTTTAGTTTGCTGTAACTCACTGTTTAATTTTTATTTTGTTGCTTGTGCTTTCAGTGTTACATCTAAAAAAATTGTTGCCAAAACTGAAATTAAAAAAAAAAGAAAAAAGTTATGTTTTCATCTAGGAATTTTATGGTTAGATCTTACATTTAAGTCCTTAATACATTTGGTCTAATTTTCATGAATGCTATGAGGTAGTGATCTAGATTAATTTTTTTTGCATGTGAATATTGAATTTTCCCAAAACCATTTACTGAAGAGACTGTCTTTTCTCCATTAAATATTCTTGAGTCTCTTGTCAAATATCATTTGACTTGGGTTTATTTCTGGGCTTTCAGTTCAGTTCCATTGGTCTAAATGTCTGTTTTTATGCCAGTACCATACTGTTTTGGTCACTATGGCATTGTAATATGGTTTGATTTAATTTTTTTTTTTAAACTATACATAACTGTATTAGTTTTGCCAAATATCAAAATGAATCCGCCACAGGTATATATGTGTTCCCCATCCTGAACCCTCCTCCCTCCTCCCTCCCCATTCCATCCCTCTGGGTCGTCCCAGTGCATCAGCCCCAAGCATCCAGTATTGTGCATCAAACCTGGACTGGCAACTCGTTTCATACATGATATTTTACATGTTTCAATGCCATTCTCCCAAATCTTCCCACCCTCTCCCTCTCTCACAGAGTCCATAAGTCTGTTCTATACATCAGTGTCTCTTTTGCTGTCTCGTACACAGGGTTATTGTTACCATCTTTCTAAATTCCATATATATGCGTTAGTATACTGTATTGGTGTTTTTCTTTCTGGCTTACTTCACTCTGTATAATAGGCTCCAGTTTCATCCACCTCATTAGAACTGATTCAAATGTATTCTTTTTAATGGCTGAGTAATACTCCATTGTGTATATGTACCACTGTTTTCTTATCCATTCATCTGCTGATGGACATCTAGGTTGCTTCCATGTCCTGGCTATTATAAACAGTGCTGCGATGAACATTGGGGTACACGTGTCTCTTTCCCTTCTGGTTTCCTCAGTGTGTATGCCCAGCAGTGGGATTGCTGGATCATAAGGCAGGTCTATTTCCAGTTTTTTAAGGAATCTCCACACTGTTCTCCATAGTGGCTGTACTAGTTTGCATTCCCACCAACAGTGCAAGAGGGTTCCCTTATCTCCACTCCCTCTCCAGCATTTATTGCTTGTAGACTTTTGGATCGCAGCCATTCTGACTGGTGTGAAATGGTACCTCATAGTGGTTTTGATTTGCATTTCTCTGATAATGAGTGATGTTGAGCATCTTTTCATGTGTTTGTTAGCCATCTGTATGTCTTCTTTGGAGACATGTCTATTTAGTTCTTTGGCCCATTTTTTGATTGGGTCATTTATTTTTCTGGAGTTGAGCTGTAGCAGTTGCTTGTATACTCTGGAGATTAGTTGTTTGTCAGTTGCTTCATTTGCTATTATCGTCTCCCATTCTGAAGGCTGTCTTTTCACCTTGCTAATAGTTTCCTTTGATGTGCAGAAGCTTTTAAGGTTAATTAGGTCTCATTTGTTTATTTTTGCTTTTATTTCCAATATTCTGGGAGGTGGGTCATAGAGGATCCTGCTGTGATGTATGTCAGAGAGTGTTTTGCCTATGTTGTCCTCTAGGAGCTTTATAGTTTCTGGTCTTACGTTGAGATCTTTAATCCATTTTGAGTTTATTTTTGTGTATGGTGTTAGAAAGTGTTCTAGTTTCATTCTTTTACAAGTGGTTGACCAGATTTCCCAGCACCACTTGTTAAAGAGATTGTCTTTAATCCATTGTATATTCTTGCCTCCTTTGTCAAATATAAGGTGTCCATATGTGCGTGGATTTATCTCTGGGCTTTCTATTTTGTTCCATTGATCTATATTTCTGTCTTTGTGCCAGTACCATACTGTCTTGAGAACTGTGGCTTTGTAGTAGAGCCTGAAGTCAGGTAGGTTGATTCCTCCAGTTCCATTCTTCTTTCTCAAGATCGCTTTGGCTCTTCGAGGTTTTTTGTATTTCCATACAAATTGTGAAATTATTTGTCCTAGCTCTGTGAAGAATGCTGTTGGTAGCTTGATAGGGATTGCATTGAATCTATAGATTGCTTTGGGTAGTATACTCATTTTCACTATATTGATTCTTCCAATCCATGAACATGGTATATTTCTCCATCTGTTAGTGTCCTCTTTGATTTCTTTCACCAGTGTTTTATAGTTTTCTATATATAGGTCTTTAGTTTCTTTAGGTAGATATATTCCTAAGTATTTTATTCTTTCCGTTGCAATGGTGAATGGAATTGTTTCCTTAATTTCTCTTTCTGTTTTCTCATTATTAGTGTATAGGAATGCAAGGGATTTCTGGGTGTTGATTTTATATCCTGCAACTTTACTATAGTCATTGATTAGTTCTAGTAATTTTCTGGTGGAGTCTTTAGGGTTTTCTATGTAGAGGATCATGTCATCTGCAAACAGTGAGAGCTTTACTTCTTCTTTTCCAATTTGGATTCCTTTTATTTCTTTTTCTGTTCTGATTGTTGTGGCCAAAACTTCCAAAACTATGTGGAATAGTAATGGTGAAAGTGGGCACCCTTGTCTTGTTCCTGACTTTAGAGGAAATGCTTTCAATTTTTCACCATTGAGGATAATGTTTGCTGTGGGTTTGTCATATATAGCTTTGATTATGTTGAGGTATGTTCCTTCTATTCCTGCTTTCTGGAGAGTTTTTGATTATCTCAATAGATGCAGAGAAAGCCTTTGACAAAATTCAACATCCATTTATGTAATATGGTTTGAAATCAGCTTTACACTTCAAAAATAGTAACACAATTTCTTCTAAATTTAGGATGCTTTTCTTAATAGAATCATAATCTTTGCACTTAAATCTTTTAAACCAAACACTAGTATATCAATTTATGAAGCAATATACAATAACTTTAAATTGGAGAAAAATAAAATGATGTTTTCTCTCATATGTGTTCTTATTTTAATAGCAAAGATCAAAAAATATTTGGTTCTCTGGACATGTACATTGGGTAAAATCATTCAGCATGTTTCATTTTGTGATAAAGTCATTCAATATAGGTTAAGCACTGTGTATGAATTCCTAATAGTTAAGTTCCAGAGATTGTATGATAGAAACAAACCAAGCACAGCAAAATTAAACACACACACACACACAATTTTGTGTGTATATATGTTTTTGTATGTATATATTTATACATTTAAAGGAAATCTATTTCCTTTTAGTTATGGCATTACAAATAAATGAATATAAGCAAATAAGTGGAATAGTCTTATGATTCAACTATAATGATTTTACTAAATAAACTAAATAACTAAAATAATAAACTAAAATAAACTCCATCTAACTTTGAACAGATAAAACTTAATGTAGCACTATCCTTTAAGTGATGTTATATAATAACTCTTTTTATCATGAAAAGATGTATCTGCACTTAAAATATTGTGTTTTCTTGTGAAAAATTTACTGGTCATTTTATTCTTAATATCATACTATATAACATATAAAACATAATGTTATACATATATGTACATATATATATGGACATATGTGTGTGTCTGTGTTTTTGTAAACACAATAGTGTTTACAAAACAAAATAGTTTTGTAAACTATTCATGAATGTTTTAGGTAAATTTAAAATTTAAAATATTTTAAAAATAAAATAAAATTAAAAAAATAAAAAAAAATAAAAAAAAATATTTTATTTTTCCTGATGATAGTTTAAGATCAAAATATATTTATTATATGATGATTTTTCATTATGTAATGGATTTTTTAACCTTAAATAATCTTTAAGGATTAAGCCTTAGAAACTACAATGTGCATAAAGCTTTACTTTGAAAAACAAATGTAATTCTTAAAATCTAAAATAATGGGAGAAAATAATAGCAAATGAAGCAACTGACAAACAACTAATCTCCAGAGTATACAAGCAACTGCTACAGCTCAACTCCAGAAAAATAAATGACCCAATCAAAAAATGGGCCAAAGAACTAAATAGACATTTCTCCAAAGAAGACATCCAGATGGCTAACAAACACATGAAAAGATGCTCAACATCACTCATTATCAGAGAAATGCAAATCAAAACCACTATGAGGTACCACTTCACACCAGTCAGAATGGCTGCGATCCAAAAGTCTACAAGCAATAAATGCTGGAGAGGGAGTGGAGATAAGGGAACCCTCTTGCACTGTTGGTGGGAATGCAAACTAGTACAGCCACTATGGAGAACAGTGTGGAGATTCCTTAAAAAACTGGAAATAGACCTGCCTTATGATCCAGCAATCCCACTGCTGGGCATACACACTGAGGATACCAGAAGGGAAAGAGACACGTGTACCCCAATGTTCATCGCAGCACTGTTTATAATAGCCAGGACATGGAAGCGACCTAGATGTCCATCAGCAGATGAATGGATAAGAAAGCGGTGGTACATATACACAATGGAGTATTATTCAGCCATTAAAAAGAATACATTTGAATCAGTTCTAATGAGGTGGGCGAAACTGGAGCCTATTATACAGAGTGAAGTAAGATAGAAAGAAAAACACCAATACAGTATACTAACGCATATATATGGAATTTAGAAAGATGGTAACAATAACCCTGTGTACGAGACAGCAAATACAGTAATACAGTAATAACAGCAAATACAGCAAATACAATAATAACATTAATACAGTAATAATACAGCAAAAATGGTAACAATAACCCTGTGTACGAGACAGCAAATGCAGTAATACAGTAATAACAGCAAATAACAGCAAATACAGTAATAATACAGCAAAAACACCAATACAGTATACTAACGCATATATATGGAATTTAGAAAGGTGGTAACAATAACCCTGTGTACGAGACAGCAAAAGAGACACTGATGTATGGAACAGTCTTATGGACTCTGTGGGAGAGGGAGAGGGTGGGAAGATTTGGGAGAATGGCATTGAAACATGTATAATATCATGTATGAAACGAGTTGCCAGTCCAGGTTCGATGCACAATACTGGATGCTTGGGCCTGGTGCACTGGGATGACCCAGAGGGATGGTATGGGGAGGGAGGAGGGTTCAGGATGGGGAGCACATGTATACCTGTGGTGGATTCATTTTGATGTTTGACAAAACTAATACAATATTGTAAAGTTTAAAATAAAATAAAATTAAACTAGAAAAAAAAAAGAACCAAAAAAAAAAAAAAGAAAGAAAATGGTAAAGGATATATGGGAATACTCAATACTAATTTTGCAGCTTTTCTGGAATCTAAACTGTTGTAAAATTAAAAGGGTATTTTAACATCTATTTGGGGTTAACATTATATTAAACAAACTTTAGCTCTGAAAAAAAATTAAATAAAATAAAATAATGATACTTCCATCAGTGCATGTGCTTACACTAGCATTGTAGGAAAGTGATCAAATTCAGAAAAGAAGAAAGAAGCAAAATAATAAAGAGAGAAATAGCATATTAAAGAAATAATTATATCAAACAATGTTTGAATGCACTTGTAATATTAATAGACCAAAATTCTTAAACAATGTATTGCATCATGTGAGGGCTTCTCAGATGGTAAAGAATCCGTCTGCCAGTGCAGGAGATGCAAGAGACACTGGTTCGATCTCTGTATTTGGAAGATGCCCTGGAGAAGGAAACGGCAAGCCAATCTGGTATTCTTGCCTGGAGAATTCCATGAACAGAAGAGTCTGGCAGACAGCAGTCCATGGGGTAACAAAGAGTCAGAGAGGAGTGAGCGACTAACATGTCACTTTTCATATTATGTGAAAATTTCATTGTTTTTAAGGAATTCAGTTGTTTAAAAAAACATATAAAATGGTATTCTTAGCTCACAGAATAAACAAGATGCAATAAAGAACTTAGATACTAGAATTTGTATTATTATATGGAGATTCTCCTAATTTAATAGATATTGATTTAGTTATGTGATACGGAACTTGAAATGTCCAGTTTAGGAGTTCAAGTAACATACTAATAGCCTTATTAATTAAACAAGAAAACAGAATAAACATGGTAATAATAATTTCTAGTTAACTTTTTTGTCAGAAAGTTTCATTTTTTAATCATCAAATATCAAGTAAATAAGACTAGATCTGTGCTTTTTACCATGTAAGAGTTAAATCATGGCCTAAAAGGATATATAAAATTAAGGGTGACATATAGATTGCATTTACAGCAAGGATGAGAAAGTAATGCTTCAGATGTTACATTAGGGGGATAAAGGGAATCCTTATGAAGACTTTTGTGATTCCAAGTAGCCAAATAAATCAGGATTGTGTGTTTATAAAGCTGAATTATATGCACATCATGGAATAAATCTGGAGTGTCAGCTACAGTAATGAGCACATTCAAACTACATCAATATTTCATTTGCTAATAGTAATGTACAGCACAAGAGAGTTTGTAATGTGTTTGCAGAAGCATTCAGGAAAGGAACTGGGGCATGCAGGCTGATTTTGCAGAGCACAGTACATTGATTATGCTTAAAGATTGTGTATAATCTCTGTTTGAGCCTATAAATCTATGTGGAAAAATTGAAGAGCAGATTTTGATAAGGTATTATTGGAATTAATAGAGTTACAAAATATATAGCCTACATGGAATCCTTGTGAAATAAAATCTATGTTTCCCCATCCAAAAGGGAAGTGATGTTTTCTTTCATATGTTGTGTATCTTTTTCAAAAACATGATTTTAAATAATATAAAATATGTTTTTAAGATCAATACATCTTTAGAAAATTTAGGAACATCTTATTTTAAATAAAGCCTACTTATTTTGAGATTACATCACATAATTTTTTTTTTTAACTTAGAGTAGATAACCCTCTCCACATTATGGAAATCAAGGCTGAACAAAATGATATACAATACTTAGCATTATATATATATGAATGTCCAAGAAACAGAATTTTTACTAATTTTATCAATGAAGAAACAGAATTAGGTTTTACAACTATAAGCTCAGTAACTTCCATTGTATGCCATACTTATCTTTCTTCAATGCAAAATGTTAGGATACTATTTGTCATAATAAAATTAATCAAGGGTTGCCCAACACAGTACATTCATTTTCTCATCTGCAAAATAAAGATGCTATAATAAGTTATCTTCATTTTTTTTTTTTTTGTGCCAATTCTGAAATGCTATGAATTCATTAATACAGCTGTGGGGAAACTGGTACTTATACATTTCTGCTTGAAATTTCAATCTTCTTCCTTATGGAGAAGAATTTGACACTACATAACAAAACAACATATGTGTGTATCTTATGAACACTAAATTCCCCTTCTTAGATGAAAATATGAAAATAAATAAATGTGTATATATATATATGTGTGTGTATATATATATATATATATTCTCCAGCATTTATTTTCTTTATAAGATACCAGAATCTGTGTAAATAGTCCATACATAGAAGGGTGATTAATAAACTGGTATATCCACAAAATAGTCATGCAGTTGTAAATGGAATGAAAAAATTGTTTAAGATGTGACGTAGAATGATTTTTAAGAAAATAGAAAAGACTATCTATATATACAAAGAAATAACATGTCTTGTGAAAAAGTAAGGGAAAATAAAACACATATATGTTTGCTTACTTCTGCATAAAGAGATAAACACAGAAAGGATGAACCAGAAACCAATAATACTAGTTACTCTTGTTGAGATGGAGGCATACAAAGTAGAAAGAATACACATTACAGGGACTGAGAAGGACATTTCTATGAATATATTTTTCTTTTTTTTTTTCATACAATTCTGACTTTAAAAATTGTGTTACTCTTTCACATATCCTAAAAATAATAGACTGAAAAGCCAGAAGGAATAGAGAAAATATGCTAATATAAAAATAAATGGAAATGCATAAATTTAAGTAGGTTTCAAAAAAATGGTATAACTATAAAAAAGGAGGAAAAAAGCCTAACAATTATCGAACTATATGTTCTGAGGCTAAACACAAATTGTGTACCTTACTGTTTTGTTTTCCTATTTTTTTGTAGTAGACATTCTTTTTTGTTGTTGTTGTTGTTCCTTCCTTTCTTTTTTTTTTTGTCTTTTTTTTTTTTAATTTTATTTTATTTTTAACCTTTACATAACTGTATTAGTTTTGCCAAATATCAAAATGAATCCGCCACAGGTATACATGTGTTCCCCATCCTGAACCCTCCTCCCTCCTCCCTCCCCATTCCATCCCTCTGGGTCGTCCCAGTGCACCAGCCCCAAGCATCCAGTATCGTGCATCGAACCTGGACTGGCAACTCGTTTCATACATGATATTTTACATGTTTCAATGCCATTCTCCCAAATCTTCCCACCCTCTCCCTCTCTCACAGAGTCCATAGGACTGTTCTATACATCAGTGTCTCTTTTGCTGTCTCGTACACAGGGTTATTGTTACCATCTTTCTAAATTCCATATATATGCGTTAGTATACTGTATTGGTGTTTTTCTTTCTGGCTTACTTCACTCTGTATAATAGGCTCCAGTTTCATCCACCTCATTAGAACTGATTCAAATGTATTCTTTTTAATGGCTGAATAATACTCCATTGTGTTTATGTACCACCGCTTTCTTATCCATTCATCTGCTGATGGACATCTAGGTTGCTTCCATGTCCTGGCTATTATAAACAGTGCTGCGATGAACATTGGGGTACACGTGTCTCTTTCCCTTCTGGTTTCCTCAGTGTGTATGCCCAGCAGTGGGATTGCTGGATCATAAGGCAGGTCTATTTCCAGTTTTTTAAGGAATCTCCACACTGTTCTCCATAGTGGCTGTACTAGTTTGCATTCCCACCAACAGTGCAAGAGGGTTCCCTTTTCTCCACACCCTCTCCAGCATTTATTACTTGTAGACTTTTGGATCGCAGCCATTCTGACTGGTGTGAAATGGTACCTCATAGTGGTTTTGATTTGCATTTCTCTGATAATGAGTGATGTTGAGCATCTTTTCATGTGTTTGTTAGCCATCTGTATGTCTTCTTTGGAGACATGTCTATTTAGTTCTTTGGCCCATTTTTTGATTGGGTCATTTATTTTTCTGGAGTTGAGCTGTAGCAGTTGCTTGTATACTCTGGAGATTAGTTGTTTGTCAGTTGCTTCATTTGCTATTATCGTCTCCCATTCTGAAGGCTGTCTTTTCACCTTGCTAATAGTTTCCTTTGATGTGCAGAAGCTTTTAAGGTTAATTAGGTCCCATTTGTTTATTTTTGCTTTTATTTCCAATATTCTGGGAGGTGGGTCATAGAGGATCCTGCTGTGATGTATGTCAGAGAGTGTTTTGCCTATGTTGTCCTCTAGGAGCTTTATAGTTTCTGGTCTTACGTTTAGATCTTTAATCCATTTTGAGTTTATTTTTGTGTATGGTGTTAGAAAGTGTTCTAGTTTCATTCTTTTACAAGTGGTTGACCAGATTTCCCAGCACCACTTGTTAAAGAGATTGTCTTTAATCCATTGTATATTCTTGCCTCCTTTGTCAAAGATAAGGTGTCCATATGTGCGTGGATTTATCTCTGGGCTTTCTATTTTGTTCCATTGATCTATATTTCTGTCTTTGTACAGGTACCATACTGTCTTGATGACTGTGGCTTTGTGGTAGACATTCTTAAAGTATTTTCTGTATCTTCTATGGGGAATGAATACGTTGATATCTTGTGAGATCCTGATTTGTTACTGTTAGTTAGAGAGCTCCTTGGGAGCTTCCCAGGGGACTCAAACTGGTCCTCCAGAAGTAGGGAGAGGAGAGACTATAATAAAACATTACTTATCCAGACTGTTAGTGGCAGATTTGGAATTGGGAGATGATCAATGGATACATAATAGCTAGATATTGAAATAGAAGAGATATTTATATATGTGCGTGAAAGAATGTATATATGTTCATTTATTTCCTAAGCCTGTCCCCTGTCCTTTGATGTAGCCAAGAAACTATGACCTTTGGTAGCCCAGAACAGTGTACAGATTTTGGCTTCTATATGCAAGCTTCTACTAAAAGGTGTTAGAGATCCTTCATGTAATGCTGATTCCAGGACTAAATCTATTATGTCTATGGTAACCCACTCCAATATTCTTGCCTGGAAAACCCCATGGACAGAGGAGTCTGGCGGGTTCCAGTCCATAGGGTCATGAAGAGTCAGACATAAGTGAATGACTAACACTATGGTAGAAAGACAACTGAAATATGTAAAAGGGATGGCAGAATTATAAAAGTTGTTATTTGACAATCATAAATGTAATAATGGACTTAGACAAGAATCATCAATGGACCCTTAATGAGCATTTAAAAGATTTATGATTTTTAATTAAACATAGAAGAGCCTAGGATACTTTTATGTGCTAATGAGTTAGGAAATGCTTAAACAATTATGGAGATATTTCAAAAGAACTCAAGAGTCAATAATGGAAAGAAGGAGTGCATAATGTAGTCCATGAAGGAGTGGAAGGAAGGAGTACATGAAGGAGTCCATAATGGAAGATTTCTGACAATTTAAGTATCAAATAAATAACATAAGTAGGTAATTATAATACAGTGAACACAATAAGAATATATGAATTCATTTGATAAAAATAAATTAATAAATGCAACAAATAATTAAGAAGGAAAAGTTTTTCCATATTGTAGAAATGTATATTTCAGTACTGAAATCTACTAAAATATGTAGAAGGGATGGTACAATGATAAAAATTGCTATTTGATAATCATAAAATAATAATTGACTTGGGCAAGAATCATCAATGGATGCTTAATGAGAATTTGAAAGCTTTATGATTATTAGCAAATTGTAATAGTCTCAAAGTACAGCACCACAATATACTTTTTGATTACAATGTGGAAAATGATAATTTCACAGTGGATGAAGCTGAAGTCATCACCTTAACTGAGTGATTAATATTAAGATCTATAGTACTGGGACAAATAGGCCTTATGACTGATGTGACTAAAATGCACTGAGAGAAAAGCATAACACGTGTTGAAAGCCTTTAAAAAAGACACTGTGCCTTTAATGAAGAAAAATATCCTTTTGCTGGCTTTGAAGAAGTGAAGTGCCACATTGTACAAGAACCTATGAGATGGTCATTATAATAAGAAATGCACAAGGACTCTAGGAACTGAAAGGGGCCTCTGACTGATAGCAAGAAGTTAGAGAGCTCAGTCCTACAACTGCAAAGAACTGCAATCTTCCAACAACCTTGGAGCTTGGAAGAAAACACTATGTTCTAGAAAGAAACAAATCCCAGTCAGTAACTCGATTGCGTCATTGGAAGATGTTGAGTGGAGGATTCAACTAAACTCTGGTCAGGCTCCTGACTAACAGAAACCATGGGATAATAAGCATTTGTTAGTCAGAATGCAAGGTCTGTGATAATTTGTTATACAGCATAGATGACTTATACATATATGTTATGAGTCTAATTTGATCTCTACACCAAGCTACTAAAACATTTGACTCACATTGTCATGTTGTCCTTGATCATAATGAAACTTAAGCTGGAATTTACTTAAATGTTTTATATAGTGTCAAAATACATTATTTTCATACATTTAAAACTTTGGATTTTTTGAATCATAGAAAAAGCAAGGGAAATCTAGAAAAACATCTACTTCTGCTTCATTGATTATGTTAAAGCCTTTGACTGTGTGGATCACAACAAATGGTTTAAAATTCCTAAAGAGATGGGAATACCAGACCACATTCCATGACTCATAGAAACCTGTATGCAGGTCAATAAGCAAAAATTAGAACCAGAGTTGGAGCAACAGATTGGTTCAAAATTGAAAAAGGAATACATTAAAGCTGTATATTATAACTGCTTTTTTTAACTTATATGCAGAGTATATCAAAAGAAATGTTAGGATGGATGAAGCTCAAGCTGGAATCAAGATTTCTAGGAGAAATATCAATAACCTCAGATATATATCTGATATATATATATATATATCTGAAAGACATATCAGATATATATATATATATCTGAGAGATATATATGTGAGAAATATCAATAACCTCAGATATATATCTGACACCACCCTAATGGCAGAAAGTGAAGAGAAACAGAAGAGCCTATTGATGAAGGTGAAAGAAGAAAGTGAAAAAACTGGCTTAAATTTCAACATTCAAAAACCTAAGATCATGGCATCCAGACCCATCAATTCATGGCAAATAGATGTGAAAAAGATGGAAATAGTGACAGACTTTATTTTCTTGGCCTCAAAAATCACTGTGGATGGTGACTGCAGCCACAAAATTAAAGACGCTTGCTCCTTTGAGCAAAAGCTATAACAAACCTACCAGCATATTAAAAAGCAGAGACATCACTTGGCCATCTAGTCATTTTGCCAAAGATACATCTAGTCAAAGCTATGGTTTTTCCAGTAGTCATGTATGGATATGAGAGCTGGAGTATAAAGAAGTCTGTTTTGAATTATGGTGCTGGAGAAGACACTTGAAGACTCCCTTAGACAGCAAGGAGATCAATCCAGTCAATCCTAAAGGAAATTAACCTTGAGTATTCATTGGAAGGACTGATGCTGAAGCTGAAACTCCAATACTTTGGCCACTTGATGCAAAAACCAACTCATTGGAAAACACTGATACTGGGAAAGATTGAAGTCAGGAAGAGAAGAAGAAGACAGAGGACGAGATGGTTGGATGGCATCATCTACTCAATGGACATGAGTTTGAGCAAACTCCAGGAGATAGTGGACAGGGAAGCCTGGCGTGCTGCAGTCAATGGGTTTGCCAAGAGTTGGACTCAACTGAATGACTGAACAGCAAGCCCTCCACTATTAGTTTGATTTCTCTTACAACTGTTAAATATGAACCATAGCATACAGCCAATGTTTAGATGTCAAATGATTTATTAATAAGAATAGATTTTAAAAAGTGCATCTTTTCTGTAAATTCTTTATGTATTACTTAAATAATTCTTCATATACTTATATGTACAACAAATTATTTACTGATGTCTGTTTGTGTGAGAATACTCTGAAACATAGTAAAATTACTTTTCCAAAAATCACTGTATCAAAGTTTAATTTATAATAGTTTTAGATTTAGTCAAAAAATCAGAGAATATAGTATAGAGAGTTCCCAGTTTCCCTGTTATTAGCATCTTATGTCATTATGGTGCATTTGTTACAGTAAATTAACCAATGTTGATACATTAAAATTAAGGCTTACAGTTTATTTTATTAGTTTTAATCTAATGTCCCATTTCAGTTGCAAAACCATATTCCATTTAGCTGTCACGTCTTTTTAGGCTCATCTTCGCTACTAAACCTTCTTCCTTTCATTTTTTTTTTATTTTTTATAATTTTGGATATTTTGAACAGTACTTGGGCATTATAGAAGGTTCCTCAACTGTCTCTAATTCTTATTTCATGACAAGATTAGTGATATGAGTTAATGCTAGGAAGACCACAGAAGTAAAATTGCATTGTCATTACATCATATCAACTATACATATTGTCAACATGATTTATGACTTCGATGTTGCTATTTATGTGATAATTAAATAAACAGATGACAGTTGATCGAAGCCAGATTCTCACTGTCGGAGTGGGAGTTTACAGATCTGCAGGGAAAGAAGCTGGAATGATGCATGCGGTGATGGATTAGAGACATAATAATAAACTCAAGTTTAGCTGAATATAAATACAGATGGTTACATACAGAAATATTTATAGATATGTGTATATATGCAGGTTTGTACAAACACATGTAATTTTGCTCTGTTAGCAGAGAAAGTTAAAAACAAACAAACATCTCCTTGGCAAGAAGCACATCTGGTACCCATATCTTGTTTACCTCCACCATCTTCCAATAAAAGCTACTAGGGCTTCCTGTAGAAATATTATTCTAAGACTAGGGCAGACAATATACAAGCTGAGCATATAGCATCTTGCAATGCCAGAAAGTAAGAAAATGCCCAAACACATATATACATACATACAACACATACACACAGTGATAGGGAGTTATATAAAAGGAGTTCAGTTGCTAACTGAATGAGTCCTCAGTGTTCAACCAAGGCTGAAATAATGGGAACTATCTTAAAATAGTATATGACATCAAGAATAAAATAAACATACGTGGAGGGCAGCAAAGGAGACGCAGACATAAAGAATAGACTTTTGGACTCAGTGGGAGAAAGCGAGGGTGGGATGATTTGTGAGAATAGCATTGAAACATATACATTACCATATGTAAAACAGACAGCCAGTGGGAATTTGATGTATGATGCAGGGAACCAAAAGTCAGTGCTCTGTGATAACCTGGAGGGGTGGGGTGGGGTGGGGTGGGGTGGGGAGGGAGGTGGGGGACAGTTTAGGAGGGAGGGAACACAAGTCTGCTTATGGCCAATTCATGTTGATGTATGGCAAAAACCATCACAATATTGTAAAGTAATTATCATCAAATTAAAATAAATGAATCTAAAAAATAAATATCCATAAAATAGTATGCATATTAATTAATGGGATAGAAGAGACAAATGTCTCATGCAGAACTATTCAAAATAATTTATAAAGACCTTCAATCCTCAGGTTAGGAGAGTATGACTCCCCTTCCCAAGTATGGACTGGACATAAGAATTTCCAAAATATATCATGTGGAAAGGGACTGAGTGACTCCACAGAGAAGAAATTTGGTGATTGAGGAAAACAAGAAGTCACAAATTCTTTGATATTTTGAATTACTTACTCCAGCAACCTATAATAGTATCTGAAATCTATTCTGAATTTGATGGTCAAACTTGTTAGCATAAGAAGTCACAAGATGAACTAGGATTTTAGAAGTCAGAATGGGTGCCTAAAATGTACTTTAGTAACTGTATTTTAATGTACTGTCTTGCTAGACACACTTCCATATTTATGAATTTAGAGATTTATAATATTTTAGTTGTTTAAACATATGAATAGGTAAAAATAATTCTGAATCAAATGAAAGAATCTATATATAACTTGTTTCCTAGTATTATGTACATTTACCTAACCGTTTTAGTGCTATTTAACTTCAGTGTTTACTATACTGCCCTGTACCTGTAGATGTTTTATAAGCATTTTTTGATTTGATTTGCTTATGACTTCATAGAACAAAAAAGAGTGCTATAAAGTGATTCTTCACTTTGGCATATTATTTTCTGCCCTTTAAAAATGGAGATTTATGTATTTGACAATTGCATAATTTTACATGATACTACTGTTGATGAAAACCCAGTTGGTCTCTCAGAAAAAAAAAATGGAAAAGCTATCTCCCTTAGCAATTAAAAATCAAGAGAATAAGGATTTTAATAACCCTCTTGGGAGACTTGTCTTTTGTATCTTTGATAAATACATAATTATAAGAACGAATTATATGAGTAGCAATAATTTCCCAGTAATGTGATCATTAAAAGGGCTCCCAACTGCAATATATCAGTATTAATTGGAAACAGATGATCACTTTACTGACATGCTCAAGTCATTATCCATATTTCAATACTTCATGAATACCTGAAATCTTAATGAAGTGATTATTTTTTAAAAGATTTTCAGTGCAACCCTTAATAGGATTGTTTACTTTAAAACTAGGAAAAAATAAAAAACAAAAACATAGAATTAAGCATTTCTGATTAAGATTGAGAAAAGTATTTTGGGAAAATGAGCCAAATATTAACTTATCATTATTTTTGGGTATACACCCAAAAATAATAATATATATAATAAATTATATATATATAAAATAATATATAACCAAAAAAAATAATAACACTACAATTATGTTATGCATTACCAGATTGGGTATGTAAGCAATATCACACACCATTGATGCCTGTGTCTTGAACCACTGATCCAAATTTTGGAACATAATCTGCTAATTTAAATTAATATTAAAAATAAAAAATAACAGACCCCCCAAATCCCTACAAGAACCTTGTATTTCCTAGTGATTATGACTTTTATGTAATTTATTTAAGACCAGTGAGGATCTTTGTCTACCTGTGAAATTCAAGCTATAATATCTCTGGTATTTGAAGGGATTTCAAAGCAAATCAAGTTTGCTTATGTTTTCCTCCTTTCTATAATTAATTGTGCATATTCTAATTTTTAATATGATACAGTAATCATATCCTATTATTAGGCTTACCAAAATGTCAAAAGAAGTTTTTACTGCAGATTGAGTTCTGAAGGTTCAGTGAGTGCTTTCTTTACGCATAGATTATTTAATATTGAATATCTTAGTATAAATCCAAATTTTGGACAGATTATATTATGCTTCTTTCCTCTCACAAAACCAAGAATGTTTATCTGCATTTTGCAAAGTTTGTATCCTCTCCATTGCGTTCCTTCATACCTCTATGTTCTGGTTCTTTTCTCTCTACTTTTTATCTGAAAATTTTAAATATCAAAATTTTGCATGTTCTCTTAGCTACAGTATTCATTTCTATTTCAATTACTATTCCCAGTCATCTTTTCTCCACATTCATTCATTCATGAATCTCAAAATGATGTTTTCCCTGTCTTGAGGTTCTGTCACTGTTTTAAATGTTACAATGCTATCATTTCATTTAATCTTTACAAAACTTGTGCTGACCAGTGCTATTATTTTTCTCTAATTTCAGATAAGCAGAGATACAGAAATGTTAAGTAACTTGTTGAAGGTCACACAGGAAAGTGACGGAGCCAGGGTTTTTGACCAAAGCAGTAGGACTCCAGTTATTGTATTTGATGTGTGTTTTCCCTACCCTAGATTTAATGATTCTTTACTTTTCCAATAAATGTGCTTTTTGCTAGTCAGTAATCCATTTTCTCAAGGTAGTACAATTGTTATTTTCTTCCTTTTTATCCAAATCATTAAATTCTTTCACTTCTCATTCACACAGTATTTTTATAGCTAACCTCTCCATTCTCATCTTGACTGCTCTGATTTTGGACCTTAACATCTTTTATTTGGGTGATTACAACAACAGCCTACTATACGTCCTATGGCTTGTTCGTTAGTTATTGAACAAATATATGAACGCATATTCAAAAGCAGACACATTACTTTGCCAACAAAGGTCCGTCTAGTCAAGGCTATGGTTTTTCCTGTGGTCATGTATGGATGTGAGAGTTGGACTGTGAAGAAGGCTGAGTGCCGAAGAATTGATGCTTTTGAACTGTGGTGTTGGAGAAAACTCTTGAGAGTCCCTTGGACTGCAGGGAGATCCAACCAGTCCATTCTGAAGGAGATCAGCCCTGGGATTTCTTTGGAGGGAATGACGCTGAAGCTGAAACTCCAGTACTTTGGCCACCTCATGCGAAGAGTTGACTCATTGGAAAAGACTCTGATGCTGGGAGGGATTGGGGGCAGGAGGAGAAGGGGACGACAGAGGATGAGATGGCTGGATGGCATCACTGACTCGATGGATGTGAGTTTGAGTGAACTCCGGGATTTGGTGATGGACAGGGAGGCCTGGCATGCTGCGACTCATGGGGTCGCAAAGAGTCGAACATGACTGAGCGACTGAACTGAACTGAACTGAACTGATGGTAGCCTTTTAGAGGTAAATACATAATTTCCATTGAGCATCATTTCACTTTAAATCAAACTTTTTCAATAACTTCTCAGACTCTAACGGTGCTGAAATTAGGACAAGGCATCAAGGAAATGCTAGTAAATGGTTATATTTTTAAATTAAATTGTTTCCCAGGAAAAGCAATAGGTTGTTATTGGCTTATTCCTACTCCTTTTTAGATTATTATTATTTTTTTTTTTTTGGTGAAAATATAAGTAACCCGAGATAAAATATGTGCAAGTATGTGTGTATGTATGTATGTGTTTAATATAAAAGATTTAAATAGATGAATTAATACAAAAGTGGCATTCAAAGCTTTTTGTTTCTACTAAGATTGTGATTAGCTAGTGAGGGACAGATGGAGAAGGCAATGGCACCCCACTCCAGTACTCTTGCCTGGAAAATCCCATGGACGGAAGAGCCTGGTAGGCTGCAGTCCATGAGGTCACTAAGTCAGGCATGACTGAGCAACTTCACTTTCACTTTTCACTTTCATTTATTGGAGAAGGAAATGGCAACCCATTCCAGTATTCCTGCCTGGAGAATCCTAGGGATGGGGGAGCCTGGTGGGCTGCTGTCTAAGGGGTCGCACAGAGTTGGACACGACTGAAGCGACTTAGCAGCAGCAGCAGCAGCAGCAGTGAGGGACAGAAGAATTACTCAAAAGGGGACTATATCCCCTAAGGCCCTGAACGGAGGTGCAGAGGCAGTACCAACGGGGTTACAGATACGGGGCACTGGAGGACTGAAAACTAATATCAAAACATGGGTACGACATTGAAAATCCTACTGTAATTTTTTAATGTATATTTAAAATTTTTTAACAGAAATTGGGAAGATAGTAAAGAGATTCCCATATAGCTCACACATAGTTCCCCCTATTATTGACAACTTATCTAATTGTGTCACATTCTTATAATTAATGAATCAATATTAGTACATTATGGGCTTCCTTTGTGGCTCAGCTGGTAAAGAATCTCCCCGCAATGGGGAAGACCTGGGTTCAATCCCTGGGTTCAGAAGATCCCCTGGAGCAGGGAAAGGCTACCCACTCCAGTATTTTGGCCTGGCGAATTTCACTCACTGTAAAGTCCATGAGGTCACAAAGAGTCGGATATGATTGAGCAACTTTCACTTTCACTTCACTTTCACATGAATGCATAATGTCTTTTTTTTTTTTTTTTTTCGCATTTCCCTAGGTTTGACCTTAAGTCCTTTTTCTGTTCCAGGATCTCATCCAGAATACCATATTACATGGAGAAATTGTATCACCTTTGGCTTCTCTTTGCTATAGCAGTTTCTCAGATTTTCTTTGTTTTTGATGATCTTGACAATTTTTTGAAGTACTGATAAAGTTTTTGTTCCTCAGTTGGGACATTTGTGACTTTTTTTTTTTTTAATAAACAACAACAGAGGTTGAAATGGTTGGATGGCATCACCGACTCGATGGACATGAGTTTGAACAAGCTCCAGGTGTTGGTGATAGACAGGGAAGCCTGGCATGCTGCAGTCCATGGGGTCAGAAAGAGTTGGACATGACTGAGTGACTTGAACTGAACTGAATGCTCTGAGAGTCTTTTCCCTTACAGAGTAAGACTTTGGTGATGAGAATTATCTGGGCATATTTCACGATGCTTTTGAGGTGGTGATATATCTAGTGATCACAGTTCTTTGATAGTTCAAAAAATTATATTGATTTGCAGTTTGTTCAATTTTTCTCTTGCTCAAAGGATGAAAGTGATAACTATAGAGCTCTTTACTCATTGAAGGTGAAACAAGAAATCTTAAATATTTTAGGTAAGAAAAAAAAACCTCAAAATTAAATTTGCTCCTTCAGCTTTAAGCTTGTTTTTATTTTCCCTTTCAATAATGTAATTATCAAGTAACAAATGCCTTCCAAGCATGTCTCCCATTATTTTTGGAGCACTTTCAGCTTAATATCTCCCCAAATTATGAACATTTGAAACTGCTGGCATCATGTAGTTGGATGGATCTGGTACTCTCTACATAAAAATGTCACTGAACAGCGTTAGAAGTATATATCCTCTCTGAAAAATAATTTTGTTTCAACTTTTCATTATTGAAATTGCATTCTGTTCTCCAGAAAAGCCATTCATTAAAACAGTCGCTGGTAAAATTTATTTTTCAAATGTGGAAATCCAGTATTGCAAGTCTTAATTCTTGATTTTGTATAATCAATGCACAAATGCATAAATAAAAATAAAAGTGAAGTGGTAGTTTTCAGATAATAGATCTGAGAGAACTATGATCATGACATCACCAATCAACATTTACTTTATTTTAAGATAAATTCTGCCTACGTGACACTTGAAACTAACTAGGATTCATGAAGGATATTAAAAAAGATCATGAACCACTTATACACTTAAAAAAAAAGTATTACCAGCAAAAACATTCACAAAGCATTGCTGGAAGTCAAAGTAAGCCTTATTTTTCAGAATATGGATAAAATCATATTTCAATTTTAAATAGTGTATTATTTTTCTATTGCTATATAACAGAATGCCACAAATTTAACAGTTTAAACCACACACATTTATTATCTCACAGAGTCTGTGTATCAGAATTCAGAGCACATGTTGTCTGGTGTGTTACAAGGTCTTACAGTGCTAAAAGTGTCAGCTGGCTACACTGATTTCTGGAAATCAAGGTTCTCTTTAAAAATCATAGGTTGTTATTTTGGATCCTTTTGGACTGAGGGTTTCTCATTCTTTTATTTACTGGTACTCTCAGTTCCTGGAGGACATAAGAAGTCCTATGCCATACTGCTCCTCCATAGGCTCTTTAAAAAGCGCTCAAAATGTTATGAGGATTTACCCAATGAGGTCATGCCAACCCAGAATAATCTCCCTTTATATTCACTCAAAGTCAAATCATTTGAGATGTAAAGTGCATCTACAAATCCCTTCTCTAAAATGATGTAACATAGCTATGAGTTAGAGATCCCATCAAATTCAAAATTTCTGCCCTCATTCAAGGGAAGGGATTACATAAGATGCATAGAACAAAGGCAAGAATCTTAAGGACCATTTTAAAATTCTGCCTCTGTAAATAAGTTAGCATTATAGTTTTTGTTCAGTTTGCTTTTAATCATTTTTCTATCTTTAAAGCAAGCAGAAATAATGAGTATGGAATAGCTACTTCCTATAATTTCATTTTAATTATTACAAGTATCATCTTAAATAAAGTTGGGGAGTAGTGTGTGATAGGACTTGCTGTTTATTTTTGTCTTCAAATTCAAAATATAAATATCATCCTGCAATTAGAATAAACAAGATACTCTATATAAAGTAGCGAAATAATATATGGCACAAAGAATTTACTCCACTTTTCTTCCTCAAAAAGTGTCCCATCCTCATCCTTAATGTCAATTGCAGTTAAGAGACTGGTGCTTGATAAAACTTGAATAGGCAAAGAATCTACTTCTTTTAATCCTACTCTTTCAGCAATCTTGTAACATTAGATTCACTTTCTAATAGATACTTCTGCCTGATGTAATTCCAGAAAATGTCTCACTGATTTAAATATTTCTAACAACAAGACATCTTACTACATGCAGTGTAAAGACATTGATAAAGTGAGGTGCAAGCCACAATCACAGATCCTGAATCTGATATTCAAAGAAGAGCTGATCAAATATTGCATCACATTTGCTGTCATTATTTTCAAGAAAATATCTATTTCCAGCTCACAGATGTCATGCTGCTCTTCAAGCTTATTTGGCTATCATTTATGTGCATTTTAAGAATAAAATAAGTTTAGAGTCAGAATTAGCAACTCTTTCTGAAAAGGATCAGGTACTAAATATCTTTGGCTTTGTGGCCACATTTGGTCTCGTTTGCATAGCCTTCTTTGTTTTTGTTGTTTTTAATTTTAACAAATGTTTTAAAATATAAAAATAATTGTTGGCTCTCAGTCTGAACAAAACAGGCTCTAATCCACATTTGACTTTCTGATAGTAGCTTTCAGTTTAGTTCAGTTCCATCGCTCAGTCATGTCCGACTCTTTACGACCCCATGAACCGCAGCACGCCAGGCCTCCCTGTCCGTCAACAACTCCCAGAATCACCCAAACTCATGTCTTTCGAGTCGGTGATGCCATCCAGCCATCGCATCCTCTGTCCTCCCCTCTTCCTCCTGCCCCCAATCCCTCCCAGCACCAGAGTCTTTTCCAATGAGTCAACTCTTTGCATGAGGTGGCCAAAGTACTGGAGTTTCAGCTTTAGCATCATTCCTTCAATGAACACCCAGGGCTGATCTCTTTTAGGATGGACTGGTTGGATCTCCTTGCAATCCAAGGGACTCTCAAGAGTCTTCTCCAGCACCACAGCTCAAAAGCATCAATTCTTTGGCACTCAGCTTTCTTCACAGTCCAACTCTCACATCCATACATGACCACTGGAAAAACCATAGCCTTGACTAGATGGACCTTTGTTGGCAAAGTAATGTCTCTGCTTTTGAATATGCTATCTAGGTTGGTCATAACTTTCCTTCCAAGGAGTAAGTGTCTTTTAATGATGCAATCACCATCTTCGGTGATTTTGGAGCCCCCAAAATAAAGTCTGACACTGTTTCCACTGTTTCCCCATCTATTTCCCATGAAGTGATGGGACCAGATGCCATGATCTTCGTTTTCTGAATGTTTGGCTTCAAGCCAACTTTTTCACTCTCCTCTTTCACTTTCATTAAGAGGCTTTTTAGTTCCTCTTCACTTTCTGCCATAAGGGTGGTGTCATCTGCATATCTGAGGTTATTGATATTTCTCCCGGCAATCTTGATTCCACTTTGTGCTTCCTCCAGCCCAGTGTTTCTCATGATGTACTCTGCGTAGAAGTTAAATAAGCAGGGTGACGATATACAGCCTTGACGTACTCCTTTTCCTATTTGGAACCAGTCTGTTCTTCCATGTCCAGTTCTAACTGTTGCTTCCTGACCTGCATATAGTTTTATCAAGAGACAGGTCAGGTGGTCTGGTATTCCCATCTCTTTCAGAATTTTCCACAGTTTATTGTGATCCACACAGTTAAAGTCTTTGGCATAGTCAATAAAGCAGAAATAGATGTTTTTCTGGAGCTCTCTTGCTTTTTCAGTGATCCAGTGAATGTTGGCAATTTGACTTCTGGTTCCTCTGCCTTTTCTAAAACCAGCTTGAACATCTGGAAGTCACAGTTCATGTATTACTGAAGCCTGGCTTGGAGAATTTTGAGCATTACTTTGCTAGCATGTGAGATGAGTGCAATTGTGCGGTAGTTTGAGCTTTCTTTGGCATTGCCTCTCTTTGGGATTGGAATGAAAACTGACCTTTATGACTTTTAGCCTTCACTAAAAAGCCTGGGATTGTGCCACTTTAGGACAAATGGAGATGATCTAGAGGGGTCTAATGTAAACATGAGATCTGGCAACAATATTTTTCTATCTTATGTGGTGGAGGAAAAATTTGGAGACACTTAATGTAAGAGAGATAGTCTGTTCTTGGGTCTGAATATGGAAAGGGCAAGAGGTCACCCTATAAGAACTGAGAGTGAAGCTTGTCTGGCTGTCAACAAGGAAACAGAGACTTCAGTAACACAGAAACCTAGATTCTCACACAGCCCAAATGACCTTGGAAGCCAGTTTTCCTCAGAGCCTTTAATAGGAAGCCACCAAACCAATACCTTGATTTCAACCTTGTGTAACCGTAAGCAGAACCCAGATAAGATGTCTCAGACTTCTGATTCATTGAACTGTGAGCTAAGAACTAGGTGCTCTTTTAAGATTGAGGTAATTTACTGGGCAAGAATAGAAAACTTATATAGTTATCATTTCTAACAAATTACTTGCAATCCTCTACATCTGTGTCATTACCTAGACCCAACAATTATCAACCCAAAGACTTTCCTAACCCATCACATATTATTTTCAAACAAATGCCACATAATAGATAACTGCTGTTGCTGCTAAGTCACTTCACTTGTGTCTGACTGTTTGCAGCCCCATGGATGGACCAAAGCCCACCAGATTCCTCTGTCCATGGGATTCTCCAGGCAAGAATAATGGAGTGGGTTGCTATGCCCTTCTCCAGGGGATCTTCCCCACACAGGGATCAAATCCACATCTCTTATGTCTCCTGGATTGGCAGGAGGGTTCTTTACCACTAGCACCACCTGGAAAGCTAAAATATTCCAAGATTTTTTCTTTTCTGTGATGGTTTATTCTGTGATAGGCCATATGGTATTCAGATATTTAGTTAAATATAATTTCAGGGTGTTTCTGAGTGAAATTAGCATGTAAGTCTATGAACTGAGTGAAGTAGGCTGCTGTCTCCAATGTGAGCAGGCATCCTCTTGAGGGCCTGAAGTGAACAAAAAGGCCTCACAATGAAGCCAAGTGAGGCCTGAGAGACTCCTGAACATGGAGGCCCTTTTGTTCACCTGTTTCTTGTAGGCAAGACTCCAGCCTCCATGACCTGAGTTTCAAAGAGCAGATTTGAACAGTTGCACATCAGCAGAGGAACAGCCAAGAAACCACCTGAGACAAAATTAAAGGGACTAGGGAAGCCCATTCAGATTCTGAGACTGACCATGTGAGATGGGATTAAAGGAGTGCATTAGTCAGAGTTCTCTAGTGATAGAACAAATAAATTTCAGAGATAGTAAGATTTTTTCTATGCAAGACTCCCTTGATGATCATTTACTAAAATGAGAGTGTAATAGATAACAAACTGTTTTTTCAAATCATTAATGGATAATTCTAGGTCTCTCATTTAATCTGCATGAATTTGGGTTTAGTGTTATTTCATTTCACAAAATGAAATCATAGCTCACAGCCCAAATCCTTATTAGTAGGTTTTCTTATTTATTTTTTCCTCTGTTCTATTCAGGGAATGGTATTCTTTAATACACACTTTTGGTATTTTAATACTTAAATTGCTACAGTTCATGATACACTAACATGTCATGATCATTTCATAATATACACATATATCATTATGTTGTACATTTCAAACTTATTCAATGCTATGTCAATTATATCTCATTAAAACTAGAGCAAAATGAAAACAGACAAACGTATACTTTTACAGGACAAATATTTGCTGGTTCTAACATATGTGTTTCCTACCAATGCAGGAGATGTGGGTTCAATCCCTGGGTCAGGAAGATCCCTTGGAGATGGACTTGGCAACCCACTTCAGTATGCCTTCCTGTACAATCCCATAGGAAGAGGAGCCTGGTGGGCTAAAGTCCATTGAGTCTCAAAAGAGTGGGATGTGACTTAGCAACTACTCCATGCACTGTAGGCCTCCAGGTTCCTCTGTCCATAGGATTGTCCAGGCAAGCATACTGGAGTGGGCTGCCATTTCCTTCTTTGGGTGATCTTCCTGACCCAGGGATCAAACCCGCATCTCCTGCATTGCAAGTGGATTCTTTACCACTGCACCACTTGGGAAACCCCATAACAACAACATTAGTGATTGAACAACAACAGTAAAGAAACATCAGAAGCAATTTTCTAGGTACCAACTCTTTGTTCAGCTACCTTCTGAAATGTGCTTTCCTAGATACTGCAAGATGGGAACTGAAACCAGGGAAGAAAATGAATGGTGCACTACTTTGCCCATCTCATTTTTTTCCATAAAGTGTGTTAAGTACATTGCTTTAAAGACTTGAATGGAGAGAACGAGGTAAAAATATTGTTGCTCTTAAGATAACATCTATGAGAGGATTTTGTGGAAATGGGAAATTTATCAAACTAAACATATAAATAAATGTGACAAAGTCAAATTGCAGGACTCAATTTCTCTAAAGAAAAAATAAAAGCTGAGTGAAGGGCCAAAGACAATCTGTCTGACATAGTAACTAATGTGGTATGACCTGCAGCATTAGACAGATTAGAGTCAAGCATGTGTTTGCTATTCCAGGCACAAAAAATCACATGTGAAAAATCCCTAAGGCAGAAATGAATTTAAAATGTTTGAAAACAGAGAGAAAACATGTGGTTCAGACACAATGAATAAGATGAGAGCTGCTATAAGAGTTATTCTGATGGAATTTCACAGAAACTTTTTAGATAGACCCCTGGAGTAGGATATAGCAGGACTGTAGACTTGATTCCCAGCCCCACTTAAAGACACTAAAATATTTTAGTAGAGGAAGGCCATAGACTTAGGCTGTGGCTTTAAATACATAACTATTCTGTAAACTACCCAATTCTCATCTCTAGTTCCATTGTTTTCCTAAATTTGGGACTCACAAATACAAATGTGTAGCCACGCTTTCCAGTTTGAGGCCTTGGAGAAGGAAATGGCAACCCACTCCAGTGTTCTTGCCTGGAGAATCCCAGGGATGGTGAAGCATGGTGGGCTGCCGTCTATGGGGTTGCACAGAGTCGGACACAACTGAAGCGACTTAGCAGCAGCAGATATTGCAAACCTAAATGTCCAAAATCCTTGGTTACTTCCATGTTTGCCTATATCCTCTCAAAATATTCTATTTCTTGAAGTCTTCCTCATCTCATTTTAATATATGTAGGAAAAAGATTCACCTCTTTTTCCTCCTCTTCTGTCATTATTCCCAAGCAGGCCACTATCAATTTAATTAGGGTTATTGTAAAAGTCACAGTGATCCTTTAAAAATATAAATTAGATCCAGTGATGGCTTTGCAAAAGATCTTTCAATGTTTTCATTGGCAGCATCAGATAAAATATAAAAGACTTTCCACTATAACACAATCTTGCCCTGCATGCTCCTCTGACCACATCATCTTCTAGATCCCTTCTCTGTCACTTTGTTCCAGCCATATCCTTCCAGTAGTATGTCACAAGCATGTGCCTTCCTTAAAGTTTTGCACTGTTCACTCCACTTGGGAGAATCTTTTCTCAGGTATCCACATGGCTCATTTCCTCATTCCTTCATGTAGCTGGTCAAATTCGCTATATCTGAGAAGACTTCCCTGACTTATAGTTATCTAACACCAGCTTCATGCTTTCATCATCACTCTTTATTTCCATTCTTGGCTTTATTTTTCTTCATGGCTCTTATCACTACCCAACATATATATATATTTCTCTGTAATATCTCCCTCCAATACAATATAATCTATTGAAATCAAGGTCCTTGTGTTCTTTGCTGCTGTACAGTCATAACCTAAAGCATCTCTTAAAACACAGCAGATAATCAGTACTTATTTGTTGACTGAAGGTTGCCTTAAAAATTACAATCTGCCTACTATGAGAAAAATATTTCATAGCCAAGAAATTAGATGCTGGGGATCTACTTGGAGAGATTTTAGAGGAGTGGTCTTGAAAAGAAATGATGTTGATTAGGATTACAGTGATAATAGTATAGATGAAAAGATGAGATATTTCTGAAATATGTTAGAGATAAAGAACATAGGGATTATTCCTGGAATTGAGGAGGAAAAGGAGAAGGAAATTAACCTTTGTGCTCATGGTGGCACTATTTACTAACAGATAATAAGTTAAGGGTTAGGTGGAAGTAGAATCAAAACTGATTTGCCGTTTATTTCAGATGCCTATTACATAGCACATTTGGCTATTTGAGTTTTGAGCTCAGGAAAAGATATAAATTTGGGAATCCTGATATACTATATTGCTGTCATTCTTCATTCCCTTCTTCCATATAATGTAGGGATGGCCAGAATGTTCATTCAGGTTTTCTATAGCATCTTATGGAGAAACCCAAACAAATGTTTTGACCAATCCAATAATATAGTAGATGTAATTTTAAATTACCCCTAAATACAATGACTTTGGACTTGATCATGGTACAGTCAATGGAACATTCAGAAAAGTGATATAGGTGGATTCTTGCCTGGCTAACTTTGTCAACTTGTACTTCTGCTATCTTCAAATAGAGGACAATGCCCCTAGCAACTTTGTGTTCAAGGAGAATGAAAAGATACACGAAGCAAGCCTGCACAATACAGATGGAAGATGAATCTAATTGATCCCAGGAGAACTTCAGCTAATTGCACACTCCTGAGAGAAATAAATGCCTGGTGAATTTGGGGGTTGACTTTTCTGCAGAATTTTTGCAATAAATATCTGACATATACCATAGCAGTTGGCTTGTAAATGGTAATGAAAATCAAAGTGTAAAATTAGATCCTCAAAGAAGAGAGAAGACAGAAGAGGCGAGAGTCTAGAGCTAATACTAAGGTACCCAAGCATTTTGAGATTACATTCTGTCAGAAGGGAGAAGAAGGAGGTGGAGATTGGTTAGTCTTATGTATGTGCATGTAGGAACCCAAGAAAAGAAGGAAGGATTAGTTAATTATTGGATAAGGCTAAAAGATGAAATAATTGATACTAAAATAATTGTTTCTTATGTTTAATAGCACTGAATACAGAGGAGCACCAATGAAGATATTCCAAAAAATAGCCACTGACTTCTCTTGATAATATAGATCTTTTGTCTTAGAGTTAAATAGATCATCAAACAAGAATAAAATGCCTGTCTTTTTTTTTCACATTCTATAAATCTTATGATGTGAAGCACAGGCACTTGATATGCTGAAATCTGGATAGTTTTCTTTTAATCTCTCAATTTTAAACCATACTATTTTAAACAGTGGCACATAAAAATTAGTGCTTGTATGGAATTAAGCAAAATTCATATAGTCAAATTGTGTTATACTTATGGACCTAAATCTTTTTCTGTATCTCCATGAATGTTTTACTGAGAAGTAGGAGATATCTGACCTAATACTGTGGTTTTTAATTTAACAACCTCTTTTTCCTTGCAAGTGTTTAACTTTGTCTAAAGGATATTTTTATTTTTCTTCACAGAAGGCATATGAATCATCTCCCAATGTAAATTAATATGAAATTAAACATATTAATAAAGCTGTATTCTGTATCTCTGAAATGTGTTTTTCTATAAAATTTTTCAGGGAGGATTTATACATTAATTGATTATTTCCACAGTGTCGGTTTCACACAATTTTAATGTTGATCAAATCATCTTAAAATCAAAAGTATTGAATTCATTTCTAGCACTGCATTTCTTAAGTCTTAATTGATTACTGAGTTTCTTTATATTTCCTTTTGTCCTTTCCCAACCTACTTCCTTTTACTTCCTTCTCCTTGGGCTTGCTCATCTTCTGTTATTCTCTTTATCCCCCCTGCTTCCCTTCTCTCTCACACACACATTCACACTTGTGCACACACACAGGCACAAACACTCCAAAAACTTCTATGCATTTCTTCTAACAAAGTGAAAAATCAAAAAGGGATTTCTAGATTTTGGGGAAGTATCACTGAATATTTTATGTCACAATGTGGAGTTTCATCATGACACTTTATTACTGATAAGAGGCTGTTCTTCATTTAAAAAAAGTTACTACGGAAAAATTTTCCAGACAATGAAATACTCTTTTTTCAAATCATATTTTGAAATAGATTTTTTTTAAGTATTCTGGCAAACTTTCTTAATTTGCTCATGTGTGAAAGTATTTTTTTTTTAACTTACTGTACCTTGGTGTAGTGGAGGGGTAACTTAGAAGTATTTTGTGTTATAGGAAAGTACAATTTCTTCAACATCTGTTGGATATGTCTGTTCTTTGAATTATTCAAAGTTATGCTATGAATTTTTAAATATTCAGTTTTAGAAATTATTCTCAGACCAGAGTCATATCACATAACTAGACTTTTCCACTGTTAACGGAAAAGGAGAGAAAATACAGGAAAATTGCATAATTTGATGATCTTTTTCTCTGCATTAATTTTGTACTGGCATATCTAAATCTTAAGTATACACTAAAATTTTAATGATTAGACAGAAAGGACAATAATGAGGAGTATTTTAATTGATAACAGAAGCATTTTTCATTTTCTTGATAACAAGGAATCATATACCTTTCTCTTCTCCAAATGGTTTATTGGGTTATTTTTATCTCACCAAACCATTCATAATTTGCTGTTTTATTGTTCTTTTGTTAAGATAAAGTAGTTTGCCCTGAAAGGGTCTGGCCTACATCTATTCTTAACTCAAATTTTATGGATGGGCACTGAGATTTAGAGACAATATAAATACCGTATAGTTGATCACTCGTATGTATGCACTGACACACACATTACTATTGGATTCCAAAGCTCAATTTTATTCTACCACCTTATGGTTCTTTATTTAACGTTTTCTTGACTGTTTTTCTGGTAATGTTATTTATTCACTGAAGTCAATATCAGCTATAACATTAGCTTAATTCCTAGTCTAAGTGGTCAATTTGAACTTGACTCACTGGGAATAAAATATCTTTAGGACTGTAATTTATTGTATCAACATTAAACTAGTCTTGGTACTGCTCGAGTAGTAAATGGTGACCCTCTCCAGTATTCTTGCCTGTGAAATTCCATGGACAGAGGAGCCTGGTAGCTACAGCCCATGGGGTCATAAAGAATTGGACTTGACTGAGCACATACACACCACACACAGTCTTGAAGTAAAGTGAAGTGAAGTCGCTCAGTCGTGTCTGACTTTTTGCTACCCCATGGACTGGAGCTTACCAGGCTCCTCCATCCATGGAATTTTTCAGGCAAGAGTACTGGAGCGGGTTGCCATTTCCTTCTCCAGGGGTTTAGTACACGTTAAATACTAACTGAGGTAACCAAGTTCCAGTAACTGGAAACCTATACCAGATCCCTGAGTTCTTATTCCTTCCACTTCCATACCAAGTTTCCAATCTCCCAGTATGTCCCTCTTCCCTTTTCCTAAGCTTCTCTCTCTGCTATTTTACATACTGGGGGGCTTCCCAAATGGTGCTAGTAGTAAAGAAGATGTTTGCCAATTAAGGAGACATAAGAGACAAGGGTTTGATTCCTGGGTTGGGTAAATTCCCTGAAGGAGGGCATGGCAACCCTTTCCAGTATTCTTGCCTGGAGAATCCCTATGGACAGAGGAGTCTGGCAGGCTACAGTCCATAGGGTTGCAAAGAGTTGGACATGACTAAACTGACTTAGCACACACAAACATAGGTACTGGAGAAATAAGACTAAAAGTCCCTTGTATCTTTTTGCTATTAATTGTTGTGGGGATACACAAACTATCTCTCTCCTTAGCATTGTAATATTCATTCCACATTTAATAAATTTATAAGTCTTCTATTGTTACTGGAAATAAATACACATTCCTGTAGGTCTATCCAAGAATGATCAATTAACTGGCTCTCTAACTTCAATTAAGGATATATTAGCTACCCTAAATTTCAAATCCTGGCTTGCTTTGTCTTGTTTTTGCTGAGTGCCAACTATTTAATATTTTTTTACAACAACTGTTTTACTATGCAGTGTCAATCAGGTGGTCCAGTCACTCAGTTGTGTCTAACTCTTTGCAACACCATCGACTGCAGCATGCCAGGCCTCACAGTCCATCACCAATTCCCGGAGTTTACTCAAATTCATGTCCATTGAGTCGGTGATACCATCCAACCATCTCATCCTCTGTCTTCCCCTTCTCCTCCCGCCTTCAATCTTTCCCAGCATCAGGGTCTTTTCAAATGAGTCAGTTCTTCATATCAGGTGGCCAAAGTATTGGAGTTTCAGCTTGAGCATCAGTTCTTCCAATGAATATTCAGGACTGATTTCCTTTAGGATGGACTGGTTGGATCTACTTGCTGTCCAAGAGATTCTCAAGAGTCTTCTCCAACACTACAGTTCAAAAACATCAATTCTTCCATGCTCAGCATTATTTATAGTCCAACTCCCACATCCATGCATGACTACTGGAAAAACCATAGCTTTAACTAGATGGACTTTATTGGCAAAGTAGTATCTCTGCTTTTTAATATGCTGTCTAGGTTGGTCATAACTTCCCTTCCAAGGAATAAGTGTCTTAATTTCACGGCTACAGTCAACATCTGCAGTGATTTTGGAGCCCAGAAAAATAAAGTCAGCTACTGTTTCCACTGTTTCCCCACCTATTTCCCATGAAATGATGGGACCAGTTGCCATGATCTTAGTTTTCTGAATGTTGAGCTTTAAGCCAAGTTTTTCACTCTCCTCTTTCACTTTCATCAAGAGGCTCTTTAGTTCTTCTTCACTTTCTTCCATAAGGGTGGTGTCATCTGCATATCTGAGGTTATTGATAATTCTCCCAGCAATCTTGATTCCAGCTTGTGCTTCTTCCAGCCCAGCATTTCTCATGATGTACTCTGCATATAAGTTAAATAAGCAAGGTGACAGTATACAGCCTTGACATACTCCTTTTCCTATTTGGAACCAGTCTGTTGTTCCATGTCCAGTTCTAACTGCTGCTTCCTGACCCACATACAGGTTTCTCAAGAGGCAAGTCAGGTGTTGTGGTATTCCCATCTCTTTCAGAATTTTCCACAGTTTATTGTGATCCACACAGTCAAAGGCTTTGGCATAGTCAATAAAGCAGAAATAGATGCCTTTCTGGAACTCTCTTGCTTTTTCAATGATCCAGCAGATGTTGTCAATTTGATCTCTGGTTCCTTTGCCTTTTCTAAATACAGTTTAAACATCTGTAAGTTCACGGTTCATGTACTGTTGAAGCTTAGCTTGGAAAATTTTGAGCATTACTTTGCTAGCATGTGAGATGAGTGCAATTGTGCAGTAGTTTGAGCATTCTTTGGCATTGCCTTTCTTTGGAATTGGAATGAAAACTGACCTTTTCCAGTCTTGTGGCCACTGCTGAGTTTTCCAGATTTGCTGGCATATTGAATGCAGCACTTTCACAGCATCATCTTTTCAGATTTGAAATGGCTCAACTGGAATTCTGTCACCTTCACTAGCTTTGCTCATAGTGATGCTTCCTAAGGCCCACTTGACTTCACATTCCAGGATGTCTGGCTCTGGGTGAGTGATGACACCATCGTGATTATCTGGGTCATGAAGATCTTTTTTGTACAGTTCTTCTGTGTATCTTTCCACCTCTTCTTAATATCTTCTGCTTCTGTTAGGTCCATAACATTTCTGTCCTTTATTGAGGCCATCTTTGCATGAAATATTCCCTTGTTATCTCTAATTTTCTTGAAGAGATCTCTAGTCTTTCCCATTCTATTGTTTTCCTCTATGTCTTTGCACTGATCACTGAGGAAGTCTTTCTTATCTCTCCTTGCTATTCTTTAGAAGTCTCCATTAAAATGGGTATATCTTTCCTTTTCTCCTTTGCCATTTGCTTCTCTTATTTTCACAGCTATTTGTTAGGCCTTCTCAGACAAACATTTTGCCTTTTTGTTATTTCTTTTTCTTGGGGATGGTCTTGATCCCTGTCTCTTGTGCAATGTCGCAAACCTCCATCCTAAATAAATACTGTAATATAAACTTAAATGAAATCACTACATTGCCCCAGCTTCAAGCTATTCCTAAATATTAGCAAACACTCTGTCACATATTTAGCTATAGTAATACTGGGCATATTTAAATCTGAAAATGTATAAAAAGTATTGGTATTCTTTAAAAATGAATGCACATGTTTTCTAAAAGAAGTTTATGTGATACTTAATACATCAAGTAAAAAAAAGTCTACTTCTTTGTTAATAATACTCTCCACAGGAACATTCAAACATTTTTATATTAATTGAAATTAATGACCAAGAACTCCTTTGTTCCTAACAAAATTCTTTAGCATATTTTTAATTTTCCCTGATGTGTTAGAGATTTTCACATTCATCCATGGTTTCCAAGCACAAGTATATACATAAAGTATATACATATATCCATTTATCAAGTCCTGCTTTTTTAAAGGATAATAAAAGTGTCAGATATAATATTTAAACCAATTTTTGAGAAAGTCAAGTTTTATTTGCTGTTCCATCTGCTGAGATGGTTGTCTTCATTACTCAAGAAGTCAATTCTATAGGTTTTTAATGGGATAATTTCTCAAACTTGTTATAAGAACTGGAAAGAAATTATTCAAACAATGCTTTCAAGTATGTGAATTTATCACTGTGAGTTAATGTTTAATCATGGATTCCTATTTATTGAAGAAAAAAGAATCTGACATTTCACATTTGTACATGTTAGATTATATGATCAGGACATTTAAAACAAAACCATGTGTTCAAATGTTTCAGAAAATACTACTCCAAACAATGTGTCTATCAAGTAATATGAATGCAGATTGACTGAAAAAAGAAATTAAATACAAATAAGTTTTTAGCTGATTATTGCTTCAATCTTTTTCTAGTATGTTTATTTGATTTTTGCCTTTTTATTTTGTAATGCAGAATAAAACATTCCTGGAGGTAATAAACTTCTCTGGGATAGAAGTATTCTAAGATATTTCTTCAAGTGCAAAAAAATGTACTTTTCAGTTTACTTAAGGATTTGTAGACATAAGATTCTGATTTACAAAAAAAGAAAAGAAAACTGTAACCTGACATTGACAATAACAAATAATATGGATTTTAATAATGAACTTTAGTAGCTAATTTCTTAAAAATGCATCTTTCTTAAGTTAAAGGATGATTCAAAGCTACGATTTAAATTTAATTCACTTTTATTTCTTTACACAGGGGAAGGCAATGGCAACCCACTCTTGCCTGGAAAATACCATGGACGGAGGGGCCTGGTGGGCTGCAGTCCATGGGGTCACTAGGAGTCGGACACGACTGAGCGACTTCACTTTCACTTTTCCCTTTCCTGCATTGGAGAAGGAAATGGCAACCCACTCCAGTGTTCTTGCCTGGAGAATCCCAGGGACGGGGGAGCCTGGTGGGCTGCCGTCTATGGGGTCGTACAGAGTTGGACACGACTGAAGCGACTTAGCAGCAGCAGCAGCAGCAGCAGCAACCACTTACAAAAAAGTAAAACACAGGTTCACGTTATTGAAGCAGAAAGTATAACTTACAGCTACATTGAAGATATATGAAAGGTCTAGGTATTTGGAACATTAGATTATTTTCCCATCTCACATCTACCACCAATATCAGGAAAGCAAAGAAAATGACACAGATAAATAAGCCACATAATAGATATATATATATATATATATATAAGCTTGTACTCTTAATATATCTTTTCTGTGAAACCTGAGAAAATAGTAAAATGATGAAAGGCTTAAACTAAACAATTTTTGTTTTTCTCACACTTTATTATATAGAAGCAATAAGATACTTGATAAAGTTGAAATCCAATTTTCTTGGGAAAGAGAAAACACACATACATTCTCCTTAAACTGTTTGCTTTCATGTGTGTGTGTCAGAGAAGTAAAATAAATCAATTCAAACCAGCAAAAATATACTATGGTAGCCAGAATTTGTCTTATCTGGATTTCACATCTTGGAGGAAAGTCTAAAGCATTGAAGAAACAAAGGAGAGGGCAGAAAGGAAGAGAGAAAAAGAAAGAGACAGAGACAGCAAAAATGAAAGAAAATTGTAGGGAATGTTAGCCTTGGTATGAAAAATAATTTATTGAAAAAGTTAATTTAATTCAGCAGTTTGGAGCCTGGGAAAAATTCCAGTCCTGAATGAAGATCAGCTTTATTAACAAGTGTTTGGTAATCATAGATTGCTAATCTGTTATCTGGTTTAAAATGCATGGATGCAACAAGAATTTGCTTGTTAAATTGTAGTTAAGTAGAAGTAATAATCCTGGATCCAAGAGGCTTACAGTCTGGTTGAAAAGAAAAGTGAAAGTGAAGTGAAAGTCGCTCAGTCGTGTCCGAGACTTTGGACCCCATGGACTGTATGGTGGTGGTGGTTTAGTCGCTCCATCATGTCCGACTCTTGTGACCCCATGGACTGCAGCCTGTCAGGCTCCTCTGTCCATGGGGATTACAAGTATACTTTGAAGAAGGAAGTAGAAACTACCAAGTCTAGAGCTACAAAAAACTAATACATGGTGCATTTTTTAAACTCACTTTTCATGTATTTGTGGACAACTGTGCTGTGTTGTGCTAAGTCCCTCAATTGTATCTGACTCTTTTCCACCTCATGGACTGTAGCCTGCCAGACTCCTCTGTCCATGGGGATTCTTCAGGCAAGAATACTGGAGGGGTTGCCATGCCCTTCTTCCAGGGATCTTCCCACCTCAGGAATCAAACCCGTATCTCCTGCTTTGCAGGCAGTTTCTTTGCCAGCTGAGCTACCAGGGAGGCCCCTGTTAACAACTACGTGCTAATAATTCTAGCACTGTTCCATCACTGTAGAGATAAAGTTATCTACAATCATAAAGCTTATATTTTTGGTGATGTATAAACTGTAACTAAGTAATCCTATCAATAAATAAGACAATTTCAGAAAGGATTATGCAAAGAAAAAAGATAGAATGACATGAGAATACCTTTTAAGAGAGTGAAAAACACTATTCATTGGAAGAAAACATTTTTCAAATCATACATTCAACAAAGGACTTATATGGAATATACTAAAAATGAAAGTGTTAGTCTCTCAATCATGTCAGACTCTTTGTGACCCCATGGGCTATAGCCCACCAGGCTCCTCTGTCCAGGAAATTTCCTGGGCAAGAATACAGGAATAGTTGTTATTCCTTTCTCCAAGGGATCTTCCTGACCCAGGGATCAAACCCAGGTCTTCCACATTGTGAGCAGATTCTTTACCATCTGAGCCACCAGGGAAGCCCCATGAAATACATGAAAGTTTATCTCAAAACATTAGGAAACAAACTGCTTAATTAAAAAAAAATTATATATATATACAAAAAACTTAAACAAACTCTTTACCAAAGAAGATATAAGGTGTCAAGTGAGTGCATGGAAGATGTTCAACATTATCAATGTTTAAAGAAACAGAAATTACGACAACAAGATATAGCTGGATACATATCAGAGTAGCTAAAATGAAACCATCTGACAATACCAAATACCAGTTACAGTGCAGAGCAAATTAAATCTCATACATTATTAGTGGGAATGCAAAATGATACAGCTACTCTGAAAAATTGTTTAGCAGTGTATTATAAATTTAAACATATGGCTGCTATATGATTCAGGTGCCCCCCATTTGGATATTTATGCTAGAAAAGTAAATAATTTTATTAACACAAAAATGTGTACAAAAATGTTTCCAGTAATTCTATTCACATTTGACAAAATCTGGAAAGAACTCAAGTATCCTTGAGAAGGTAAATGACATCCAAACTGTAGCAATGGAACACTACTCATGAATAAAAAGGAATGTATTCATACAAATCAAAATTTGGATGAATCTCAAAGGCTGAGGAAAGAAACTAGACTCAAAATATTACATACTAGTTGATTCTATTATATGAAATTCTTGTAGAGATCAAACTATAGTGATGGAGAACAGGTCAGTGAATGTCCTTGATCTGGAGTGGTTGGAGAATGTGGCAATAAAGAAAAAAACAGAATGTGGGAGTATTTTGAGGCTCTGAACAGATGGATTCTAGACATGTATGAGACCATATCAGATCAGATCAGATCAGTTGCTCAGTCGTGTCCGACTCTTTGTGACCCCATGAATCACAGCATGCCAGGCCTCCCTGTCCATCACCAACTCCCAGAGTTCACCCAGACTCACTTCCATCGAGTCAGTGATGCCATCCAGCCATCTCATCCTCTGTCATCCCTTTCTCCTCCTGCCCCCAATCCCTCCCAGCATCAGAGTCTTTTCCAATGAGTCAACTCTTCGCATGAGGTGGCCAAAGTACTGGAACCCTTCTTCTCATTTAAGCACAAGAAATTTAGTCCCTCTTTATATGAGATGGACTAAATTTCTTGTGCTTAAATGAAAAGAAGGGCTCATGTAGGCAGAACACAGTGCAGATAGGAAGGAAAGTGGCATTGGCAAGAGGTCAGTGAGAAATTAAACAAGAAAGCCTCACCAAACTGATATATTTTAAGTAACTAGAACAATATGTATTTGAATAAAATACTTTTCTCCACAAAAATAATCAAAGACCAAACTGAAAAGGTTACACACATATGATTCTAAAATTGTGATATTCTGGGAAAAGTTACATTCTTGGCATGATAAAATATATATATATATATATATACACACACACACACACACACATACAGGTTGTCAGGGGTTGAGGTGCAGAGGGTTGAATAGGTGAAGTACAGAGGATCTTGATGGCAGTGAAAATATACTCTATGATACAATAATCATGGCACATGTCATTGTGCCAAATCCACTGATTGTACAGAGTAGATGCTAATATACACTGTGGACTTTGGGTGATTATGATTTGTCAGTGTCAGTTCATCAGTTGTTACAAATGTCATTCTGGTGAGGAATGTTGATAATAGAAAGGCTATTCAGGGAGTTTATGGGATACTTCTGCATTTTCTCCTCAATTTTGGTATAAACTTAAAACTGCTTCCCCCAAAATAAAGCCTTACAAATAAATAAATAACCTAAAACAAAACAAACAAACAAAAATTTTAACATTCTCCCTGTTGGAAAATTCTTTACTCTGAACTGTTTTAACTCTTCTGCAAAGGTCATTGATTTGGTGAGAAGTTTATGGTACCTTGATAGCTTTTTTTTTTCCTTTCCTACTTCCCTCCCTCTTTCCTTTCATTTGATTCTATCTTTGTTATTTTTTTATTTTTAATTTATTTTTACCTCTTTCTGCCATGTCACCATAGTCAAAATGCAAGTACTTTAAAAGCAAGAGTACTTTCACTTTCATGAATTGGAGTAGACTCTTCAACATAATAGACACTTGGTGGATAACAAATTTTTCTTTGCTTTCTCTAAATATTTTCCTACAATTTATATATTCTAGTTAGAAATGTGACATACAATTTTCTTTAAGTTTTCTAGCATTTTAGAAAAGCAAATGTTTCTAATACATTTTGTATTTATCTCAGTAATGCTTTCTCCATTTCAACAGGAGTAAACACTTTTATAAGAACTTTTTTTTTTTTAAAGTGATTCTGTGGAAAAGTACTGAACAGTAGTAAGATACATTTAGATTAGGAAATATAAGGTTAAGAGGATAATTGGTACCTGTTTTCAAGTATACTAAACTTGAATATAAGAATCATGTTGACCATGTTTTCCTAATATATAAAGATCATGACAAAGATAAAAGCAGCATACTTTGCTGCAATACTGCTAATTAGACATAAGGAAGGAAAAAATGTATAATCATGATGGTAATTAATCAATCAAACAAGCTATCATGAGGACTGTAGAATTATAATCATAGAAAATGAAAAAAAAAGTATAATCCTAGATTATTTCTATTAAAGCAAAAGTCTTGATCTCAGTCCATTTCCAAGGCAAACCATTCAGCATTACAGTAATCCAAGTCTGTGCCTCAGCCACTAATGCTGAAGAGGCTGAACTTGAATGGTGCTATGAAGACATACAAGTCCTTTTGGAACTAACTCTGAAAAGATATATCTTTTTCCTCATAGAGGATTGGAATGCAAAAGTAGTATTCAGGAGATACCTGGAGTAACAGGCACATTTGATCTTAGAATATAAAATGAAACAGGGAAAAGGCTAACAGAGTTTTATTAAGAGAACACTGGTCATAGCAGAAATATCAACAACCTCAAATATGCAGATGATGCCACTTTAATGGCAGAAAGTGAAGAGGAACTAAAGAGCCTCATATTGAGGGTAAAAGAAGAGAGTGAAAAAGCTGATTTAAAACTCAACATTCAAAAAACAAAGATCATGGCATCCAGTACCATCACTTCATGGCAAATATATGGGGAAAAAGTGGAAACAATGACAGACTTTATTTTCTTGGACTCTAAAATCACTGCAGACAGTGACTGTAGCCATGAAATTAAAAGATTCTTCCTTCCTGAAGGAAAGCCATGGCAAACCTAGACAACATATTATAAAGCAGATATATTATTTTGCCAAAAAAGATTCATATAATCAAAACTATGGTTTTTCCAAAAGTCATGTATGGATGTGAGAGTTGGACCATAAAGAAGGCTGAGCACCAAAGATTTATGCCTTTGAACTGTGGTGTTGGAGTATCCCTTAGACTGCAAGATCAAACCAGTCAATCCCAAAGGAAATCAACCCTGAATATTCATTGGAAAGAGTGATGCTGAAGCTGAAGCTCCAATATTTTGCCCACCTATTGCGAACAGCCCACTTGTTGGAAAAGACCCTGATGCTGGGAAAGATGGAGGGCAGAAGGAGAAGGGGAAAATAGAGGATTAAATGATTGAATGGTATCACTGACTCAATAGATATGAGTTTGAGCAAACTCTGGGAGACAGTGGAGGACAGGGAATTCTGGAGCATAGCAGTCCATGGGATTCCAAAGAGTCAGACACAACTTAGCGACTGAACAACAGGGTTATAGCCTCACTATCAGAGAAAAATAAAACTCCCTTAAAAGTAGAAATCCTTTGTGAAATTAATCAAGTTGCTTGCCTTTAAAAATTCAGTTTATTAATATGTAAAATCAAACTCAAATTATTTTTATTATGATAGCTTTATTAATTAAATATTTCTGAGTGCTTTCTAAGTAAATTGAAAGTACTAAAAAAATAAAGTGAGTTTATATTAGTTTCTTTATCTTCTATGTATTTGAAATTTCCAGTTAAACATGTTTCTATATGCAAAGGAACATATTTTATATGCTTTAATTTGTCTTGGAGTTTAGCATACAAATAGCCACAAAGAGGATCATTTTACTGTACTGCATGTTTTAAAATCATGTACATATTCTATTTTTTTTCTTTTTTTTAATTTAAATTTATTTATTTTAATGGAGGCTAATTACTTTATAATATTGTATTGGTTTTGCCATACATCAAGATGAATCCGCCACGGGTGTACATGTGTTCCCCATTCTGAACCCCCCTCCTAACATTGATCAATAGCAATTTACCAAAAAACATCCAAAATCGTGGTAGGTTATGTAGGATATTCAAAAGAACTATAAAACAATGTCTTCTATCAAAAAAGAAAGGTAAAACATCACAGGATATGATAACTGACATGAAAAACTCATTTTGGAAGAACTTATTAGATGTAAAATTATATTTTAGATCTTCAGGAATGAACAGGTCAGCAGCAAATGAACAGATTTGGGAGGCCTCACTGACTTACTTATAAAGTACTATTCAGGTTTCACCTGTTTCAGTTTCTTCTGGGTTGATATTTACTAACACAGAACCCTAGCATCTTTTTTTAATTTTTTTCTTTATTTTATTTTATTTTTTAACTTTACAATATTGTATTGGTTTTGCCATATATCAACATGAATCTTATATAGAAGGTAATACTAAGCAGTGATGAACATTGCAACATGAAGAAAAATGCAAAGGCATAGAGTAGACAAGAGTATGCTGTGATTTCAGGATGTTCTTCTAAGTGCTGGAGATAATTAAAAAATATGTTTGCTGGGCATAATAATACCCGATTTTAGAGGAGTTATGAACTAGATACTGTGTAGAGAATGAACTAGGAAAGGTTACCTCTGAAAAGGAAAAATTATGTTGGATCAATTTTCCTTACATTATTAAAGGTAGTGAATAACTCTAACATTTAGATGCTTAAAATCTAGTTCAGAGTGACTGTGATATATTAACAGAATTGGTTGAAAACATTTCACTTTGGGGAGTGGAGGAAGGAGAAAAAAATATAATTTTATGATAACCTAAAAAGATTTTAGCATATATAAAACAATAGTTTAAAAGACTTGAGGTAATTCTATTTTTAATCAACTGAATATTTTTATTAAATATTGCTACCAAATAATAGTACAGAACTATTATTACTCACCAAATTCTTACTTATGGATTTTTTTTCCTACAGGAAACTCTCATAAATGAAATACTATCATACAACAGCCATTAACAATCTTTCAGAAATTTTATTTTTCTATATACCCACTTTAGTTTCTTTCTGAAAACTTTTTACATAACCTATAAAATATCCCAAAGAGAGTATAACATTGCCCTACCTTATCTCCAAGAGTTATGCCTAGTTTAAGACTAAAAATGTGCAAATAAAATCTATGGATAGATAAGAAAAATTCCTCCTGCTTGAAAATCATAGCCTAATCACAGCAAGATCCTCTTTGGACCACTTCCTAGAGTAATGGAAATAAAAGAAAAATAAGCAAATGGGACTTAATTAAACTTAAAAGCTTTTTCACTGCAAAGGAGACAGTAAGCAAGATTAAAAGACACCCCTCAGAATGGCAAAAATAATTGCAAACTAAACAACTGACAGAAGATTAATTTCCAGAATATATAAGCAGCTCATACACCACAACATCAGGAAAATAAGTGGCTCAATCAAAAAGTGCGTGGATGATCTAAACAGACATTTCTCCAAGAAAGACATACAGATGGCCAATAAAAACATGAAAAGATGCTCAACATCACTAATTGCTAGAGAAGTGCAAATCAAAAAAAAAAAGTGCAAATCAAAACACAATGATGTATCACCTCACACTAGTTAGATTTAAGTGAAGTTACTCAGTCGTTTCTGACTCTTTGTGACCCCATGGACAGTAGCCAAACAGGCTCCTCCATCCCTGGGATTCTCCAGGCAAGAGTACTAGAGGGTTGCCATATCCTTCTCCAGGGGATCTTCTTGAGCCAGGGATCGAACCCAGGTCTTCCGCATTGTAGGCAGATGTTTTCATCTGAGCCACCAGGGAAGTAGAATGGCCTAGTTAGAATGGGCCATCATTAAAAAATCTACAAACAGTAAATACTGGAGAGGATGTGGAGAAAAGGGAACTCTGCTACACTGTTGGTGGGAATGTAAACTGATACAGCCATTACAGACAACAGTATGGAGATTCCTTAAAAAACAGGAATAAATCTACCATATGACTCAGTAACTCCATTACTGGGCATATACTCTGAGAAAACCACAATTTTAAAAGACACATGTACCCCAATGTTCATAACAGCACTATTCACAGTAGCCAGGACATGGAAGTAACCTAGATGGCCATCAACAGATGAATGGATAAGAAGACACATCTTCTCTATATACTATGTACATACATACAAAGGAATATTACTCAGACATAAAAAGAACAAATTTGAGTCAGTACTATGGAGGTAGATGAATCTAGAGCCTGCTATAAGAGTGAAGTAAGTCAGAAAGAGAAAACAAATATAATATTAGCATATTAATATATATCTAGAAATGGTATCTAGAACTGGTATCTAATGGAATCTAGAAAAATGGTATTGATGAACTATTTTCAGGGAAGGAATGGAGACACAGATGGAGAGAATAGACTTGCAGATGCAGTGGGGCAGGGAGAGAGTGGGACAAATGCAGCAAGTAGCATCAACATATATATACTCCTGTGTGTAAGGCAGACAGCTGGTGAGAAGTTGCTGTGTAGCACAAGAAGCCCAATCTGGTGCTCTGTGATGACCTGGAGGGGCAAGATAGGGGCATGGGGAAAGAGATTCAAGAGAGGGGATATACGTATTCAATTCAGTTCAGTTCTGTTCAGTCGCTCAGTCGTGTCCAACTCTTTGTGACCCCATGAACCGCAGCACTCCAGGCCTCCCTGTCCATCACCAACTCCCAGAGTTCACCCAAACTCATGTGCATCAAGTCGATGATGCCATCCAGCCATCTCATCCTCTGTCATCCCCTTCTCCTCCTGCCCCCAATAATTATGGCCAATTTGCACTGTTGTATGGCAAAACCAACACAGTATTATAAAAATGTTAAAACTTTGAAAAAAATTAATTAATTAAATTTATCAAAAAATCACAACCTGTTTGGCTAGAAGGGCAATGCTTGACTTCATCCATTGAAATGTAATGTTTCTTTATAACATGTAAACATTTCCCGGATTGGTCATATTCTGAGGCATTATTAATTTCTATCTGAATTGCCAGTTAAGATCTCAGCAGGTATTAATTAGCAGCCAAAACCAAAAAGTGATTTCAAAACAAATTCTAGGTTTGTGAAAAGGTTCTTAGAGAAGAGGCAGCCTACAAAGAAGAATATCCTTGTTTATCAGAAGAATGAGAATCACCACATATTGTACACTTCATAAATTTGATGAGAATATGCTATAGATTCAAACCTGATGTTCCTCAGGTCTATAAAATATATTTTATTCTCTTATTCAGGTGGTTCTTAATCCAATTGTCATCATTATTCTAAAATTCTGCTTCAAAATATTCTAGACAGTAATAGATTTTCCATTTTTGAGTCAGGGACCAAGTGTGGTAGAGGGAAGGAGCCAGTTGAGCACACTACCCCTACCCAGTAGGAAACCACTGTACTTTGGATTAAATCAGCCTGTGGACTCATCTGAGGAGCAGGAGGCATGTAGCTACTGAAAGAAGGCATAAATAAATACTAAACTTTCAAGGCCTGGTAACTGTAAAACAGTTAATTTTCAGATTCCCAGATGTACAAATGAGGCATTGGTTCGATAAGGCAAAAAAAAGATCTGAAGAAATGAAGAACTGGTTTGCAATAAGGCACACCAGGACCAAGTTATTATTCCAAGAAGCAGCTTCTGAATAAGCTGAGGTCCCAGGGACCTGTTCATAACAATAATTGTTGTTTGACTGGGGAGAAGAAGGGCAAGTTGGTTTTAAGACAAGAGTAAGCCCAGCAGAAAGAATATCACTCTAAGAGAAAGGAGGCAAAAATCTTGTTTTTCTTTTTCTTTGCTTTTCTCATCAGCATTGTAACCTTAGGCAAGTTATTTCAGATTCACACAGACCTCAGTCGACAATCCCAGTGTATATGGCCAGGAGTATGTAGGGCACTGGGGATGAAAAAATGAATAAGGCATTGGACATGATAATATGACACATGCCTGAAGGAAGCTGACTGAACTAGAGGGTATTGTAAGATTCCTTTATGTCATTTTGTTAAAGATGCAATAGAAAATTCTTTATAACTGGTTGCTGTACCTTTGATTTGTTTTGTTTGTGCTAAAAAGCCACCTCAATAAATTGGGCAAAAATGTATTTGTTAGCAACGAATCTAAATGAAATATATGTATATGTGTGTGCCCATTAAATTTTTTTTTCTATAGTTCTTACTTTTTTTTAAAATAGTATTTTCACTTTTATGACTACACCACATATCCAGGTCACTTTCTAATCACAACTAATGTACATTATAGGAACTGAGAACCATTTCCAAGTTTTGATTTTGAGGCTTAATTTTTTTTTTTTTTTTTGTCAAAGTGAGATACACATATGTTAGGCCAAGTTTACAATAGGACTTTCCCCCTTAGATTATAATTAAAAACTCTGCCTTTTATTTTATTAGGAGCAAAATCCTTGACAGTGGCCATCCTCTGCCTCCTATATTCAATCACCATCAAAATATATCATTTTTACTTTCTAAATATATTTTTCAAATCCATCTACTTCTCTTCAGGCTAAGAAATGATCATCCACAGCTTTGGCTTCCTTGCTAGTGTACTCACATCTATTCCAAATCCTCCTAATCCATTCCTCAAACAAAGTAAATGTGATCATCTCACACCAGTGCCTAAAGTTTTTCAGCAGGTTCCTTTTCCTATTTTTAAATATATGTAAATGTTTACACACACACACACAAACACATACACTGGCCCGCCATTTCTCTTCTGCTTATTTCTTCAATCCGTTCTCCTTCTATCAATATGGCCCACGGTCTTCTACCAGCTCCTCTGAAGGCATAATAATGCATTTCACTCAGGATCTTCTCCTAGGCTAGTTTCCTCTTAACATATTTTCCTTCCTACTGAGTACAAAGCAAATTTCTCTACATTCTGTAAGATTTTCTTTAAATGTCACTTCTTCAGAAACCTTCATTATCACCTCAACCTTGATTAGGTTTCTCTCTTTTTATATAGTTTAATCATTCTATATACATTTATGTTATATACCTATCAAAAATTATAATTATTATACATTAATGAGCAAGTTAATAATATATACTTATTTCCATATAAGAAAACTTCAAAAATATTAAAAAAAAAAAAACCACCAGAGCTAGGACTTAGTGTTTTACACATCTGGGCTCATGGGACAAGGAGAGATTTAATATTATTTTATGTGTCACAGATGCCTAGTTTTTAAACCATCACCAGGCTGGCCTTGGTTCTTGTTGCTTTTGTAGGCATTTCCATGGGTCTATTCCCTGAAGAAGAAAACAGAGCTTTCATGCTTCTGTTATAAAACTAGAGAGGAGCCAGTTGCCTAAAATACTTTTTGTACTGTCTCTTCCATTGAATATTATGCTCTATGCGTGCGAGTACTATGCCTGATTATATTCCCAGACTCTGGTGCTGTAGCTCACATATACAAATAATCCAACAAATGTTATAAATTGATCAATAGAACTTATTATTCCAATACTAATTCTGCCTAAACTTTTTATCCTACTTCCATTCTTAAATTCACCTCAGTTAATCTTTCAATTACTTACATATATATTTACCACTCAATATAAATACATTTGCTTCAGTGAATAACATATGCATGTATAGATTCAAAGTCACAAGGTTTATGTATCTAACAGCGTTTTACATTCCACAGTTCTAATATATTTTGAAACCACTAACAGTTTTTAACTCAATAAGTTCTAATTAGTTTTTGAAAAACAAAAGAGGCATTAAAGGGTAATTGAATTTATCCAATTTAAGTATTTATGTCTCAAGAGACAGAGCTGGAGGAAGTACTAAAGATAAAAAATAGAATAAAAACATTAAGAGAAGAAGAATGACACAACCAATTTTTTCATTTGAAACATTTTAAGGCATAAATCTGTTTTCACACAATATGTTCAATAGTTCTCATTCCAAACTAAAGCACATTAACTTTTAATCATACAGAAAATGTCAACTGTTAGCCAAAGAACAGAAAAATTCCTTACAAAACTTACCCCGATAAATTAAAGCCTGATGTTAGCTCTGCCAAACCCTCTAACATAATTACTTTAACAAATTTCAATATAACAAAAATGAAGAAGTAACAGTTCAAAATATTAGTAAAAGATGCTTTAGTTTTGAGTTTTCTCCCCTGTACCTCACTTGAAAAAAAGAAAATTAGGGAGACAGTGTCTCTAAAATGGAGAAGGCAATAGCACCCCACTCCAATACTCTTGCCTGGAAAATCCCATGGATGGAGGAGCCTGGTAGGCTGCAGTCCATGGGGTCGCGAAGAGTCGGACACGACTAAGTGACTTCACTTTCACTTTTCCCTTTCATGCATTGGAGAAGGAAATGGCAACCCACTCCAGTGTTCTTGCCTGGAGAATCCCAGAGACGGGGGAGCCTGGTGGGCTGCCGTCTATGGGGTCGCACAGAGTCGGACACGACTGAAGCAACTTAGCAGCAGCAGCAGCAGTCTCTAAAATGTATTGCTTTGCAAAACTAAAGCTTGTATTAACACTCAAAATATAGATGAAGGTAAAATAGATTTTAAAATGTTATAAAATGCTTTCTTTCTCTCTTACCATGTCTTCTATTTTAACTAAGAATCTCATTAAAAATTAAAATAACTTTGTTATTTATGCAACACAGTTAAACACTTACAATTTCTGAAGAGAGGCAAGACAATGTTGATCTTTTACTAAGAAACTTAGAAAAAGAGAGTAAGATATCTGGCTTATATTTAACATTTATTACTTATTCTTTTTAAAAGGCTACTTAAGCAAATAGGTTTGAAGAATCTTTAAAATGATCAGGTAAATTCATTAGATCATAAAAATAATGTTCAGGGGAAATAGTCATTAAAACCAGAGCTGTTGTTATTACAAAGAGTAAATAAAGTTCAGCTTTCAATTTGATAATTGTATTTTTCAATGATCTTAATTTGTGTGATGCATAAATATCACCACAGCCATCTTTTCATTGTGGACTTAACATCAATGCATGAGTGAATACTAGTGTTCTCTTTGACCAAATCACTCTTTCTTATGTTCTTGAAAAGTACAGTTTTTGAATGTTGCTCAAGTATCTCTTTCTCTGTGAAGCCTTGTTTTTTGAACATCCTCACCTAAGGCTTCCCTGGTGGCTTAGTCGGTAAAAGGAGATCACCTGCAATGCAGGAGACCTGGATTGGATCCCTGAGTCAGGAAGATCCCCTGGGGAAGGAAATGGCAATCTGCTCCAGTTTTCTTGCCAGGGAAATCCCATGGACAGAGGCCAGGCTACAGTACATGGGGTAATAACAGTAGGACATGACTTAGTGACTAAACCACCACCAGCGACACAAGTATCCCTTTCTGTATGAAGCTTTGCCTTTTGAACATCCTCACCTAAATTCCTGCCCCAAATCACATGCTCATTTACGCATAAGGAGCTGCCTTCCCAAATGAGTGCCCACAGTGCTACTCTCTCAGTCCTTACATTTTGTTTGCGTGAGCTCTTTTCTTCCACAAACCATCAAACTCAGAGTATTTGTTTTATACATCTGTGCACTGGGATTTAGCTCAGCACCTGTTCCAAAGTAGCACTGCAGACATGTTGATTTTAATCCATTATTGTAGAATCTAGTTACTGAAGAGTTGATATAATTAAGAAAATCTATATTTGTGTCCCATTTACAAAATGCACATTTGTGTCGCATAGACTATTTCTTTTAAAGTACTTCATTAGTTCCACGTTGAATATATGGAACAGATTATGTTATTTTGATGCGAGGGTGATTTTTTTTTTTTTAATATCCACAGTGATAACTTAAAACCAGGGCCAACAAGGTCATGCATCAAAAAGAACAAGAACATTAGTGTAATTGAAGTAAAATAATAAAAATGAATGAAAAACTCTGGTGTGCTAATAGACAGTAGTGAACATGATAACAAAATAACATTCATTTTTGCCATTCTAAAGGAGGCTACTATTCACTTCCAGATAATTGTTGCACAGAAAGAGTATATTTTTTGCATATCTTGATTTTCTATTAGAAACTAGATCTTATATTGATTAATTTGCTTCTCACTCATGACATATTTATGGCAAATGTGCCTCCATTTGTTTTTCTTATGCAACTTCCCAAACTTAGGCCATTACTAGCTTTTCTCTAAACTATGACCTTATGAATGACCCTTTTACGTGTCCACTCTATTAATAAAATTTAAAAAAGATGTAAATATCTTCAGTCTCCTATGTCTAACTTCTGTTGAACATCCTCTCAGTTACTACTGCCTATGAGAGAACTTTAAGATGTCTCATTCTGAGGTTCTCAGGCCTAACATCAATCCCCTAATTCACAGTCACACATTTTCTCATACTTTTCCTTGGAGAGAACAATCAACCAATCAATAAAAGCACTGTATTGTTATAGAGGCAAAAATTATTCTTTTCTTGCCTTTGAGGTTCTCTCTGTCCATGTCAGTCATTCAGTCATGTCCAACTATTTGTGATCTCATTTACTGTAGCCCACCAGGTTCCACTGTCCATGGAATTCTGCAGGCAAGAATACTGGAGCAGGTTACCATTTCCTGCTCTAAGGGATCTTCCTGACCCAGAGATTGAACCCAGGTACACTGCACTGTAGGCAGATTCTTTACTGTCTGAGCCACCAGGGAAGCCCTTAAGATTCTTTGGTGGGCTGAATAATTAAATTGGCAATATCAGATTAACAGGAGAAAAATGGAATTCATACACATGGGAAGGCGAAAGAGCTAGTCGCTCAGTCATGTCCAAACTTTTCAACCCCATGGACTGTAACAGCCCACCAGGCTGCTCTGTCTATGAGATTTTCCAGGCAAGAATACTGGAGTGGGTAGCCATTCCTTTCTCCAGGGGATCTTCCTGACCCACGAAGTAAATCCAAGTCTCCCACATTGCAGGCAGATTCTTTACTGTCTGAGCCACCAGGGAAGCCCCTGTAAAAACACAAGACTTGAAGGCAAACAGGCGACTATGGATTGCGTGCAACCCTGGGCTATGGAATGGGAGAGGGACTTGGAGTGTGGAAGGGCAAGAGGACAATTCAAGGACTGGAAGACGAGCAGATGTTTGCTAATCAGACATTTTCCCATCCATGTAGTAATTCTTCCAGATAATAAACTCACCTCTGGTAATAGTTCTCTCTCTGGGCTAGGCCTCTCATTGAAATTCTTTTAGTCAGCTAGGGTAGAGGTAGAAGTTTTCCTGATTCTGCTGGGCCCTGATTGTCTTCAACTTGAAATAATTTACATGCTGAAGTTGTATGTTCTGGAGAATTGAATTCTATGTGCCCTCATTGTCTTTGCCTTTGAGGCTACAGAGCACTCTCTTGAATGCAATCTGCAAGTGGCCTTAAGGAATCTGTTTCTTAATTAACCTAAGATCTACATACTTTATTAAGTGAGGGTCTGATTTAACACATTTACTATTTGATTCACAAATTATTTTTCATATATGAAACATATTCATTCTAGAGACTAAAGGAGGAAATTTATTTTATGTTTCTAGATTGTTTAGATTCAGAGATTACATGTGTACCTTTAATAATTTTAAAAATTATTTCAAGTAACAACTTGTATTGAATAATTTTAAGAAGGCCCTGTGGAAGTAGAGAGCTTCTTGCTTTTTCTTATTGTCTTCAGTAAGATATCTCCAATTTGAATGAATTGCATATATTTAAAGTGAGACCTTGTATCCGTGTTTTGTCCTTTTTCCTTTGGTCTTTCATAACCATTGGTAGAGAAATATTCTACAACCACTGTTGCATTGCCTTACTGACCGTTTTTAACCCAGCACTCTGACAATTCACAGCATTTGACTTTATAATATCTTGATCTTAAAGTTTTATTAACACAAATAATTTCTGTCAATTTTATCGAAAGCCACATTGCTGCTGCTAAGTCACTTCAGTCGTGTCCGACTCTGTGAGACCCCAGAGACGGCTTCCCACCAGGCTCCCCCGTCGCTGGGATTCTGCAGGCAAGAACACTGGAGTGGGTTATTAAATGTTCTATTTATGAGAATGAAAAGTTTTCTCACTGTTCTTCTAATATGCTTTGCAGATGCTTATAACTTCATGCTTCTTATTCCTAACCCTAGTGTGTTATTCGCTTAGTCATGTCCAACTCTTTGGGATTCCATGGATGGTAGCTTGCCAGGTTTATCTGTCATTGGGATTCTCCAGGCAAGAATACTGGAGTGGATTGCCATTTTCTTCACCAAGGGATCTTCCCAACCCAGGGATCAAACCCAAGTCTCCAGAATTGCAGGTGGATCGTCTACCATCTGAGCCACCAGGGAAGCCCCATTCCTAACCTTAACCTCTCCTTAATGTATATACTATGAAACATGGAAGCTCCTGAATCTATTCCAGGTCATAGTAATCCATTTTCTTGAACTCTTTGCATTATGTTGTATTTTACTGCTTGAAATTTTAGCCAATTACCCCCACCTCACCCCCCAAATTACTGTAAGTTAGTAGCACAAGAGAAATTATTTTTCTCTTATATGTATATAATTAACACGTGTTCAGTCTTGTCTGACTCTTTGCAACCCCATGGACTGTAGCCTGCCAGGCTCCTCTATCCAGGGGATTTCCCAGACTAGAATACTGGAGTGGGTTGCCATTTCTTCTCCAGGGGATCTTCTAGATTCAGTGATTGAACCCATGTTTCCTGTGTCTCCTGCATTGCAGGCAGATTCTTTATCTTCTGAGCCATCAGGGAAGCTCCATAGTACCTTGACTATTATAATTGGTCAAAATTGTATAGAAAAAGGTACCAATAAAATTAGGCTGCCTTTGTAACTTGGAACATAAAATTTAATTAAAGTTTCTAGTAAACAAAACAGAAATGTTGCTATCATGCTCTCATTATCTAATAATGAGATATCATGCTCTCATTATCTAATAAAAGGAAGTAAGTGAACTCATAAGGAAAGGGAAAACACACTCTTCAGTTCAGTTCAGTTCAGTCGCTCAGTCGTGTCTGACTCTGCAAACCCATGAATCACAGCACGCCAGGCCTCCCTGTCCATCCCCAACTCTCGGAGTTCACTCAAACTCATGTCCATCAAGTCGGTGATGCCATCCAACCATCTCGTCCTCTGTCTTCCCCTTCTCCTCCTGCCCCCAATCCCTCCCAGCATCAGAGTCATTTTACTGGCTGTAAATGTAAAAAGAAATTCATTATGTAAATGTTTTTTTTCAAACAACGTAATGGACATGACTTTAATAGCAATATAACAAAATATTGGACTGATTTTTCATTTACTCATTTTTTATGTTTATCCACAATAAAAACAATAAACATAATGCAGAATCAAATTCTATGAGGGAATCTCTGTGAGATTAAAATTATATTATAGTATAGGTTTCAAGAGCTCTAGCTATGAGAGGAAAAAAAAAACATTGAATTATTTTATATTCCTGAAAGGGTAAAACTGTAGGTAGAATAGGATTTAAATGCTAGAAAGGTAGGCTTGCTAAATGATAAAGTTATTTGGATTTAACTATGGAGGAAAAAATCAAAAGACTGCAATGTGGGAGACACATGATTAGATTTGTGCTTTAGAAAGATAATTCAGTTATTTGTACCACCACTTCAAGTTGCATATGATTATCCTATTGAAATAACCACATTGATATATTTCAGAGACTTCTTTAGATGCTATGCTTGACTTAAAAATTTAAAATTTGTGAACATCGATTAGGAATTGATTACATTACGTGCTGTAAATATATATTAAGAAACACTCTATGGTACAGCAAAATAAAGTAGATTCATGTTCACAGGTACAGAAAGATCTAAAAAGTTGCTAATTAAAGAAAAAGTTTCAGTCTAATATTTTTTGCCCCAGAATATAGAATTATGGAAGCAGGTTCTTTCACACACTGAAAGAAAAAGCTATACTAACTTTTTCAATGCTTTTAACTCCTTGGGAATCTGAACTTACAGAATAATGAACTGACCCAAAATCTAGAGGGAGGTGGTGCCTGCAGAGAGAGAGAAGAAAGACAGAGCTCAGAAGAGCTGAGCATTTAAAATCTGACACACAGGTAAAGACTGAATGTGAGCAGGTAGAGAGTATGTAGCCTCCAATGTTGCAGAAAAGTGGGAGAATTCATTAACTTCTTGACAGCTTTCTCTACAAACCCTCTAAAGACACTAAAAATCTTGGAAAGAGCTCAGCAATCTTCACTGTGGTTCAGTGCAGATTTGCAAGGGAGACCAGCGGTCCTTGAGGAGGGCAAAAAACGCCATCAGGAATTTTCTCCCATTCTACGCTAAAGAGCAACCTATTCCATTATTATTGCTGGAAAAATCCCATGCACAGAGAAACCTGGCAGGCTACAGTTCATGGGGTCACAAAGAGTTGACACGACTGTGTGACTAAAGACTCACGCTATAGAGCAGAAACCTGAATGTGTGCGAAATTGGTAACTGGGGGTACTCCCCTTAGGGCACTTGTGAAAACTCCATGCAGATAAGTGAAAGGATCAGGGGGGAAAGAAAAATAGAAAACACTTTTGAAAATTGTCAAGCACTATCGAATTTAAAGTATCTTTTATTCAATTAAAAAAAAAAGTTTAAAGAAAAGGAAGCAAACACACATGAAAAGCAGCTACTCCTAGGGAGGAGTATGAGTATACATCATGCCCAGAACCAGCGAGACTAAGCGGTACAGACCTCCTGGAAAGTAGGTTGGCAGGCTCTCACAGGGAATTTTATGTGACAAATTCAACTCATTTCTACACATAAGGCTATTCTGGGTTTTCATTTCATTTTTAAAGAGTTGTGGTTGTGTTCTTTTGTTTTTGAAAGAATTGGTTCATTTCCCATGGTATACTTTTGATGTCTGCAGAGTCTGAGTAATAGTGCATCTTTCATTTCTCATTTTGCTAATTTGGGTCATATTTTTCCAATTTTGCTGGATGTTCATCTGTTTTAGTAATTTTTTTCCAAGAACCAGTTTTAGGTTTCTTTGATTTTCTTTATTGTTTCTTTCTTTTCAATTTATTTCTGTTCTCATCTTTATTATTTCCTTCATTCTGCATACTCAGATTTATTTTATTTTTGTTTACTAGTTTTGTAAGGGGGAAGCTAAGATTATTGGTTTGAGACCTTTCTTCTTTTCTAATATAGGCACTTATTAGAGATTTTCCCTTAAGCATTGCTTTAACTGATTACCACAGATTTTGATATTATAGTTTTAATTTCCTTCACCTCAAGCATTAGTCGCTCAATCGTGTCTGACTCTTAGCAACCTCATGGATGGTAGCCCTCCAGGCTCCTCTGTTCATGGGATTCTCCAGGCAAGAATACCAGAGTGGGTTGCCTTTCCCTTCACCTCAAAATATTTTCTAATTATTCACAATGATTTGTGACTCAAGAGGCAGATGAGCCCCTCCAGGGTAAAGCAATAGGGTATTCATTCTCTATTGACTAAAACTCTAAAACAGAATAATAGCAGGGCAGTAAAGGGAGGAGGCTCGACCCTGCACAGATCACATATTTCTTATTTCTAAAGTCAGGAGACCTCCCTGACCACAAAAATACAGAAAAGACTCCTTGGAGGCCAATGCGGGGTCATGTCAAGGGATATTCTAACCAGATGCCTTTTTGGTAGAGTCCATCTTGGCTCAGAGATGTGTGAACACACATGGGAGGATCCTGAGATATACCAAATATGGACTGTGAACCCGGCAGATCTTAATGATTGGCTAAAGGAAATCCAGAAGAAGTGCCTTATAAAAGTAATTCAAACTGCCAAGAGGGTGCAACTCAGTGACTCTGCCTCTGAGGCTGCCTATGTGTTTATCCACATGTACTGTACTCTTTTCCTCCTAATAAATACTTTTTTATTTAAAATGCTTCATTACTTTCTGTGTTTGTGGACATTTTTTTTCTTCAAAGCTGAAGGGCCAGGGCCCTTGTCACTGACCACTGGTCTAGTGCCTATGATCTGGTGCTCTCATTGCCATGACCCAACTTAGTCTCTGGTTGGGAACCCAGGTCCTGCTCCATTGCAGGCTGAGGCCACCTGAAATCATATAAATTACATAGAAACTTGCAGTGTTTTTCCAAAATGTTTGGTAGCTTTTCCTATCATCTTCTGTTAATTTCATTAAGGTCAAAGAATATCACTCTATGATTTAATTTTTTTAGAAATTTTTGGGTTAGGATTATGATGCAAAACACAGTTTATCTTGGTGAATATTCCCCACACAATTGAAAATACAGTGTATTTTGCTGTTGTAGGAGGAAGAGTTCTATACATATCATATCCCTTTGGTTGATGGTGTTATATTCTATAATCTTGCTGATTTTCTGTCTGGTATTTCTATGTATTACTTTAAAAGGACCATTATAGACTCCATCTATAATTATGGATTTTTCTATTTGTCCTTTCAGTTCTGTGAGTTTTTCCATCTTATATTATGAAGCTCCTTTATTAGCTAACTATACATTTAGTATTGCTATATCTTCCTGATGAATCTATTCCTTTAGTGTGTCTTTATCTTTATTAATATTCTTTTTCTTGTTTATTTTGTTGTTATTTATTGATATAAATATAATCACTGCTTTCTTCTGATTAACATTAATGTGGCTGAACCATTCTTTTCCACATATCTTTGGAGCTATTTAAACATATCTTATTATTCCATTTTAATTCTTCTATTATCTTTTAAGTCTTTCGGTTTTTATATTTTTGATGTTGTTGCAGATATTATAATATACATAATTAACTTTTGCATCTTACTTACAATTGATATATTATCACATCAAGTAGCAATTTTACATAAGGAAGGTTCCATCACCTTCCCATTGGTATTGTAGTTGTCTCATATACATCTATATCCATATCTAGCTAGCTAGCTAGCAAGCTATTGAAAATTCAGTTGGATTGTGATTTTAATAGTCATATAGAATTAAATGACTCAAAAGTAGAAAAGTTTTTCTTATTAGTTCAGTTCAGTCACTCAGTCGTGTCCGGCTCTGTGCGACCCCATGCACTGCAGCATGCCAGGCTTCCCTATGCATCACCAACTCCCGGAGCTTGCCCAAACTCATGTCCATTGAGTCAGAGATACCTTCCAACCATCTCATCCTCTGTCATCCCCTTCTCCTCCCGCCTTCAATCCTTCCCAGAATCAGGGTGTTTTCCAATGAGTCAGTTCTTTGCATCAGGTGGCCAAAGTATTGGAGTTTCAGCTTCAGCATCAGGCCTTCCAATGAGCACCTGGGACTGATCTCCTTTAGGATAGACTGGTTGGACCTCCTTGCAGTCCAAGGGACTCTCAAGAGTCTTCTCCAACACCACAGTTTATAAGCAGCAATTCTTTGGTGCTCAGCATTCTTTATGGTTCAACTCTCACATTCATACATGACTACTGGAAAAACCGTAGCTTTGACTAGATGGACATTTGTTGGCTAAGTAATGTCTCTGATTTTCAATATGCTGTCTAGCTTGGTCATAGCTTTTCTTCCAAGGAGCAAGCGTCTTTGAATTTTGTGGCTGCAGTCACCTTGTGCAGTGATTTTGCAGCCCCCCAAAATAAAGTCTTTCACTGTTTCCATTGTTTCGCCATCTATTTGCCATGAAGTGATGGGTCCAGATGCCATGATCTTAGTTTTCTGAATGTTGACTTTTAAGCCAACTTATTCACTCTCTTCTTTCATTTCATCAAGAGGCTCTTTAGTTCTTCACTTTCTGCCATAAGGGTGGTGTCTTCTGTGTATATGAGGTTATTGATATTTCTCCAGGTAGTCTTGATTCCAACGTGTGTTTCATCCAACCTGGAATTTTGCATGATGTACTCTGCATATAAGTTAAATAATCAGGGTGACAATATAAACCTTGATGTACTCCTTTCCTGATTGAGAACCAGTCTGTTGTTCCATGTCTGGTTCTAACTGTTGCTTCTTGACCTGTATACAGATTTCTCAGGAGGCAGGTCAAATGGTTTGGTATGCACATCTCTTTAAGAGTTTTCCACAGGTTGTTGTTATCCACACAGTCATATGCTTCAGTGTAATCAATAAAGAAGAAGTAGATGTTTTTCTGGAACTCTCTTGCTTTTTCGATGATCCAACAGATGTTGCCAATTTGATTTCTGGTTCCTCTGTCTTTTCTGAATCCAGCTTGTACACCTGGAATTCCATGGTTCATGTACTGTTGAAACCTGGCTTGGAGAATTTTGAGCATAACTTTGCTAAAGTGTGAGATAAGTGCAATTGTGCAGTAGTTTGAACATTATTTGGCATTGTCTTTCTTTGGAATTGGGATGAAAACTGACTGTTTCTAGTCCTGTGGCCACTACTGAGTTTTCCAAATTTGCTGGCATATTGAGTGCAACACTTTCACAGCATCATCTTTTAGGATTTGAAATAGCTCAACTGGAATTCCATCACCTCCACTAGCTTAAGGCCCACATGACTTCACATTCCAGGGTGTGTGGTTCTAGGTGAGTGAGCACACTGTCATGATTATCTGGGTCATGAAGACTTTTTTTTTTCTTTCTTTTTTATAGTTCTTCTGTGCATTCTTGCCACCTCTTCTTAATGTCTTCTGCTTCTGTTAGGTCCATACCATTTCTGTCCTTTATTGTGCCCATATTTGCATGAAATGTTCCCTTGGTATCTCTAATTTTCTTGAAGAGATTTCTAGTCTTTCCCATTCTGTTGTTTTCCTCTATTTTTTGCATTGACCACTGAGGAAGGCTTTCAGTAATCTCTCCTTATTATTCTTTGGATCTCTGCATTCAAATGGGTATATCTTTCCTTTTCACCTTTGCCTTTAGCTTCTCTTCTTTTCTAAGCTATTTGTAAGGCTTCCTCAAACAGCCATTTTGCCTTTTTGCATTTATTTTTGTTAGGGATGGTCTTGATCACTGCTTCCTGTACAATGTCATGAACTTCAGCCACTCTGTCTATCAGATCTAACATCTTGAATCTATTTGTCACTTCTACTGTATAATTGCAAGGGATTTGATTTAAGTCATGCATACCTAAGGTAATTTTTTATTATACATATCTTGAAACTGCTGACAAAATATATAGTCACCACCTGAAACTAGACTGTTATTTTATTTTGTGGGGATGTTTAGTATTCCAAGCCTGGGAGATAACATCTCAGTAGCTCTGAGAAAATTGCTCCAAGGAGGTGGGAGGGGGTCAGGCTATATACAGTTTTATAACAAAGGGAGCAGGTAATCTGAACATCAAAGATCAGATATCAAGGTAAGGAATTTAGAGTTCTATTTATGGGAAGAGGCAAGCCTCTGGGTTCAGTGAATTCATTCCTTCATATGCACCTCTGCTGCTGCTGCTGCTGCTGCTGCTAAGTTGCTTCAGTCATGTTGGACTCCTAGCGACCCCATGGACTGCAGCCTACCAGGCTCCTCTGTCCATGGGATTTTCCAGGCAAGAGTACTGGAGTGGGGTGCCATAGCACCTCTGCTATCTGGGGCCAATTCTGTTTCCCTGTTCACCTTGCTTCTTTCATTCCTGAAAACTCTTCATCAATTATTGTGGTGTGGGGGTGGGGTGATGCCGGTGGCATCATCTCTGGATGACAGTTTTGGGAGATCTCATTCATATTTAGAGCCCAGAAATTGATGATGACTGAAATTAAAAGACGCTTACTCTTTGGAAGAAAAGTTATGACCAACCTAGACAGCATATTAAAAAGCAGAGACATTATATTGCCAACAAAGGTCTGTCTAGTCAAGGCTATGGTTTTTCCTGTGGTCATGTATGGATGTGAGAGTTGGACTGTGAAGAAAGCTGAGCACCGAAGAATTGATGCTTTTGAACTGTGGTGTTGGAGAAGACTCTTGAGAGTCCCTTGGACTGCAAGGAGATCCAACCAGTCTATCCTAAAGGATATCAGTCCTGGGTGTTCATTGGAAAGACTGATGCTGAGGCTGAAACTCTAATACTTTGGCCACCTGATGTGAAGAGTTGACTCATTGGAAAAGACCCTGATGCTGGGAGGGACTGGGGACAGGAAGAGAAGGGGATGACAGAGGATGAGATGGCTGGATGGCATCACCAACTCAATGGACACGAGTCTGGGTGAACTCCGGGAGTTGGTGATGGACAGGGAGGCCTGGCGTGCTGTGATTCATGGGGTCACAAAGAGTCAGACATGACTGAGTGACTAAACTAAACTGAACTGAAATGTGACGTTTTTTGTTTACTGATATGGCAGGAGATACTCTCATTTCACAATATCTCTGTTGTTATTCTTTATTTTTCATATTCTAAGTTTTCTTCTCATATAACTCACTTCTGTATGGAAATATTCTTTAATAATTTTTATAGAATTGATATACTGATAATAACTTCTCTTATTTTTCCTTCGTCTGAGAAAAACTTAACCCTCTCTCCTGAAGGATATTTTCATTGCATATAGAATTATGGGCTTGAACTTCTTTCAGCAGTTTATTAACACTCTTACTCCAGGAGTTGGTGATGGACAGGGAGGCCTGGAGTGCTGTGATTCATGGGGTCACAAAGAGTCAGACACGACTGAGCGACTGAACTGAACTGAACACTTCATTTTGGCCTCCATGTTTTCTAATAAGAAATCCACAGTTATTTATTGTTCCCCTATAAATAATGTCTGATTTTTTTTTGCTAACTGCAAAAAAAAAAAAATTTTTTTTTTTTTTTCATTTTTTCTGTTATGAGATTCTGATCTTGCTTAAATCCTGTGGAAAAGTTGGCCTGGTTACATGTAAGCTTCAAGTTTCTACCAGCTTTCCAAAAGTTAGCACTTCAGTAGTCATCTTGTTCCCAGTGAATTTAAGTTTCTTGCCTCATCATGAAAGAATTCAGAGACAAGCAGGGAGGTTAATAAAGCAAAGTGAGAATTTATTTAAGGAAGAATACACTCTCATAGGGAGAGTGGGCAAACAGGTGAGGAGCTGGTGCTCTGGGTTTCTTTGGCAAATCAATTATGAAGGACATACAAATGAAGGGGTGGAATACTCACTGGGGAAGGAGGAGTTTGGGATATACCTTCCTGAGGAGGGGAGGGATTTTTGTCCTTACTTAGCTTAGATCAGGAGTGTCATGGCTTAGGGGCATGATGAGTACTTCTTACCCACAAGGCTAATTTTATTGTAAAGAGGGCACAATGAGCAACAGGTTATATTGGAACACAGGAGATTTCCACCTTTCCCCATGACTGCTTTCAGGACATTCTACTTCCAGGACATTCATCACTCAAAGGGTGTGGTTTCCTGTCAGTCTAGAGGTTCCTGCTTTCCTTTATTATGGACTCCTTCTGTTTATAGGATACTACCTGCCTGCTGTAACAATCTTGATTTTAAAGACTGTGAAGCATTACACTACTCTGCCCTGCATTTGCCCTACATTTGGTTACAGTGGCCAGACCGGAACCAAGGTAATGGTTTGTCACAAGTTCAGTTGTCACAATATACAGACGTCTTTTTGGGATGTTCTCACATGGTTGTGAGAGAGCAGATATTTTTCTTCCTCTTCTTGCAAATACACATACACTCATGCTGTAGTTAGGGCTTCAACATATGAATTTTAAGGAGACATAATTTAGCCCATAGCTATATATAGTTAGATTGTGTATGTTAGTCACTCAGGTGTGTTCGAATATTTGTGACACTACAGACTGTAGCCTGCCAGTCCATGGGATTTACCAGGCAAGAATACTGGAGTAGGTTGTCATTTCCTTCTCTACGGAATCTTCCCAATCCAGGAATCGAATCCAGGTGTCTTACATTATGGGCAGACTCTTTACCATCTGAGCCACCAAAGGAGCCCATAGTTAGCACAATAAATATTGACTCTTTTATTTCCTGGCCTCTTCATCTTTAAAATTTTTAGCAATTACTTGTTCGCTGTTGCTGCTGCTGAGTTGCTTCAGTCATGTCCAACTCTGTGTGACCCCATAGACGGGGAAGCCTACCAGGGCCCCCTGTCCCTGGGGTTCTCCAGGCAAGAACACTGGAGTGGGTTGCCATTTCCTTCTCCAATGCATGAAGGTGAAAAGTGAAAGTGAAGTCGCTCAGTCGTGTCTGACTCTTAGCGACCCCATGGACTGCAGCCTACTAGGCTCCTCCATCCATGAGATTTTTCCAGGCAAGAGTACTGGAGTTGGTTGCCATTGCCTTCTCCAATTACTTGTTTAGTAGTTCTTTGATGACAGTTTCCCAAAACCACTGGATTAGTTTTTGTTCATACCCGCTCTTTCCCACTGTGTTCTTCCTTAGAAAGAGACAAACATTTTCTTATGTAACTGAGATATGTCAGAGTATTATTTGTTGGTTCTTTCTGGAAAGATGACAGATATTTAGAAAAGTTAAAGCAAAAGACTCCAGCTTTCTGGTTGCATCCTTGACAAGCAAAGCTCCAGAAGTAGCTTAGAAGTTATCACTCTGGGTTTTACAACAAGATAACTGAAAAGAAATGACTTTTCTTGACTCAGCAACAAAACTAGTGCTACTGGGAAAATTGCTGCTCTAAAATCTGGAGAGACAGACACATCAAGAGACACAGGATCTGAGATTAGGTTACCTAGAGCAGAATTCACTGAAGCCATAAACTGATTGGAACACTAATGGTGATTATGCTAAAATGCTGAATACAGAATAGTATCAAAATACTTCTAGAAGCCCCATCAGATTCCGATGGTAAGAACCTGAGAAAGATCCTTTCTTGGCTCTGGCAAGGAAAGGCAAAGCATAAGCCTTGTGAACTACACTTAGTGCCTTCTCTATGAAAAACCCCATTTTCCACAGCCAAAGTCAGTTAGAGCTTATCTCTTCTGGAAAAGGGAATTGCTCTGTGTCTAGCTCCTTTCAGCCTTCCTGTCTTGCCTAAGGAAAGGGAAACACACTTCCACCAGGGATCACATGCTCAAGGAAATAGACTGGAAGTGCTGCAACCAGGAACTGCAGTGAGGGAAACAAAGCTCAAGACTGGAGAGGCCAATACTTTGGCCACCTAATGCAAAGAACTGACTCATTTGAAATGACCCTGATGCGGAGAAAGATTGAAGGCAGGAGGAGAAGGGGATGACAGAGGATGAGATGGTTGGATAGGATTATCACTGACTCAAGGGATATGAGTTTGAGTAGGTTCCGGGAGTTGGTGATGGACAGGGAAGCCTGGTGTGCTACAGTCTTTGGGGTAGCAAAGAGTTGAACATGACTGAGTGACAGAACTGAACTTAAAAGGAAACATTTCTTGAGTTGAAACACACTAATAGATAATGTATTAGATCTAGTTCTAAAATTAAGATATAATAATAGTTCAAACAGCGTTTTGCACACTGAGCAAAATCAAACCTCTGTGATTTCATCACCAATAAGTTGTTTTTATATGAAAGAATGTCATTCAATTATATTCTCATTTTTGAATGTATGGGAATATCTTTGCTTATGTCACTCAAAGCCAATTATATCTGAATAATGAACAATTTGGAAATCACTAGCTGTTTTTCTTTTCTTCTGGCCAGCACTGATCAATCTACTTCTGATAACCATGTAGGCTATTTAGAAGATAGAGAAATTATGATGTAGATTAGTGATGACTAATATTTCAAATATCTTAAGAAGAAATAATGAGGTTACCAAGGTTAATTTGTACTAATTTGCACTTAGTAAATTACCAAAGAGTAAATTATATTACCAAAATAAACATAATTGTCTTATCTCTATTAGTAGAGATAATAACTCTCTAAATGAGACATTGTCATGAACTACTTAATCTTAACCATAAATCCTTAATAATTTTATATTATTTCTTTGAAAATAATGCCATATTATAGTGACATCTTTGTGTATATACGCATATGTAAAGTATTGACAGTATTCATTTTCTGAACCCTTAATTATCATGTGGAAATCTTTTTATTTATGCCATTTTAATACTGGTGAGGACTAGTAGTGAAGCGGAGAAGGCAGTGGCAACCCACTCCAGTACTCTTGCCTGGAAAATCCCATGGATGGAGGAGCCTGTGGGCTGCCATCTATGGGGGTCACACAGAGTCGGACACAACTAAAGCGACTTAGCAGCAGCAGCAGTGAAGATTCTCTGAATATCTTCTAAGGCTTATATCTGGGTTCAAATGAGAGGAGCTATCCCATAAAGAATATTAAAATATGTGTGTGTGCTCAGTCGCTCAGTCATATCCAACTCTTTGTGATCCCATGGTCTGTAGCCCGCCAGGGCCCACTGACCATGGGATTTCCCAGGCTAGAATACTGGAGTGGGTTGACATTTCCCTCTCCAGATATTTTATCTTTGTTCAAATATTTTTATTGGCAGATTACTAAAACTTAGTGTTCATTCTTCATTTCACAAATATATATTGAAGGCCTATTATATACAAAAGATCCTGCTTTTAGAATTACTGAGAGAACGTTGTGAACCAAATATACATGATGTAAGCCTCACTGAGCATGCTAATGTCTGGTGACAGACAATGAAACATACAATTTTAACGTGAATATCATTATATTGTCTGGTTTTCAGGTTTCTATGAGAGCACATAGAAGATCAGAAAAAAAAACAAGTGAAAAAACAGAAAGACAGAATATAAAAGAGACTGGAAGCTATTTCCTAAGTCTGTGATGTTAAATGCAAGTGGGTGGGTAGTGAAAGATGAAGCTAGAGAGAAAATCAAATTCTAAACATGAAGTAGCTCTCAGTCTCTGCAGATGAGTTTGTCCCTCACAGTTTCAGAAAAGTAGAAAGTCATTGAAGAACTTTAAAAAAGAAAAAAAAAAGAAAGAAAGAAATATTTCTTTGGCCATGCAGCATGTGGGATCTTAATTCTTTGACCAAGGACCAAATCCATGCCCCTGCATTGGAAGCATGGAGTTTTAATCACTGGACCATCAGGGAAGACCCTCAAGGAATTAAGTTAGAGAAAGGACATGCCCTTTTAGATTTAGATTTCTATAACTTTAGAAAGAGTCCTCTGGATATAGTGCACAAAACTTTATAAGGGAAAAAATCCATTACATGTTTCTCATCTTATTAGAGTATTAAATATATGGTTGCAACTATGCTGTTTTAATCTAGTAATATGTTACATACTGCTAAATTCACAAAACTTTACATAGTAGAGTATTTTAAATGCTATGTTTCCTTGATATACTTTTCTATTCCCCCATCTCCTTTCCTTTTATAAAGGCAATTATCTTCCTTGTGCTTTATTGTATATCTGTTTGACTGAAAAAAATCTTATGAGGAAAGGCTCAGGCAAATAACCTTGAATGTTTTCATTTTCTGGTGACAAGTTTGAACCATTGCCATCATCAGTTGTTACTTAGTCATGTCCGACTCTTTGAAACCCCATGGACTGTAGCATACCAGGATTCCCTGTCCATCACCAACTCCTGGAGCTTGCTCAAATTCATGTCCATCGAGTCGGTGATGCCATCCAACCATCTCACCCTCTGTTGCTTGCTTCTGCTCCTGCCTTCAATCTTTCCCAGCATCAGGGTCTTTTCTAATGAGTCAGTTCTTCGCTTCAGGTGGCCAATGTATTGGAGCTTCAACTTCAGCATTAGTCCTTCCAATGAATATTCAGGACTGATTCCCTTTAGGATTGACTAATTTGATCTCCTTGCTGTCTAAGGGACTCTCAAGAGTCTTTTCCAACACCAAAGATCATTGCCATCATAGATAATTGTTAAATCAAATAAGGCTGGTTGACCACAAATCCTTGGCTACAATAACTGAAATAGGGAAGAGAATCTGCCTAAGTGTGGGTCAAGCAAACTCTCTCCCATACAGCATTTAAGCTCCTAATCTTAATGATTGAAGTATGTACCTGAGGTCATATTGTAACAGGGAAGGGTCAATTTTGACTCATCCATGCTAGATCTGTTCCTTTGGCCACTTTCATTAGTTATTATAATCACACATAATGCCCTACTTCAGAGGGAATGGCAACCCATTCCAGTATTCTTGCCTAGAGAATCCTCATGGACAGAGGAGCCTGAAGGTCTATAGTTCATAGGGTCACAGAGAGTCAAACACAAATGAGCGACTAAGCAGAGCACAGCACAGGGAACACTGCCCCTCTACTTGACTTTTAAGCTAAAGTGCCTTTGTTCAGATCCCTGTCCACCTGTAGCTGGCAAGAAGGAAGAAATGAACACATCCTCCTACCTCAGGCTTATCATTCTAGGAGATACTTGTAAGATTAAATAGACTTTTTAACTTTGTTTCCTCATCTTCCCCATCTCTGATCCATAAAAGAACCTGGCACCCAGACCCCAACAAGATGGTTATTTTGAGACTTTGATCTGCCATCTTCTCAGTAAGCTGGCTTTCTGAATAAAGTCATATTCTTTTCCTCAACACCTAATCTCTTGGATTCATTGGCCTATTATACAGCGAGCAGAGCAAGCTTGGACTTGGAAACAATACGATTGGTAGAAGATGAATGTTCTTCAAAGGTATTATTTTGATGTTTTTGAAATAGTATATAATTATGATCTTCTTAGGACAGGTTTTGGAGAAGGCAATGGCACCCCACTCCAGTACTCTTGCCTGGAAAATCCCATGGATGAAGGAGCCTGGTAGGCTGCAGTCCATGGGGTCGCTAAGAGTCGGACACGACTGAGCGACTTCACTTTGACTTTTCACTTTAATGCATTGGAGGAGGAAATGGCAACCCCCTCCATTGTTCTTGCCTGGAGAATCCCATGGGCAGAGGAGCCTGGTGGGCTGCAGTCCATGGGGTCACGCAGTCGGACACGACTGAGGCGACTTAGCAGCAGCAGCAGCAGTAGGACTGGTTTGTCAGCGCTTCCTTGGATTTTGTATGCCACCAAGTCTCCTTAAAATAAACACATTTCCCTTGATTGTATTGTATTTGCTTCTTAGAAGCAAAATGATACACTTTCTTTATTACCAAAATGATTATTTGACAAAAAACTTAATGTCTGCTAGTATTAAAATATCTACACTGCTATATTTAAAATGGATAACCAACAAAGACCTATTGTATAGCACATGGAGCTCTGTTCAATGTTATGTTACAGCCTGAGTGAGGGGGCATTGGACGAGAATGGATACATGTATATATATGGCTGAGTCTCTTTGCTGTTCACCTGACACTATCACAACATTGTTAATTCGCTATACCCCAATAAAAATGCTTTTGGTGTTAAAAAAAAGAATGTCTAGCACATTGGTATATCTTTAAACAGGCAAAAATATTGTTTGTGACCAATCAACATTTTTTAACATATATCTGTTAGGTTTAGATGATTTCACCTCTATAAAGCAGAAAATCCTAATTCACCAACTTTCAGAATGCAGGGAAAAGAATTGTCATATTACTAGAAGCTCCAAGATAAGATGCTAGATAATTTACCGGCTCAGTGGCATTACTAATGCTAAGAATCTACATCTTTCTTTCTATGTCTTCAGTCCTCAAACTATCAATTATATCTGTGTGTTGTTCCAACAACATTACAATATTATGATCATCTCAGCCTCCCACAATAATATCACATTTCTAGGATACATGAAACCACTTAGCAAATACCTGTATTTAAAGAGATAACTTAGAACTTAAGATAAAAATAGAATCTTGGAGAAAGAAGCATCTTTGAGATCATCAAATATAGTGCTCTCATTTAGAGATCTGAAAATGTATCTCCCACATTTTTACTTATATTAATGGCTCTCTCATCAATAAATTCTTGTATACATAGACAAGAAGTATGAAAAGGGAGTAGCTAGAATTAACTTCAAGAAATAATAAGGTAAATTGTGCACTGAAAAATTTATCCTCCAAGATACTGAGACATAAGTGGTGATTTTGTGCCATGGTGATGAGGAAGATAGGGGGTTAGTTGAGGAAAGTGACAAATATATATTAGTCAGCTCGATACTTTCAATTTGCCATTGGTACTATGCTGTTTTTATCCTCTCTATATATTCATTTCCAGGTATGAGATGTCAAACTCATGGAGAAGTATTCTCAGGCCTCTGGAAGCATGTTTCATTCAGAATTCAGAATGCACATTAAGTTTGGGGATTGCACATGAAGACTTGATTCCTGTTTGTAGAAAGTTTATAATAAAATTGGGGATACAGAATGAATACAAGTTATTATAAAAAATGAGAGTCAAACTAAGTGCTATAGAATGATTATATTCCAAATGAACCCCACAATGCTTTAAAATTTAAAAGGTCAATTTAGAGATACAGGCTATACTGCCAGTCACTTCATTTCAGCATTGATATCTCAAACTAAGATATTCCCCATCACCCCCATTTTACATACTGGGTTTCCACCAAAGACTGCATCTGAAGAAAGAGAGACAGTCAAAGAAATTTTGTAAAGAATTAGAAAGTCATGGAGAAGTGGCACTTAAAGTAGCACATAGAAAGTTTGGAAATGTAAATGTTATATTTCATTTTTCTACCTTTTCTTCACAACACCAATGTAATATAAGATTATATATATAAAGTAAATACACAATATGTCAAAAATATGTGTGTGTGTATATATATATATAAGTATACTTCATCAGAAGCAGAAAACATCAGTAGTGGAACACCGTTAGTAGAAAAACAAACTTGCTTTTATATTAATGACAACAATGCCTTCATCAAAATAGCAAATATCTTTCATGTTATACTTTAAGCTTTTAAGAAGTTGAGTTTACACATATGTAGTTTCTTTCTCTCTTTTTTAATATTCAAAGTTCCCTTTGGTAGTTTCTTCTTTATACAAATCAAATGAATTATATATGCACATAAGATAAAAGAAAGTTTCAGTCAAGATTCTTTATTTTTCAGCCATCTTCTCTGTTTGACCACAACAAGAGTAATCAATTTTGTGAGGAATTTCAAAGCTGAGGTAGCCAATATAATATCCTCTCTCAGATCAATAGAAGCTATCCCTCTCTTGTTCTCATTTTCTATTCCACTTTGTTCCTCTTGCCTATTGCTGAGCTGAATCTTAAGTGTTAATTTGGAAATCTGCTTTTCATTGTTGAGCATTCTGATGGAAGAGAAGTTAACACTGGCGAGAGAAAAACCTTCTCCATTGAATGCAGAAAGTCAGCTTATTGCCGTTAATACTATGAATAGTTTTTCTGAAATTATTATTCTAAAATAGTATTTTATGGAATTGATTTCTTAAAAAAATGACTTTATTTTCTAGAGTAATTTTAGAATCATAGCAAAACTGAGGGGAAGGTACAGGGATTTCCCACGTACCCAAGCTCCCACCTATGCATTGCCTCACCCATTATGAACAACCCCCATCAGAGTGTGGTACATCTGTTACAATGGGTGAACCTACACTGAAAAATCATTATCATTCAAAGTGCATAGTTTACGTTGTGGTTAGTGTTGTGTATTCTATGGGTTTGGAAAAATGTGTAATGAGAAGTATCCATCATTATAATATCACACAGAGTATTTTCACTGCCCTAAAAGTCCTCTGTGCATCACCTACTCTTCTACCCCTCTCCCTGAATCCTGGTAACCACTTACCTTTTGCTATCTCTATGGCTTTGTTTTTTCTAGAATGCCATACGATTGGAATTATATACTATGTAGACTTTTCAGATCATTTCTTTTTCTTTTTTCAATAGTAACATGCATTCAGGATCTTCCATGACTTTTCATGGCTTGATAAATTTTATAGCTCTAAAAATATTCCACTGTCTAGACGTATCACATTTTATATATCTATTCAGCTACTCAAGGACACTCTTGAGAGTCCCATGGACTGCAAGGAGATCCAACCCGTCAATTCTAAAGGAGATCAGTCCTGGGTGTTCTTTGGAAGGAATGATGCTAAAGCTGAAACTCCAGAACTTTGGCCACCTCATGCGAAGAGTTGACTCATTGGAAAAGACTCTCACGCTGGGAGGGACTGGGGGCAGGAGGAGAAGGGGACAACAGAGGATGAGATGGCTGGATGGCATCACTGACTCGATGGATGTGAGTCTGAGTGAACTCTGGGAGTTGGTGATGGACAGGGTGGCCTGGCATGCTGCAATTCATGGGGTCGCCAAGAGTTGGACACAACTGAGTGACTGAACTGAACTGAACTGAAGGACATCTTAGCTGTTTCCAAGTTTTGGCAATTATAAAGTTGACATAAACATCATGTGCATGTTTTTGTGTGGACATAAGTTTTCAACTCCTTTGGGTGAATACCAAGGACTGTCATTGCTGGAATTGTATGATAAGAGTATGTATTGTTTTGTAAGAAACCACTAAAATGTTTTCCAGAATGGTTGTAACATTTTACATTCCTGCCAGCAGCACGGGCGAGAATATGTTACTCTACCATCTGGCTAGCATTTGGTGTTGCAGTGTTCCAGATTTTGGCCAAGGATGGCTAGTGTTTAGTAATACTTCATTGTTGCTTTAATTTGCATTTCCTTGATGAAATATAAAGTAAGGATTTTTTCATATGCTTATTTGCCATCTGTGTATCTTCTTTCCTGACATGTCTGTTAAGGCCTTTGGTTCATTTTTTTTTTTTTTTTAAATTAGCTTGTTAGTTTTCTTATTGTTGATTTTTAAAAGTTATTTGTATATTTTGGAGGACTGTTCTTTATCATATATGTCTTTTATAAATATCTTCTCCAAGTCTGTAGCTTGTTTTCTCATTATCTTGACATTGTTTTGTAGAGTATATGTTGTTAGTTTTAATTAAGCTAACTTATCAGAAGTTTTGCAGTTTTTTAGTCTTTAGATCTGTTATCCATTTCAAGTTAATTGTAAAAGTGTAAAATCTATGTCTAGATTTTTTTTTTTTTTTGCATGTGGATATCCAGTTGTTTCAGTTCCATTTGTTGAAAAAACTATTTTGGCTCCATTTTTCTTTTGTGTTTGTCCTTTGTCAAAGATCAGAATTCCTAGTTCTTTTCCTAGAGGGATTGTATTCAAAACCAAGATGTCTCAGGTCTGGGTATGTTCATTGCTACTGGGTTGTCAAGACCACTGGGAATACATACCTAGGAATATTCATATATATGTATATACATGTATGAATATATACACCATTCTTTCTTGAATTATTTCTCTATACCTCTATTTCTGAATCTATTTATGCATATATATAATATATATGTAGAGGCATATTTTTTTCCATACAGATGTTTCCAATTCTAATCTCTTACCTCAGGTTTCATTTTAGCCTCTACTTCTTATTTATCTATAACTTCCCTCTCTGACAGTAACATGTTTAGCTCCCACCTTCTACCACCCATTAGCTTGTTAGTTCATTCTCGGTATACCTCTAAAGCATGTTCAGAATTGCAAACTCAAATCCCTGTGAGAAATTTATCAGTTAAACTACAGTGCTTTGTGCCATTCCTTTTGTCTTTACTTTTAAAATTTCCCTCCAAAGCACTATTGTCGAAAGTTACCTAGATCAACTCCTTCTTCTTCCCCACTGGTTTACAGCTTATTGCATGAACAACTTCATCTATCACAAAGCATTTTCTTTAATTATGAGAAAGCTTGCATCTGATTCCTTCAAACATAAACACATTGGAAAAAAAAAGTATATTAACCTAGAGGGCTTCAATATCATTGTTCTATTTTCCAGGTGAGAATGAAATAATTTTCATCAAAGCACATGACTTCAAGCATAACAGTTGGTACTATGTGGTTCGAGTAGTGACTAATTTTTACACTAGAGAATCAGTGACAGTCATAGCCAAATAAGGCTAAGCTATACATGTCCTGATTCAGTTTGCATGTTCTTTTTCCTTAAGAATGTGGTCTTCAATCATCCACTTCCATTCTTCTATCATCTGGTTCCAAACTGCATTGGAAGAGTTAATACCATATTCTAGAATTTTTATTCTATTGCACACAATATTACTTTCTTTAAGAAACCCCTGAGTTCTCAATCAACATTGTGTCATATGGATGTACAATTGATTGATTATTACATAATGATATAATTATACTTCTTTCATACTGTTACAATTTTGTCATTCCACAAATATTGGTAAATTATCTATGAAGTGCAATGCTGGGTTATATTAGTTTTCTACTTCTGTGCAGCAAATTATTTACTACAAGTTTAGTAGCTTAAAAGAATACCTAAATTTCTTATAGCTTCTGTGAGGCAGATCTTTTTCTCAGGGTTTCACAAGCCTACATGAAGTTGTCATTTGGCAGCTTTCTCATCTGGAGACTCAACAAGGGATCACCCTACTTCCAAGCTCATACAGGGAGTTGGCTGAATTTGTTTCCTTGTGGCTGTATGAAGGAGTGCCCTAATTTTTTATTGGTTGTTGACCTGAGTTCACTCTCAGATCCCAGAGGCACCTCTATATTGTCTTACATCATAGTTCTCCTCATAGGCAGCTTCATTCTTCAAGACCAGCTAGAGGATCCCTTCCTCCATGCTGCTAAGACTGAGTCTTATAGAATATAAAATGATCATAAGATTGACATCCATACCTTTGCCATATACTATTGTTAGGAAGAAACAATAAGCTGTGTTGCTAATTAATGTAACTCAGGCAAAATGTGACTCATGGGGGAAATCAAGTTAGGGTGTATCTACCTCATAGGTGTTGCAGATATTAGGGTAAATATAAAACATAAGTTTCCAATACTTGTAAGTTTTGTATCCTGTGTGGCAGCACATAACAAGAAAGAGGACATAACAATAATTACAGCTATCTATGTGTTATATAGTAGAAATAATAAATAGACTAAGAAAGAGATTCATGTAGAGGAAAGCCTATTTAAGATGGACTAGTATGGAATAGTGTTTGGAGGCCAGACATCTCTCTGAAGACCAAGACCAAAAGGATGAAGAGCTAGCTGTGAGAAGAATGAGAAAGTAGGAAGGGGCAGACTGTTTCATACAGAGGAAATGGTGATCATAGAAGCAGGGGGAAAAAAAATGACTTGCTTCAAAAGCTGCAATAGAAATGTGCAATGTAAGTATAATTAAAAAGGGGCATGAATATGTATAGACTCTTCATAGATTTTTAGGCTAAACAAGGAACAAATGTTTCATTTTAAGAGCAAAGGGCATTAGTGCAAAAAAAGTGGTATGATTTGACTCATAATTGAATAATCTTACTCTTTTAAATAAATAAGAAATAGTTGGAGACTGGATGGAGGATGATCAATGAAAAGGTTATTGCTTTTACTTCAGTTCAGTTGCTCAGTCGTGTCCAACTCTTTGTGATTCCATGAACCGCAGTACACCAGGCCTCCCTGTCCATCACCAACTCCCGGAGTCCACCCAAACCCATGTCCATCGAGTCAGTGATGCTATCCACCATCTCATCCTGTCATCCCCTTATCCTGTCCTCAATCTTTCTCAGCATCAGGGTTTTTTCAAATGAGTCAGCTCTTAGCATCAGGTGGCCAAGGTATTGGAGTTTCAGCTTCAACATCAGTCCTTCCAATGAACACCCAGGACTGATCTCCTTTAGGATGGACTTCTTGGACCTCCTTGCAGTCCAAGGGACTCTCAAGAGTCTTACCCAACACCACAGTTCAAAAGTATCAATTCTTCAGTGCTCAGCTTTCTTTACAGTCCAACTCTCACATTCATACATGACCACTGGAAAAACCATAGCCTTGACTAGATGGACCTTTGTTGGCAAAGTAATGTCTCTGCTTTTGAATATGCTATCTAGGTTGGTTATAACTTTCCTTCCAGGAAGTAAGCGTCTTTTAATTTCATGGCTGCAATCACCATCTGCAGTGACTTTGGAGCCCAGAAAAATAAAGTCAGCCATGGTTTCCACTGTTTCCCCATTATTTCCCATGAAGTGATGGGACCAGATGCCATGATCTTCATTTTCTGAATGTTGAGTTTTAAGCCAACTTTTTCACTCTGCTCTTTCACTTTTATCAAGAGGCTCTCTAGTTCTTCTTCACTTTCTGCCATAAGGGTGGTGTCATCTGCATATCTGAGGTTATTGATATTTATCCCGGCAATCTTGATTCCAGCTTGTGCTTCTTCCAGCCCAGCGTTTCTCATGATGTATTCTGTATATAAGTTAAATAAACAGGGTGACAATATACAGCCTTGACATACTCCTTTTCCTATTTGGAACCAGTCTGTTGTTCCATGTCCAGTTCTAACTGTTGCTTTCTGACCTGCATACAGGTTTCTCAAGAGGCAGGTCATGTGGTCTGGTATTCCCATATCTTTCAGAATTTTCCACTGTTTATTGTGATCCACACAGTCAAAGGCTTTGGCATAGTCAAGAAAGCAGAAATAGATGTTTTTCTGGAACTCTCTTGCTTTTTTGATGATCTAGACGAAGTTGACAATTTGATCTCTGGTTCCTCTGCCTTTACTAAAACCAGCTTGAACATCTGGAAGTTCATGGTTCACATATTCCTGAAGTCTGGCTTGGAGAATTTTAAGCATTACTTTACTAGCGTGTGAGATGAGTGCAATTGTGTGGTAGTTTGAGCATTCTTTGGCATTGCCTTTCTTTGGGACTGGGATGAAAACTGACCTTTTCCAGTCCTGTGGCCACTGCTGAGTTTTCCAGATTTGCTGGCATATTGAGTGCAGCACTTTCACAGCATCATCTTTCAGGATTTGAAATAGCTCAACTGGAATTCCATCACCTCCACTATCTTTGTTCATTGTGATGCTTCCTAAGGCCCACTTGACTTCACATTCAAATATATCTGGCTGTAGGTCAGTGGTCACACCATCATGATTATCTAGGTCGTGAAGATGTTTTTTGTACAGTTCTTCTGTGTATTCTTGCCACCTCTTCTTAGAATCTTCTGCATCTGTTAGGTCCATACAATTTCTGTCCTTTATTGAGCCCATCTTTGCTTTATCACAGGCTAAAAACAGATGAGGCTTGGCCAATATTGGTGACAGAGGACAAAAGTGAGGTGAATGAGCCAAAATATATTCTTGTGGTAGAATATATGGACTTGGTTTTCATATTGAGATTGTGATACAGAAATTAAATATTGAATGCCCACAGAACTCAGAAGAAATATCAATCATATTGAAAGCCATGGGAAAAGTTAATATTAGTTGGTGAATTTTTTCATGTGATGAAATAGGTCCAGTATCCTAATAATAAATTTGTAGTGGATTAAGAGGATATAGCAGTGGGATATGAATAACAATGACTAGTGGAAGAGACAAAACAAAAGAAAATAAGGGATCATGAAAGACAAAGAGAAGGTAAATTTTCCTTCTGAAGAAAGGAACCACCTGTAGCAGCTTCAGCTGGAATCTGCATAACGTGAAGACAGACAGTAAATTCTATGAAAATTATTAATAATGCTGACAGGAGCAGAACTGGAAGTGGAAGATTGATATCAATGCACTAATATAAGCAGAAGGCAGATTGAAGTTGATTGACAAGTGAATTGGACATGAAGATTGCATATGATATTTTACTATGAAAAAAAGCAAAGAATAGAAATGAACTTAAAGAAAAATAATGAACACTAAAGGTTTTCTCATGAAATAAAACTGTAGAGCATTTCACATTGTGTCTGAGCCATTGCTAAGTCACTTCAGTCGTGCCCGACTCTGCGACCCCATAGACAGCAGCCCACCAGGCTCCCCGTCCCTGGGATTCTCCAGGCAAGAACACTGGAGTGGGTTGCCATTTCCTTCATTAGTGGCTAAAAAATGTGAGTTCCTTTCTTGTCTTTAATGGATATTTGTATAAAGTGTGTATAAAAAGGAACTAGAATGTTTTTGTCCCTTCAGTAGAAAAATGTCTAGATTGAATGCTCCTTGAAACAAACGTCTTCTACCCACTTACTTTACATTTCTCCCCATGTCATGCATAAAACTACATGCCTAATCATTGCAATATTACAGTAGTTTAAAAATTTCAAAACTACACAAGTTTTTGAGAACTGACAAAGAGATGATACTAAAAGATATTTTCCAATGATAACTTCCTTGATATCTTACCTCTCTCTTTTACCTATTTTATGTTACTTTCTTTATTCACCAATGCAGTTTGGAGAGACATCCCATTAAGTCCAAGTTAAATCTTGCTGCTGCTGCTGCTGCTGCTAAGTCACTTCAGTGGTGTCTGACTCTTCGCGATCCCATGGACTGCAGCCTACCAGGCTCCTCTGTCCATGGGATTTTCCAGTAAGAGTACTGGAATGGGTTGCCATTGCCTTCAAGTTAAATCTTAACTTACACTAAATCTAATCCTGGAAAAATCAATTAAATTCTCTGGACCTCAGTGTACTTATATGAAAAATGCAGGCTGTGATCTGATATTTTTAAGTTCTTTTCAAGTTTTCAAAGGCCATGATTTTACTGTTTGAACTGACTCCTCTGGAAGAAATAAAATAAAGAAAATAGAAGGATGATAAACCTATTTTTATTATACCTATTTTCATTGCTCTATGATATTATTTATATAAGAAGAAAATAATTTTTAAAATTTTTAATATAAATTTATTTATTTTAATTGGAGGTTAATTACTTTACAATATTGTATTGGTTTTGCCATTTACAACAACATGAATCTGCCACAGGTATACACATGTTCCCCATCCTGAACCCTCCTTCCTCCTCCCTCCCCATACCATCCCTCTGGGTCATCCCAGTGCATCAACCCCAAGCATCCAGTATCATGCATCGAACCTGGACTGGCAATTCATTTCATATATGATATTATACATGTTTCAATGCCATTCTCCCTAATCATCCCACCCTCTCCCTCTCCCACAGAGTCCAAAAGACTGTTCTATACATCTGTGTCTCTTTTGCTGTCTCGCTTACAGGGTTATCGTTACCATCTTTCTAAATTCCATATATATGCGTTAGTATACTGTATTGGTGTTTTTCTTCCTGGCTTACTTCATTCTGTATAATAGGCTCCAGTTTCATGCACCTCATTAGAACTGATTCAAATGTATTCTTTTTAATGGCTGAGTATATTAGAAAGCAGAGACATTACTTTGCGAACAAAGGTCCGTCTAGTCAAGGCTATGGTTTTTCCAGGAGTCATGTATGGATGTGAGAGTTGGACTATAAAGAAAGCTGAGCACAGAAGAATTGATGCTTTTGAACTGTGGTGTTGGAGAAGACTCTTGAGAATCCCTTGGACTTCAAGGAGATCCAACCAGTCCATCCTAAAGGAGATCAGTCCTGGGTGTTCACTGGAGGGACTGATGTTGAAGCTGAAACTCCAAAACTTTGGCCACCTGATGTGGAGAGCTGACTCATTGGAAAAGACCCTGATGCTGGGAAAGATTGAGAGCAGGAGGAGAAGGGGACGACCAAGGATGAGATGGCTGGATGGCATCACTGACTCTATGCACATGGGTTTGGGTGGACTCTGGGAGTTGGTGATGGACAGGGAGGCCTGGTGTGCTGCAGTTCATGGGGTCGCAAAGAGTCGGACACGACTGAGTGACTGAACTGAACTGAATACTCCATTGTGTATATATACCACAGCTTTCTTATCCATTCATCTGCTGATGGACATCTAGGTTGCTTCCATATCCTGGCTATTATAAACAGTGCTGCAATGAATATTGGGGTATTCCATCAAAAGACTAAAACCAAATGCATTTTATAGTGAACACTGAGGTTCTGCATTGTTTTAGTATGTGGGAGAGACTAGATTTTTCTTAGCCTACCACTTACTCAAAATCTACATATTTTCAGTTCTAGATTTAACAAAGACATATTGATTGAGATTGACAGAACATGGTAAAACAAGCCAACCAGTATTTTAAGAAGGCAAGCTGAATAAACTTGATCAGAATTTTGTTCCTCTTTCAATGAAATCAATATTTCATTCCTCACTATCATTTTAATTATCATTAGTCTCTCTTAATAATAGGTAAATTATTTTAAATTCTATTAACATAGTGAGCATCCAATTATCTTAACGAATAAATGTTTAAATGGATATGTAAGAAGATAGAAGAATGTATATAGACAAACAGAAGATCTGAGATCATCAAGTTAATACAGCATCTACTGCATTTAGTTAGGTCTTTTACGAATTATTATGACTCATGTACACATTCAATAAAAGAAATTTATTAGGCTGGTGCAAAAGTAATAGCAGTTTTAGACCCTGAATTTTAGATTATTATAACTAGGATGAAACATACAGAGAAGGCAATGGTACCCCACTCCAGTAATCTTGCCTAGAAAATCCCATGGATGGAGGAAGCTGGAAGGCTGCAGTCCATGGGGTCGCTGAGGGTCGGACACGACTGAGTGACTTCACTTTCACTTTTCAATTCCACGCATTGGAGAAGGAAATGGCAATGCACTCCAGTGTTCTTGCCTGGAGAATCCCAGGGACAGGGGAGCCTGGTGGGCTGCCATCTATGGGGTCGCACAGAGTCGGACATGACTGAAGTGACTTAAAAGCAGCAGCAGCAGGATGAAACACATCTTTATTAATCATCTTAGGAACCATTACAATCAACACTATTTTGTCAACAAAAAAGTTTTTTTTTTTTTTTCCTGTAGCATAAAAATATTCTTGGAAAATATTTTATACTTCTAGCTAATTGTGGAAGCATTTTCCCTGCAAAAAGTTGTTGAGATGCTTGAAGAAGTGGTAGTTGCCAGAGGTGAAGTGAATGTGCTAGATGAGGCAAAACTTTGTTGCCCAATTTGTTCAACTTTTGAAGCATTGGTTGTGCAACATCTTGTTGGGCATTGTCACAGAGAAACATTGGGCCCTCTCTGTTGATCAATGCTGGCTGCAGGCAATGCAGTTTTTAGTGTATCTCATCGATTTTTATGAAACCAAAAAAATAAATTAGTGGGGAATAAAAGTCATCTCAATGGGCAGAATTTTGAATTCTGGATGTAACTATCTACTTTGTCAATGTGGAGATGACTAGTGTTAGCAATATATAGGAGCTTCTCTGGTGGCTCAGATATCTGGCAAAGAATCTGCCTGCAATGCAGGAGACCTGGGTTTGATCTCTGGGTCAGGAAGATCCCCTGGAGAAGGGAATGGCAACCCACTCCAGTATTCTTGCCTGGAGAATCCCATGGACAGAGGAGTCTGGCAGGCTACGGACCATGGGACCACAGAGAGTCAGACATGACTGAACAACAGACACTTTCACTAACACTTTCAGAGATATATAATAAGAAATATCCAACAATTGTGCTAGTAGTCAAGGACAAAGAAAAAGAATACTAGACAACTGATGACAAAACTGCTTCATAAAGAGGAATGTGGGTGGGTCCTTGGAAGGGGTCCCTAGTTGAGGCTTTGTGTACCATATAAATACACACATAGGATTTTCCTAAAGAGCAGGGTGTTAATAATCATATGGACATCTTGCCCAGTTACCACCTAGTCTCCTTCATCCAGACTGCAGTGTTTGGTCAAAGTGCTCATATGAAGATCAGTCAGGGTGGCCGTAGGTAAAGGTTATGCCTATGACATAGTCCCTCAACACAACTCATTTGGTTTCAGAGGTGTTAAGTACTCAAGGGGCAAATAGCAGAAGCCTTTGAAAGTGAAAGTTGCTCAGTCATGTCTGACTCTTTGCGACTGTATGGACTATGCAGTCCATGTAATTCTCCAGGCCAAAATACTAGAGTGTGTAGCCTTTCCCTTCGCCAGGGGATCTTCCCAACCCAGGGATCAAACCCAGGTCTCCCACATTGCAGGCAGATTCTTTACCAGCTGAGCCACCAGGGAACCCCAAGAATTCTGAAGTGGACAGCCTATCCCTTCTCCATTGGGTCCTTCAGATCCAGGAATCGAGCCAGTCTCTCCTGAATTGCAGGTGGATTCTTTACCAACTTAGCTATCCAGAAAGCGCAGCAGAAGCCTTTACTGAACCATTAATATGGTACCATTATTTGGGCAAATAATTGGAAGGCTAATTATAGCAGAACATCTTAATCAGAAAGAAGGCATCAGTGTATTCTCAGTTTAATAAACTAGCTCGGGATATGAATTTTCTAATTTTCCCATGCAATGTCTTTTTCTACTTCATCCTCATTGAATTACTTGAGGATGTAGTATTTCTTATCCATGACCACAGTAAGGTAAACTACATTTTTCCATATCAAATAATTCATTTTATAGCAACAAAGTGATCAAAAAAGTAGAGCCAATGGGATTTTTTGAATCTTACCATGTGCCTCACTAGCCCAAAGCAGTTGGCTTGATAAAACGCTGAAATCACCTACTGGAAGCTTATTATTCATTAAAGTTACAGCACTGGTATATAGGAAATGTTCTTATTTCATGCTCTTTCACCTGAGCCAGAATATATTGGTACGGAAGAGAACAGGTTTCAGTGGAACTGTGTTTTTTTTTTTTTTTTCTCTCTCATATCAGCTTTCCACAAGTTTGCGTTTTGAACAGTTGTTTGCTTGAACTGCAAGTAAAGACTGCCACCTGGCCACTTAAGTCTTTTCATACTACTGAAACATGAGGTAAAGAAGATAATTCATGGCATAATTGATCCTGATTATAATGGAAAATCAGGGTATTACTACTTAAGATAACAAGGAAGCCTATGTATAATTCATAGAATTTTCTGAGGGTTTCTTTTAAATTTTTCAGTTCGGTAGTAAACATCAAAGAAAGCCTATCACAATTGGATGGAGGTAAGGTCATTAAGTTTTCAAATTCTTTACTCCACCAGAAGAAGAACCTCAGCTAGTTGAATTACTGACCAATGAAAAAGGTATATGGAGAGATTAGTGGCAAGTGGATTTGTGTATATCAGGTAAAGTCTCATGTTAAGTTAAAGAAACAAACATTTATGTAGATATGTTGGTTTTTTCTCCTTGATTGCTAATTTTCAATTTCTACCCAGCCATTTTTTCCTATTTCCTTTCCCCTATTATTTGCTACTGAGAACATTGATTGTGTTAAAATTTGGCATGCCATTTCTAGGTTATAGATTTTATAAGTAATAATTATCATACTTTAGTAAAATCCAAAACAAATCCATGATAGGAAAAAATCCCCATAAACACCTCTATACCTCCATGCCAGTTTAAGTTTTCAAGGACAATCTGATCTCAACATAGCTCATTTTATTCCCCTTTGCACTGACCCCATGATGTTTTATAAATTTGTCTCTAAGACTGACAAATCAATCCTGAATATTCATTGGAATGACTGATGCTGAAGCTGAAACCCCAATACTTTGGCCACCTGATGCAAACTAACTCATTTGAAAAGACCCTGATGCTGGGAAAGATTGAAGGCGGGAGGAGAAGGGGACGACAGAGGATGAGATGGTTGGATGGCATCACAGACTTAATGGAGATGAGTTTGAGTAAATTCTGGGAGTTGGTGATGGACAGAGAAGCCTGGCATTCTGCGGTCCGTGGGGTCACAGAGTCGGACAGGACTGAGCAACTGAACTGACTGGCTGACATGATTTGACAATTGGAATTGAATTACTCTACCAAAATTAAAAAAAAAAAAAAAAGGATTTTGCTGTTTTACAGTTACCTATCAGATCCAACTCTTTATTGCTTATCATAGTTGAAATGTTGTACTCAGCTTGGCTCCAGTCTCCCTTTCTAGCTTTCTTCCCATTACATGGCTTCTCACTGTCTATGGTAACATCATAGAACTACTGTTTATCATCCCAACACACCATTCACTATCATTTTCTGGCCCAAGCTCACAACCTCTCACTCCCTGCACAGCAAAATATCACTAAGTCCAGCCTTTCACTCATTAAATCCATGATATGAACTCCAGATCAGCTGTTATCTCTCAAAGGGGAACTACCTGAGCCCTTCAACAGAATAAAAAACACTCCTTCCTTTGTTCTCCCATAGCACATTTATTTCTGTAGAGCACTAATTATAAAAAGGTAGGGACTGAGAAGATGAATGCACATCTGCACCAGGGATTCACCTTAATTCACTATTATATTTTCATCATTTGACATATATGTAACATAGGCTGGCTGAATTAGTGAACTAATGTATGATTTTATGGAGTATCATAGCATTGTTGGTAGTCTAAGTATAGATAAATATCACACAGTAAAGTTAGTGATTAAGGGTAGTGAGACCTTTTGAAAATTACATAATTTAAATTATCCTCAATTTGCCTAACTGTGAAATGAGTTTAATAACTGAATGTACGTTATCAATTTCTAGTGAGGATGAAGTGAGAAAATCTGCACACGCTTCTGAGCAATGATCCTTCTATATCTAGTAATTTCTCAGTAAATATCAGCTATAAAGGTAATTGGGCTTCTCTGGTAGCTCAGTGGGTAAAGAACCTGCCTGCAGTGCAGAGGACCTGGGTTCTATCCCTGGGTCAGGAAGATGCCCTGGAGAAGGAAGTGGCAAACCACTCCAGTATCCTTGCCTGGACAATCCCACACAGAGAGGAGCCTGGCAGGCTGCAGTCCATGGGGTTGCAAAGAGTCGAGCATGACTGAGTGACTAACACACACAAACATAAGGGTAATTACACATATCCTGGAGCCACCTGTCTAGATGAAAGCCCCACTTTGTCCTTTACTAGCTGAATAACCCCAGGCAAGTCACTTATTCCCAGATCTTTCTCTCTGGTTTCATCAAGTTTTTGTGACATTAACACACACACAAGATGCTTAGAGAGTGCCTGAAAACAATAGATGTTAAATGATTAGCTCTTATGACACTACCTATGATAGATTAAGAAATCAGGTATAGTATAATCCACTACCATAACCTGCTTAAAAATTGTTTAGGGTTAGGTGATGGTACATTTTCTAATTTGAACTAACCATTAACAATTGGAAGTATGCATTTATTTCATGAATAACCCCCATTATGCTAATTAGACTTTAAAGTTTAAAATGTAATCATCTTGGAATCTATTAATATTTCATTAGAACTCAAATTAAAGAAAAACATGTAGTTAGCACTCGTAAGTATCAATCAGAACATTTCCCCTAAAATGATGCTTGTAGAGTAGAAATTCACACAAACACAAAGTCTCTGATCATAATGTTGATTATACATTGAGTTTTCTGCATATAGTGTATGAGATACACTTGTTATGAAGGCAGTCAGTTCGTATTTATTCAAGATCCCAAACAACAACAAAAAAAGTAGAACTGACAACATCTTTACTGTATCCAAATACCTCAGTCAGTGATAATACAACCACTCTAAGCAGTCTTTAATGGGTAGCTATCAATTCCTTTAACTTGATCTCTCTCTAGAAGATTTGAATAAAGCCTTTTGAAGGCACACTCCCTAAGGCAGGTGAATTAGTTACATGAAAAATGATCTAATATTGCCACAGCTAAAGCATAAGTCTCAGTTATCATGCCTAAAAAGCAAGCAAATAATAAAAGAAATCAGAACAAGAGAGAGAAAGGTTGCTTCAGAGATGGAGCTTACATGTTCAATAGCTCACATATTCCTCCATGATTCTTCTCCTGGGTTAGTTCTATATTTGGATTTATGATAAGGAGTCCAATATTCTAACATAGCAGCACTAAATGAGCATTATCACTGTGGATAGCTGTTGAGAATTCAAAAGAGTGGTCATTCACTGAAGTCCCTGAATAGTAAAGAGTATGCTCAAGAGTAAATGCATTAAGGCTCATTATTAAACATTTAGCTAATATCCTTTTTTAACCCAATAGTGCAAAGACTAACACAAAGGTATCCTCCTGATAACGTTAATTAAGTCATCCTCCTGAAGAGGCGCTATCCTCCACTTTAAATGTGAGAAAACTGTAAGATTATTAAGGCAAGTGATACATATAATACCATTTAGGGGATATAATTAGTGGCATCTGAACCATAACTGGGGCTTCCCTGGTGGCTCAGCGGTAATCTTCCTGCAATGCAGGAGCTACAGGAGACACAGGTTTGATCCCTGAGTCAGAAAGATCCCATTTAGAAGTGCATGGCAACCCACTCCAGTATTCTTTCCTGGAGAATACCATGGATAAAGGAGCCTGGTGGGCTACAGTCCATGGGGTCGCAAAGCATCGGACAAGACTGAAGCGACTTAGCATGCACGTGTGCAGTAGCCGTAACTGCTATTATTTCTTTTCTGTTGTTCAGGGGCTAAGTCATGTCTGACTCTGGGACTCCATGCACTGCAGCATGCCAGGCTCCTCTGTACTCCACTATCTGGAGGAGTTTGCTCAAATTCATTTTCATTGAGTCAGTGATGCTAACTAACCATCTCATCCTCTTCTGCCTCCTTCTCCTTTTGCCTTCAACCTTTCCCAGCATCAGCATGTTTTCCAATGAGTCAGCTCTTTGCATCAGTTGGCCAAAATATTGGAACTTCAGCTTCCCCATCTGTACTTCCAATGAATATTCAGGGTTGATTTCCTTTAGGATTGACTGGTTTGACCTCCTTGCAGTCCAAGGGAATCTCAAGAGTCTTCTCCAGCACCACAATTCAAAATCATAAGTTCTTCAGGGCTCAGCCTTCTTTATGGTCCAACTCCAACATCTGTACATGAATACTGGAAAAACCAAAGTTTTTATAATACAGCCCTTTGTTGGTGAAGTGATATCTCTGCTTTTTAATACACAGTCTGGGTTTGTCATCGGTTTTCTTCCAAGGAACAAGTATCTTTTAATTTCATGGCTGCAGTCACTGTCTGTAGTGATTTTGGAGCCCCAATATATAAAATACGTCACTGTTTCCATCTTACCTCTTCTATGCGATGCAGTGATGGGACCAGATGCAGTGATCTTCTTTTTCTTAATGTTGAGTTTCAAGCCAGCTTTTTCACTCTCCTCTTTTACCCTCATCAAGATGCTCTTTACTTTTTCTTCTCTTTCCACCATTAGAGTGGTAACATCTGCATAACTGAGATCGTTAATATTTCTCCTGGAAATCTTGATTCCAGCTTGTGCTTCATCCAGCCCTGCATTTCACATGATCTACTCTGCACAGAAGTTAAATAAGCAGTGTGACAATACACTGCCTTATTGTATTCCTTTCCCAATTTGGAACCAGTCAGTTGTTCCATGTCCCATTTTAACATTGCTTCTTTACCCGCATACAAGTTTCTCAGGAGACAGGTAAGATTGTCAGGTATTCCTATAGCTTCAACAGTTTTTCAAAGTTTGTTGTGATCCACACAGTCAAAGGCTTTAGTATAGTCAATGAAGCAGAAGTAGATGTTTTTCTAGAACTCCCTTGCTTTCTCCACAATCCAGTGAATATTGGTAATTGGATCTCTTGTTCCTCTGCCTCTTGGACAACTCAGCCAGTGCTTCACCCTCTGGAAGTTCTCAGTTGATGCAGTGCTGAAGCTTAGCTTGAAGGATTTGTAGCATAACCTTACCAATATTTGCAATGAGTGTAGTTGCACAGTAATATGAACATTCTTTGGCATTGTCCTTTTTGGGGATTGGAATAAAACTGACCCTTTTCAGTCCTGTTGCCACTGTTGAGTTTTCCAGATTGGGTCACATATTGAGTGTAGCACTTTCACAGCATACTATTTTCAGATATGAAATAGCTCAGCTGGAATTGCATCACCTCTACTAGCTTTGTTCTTAGTTATGCTTCGTTAGGATCACTTGACTTTACACTCCAGGATGTCTGGTTCTAGGTGAGTGGCCACACCATCATGGTTATTTGGGTCATGAAGACCTTTTTTGTATAGTTCTTCTGTGTATTCTTGCCACCTTTTCTTAATCTTTGCTGCTTCTGTTAGGTTGTTAACTTTCTATCCTTTATCATGCCTGTGCTTACACGAAATGTTCCCTTGATATTTCCAATTTTCTTGAAGAGATCTCTAGTCTTTCTATTGTTTTCCTCTATTTCTCTGCATTGCTCATGTAAGAAGGCCTTCTTATCTCTCCTTGCTCTTCTCTGGAGCTCTGCCTTCAGTTGGGTATATCTTTTCCATTTTCCCTTGCTTTGACTTCTCTTTCCTCGGCTATTTGGAAAGATTCCTCAGACAACCATTTTCCCTTTTTGCATTTCTTTTTCTTGGGGATGGTTTTGATCACTGCCTCCTGTACAGTGTTATAAACTTAACGTTCATGATACTTCAGGCACTCCGTCTACCAGACCTAGTCTCTTGAATCTACTTGTCACCTCCATTGCATAATCATAAGGGATTTGATTTAGGTCAAATCTGAATGGCTTAGTGGTTTTCCCTACTTTCTTCAATTTAAGCTCCTTTGCAATAAGGAGCTCATGATCTGAGCCAGTCAAGGTCTTGTTTTTGCTGACTATATAGAACTTCTCCATCTTTGGCTGCAAAGAACATAATCAACCTGATTTCAGTATTGATCATCTGGTAAAGTCCATCTATAGAGTTGTCTTTTCAGTTGTTGGAAAAGGATGTTTGTTATGACAAGCATGTTCTCTTGACAAAACTCTGTTAACTTTTGCCCTGCTTCGTTTTGTACTCCAGGTCCAAGCCTGCCTATTATTCTTATGTTGTTGCTATTGTTTAGTTGCTAAGTTCTGTCCAACTCTTCTGTGACCCTGTGGACCATAGCCTGCTATGCTCTTTTATCCATGGGATTTTCCAGTCAAGAATATGTGACAAGCGCCCATTGGGAATAATCATTATAAAACAAATAGGCCTTTTTATTTTTTTCAAAATAGGTCCTAAACAATCAAAATTAATTGCTCATTTCTACTCTTCTCTTACTTTCTATATTTAAAATATATGTATATTTTAAAATTTATGCTTTATAGTGTGACAGTTAAGAGTCTTTACATCTCATTTAGAAGGAATGTCAGCAAGATGTTACATCTGTTGCTGGGAGGCCTGTGAAAGCCATGTGCAATTAAAGCTCCTAAGATCAAGAGGGTGTTTTACACTCTATAAACCAATTTTATATTCAATTTTATTTGCCAGTGTGAATGTGCATTTTAATATTTAGCTATAACTCCCCTGTTTCTAGTATGTCCATCTTTCAATATGTGAAAAGTGAAGTCCAGCAGCATTAGTAACAGCTGAAATGACAGACAATGCATCACTTCTGACCTGGAGGAGTGTTCTAGCTGTGTACTAAGGTATCTGAGGGCATACTGTAATTCATCCTTAGGGTCATTTTCCCTTGTAGTTTCACAGCATGCAACTTCTGCTTCAAATGAGGGAGGTGAATTATGTGTGGCATGGGTGGGAGGAATAGGAGGAAAGAAAATGGCATTTCTGTCTTCAAATCTGGTTTGATCTCCCTGACAGTTCAGCAGCCCTGTCAAAAACGACCTCAGTATATACAGCTTTGAAACAGGAAGGCGATGATGCAAGAAATAAGTCAACTGAAAAAGTCACTATCAGCTGAAAAGTAGTGTTTAGTCACTTCTTGGTTGAAGGTTGTCCAATGGAGGGAGTTCATGTATCTACCAAGGCTGTCTTTCATCTATTTGAGCTGGCTTTCATGGCTTCTGAGGAAAGCCATGAGACAGAAAACTGAAAGATACAGAAGATATTTGAGGTGAAATGTAAGCAGCATATTCGATAGAGCAATGTCACATACAAGTTTCAAGGAGTCATTCAAGGAGTCATCATCTTTAGAGTCCTTGCAAAGCATCATTGCTGAGATATTTAATGCTGAGTTCTTGAACAGTGTTTCTAGATTGATGGCATCTCCTGCTGTGGTTTTTCCACCCCTTGATCCTATTTTCTTAAAATTCATTCCAGTTTTTACTGATACACATTCTGTAATATTCTGCAAAATAGTTTCTCTAATATTGTTGTTGTTGTTCAGATGCTGTCATGTCTGACTCTGAAACCCCATGGATGCAGCATGCTAGGCTACTCTCTCCTCCACTGTCTTCCAGAATTTGCTCAAATTCATGTCCATTGAATCAGTGATGCTGTCAAACCATCTCATCCTCTGCTTCCCCTTTTATCTTTTGCCTTCAATCTTTCCCAGAATCAGGGACTTTCCCAATGAGTTAGCTCTTTTATTTTCTAATATTAAGGACCATAGTCTTCTGTTTGGGCTATGCTGAACCTTGACCAAAGTTATTGTTAGAGGTCATGAGGGGAGATATGGGTGAATTTGAGAATACATCATATCATCTTGCAAGATATCCAAATCAGTTGAAACCTTGGCATGAGCTCCAAGAAAGCAGAGCCTTATATTATTTAAAAGAGTGAAGGAGTTGCCTTTTCCACTCTGGAAGATTCAGGGTATTTCTCCTGTAAGCTGCCAACTCAGCTTTTGGCATCTCACTCCTTCCCTATCTAGTCCTAAGCAGTAAGGTCTTGTCATATCAGGTGAGTTATCCAGTTATAGTATCCTACTCAAAGGGTCTATTTTCTAGGGCCACAGCTAGTAGACACTGTTTTTATTTGGGTTTCCCTAAAAAAAAAAAATGCCTAAGACAAGGACTTCTGACCAAGTGGTTGCTTTGGTAAAATATTCCTGGAAGCAGAAGTGAGGGGTTTGAAAGGTAAGGGGTTTGAAGGTAAGATGAAAAACCAATAAATGCTAAGTTGTTGATTTGGTTACTTCTCTAGGAACTTATCCCACTAGAAACACCCTGAAGAACCTTGTCCCAGAATTGATTTTCTGAAAGGCCAGAGGCTGTGGCAGTCTCTTTGTGGAATGTGTAACACTAACTCCTGTTCCCCATTTGTTGAGTATAACTTATTGAAAATTCAATAACCGTGGGATTCTGTCACCTGTGTTGTGCAGGCTCATGGCTTTATAAAAAGCTCATCAGAACAGCAAGAAATGAGAGAGGAGGAGTGGAGTTAGGACATGAGAAATTGAGAGGGAAATTGGTGGAGTGCCTACATATTTTGAAAACCCATACAGGACATAGGGAAGTGTAGTATGGCCACATCTGCTAAAATGTGAATTTGGGAAAAGGTGATGCTGCTGCTGCTGCTAAGTCACTTCAGCCGTGTCCAACTCTGTGTGACCTCATAGATGGCAGCCCACCAGGCTCCCCTGTCCCTAGGATTCTCCAGGCAAGAACACTGGAGTGGGTTGCCATTTCCTTCTCCAATGCATGAAAGTGAAAAGTGAAAGTGAAGTCGCTCAGTTGTGTCCGACTCTAAGCGACCCCATGGACTGCAGCCTACTGGGCTCTTCCATCCATGGGACTTTCCAGGCAAGAGTACTGGAGTGGGGTGCCATTGCCTTCTCCATGAAGTCGCTCAGTTGTGTCCAAATCTTAGCGACCCCATGGACTGTAGCCCACCAGGCTCCTCCATCCATGGGATTTTCCTGGACAGATCTTATTTAGAAGTTTCCTAAAGTTCCCTACCTCTTTGGAAAGAGGTAGATAGAGCAATCATTGCTTAGAAGTGGTGACTGACACTGCTGCTGCTGCTGCTGCTGCTGCTAAGTTGCTTCAGTCGTGTCTGACTCTGTGCGACCCCATAGACGGCAGCCCACCAGGCTCCCCCGTCCCCAGGATTCTCCAGGCAAGAACACTGGAGTGGGTTGCCATTTCCCTCTCCAATGCATGAAAGTGAAAAGTGAAAGTGAAGTCGCTCAGCCGTGTCCGACTCTTCGCGATCCCATGGACTGCAGCCTACCAGGCTCTTCCGTCCATGTGATTTTCCAGGCAAGAGTACTGGAGAGGGGTGCCATTGACTGAAAGCAATGGAGACAGAATGTAACTAAAGACCGTTTGCTTCCTTCCCTTCACTGGGAAGAAAGTTATACAGAACAGAGGTTGCTTTCTGGAAGAATACCTTGAATTCAGTGGATTAATTTTGGGCTATCTGGTGGAAACAGCTGCAAAGAGAAACCAAGTTTTATCTCTGAAAAACATAAAAGCTACATTCCTCATACTCTGATGGATTGATAGTCATATCTACTTTATATCAGTGAATCCTTCTGAAATTTTAAAGAATCCTCTTACAGCACATAACAGCAATGCTGCCTGTTTAAAAACCCAGTACTGGAATTAAATGCACATCCCCTGGAAATAAGGACTATCACACTGTAAAAAATGTGATGTGCAGAGATGAGGTGCCCCCTGAGAATTCATTCTAAATATACAAGAAGACTGCGATGATGTTCAGTTTGCTGAAATACAAAAGAAAGCTTTAAATTTACATGTAGTTTCAGGTGGTCTATAAAAAAAGATTCAAATATGACTTTGTGTTTATTGAAAGGATTAAATCATCTGAGTTATAGAAAGGAATGATTGTGTTCCCTCCAAACTGACTGACTGTTTCCCCTGAATTTATATTTTAAGCTGAATCTCCAATGTGATAGAATTTGGAAGTAAGAACTTTAGGAGGTGATAAGAGGATGAGGATGGAGCCCTCATAAATGGGATATGTGCCCTTAAAAAGAAACCTCAATAAAACTTCTCCCCCATCCCCTTCTACCATAGTGGGAGAAGATAGCCCTCTATGAACCAGGAAGCAGTTTCTCACCAAATAACAAATCTGTCAATAACTTGATCTTGGATTTACCAGCCACCATAACTATGAGAAATAAACTTCTGTTTTTCATAAGCAACTCAGTCTATGGTACTATGTTACAACAATTGGTACTGGTAAGTGGAGAGGTGCTACTATAGCAAATATCTAGAAATATCTAGTTTTGAAAGTGGATAATGTGTAGAGGAGGTAAGAGCTTTGAGGTGCATGCTAGAAAAAGATCAGATTGCCATGGCTGGGCACTTGAAGACTACTCTGGTGAGGACTCAGAAAGTTAAGAGGAAAACCACAAAGAAAGCCTCAATCTTCTTAGAGAAAAGCTAAGTAATTATGAGCAGAATGTTATAAAGCAGAGATTTTAATAATCACTTTTTCTTTAAAAAAGAAGACAGTGTGAAAATTTTCATTAACTATGATTTGCTTATTTTATTCTGTCATAGAAAGTATTGTCCATATTATCAAATGTTGCAGAAAACTTGAGCAAGATAAAAGTTGAAAAAAAAATTATAGAAACTTCATTCAATCTAGGGAGAGTATGTAAATCTGGGACCATCACCAGTGAGCTGAACCTTGAACTGCTTGTTGTCCAGTTTCTCTCCAAAGCCTCACTGAAATCATCAACATTTTAATACAGCAAGCTGAGGAATATGCTGGTCACTCATTTTATAAAGCTAATCCATGTATCAAGTTTAAAATTGCAGGGTTTCATGGAAAGGATGTGACAGTTCCATCCCCACCTACTAACTGTAGAGAAGGTGATAATAACACCTATTTTACAGTCTGTCAGAAAGATTAGAGACAACGCATGTGGTATGCTGGTGCCATGTCTGACACACATGAGAGTTCAAAAAAAAAGGCACCATGACTTTTATCATTAGAAAATTATATCCTGGTCCTCAGTAGTTTAGTTTCCAGAGAATGCTTTTATTAAGCAATGTTTTATCAAGGATTTCATCTAGCACATAATAGAAATGATATTTTCTCCCCATGGAGAGTATCATCCATTTAGATGAAAATATATAAAAGTGTAATTGCAAGTGTCTGAAATAGGAGGTGCCAAGAACTACAAGTGCTTATAAAGAGAAGGACTAGTGTTTAGCATAGTTTCTTAAAAACTCTGCGTACACATTGTTATGTTCTTTGGAGTGAATAGACAATTCTGCTCATAGACAATTTATTTTCCATAGTCATTAATAACAGAAGAAAATCATTGTGACTATCAATATAAATAACTACTAGTAGTTGAAAGGAAAAAGGAAGGCACCCCTGAAGCAGCTACAGATTTGTCAGTAGGTCTTTTGCTTGGGTTTACTCTACATTCTCTTTTGCATGCTTAGGTATCCTAACATTATATTCACAAAATTAAATACTTTAAACATATCAAAGTAGGATAGAGCAGAGCATTCAGGGAAAAAAATTAAATAAATTAATCATAAATGTTCACTGCAGTATGATTAGATGGTCAGGAAGACTAAATAACCTAAGGAAAAAAATGCTTATTTGAGGGTTCATTTCAAAGCCCACCTTAAATGATATATATAAAGTACACTTATATTAAAAAACAGTATGAACTGTTCTTAAAATTAAATTTAGTTAATCTGCTCAACTCTTGAGAGTCCCTTGGACTGCAAGGAGATCCAACCAGTCAATCCTAAAGGAAATCAATTCTGAATATTCATTGGAAAGACTGATGCTGAAGTTCCCATACTTTGGCCACCTGATGCGAAGAGCTGACTTACTGGAAAAGACCCTGATGCTGGGAAAGATTGAAGGCAGGAGGTGAAGGGGACGACAGAGGATGAGATGGTTGGATGGCACCACCAACTCGATGGACATGAGTTTGGTCAAGTTCCAAGAGATGGTGAAAGACAGGTAAGCCTGGCTTGCTGCAGTCCACAGGGTTGCCAACAGTCAGACACAATTGAGTAACTGAACAACAACAGATCTGCTCAATAATTTTAAAATAAATTTGTATTACCTTCCCAATATTCTTAAATGGAAAAAGAAAACTTTGCCTCTTCTAAAATCTGCCACTGTTCTTTCTCACAATTTCTTTCTTCCTCTTAAAAAAAAAAAAAAAAGATAGGAACTTTTTCAGAAAATAAATAATCACCACAACAGAAGCAAGCCTAAGGTATTAGAATATTTAATGTCTCTACTCAGCTTTTTTTTTTCTTCACCAGATATAAGCAGTTCAGATGAGTTAAGAGCTGATTTTCAAAAAGAAATCTTAAATGCAACTGCTACTTTCCCAAAATACACACTAGTCAATCTAGATTTAAAGAAAAAAAAAATCAAGCACTTTTTTAAAAAGTCATTTTTATACTTTGCAGAGACCAATGTACCAAACAATAAACTAAATATATAGCACATGTAAGGCAGAAAAACGTCCACCATTGAAAAGTCTATTTTTTTTTTTACTATATAAAAAAAATCTATCCATTTTTCTTATCCAAGGCAATATATAGGGATCTGTTAGTGGCAGATTCTAGTATATTTTCTGTATATATATAAACTTCTATTATCTTCTGAAAGAGGTATTCTGTTAAGAATTTCTTTTTCACCTTGATAAAAACTTGTGAGGTATAACCAAGAAAACTTTCAAAGGACCCAAAGTTTAAATACAAAATTTAGTTTTTAAATAAAAACATGTATCTTACGTTCTGCATCCTCAACAATAGTTATTCCAGAATAATAAAATTTCCTGTCATCATCATCATCACTTTCTCTTTTGACACCCGGTATTTCTTAGAAATTTTTTCATAAGTTTCTTTTATGTTTTTAGCATCATTTCATTTGTTTTTGTTGAGAGCTTTTCATGTGTTTTCTCTTATAGATGTGCATGCAGTGCTATTCTAAGAAAAAAAAATACATGTAATTTATATTACAGTCTTTGAATACAATTGAAATAGCTAATTACACATATGTATATAATTAGTATAAAATACTAAGATAAAAATATTAATTAAAATGCTACTTGTGAATTTTTCTACTTATCTTGCATGTTATCAAAATGCTGCTTTTGCCTTCATTAAAGCTGAATTTGAAAATGAACAGACATTTCCCGATATTTTATTTGTGACAGTTTCTTGGGTTGACAGCTCATATTAAGAGAATTTCTCAAAACTTGTATTCAGTCCAGTTTATCTATATAACTTTACAGAAGTTAAAAACAACAAATTTGGTTAAGGATTAGAGGTCTAATTTTCAAAGGAAATTTTAAATGAAATCATTTGACAATTTTTTTCTCCTCAAATAGCTTGATTATTTGCAATATTCAGTACACAAGAATTATTTACATTTGAGCTGCATTATAATAAGCCATCATTTTAATAAACATTAATATTATCAATGCTTACTTAACTATTACAGTAAATGTTTCATTATGTTTAATTGCAGCTCCATAGTCATCTATACTAATGTATCAAGATAATAATAATTTTAATTAACCAATTAATTTTGCTTTATTTTATTAATATAGAGCATCATTGGTAGGAGAGAATGTCTAATAAGATTTCAGGAAATGTATTAGGGATGAAAAATATGTTGGAAATATTTTTGGAATGGCAATCCAAATATGTAGTTGATGTTTAATTGTGAAGAATAGTCTGAGACTAATCCCAGATGCCATATTCATAGTAATAAAGCTTCTCATTATGTATCTGTCATCTATTCTTTAGCTCACAGCCTAGAAGATAGATATTATAAAAAGAATATATAGTCTAGATATTAAATATGGTGTAGATTTTGCTGTTAATACAGCAGTCTGCTTAAATGAAAGAGTTAAAGTTAATGATTATGATTTAGCAAGGTTAATTATTCTTTATTGAAAAGTACTATACCATAATACACATTGTTCTTTTTATGAACCAGTTTTATGATTATAAGTAAGAGCTAAAGGGTATATAACTGTGTATTCCATCTTTTGTCACGGCATGTTGTAAAAGAGGAATAGCAATCACAGATGAAAACCATGTCCCTTATGTTTTTGAAGGAACTAATAGCACCCTTTGGAGTTGCTAATTGGCAAAAATCTGCAACCACAGGCTTTTGAGGTACGGTTACCATGGCAAATTTGCTTTGTAGTTGGCACTTGTGAATATTTGACTTAATTTTCTTTCCAAGTTTAGGGACTGGATGAAAAACATTGTCATTCTTTCACAGACAAGTCATTTGTAAGAAATCTGAAAAATGATTGTCATCACAGTAGTTTTGGGCATTCAGAGAAAGGACAAGTAAGCTTATCACAAAACATTTCTTCTAATGTTTGGTAGTTATTTTCTATTTATATTCTTCTTGGAGTATATGTGGTCCATAAAAAGATGAGTGGAAAATATTTAAAGTCATTCTGTATAATTGTATAAGGTGCAGCTATAGGTGATTCAAATTTCCTTTATTGTAAAAATGCTAAATATCTAGTTCAGAAATAGTGTTTAAAACTTAGAGTCAGTGTTTAACTATTGTGTATTTATATATAAAGGTAAATATTAAAATTTTCATCCTTATTAAGTTAAGATTACTTAGATTTACGTTTCAGCAGTAGAATACTAGTTCATTTCCTTCTTTAAACTTGTCTTTTTATAGGATATATTATGTGAAATATGTGAGAAAGTGTTCAAATCAGATAGATTTATATGTTTGAATAAGAAATCTACATTTACACCTGTAAAGTAATATATATTAAAAAAGAGATTTAATAAAATAGCAAGTAAAGAAAAAACTTAAGAGTGAACAAAATGCTATAATGCAGTAATTCTAGTGCAGTCTTAGTAAGTCAGTACAGTAAGTATATATTTGTATATTCTATTTCCTCCTTTACTTGCCTAGTAGCATTTTTCTGTTGTTTCTTGATACCAGCACCAAAATGATAATTCTAAATTTTATGCTAAGATGTATAAATGAATCAGATAAAAGGGATAGAAAACTGTGAAAATACATTAAGCAGAAGGCCATATTTGTATTAGGAAACATAAATATACGTTGGTGTAAAAGGGTTTCAGATTTTAAGATACTTTGTATCCATAGAGACATGTAGATGGTCTGATAATCATCAATTTTCTGCAAATTCTGAAACATTCATATAAATGGAATCAGTTGAGTTCAGTCACTCAGTCAGGTCCGAATCTTTGGGACCCCATGCACTGCCACACTCCAGGCTTCCTTATCCATCACAAACCCCTGGAACTTGCTCAAACTCATGTCCATTGAGTCACTGATGCCATCCAACCATCTCATCTTCTGTTGTCCCCTTCTCCTTCCGCCTTCAATTTTTCCCAAATTCAGCATCTTTTCCATTGAGTCAGTTCTTTGCAACAGGTGGCCAAAGTATTAGAGCTTCAACTTCAGCATCAGTCCTTCCAATGAATATTCGAGACTGATTTCCTTTAGGATGGACTGGTTGGATCTCCTTGCAGTCCAAGGGACTCTCAAGAGTCTTCTCCAACACCACAGTTCAAAAGCATCAATGCTTCAGCTCTCAGCTTACTTTATGGTCTCTCACATCCATACATGAATGCTGGAAAAACCATAGCTTTGACTAGACAGACCTATGTCAGCAAAATAATGTCTCTGCTTTTTCGTATGCTATCTAGGTTTGTCATAGCTTTTCTTCCAAGGAACAAGTGTTTTTTAATTTTATGGCTGCTGTGACCATCTGCAGTGATTGGAGCCCAAGAAAACAAAGTCTGTCACTCTTTCCATTGTTTCCCCATCTATTTGCCATGAAATGATCAGACTGGCTGCCATGATCTTAGCTTTAAATGTTGAGTTTTAATATGGCTTTTTCACTCTTCTCTTTCACTTTCATCAAGAGGCTCTTCTGTTCCTCTTCGCTTTGTATTTTCTTGGCAAAAATTTTTTTTTTTTTTAGTTTACTTTCTTTAAAACTGACTAGAACTGAGGAAATAGGATCTGATATTCATTATTGAAGTTAACTGTGTAAAAAGCAAAACTGAAATTATATCCTCTAACGTTTTAATTTTTTCTTGATTTTGTACAATGACTTAAATTATATGGTTTATTTTTTAAATAACATATATTAATATTCATTTTTTATTTTTAATAAAATTTAAAAAACAGTTGATTAAAGACAGTAATAATTATTGTATTAGAATTTCTAATCTGTAAACTATTTTTATAAATTTATTGAAGTTATGTTACAAATAAATGGAAAAAGTAAATTAGAAAAACTGTAAAAGGATTATATTTTAATAAAGATACTTTGAAAACAATAAAAATAATAATATAAACAGTTTATAACATTACCCTAAATGTCTTGAGAAACTGACAGGAAGTCCTGAATAAAATTAGTAATGATCATGAGTTTGTACACTTCACGAGAACGTGAAAAACTTGTTACTTGTATTTTATCCTTTCATGTATAGTCTAGTGTCTTCCTACTAGGTCTTCAGTAAATCTATTTAAAGTTAGTTGTTTTTTCTTTTTTTTAATAGCTTGGGTAATAACTTAAGGTTTATTTTTAAAGGAAATAACTATTAAAATATTTTTAGAGTATTTAAAGTCATATACTATAAGAGTGTATTAAAAGGCAGAGACATGTTGCCAAGAAATGTCTATAGACAAAGCTATAGATTTTTTTAGTTTTCATGTATGAATGTAAGAGTTCCATCATAAAGAAAGCTGAGCTCTGAAGAATTGGTGCTTTTGAATTGTGATGCTAGAGAGAGGTTTGAGAGCCCGTTGGACAACAAGGAGATCCAACCAGTCCATCCTAAAGGAGATCAGTTCAGTTCAGTCACTCAGTTGTGTCCGACTCTTTGCGACCCCATGAATCGCAGCATGCCAGGCCTCCGTGTCCATCACCAACTCCCGGAGTTCACTCAGACTCATGTCCATCGAGTCAGTGATGCCATCCAGCCATCTCATCCTCTGTCATCCCCTTCTCCTCCTGCCCCCAATCTCTCCCAGCATCAGGGTCTTTTCCAATGAGTCAACTCTTCGCAGGAGGTGGCCAAAGTACTGGAGTTTCAGCTTTAGCATCATTCCTTCCAAAGAAATCCCAGGGCTGATCTCCTTCAGAATGCACTGGTTGGATCTCCTTGCAGTCCAAGGGACCCTCAAGAGTCTTCTCCAACACCACAGTTCAAAAGCATCAATTCTTCTGTGCTCAGCTTTCTTCACAGTCCAATTCTCACATCCATACATGAGCACTGGAAAAACCATAGCCTTGACTAGATGGACCTTTGTTGGCAAAGTAATGTCTCTGCTTTTAAATATCCTATCTAGGATGGTCATAACTTTTTCTTCCAAGGAGTAAGCGTCTTTTAATTTCATGGCTGCAGTCACCATCTGCAGTGATTTTGAAGCCCAAAAAAGTAAAGTCTGACAGTTTCCACTGTTTCCTCATCTATTTCCCATGGAATGATGGGACCAGATGCCATGATCTTCTTTTTCTGAATGTTGAGTTTTAAGCCAACTTTTTCACTCTCCTCTTTCACCTTCATCAAGAGGCTTTTTAGTTCCTCTTCACTTTCTGCCATAAGGGTGGTGTCATCTGCATATCTGAGATTATTGATATTCCTCCCGGCAATTTTGATTCCAGCTTGTGCGTCTTCCAGCCCAGAATTTCTCATGATGTACTCTGCATATAAGTTAAATAAGCAGGATGACAATATACAGCCTTGACATACTCCTTTTCCTATTTGGAACCAGTCTGTTGTTCCATGTCCACTTCTAACTGTTGCTTCCTGACCTGCATACAAATTTCTCAAGAGGCAGATCAGGTGGCATGGTATTCCCATCTCTTTCAGAATTTTCCACTGTTTATGGTGATCCACACAGTCAAAGACTTTGGCATAGTCAATAAAGCAGAAATAGATGTTTTTCTGAAATTATCTTGCTTTTTTGATGATCCAGTGGATGTTGGCAATTTGGTCTCTGGTTCCTCTGCCTTTTCTAAAACCAGCTTGAACATCTGGAAGTTCACAGTTCATGTATTGCTGATGCCTGGCTTGGAGAATTTTGAGCATTACTTTACTAACATGTGAGATGAGTGCAATTGTGCAGTAGTTTGAGCATTCTTTGGCATTGACTTTCTTTGGGATTGGAATGAAAACTGACCTTTTCCAGTCCTGTGGTGACTGCTGAGTTTTCCAAATTTGCTGGCATATTGAGTGCAGCACTTTCACAGCATCATCTTTCAGAATTTGAAATAGCTCAATTGGAATTCCATCACCTCTACTAGCTTTGTTCATAATGATGCTTTCTAAGGCCCACTTGACTTCACACTCCAGGATGTCTATCCTGAATATTCATTGGAAGGACTGATGCTAAACCTCTAATACTTTGGCCACCTGATACAAAGAGCTGATTTATTGGAAAAGACCCTGATGGTGGGTAAAATTAAGGGTAGGAGGATAAGGGGATAACATTGCTAAGTCAAGAACATGAGTTGAGCAAACTCCAGGAAATAGTGAAGGACTGATGCTGAAGCTGAAGCTCCAATACTTTGCCCACATGATGAGAAGAACTGACTCATTGGGAAAGACCCTGATCCTGGGAAAGATTGAAGGCAGGAGGAGAAGAGGACAAGATGATTGGATGGCATCACCGATCTTATGGACATGAGTCTGAGCAAACTCTAGGAAACAGTGAAGGACAGCGAAGCTTGGCATGCTGAAGTCCATGGGGTTGTAAAAGTGTCAAACATGATTTAGCAACTGAACAACAGTCTATAAGGGTATTGCTGAAAAATCAGTTCCTTCTTGAATGCCTTCATAATGTTTAAGAAAATAAGAGATTGAATCTGGGAGCTGTTGTTTCTGAAAATAATAAACTGGACATTTGCTTATTCTGCAATGCCTTTGAGGCTTAGGTTTCTTATCCATAATTTGAAAGAATAAATTATACTTAGAATACTGGATTGTTGTGAGGGTTAAATAAGTTAATAAGTCTAAAGAGGCTAAAGTTTAAATCTAGCTGAAAGCCAAATTTCAAAATGTTTGGCAAAGTCAAGGAACTATTAATTCATTTGCTGGACAATATTATTTTTTTCAAAATAAAATGGAATTATGTTTTACTTGAACAGTTCCAGAACATTCTATAAATTTATGGTTCATAGAATTTACAAGCATAGTTTTAAAGAGTTTAGCTATTTCTAAGTTTTTTGAAAAGTAAGTTGTAATAAAACTTTTACTATCAAGCGCATTTTTCTGTATGAACTATATTAACAGTATAGGCTCAAGGAATGTTATGGCAAAAATGAGACTAAGTAACATGTACTATAGCCCTGTGGTTTGCATTGAAGTTTACATTGATTTTTTTTTCTTTCTTTTTTTTTTTGTTTATTTTTTTTAATTTTACAATATTGTATTGGTTTTGCCATACATCAACATTTGATTTTTGATATATGATTCATTTAATCTTTACCACAGCAATCATGAATTAAAAACAATAGAAATTAGAATTCTGGGTCCTCAACTTTTTCTGTTTCCTAGGGTACGTGGGTGTCTTTGGGTATCTTGCTGAAGTCTTTTGACTGTAAATAAATTAAGAACAGTAAATTTTTTATATGTACATTAACATGTATTATTTATATTAAATATCTACAAGATAAATACAAACATTCACTGAATGGCGATTATATGTCCATTAATGAGTTTATTCCTGCTGCACCCTGGGGATGAGGAACCAACATTCTTTTGCTGGGTCTTGCTTCCGTTCCGCACGGTACTGCCTCTCCATCAATTCTTCTGGGCCTACAGACCTACAGAGTAGGCTCTCAAGGAGTTTGGATAGTCAGTAATAAACTTGGAGAGACGTTTTCTTTTCGTAGAAATATCACCTAAAAGGAGCCCAAGGCAGTGATACTCTCAGTGAATATATGTGCAAGTTTTATCTTCTTAAGCAACAGAGGCTTAGATAATAATATCGGCTTTTCTTCTAAAGAAATCTCCTAAAGATTTTTGTGGGGGATTTCAAAGTTAGATGTCCATAATAATACTATTGAAAGATCAATTCCTTACTTCAGGTTCCTTTATAACATTGAGCATATGAGGTTGAGATTGAGTTGGGGGCTAGTTTCCTGAAAATAAATCTTTCTCTTTAGAGTCTAGGCGTGTGTCCAGTGCATTTTACTCGGAAGCTTTAGCACTCCCTGAAGAAAAAGGTACTAAAGCCTTAATTTATGAACTAAGGTAAACATTCCTGGATCCCCATGTGGTTCAGTGGTAAAGAATCCATCCACCAATGCAAGAGACATGGCAGGAGCAGGGGGTTTGATCCTTGGGCTGGGAAGATCTCCTAGAGAAGGAACTGGCAATCCACTCCAGTACTCTTGCCTGGGAAATTCCATGGTCAGGAGTCTGGTGGGCTACAGTCCATAGGGTCACAAAAGAATCAGAAACAACTAAGTCAGTGACTAAGCAACAACAACAAAATCATTCCTCGTGTTTCCTCACCTTAGAATAAATGATTTTGATAATAGACAACCTCCAGGTCCTATACCAAATGACTTCTTTAGGGTACGTTTCACAGAATACGTCCAGCAATGTCTGCCTCTGAGCTTGACTTCACTTTCAGGGGAGACTTCAGTTTCCATAAGATATGTTAATGGTTGGGCCCATGACACAAATTTACCATATGTCTAGGCTTGTTTAAATTCACATATTCAAACTGGAAGTCAGATAATAAATGGCTTAATGATACATCAAAACCGTCTTTCTACCTCATGATTTTGTGTTTACATTGTATAGCACATTATTTTTTATATTTATCATTTATTTGTATGGGAAATATATGAATTTGACACATTTACTTTGTAAACGTGAGTGAATCTATAACAGAATATGGGCCAAAGACCCTCACCTTTCTAGATGACTGAACTGCAACTTTAAGCCACTAATAGCAATGGATCAAGTTGAATTTAGTGTTCAAGAGACTGAAAGCCACAAAACCACATCAAGTGCTATTGATTTCCCTTAAGTGCTGAAGCTTTTAAAGGAATCTTACAAAGAAATGTATTATATAGGAGTGCCATCAGTTTTGTTGAATTTTGAAAGTTGGATACAGTTTGGGAAAACTAAACAAACGAAGGGAATTTGGGGGTTAATAAAAGTCAAGTTTCCAGGGAATTGTTTGGTGGGAAAATGTAAAAATAGCATGACCATTCAGCCTTACTGCAGGGGAATGGGAGAAACCAGAGATTCTATTAGATGCTGTCATCAAGGATAACAGGAAAAGGCTAAGATAGCACATGAGCAGTCATGCTTCACTACTCTGCAAACACAGGGGATGTGGCTGGTTCACCAATCATGTTCATGTGCTCCAGAACAGCATCAGACATGTGCACGACAAAAGCATCACACACAAGGCTCTGCATTTACAAATACTGTCACCATGCTAAATGATCTGTTTCAACTTGCCATTATATAAGTTCCCTCTTTCCTGACAATTTACTCTATACATATCACCTAATACATTTCATGGAATATACATGTCCAAGACCAATAAGCAAATCATCTAAATGTAAATTCAAGATGCTTAAACTGTGATCTGATGATGCCTAAGGTTAAAATATATTTTACTTCAAGAATTCAAACTCAAGAAAACATTCACAGGAATCAAAGTGAGTTGTTACTGCCTTTCATTTGGCTTATATATATGTTTACAGTGCAAAGTTACAAAATAATGATGGACCCTAACACTAAAACAGATAAGCCTAGAATGAAAGCAAAACTAATTTTTCCTGGGCAAGGAGGAAATAGGAAATTTATCATTGAACCCATTCCTCTATTTAATTTTTGTGTATAGTAGATGATAACTGGAAACTTATTCTGGTCTTCTATCTTCTTATTTATAAACTGTTGATATTGAATACTTTTTGAATTTAAAAATTCAGATTTTTGAACCTTTTTCATAAAATAAATTTTGCTTGATTTTTCTCCTTGACTTGATTAAGCAAATTTACAGATATTACATTTTTATTTTAAATTAAAGGTTTGTGGAACTCTGCTTTGAACAAGTCTGTCTGCACTATTTTTCCAATAGCACTTGCTCACTTCATGTCTCTGTGTCACATTTTGGTAATTTTTGGAATACTGCAAACTTTTTCATAATTAGCATATTTGTTATGGTGCTCTGTAATCTGTGATCATGGAAGTCACTATTGCAACAAGATTATGACTTGACAAAGGCTTGGATGATGGCTAGCATTTTTTTTAGCAATAAAGCTAAATACCTTTTTCATTAAGGTATATGCATTATTTTTTTAGACATAATGCTATTGTACAGATAATAGATTAAGGCCTAGTATAAACTGACCTTTATATGTAATGGGAAACCATTACATAAAATTCATGTGACTCACTTGAATGCAGAGGTGTGGTGCCAAATCCACAATATCTCTGAGATATGCCATGGTTTCAGATCTGTGATAAATTCTCTGTAACATGTCAATTAAGAACTTAATGTTTTATTTTTCCTTAACAGGATATAGGGGGACTTGGAAAGGAAAATAGGACACACTTTCACCTTTTTACATTATTGATCTTAAGATATCAAGATTCTTAAAATCTGACCACACTATCTGCAGGCATTTTTAGTCTTAAGTCTTAGACATCTTTATAAATACGGTTACCATATACATACAATACTTCAGGTGTAGCTCTAGTTATATGCATTGTTTCTGTGAAACTCAAATTTAACTGTATTTTTTATTTGCTAAAACTGATTACATTTTTATTAGTTTCATAGATCTATTGCTTTAGTCCATTCAGGCTGCTAAAACAAAATGCCATAGCCTGGGTAGCTTATAGAGAAAATAAATTTATTTGCCACAGTTCTGGAGGCTGGAAATTAGAGGTTAAATTGCCAACATGGTTGAGCTCTGTGCCTGTTGAGGGCACATGCTTGTTGGTTCATGGATGGCCATCTATCTGCTGTAACCTCACCTGACAGATTGGAGAAGGCAATGGCACCCCATTCCAGTACTCTTGCCTGGAAAATCCCATGGGCGCAGGAGCCTGGTAGGCTGCAGTCCATGGGGTCACGAAGAGTCGAACACGACTGAAGCGACTTAGCAGCAGCAGCACCTGACAGATGTGACCAGGGAGCTTTCTCAGGCCACATCTATAAGATCATTAATCCCATTCATGAAGGATCAGCCCTCATTACTTAATCCTTTCTGGCAGGCTCCACATCCTAATACCTTCACCTTGGGGATTAGGTTTCAGCATATGAATTTGGGGGAGACACATAATTTAGACAATAGCAGCTACCATAATAAAGTACCACAAACTAGATAATTAAGTAAAACAGCAGAAACATGAGAATTCCAGAGTCTGAAAATCTGGACTCAGAAGTCTGAAATCAAGGTGTACAGAGGGCCATGATCCCTCTGAAAACTGAAGTATTGCCCTTCTTGGCTCCTGGGGTTTGCTGGATATCTTCAGCATTTCTTGGCTTGCAGCTGCAACATTTCAGTCTCTTCTATGACACAACATGACTTTGTCCCTTTGTGTGTCTGTCTTTGTTTATCTTCTCCTTTTCTTATAAGTGTACTACCCTCCTCCAGTATGATTCTGTCTTATATAATTACATCTTTTTTTTAATTTAAATTTATTTATTTTAATTGGAGGCTAATTACTTTACAATATTGTATTGGTTCTGCCACACATCAACATGAATTCATCACCGGCGTACACATGTTCCCCATCCTGAACCCCCCTCCCACCGCCCTCCCTGTACCATCCCTCCAGGTCATATAAGAAATGAATCACCAGTCCAAGTTTGATACAGAATCCTTGGGGCTGGTGCACTGGGATATAATTACATCTTAAATGGCCCTATTCCAAGTACAATTGAACAACACAAGTACGAAATGTGAGGATCCACTTACATGAAGATTTATTTGACTAAATATGTACTACAGTACTACACTCTCCACAAATGGTTGAACCACTGGATGTGGAAACACAGATACAGACAGCTGACCTTAAAGTTATGTGTGGATTTTTGGCTGCACAGAGGGTAGGTGGCCTCAGTTCCACATTGTTCAAGTGTTAACTCTAAGGTCACATTATGATGTACTGAGAATTAAGACGTCAACATATCTTCTGAAGGGATACAATTCAATCCATGTAACTCTCTTTATAAAGTTATTTCTCTTTATAGAATAGAATGTGGTTAGTTATTTGGAATTAAGCAACAACAATCTGTTAGAAACAGCTCAGTCTCCACCTGTATACCAAGAGGGTAAATATGTAGGAGTTAGAGTGCTTCTGAATAGAAAATTGACTCATGCATTTTATTCAAAGTAATCAACATTACTTTTAAGGGATTCATTAACACTAGTTAGTATTTTTTAAATAAGGAAACACTTAATAAGTAAAGAAGTAAACATTTTTACTTTACCAATCTAAAGCTAAAAAGATTGGGTGGTTTCATTGATTTCTACATCATTTTGTTAATCATAACTTTCATTTATTAAACAGTTATTGAGAGGTATATTTCAGGTATTGTGCTAAATAAAAAAGATGATGATATGGACACTATCTCTTACTTCTAGTCTGATGGGCAAAATAAATGGATAAATAGCAAATATGTAATAAATTAAATGTCATCACATATATATCAATACATCACAACAGGATTAACAGAAAAAAAAATAACTGTCCCCCCTTATTGTCCCCTCTTTCAGGGTGCCCTTCTTACAGCAACTCCCATCAAATTTTACTTCTGAGACTCAATTCTAAGTAAATAATTTAAAATATGGAAAATTCAAAAAGAATAAATATGCTTATTGCTGAGTTATTTATCACAGTGAAAAAATAGAAACAATCTGAAATAAGGGTATGCTTTAGTAAATATAAGACACTTGTTTTACTTTGAATAAACATAAAAGCATGGGTAAATTTAGATAATGATAGGACTACAATTTTAGTTTTACCTGAAAATCATGAATAATATGTTTCTTTTTATTTACTTTTCCAAAATTTCTATAGCATTTTATTATTATTTACATGGTTAGAAAAAAACATGTTCAGTTAGAAATTTTACAGGTATACAAATTTTATAACCAAAATATTGCAAAAATGCAGTTTGTATATAAATATTTGTTGTAAATAGTATATTTGAAATAAAGTACTAAAGCCTTTGAGAAATAACACTGTATTTATAATATTTCATCTTCTTTGGAACCAGGTATTTTGGATATTCTAGCAGTGTATTTAATGAAAGAAAAATGTATCCTAAATAAAGATGATCTTTCCTTGCAGAGAGCAGGAATAGCATATATCAGTGCAAAGCAATTCACTAATGGAATTTTCCCATTATAAATGGGAAAAACTTAAACTATTTCTAAATCATCTTTGCATTAACTAAATAGCATTTAGATTTTTCCACTCAATATTCCTTTCATTATGAATATAACTTAAGAGAGAAAGGTGAACTGTGATGCCAATAGGATAAATGTTTAAGGTTAATATGTCACTTTGTGTATTTATCCCTATCATTCTTGATCTTTTGTATAAGATTCACTGTGCTGATGTCTGTCCGTCTTGAAATGCCATTTTTCTCAACGTCTTTATAATGCAGTTGACAGGAGCATAGCATTTTTTTAACACCAAGAATACTTAATAGTATCCCTTTGTGTGATACTATTAAAATATGCTAACCAAGGTAAACTTGAGGAAGAATACAAAGACACTTTGAAAGATTATGATCTATGATGATTCACAGCTTTAGAGTTGGTTTAATTGAATTAATTGTCTCAGAAGAAGAATCTGAGGAATAAAGAACACAATGACTGAATGTTTTCATGGAAAAAAATTGACCTTTTCAATATTAGTGCCTTGATTCATAGAGTATTCTTTCTCCCACAACAAAAGAATCTTACAAGGAAAAGGTAGAAGTGGTATTTGAAAAGAGAGAAAAATCTCTGCAAAAATGGAAACTCCCACATATAATGGGAATCAGAAAATTACTAGCATATACATTTGTGTGCAATAAAAATTTTAATGTATATATGCATCTTTAAAATTAATATTACATTATATTGTATTCTTTTTCTTAATTTATACTAATTAATTTACAATAAGATGAACAGAGAAGGGCTTTATTCAGTGATATCACTGTTCTAAAAAAGAAATTAATTTTTTCCTTTCCTTCTGTTTTGTAATTCTAAGTAACTGTTTTATGAATTTATATTTTTTAACTCAGTTACCTTAATCTATATCTTCATAAAATACATTCCATATGTAATCATAAGACAGAAATTAAACACCACACCACATGAATGTTGACAAGAAGATATTCAGAAGAAAGATTTATTCTAGCTTAACTGAGCAGGGAAGGCTACACAAAAGAGGTGACAATCAAGTTGAGTGAAATAGCTTGTAATTTCAAAAACACACCATGCATTTTTATAACTCCTAAACTTGACAATGGCTATTAGATCCTGAAATTCCTAACTTCCAGTGTCTTGTATTCTAGTCAAACTTCTATTTCTAATTCACAACCTCAGCTGTCATCTCTGTGACGGTTTTTCTAACCTTTTCAAATCAAATTAAGAATTCATCCTTCTAATGTTTCCTTACTGATTACCCACAGTAGCTCCTAAACAGAATTTACTATATGTGTGGTAATATTTTATGCTTGTGTCCATGACAGGATGAATTCTTTTTGTCAGGGTTAATATTCTTTGATATTATATTGTTAGTGATGTACAGTTGTTATTCAAATAAAACTGAAGGTTAAAAAAAAAAAGAAAATTCATGTAAAGACATTACCTTAAGATTTAACAAAGTACTTTATCCTGTTCTTGCTTTAAGTTTACAATGCTGTTCATCATATGGGCGAGAATTTTTATTCTGAAAAAATTTATTTTAACCATTTATGTTATATAAAGTAATCTGATTTGATAACAGTAAAAGGGTAATTTAAAACAAAGTACATTTGATCCAAGTGAGTAGACCTCTTAGTTGTGAAGATAGGAGAGTGTGAAGAGATAACAGTGGAAGTTTAGGACTAACATGTCCACACTGCTGTGCTTAAAATAAATAACCAAAAGAACCTATTGTATTAAAAAAAAATCGTTAGGGGACAAGAGAATGATATAGATGACATGAGATTGGCAATGTATTGATAATTCTTGAAGCTAACTGATGGACTTATGCGAATTTATTGTACTACTCCCACTTTTGTATATGTTTGAAATTTTCAAAAATAAAAATGTTTTGCTTTTTTTTTAAAAAAAGAGAGAAAAAAAAGAAGGCTCTTGAATGACAATATGGATTCTAATGCCTCTTGAATACAAACCGACAGGTAAGCTTTGATTTAGAATTGAAAACAGGGATGGTAACTGGAAATGAGCAATTAAAATTCACCTGGCATTTGGCATTTGCAATTAATGTTGATTTTTTTACTAAATAATAGCATCAAAAATAAAAATTGCAAAGAGTAAAATGTTCCTCTATGTAAGAATTCTTAACAATAGATGTTATTAAAAGCAAGCAGGTACTAAGATATCTCTAAAGATTATTATTTATAATGATAAACTGATTTTTTTTCTTAGCATTAGAGGAAGCACTCCCATATTTTGATATAATTATGCTATTAATAAATATTTTGATCCCAAACTTATCATCGGCATAAAGACCATTTGTTGTTTGCTAACAAGAAGGAATATTAAAATATTAAAATATTAATATCTTATGATGAAATGAATAAATGAGATGAAATAAGATACTCCATAAATTAAAGAAAAAGTACACAAAATGTCAGAAAGAAGAGAGAAATAAAGAAAAAAAAAACCTCTCATATTATAGATCAAATGCAGACAGAAATTATAATTCTCAGCATCTCAAGATTCTAGGCATCATACATCTAGATGCTTTTCTATCTGTTCTTCAGGCATAAATGAATTAAAAACAATAAAATATATTGATGCTGGTTTTGGGGAGGAGGCACTAGAAACTTTGCAAATAAATTCATTTCATAGCTCAAGCTTTCAGTACAAGTCAACTTTTACTTTGGGCTTCCCTCGTGGCTCAGTGGTAAAGAATCTGCTACAGTTAGGAGACACAGGAGATGTGGGCTCAATTCCTTCAATCTGGAAGATCCCCTGAAAGAGGAAATGGCACTCCAGTATTCTTGCCTGGAAAGTCCCACGGACAGAGGAGCCTGGTGAGCTACAGTCCGTGGGATCACAAAGAGTTGGATACAACTGAATGACTGAGCACACACGCTACAATTTTTACCCTACTGTTTATTAGAATGGTCTGATTAGTGGATTTTAACAATCAATTTGTCTTCAATACACTTAAGTCCAGGTATTGGACTCTGTAAAAATAAAGACATTGTCTACATAAGTTTTTTCGTTTTTTCAGCTATATTTTTCAAATTGTAGCTGCAGAATTTCTGACCAATTTTAAATATTTTTCTCTATAAGTTTATTGAACACCTAGTCCATTTCAAATGTGCTGTGCCAGATCATATGGATAGCAAACATGCATATCCAGTTTTCTTAGAAAACCACAACTTACTAAGTAAGAGATAAGCATAGCCTCAATTACTGCATATTGTGATAACTGAAAGTCAGAGCATCTTTTTCTTTCCTATGTACTAACTACTTAGAAATTAATCCAGCAGTTGGAGAAATATGAACACTCCAATCAGCAAATGCCTAATTTTCACCATGCAATATATATTTATCAAAGATGGGCACTGATTTTAATAGCCCTTAGAAGACTTGTTTTTAACAAAATAAGCTTTCTTTTATTACAGGCACATCTGTATTAGAGATACTTTGGGCCCAAGACCACTGCAAAAAGTAAATATTGCAATAGAGTCACAGAATTTTTTTTGTTTCCCAGTGCATATAAAGTTATGTCCATATTATACTATAATTTATTAAAAGTACAATAACATTATGTTTTAAAAAAATGTAATACCTTAACTTAAAAAATATTTTATTGTTAAAGAAATAGTAACAATCATCTGAGCTTTCAGTGAGTCATAATAGTTTTCAATAACCAAGCAACATCCAAGGTCACTGACCACAGACCACCATAACAAATATAACAATAATACAAGTTTGAAATATAGCAATAATAACCAAAATGTGGCAGAGACAAATGCTATTGGAAAAAATGGCACTAACAGACTTGCTCGATGTAGTTGCCATAAGCCTTCAATTTGTAAAAATCTCAGTATCTGTGAAGAGTAATAAAAATGAAGCACAATGAAATGGGGTTTGCCTGTACAACTACCAGGTGTTTATAGGTAGTGGTTTCTGATTTTGTTTGAATGGAAGCATTTTATTCTCTATGGAAAAGAAGAAAGTTTTCCTTTTATTCTTCCTTTGCTATTTTTCTATATTCTTCCTTTCTGTTTCCCAACTTTGTGTATCCCACCGTAGCTGATATGCTAAAACTTAAGACTTAGTTCATCTAATGAAAAATATTAATATTCAACATTTAACTTGTAGCAGGATAGAATATTTAGTTTGTAGAAACATCAATTTCATTAAGATTCTGATGAAAAAATCCCCGAGATCTTAGTAACAATTTTTTTATATCAGTTCAGTTCAGTTGCTCAGTAATGTCCGACTCTTTGTGACTCCATGAATGGCAGCACGCCAGGCCTCCCTGTCCATCACCAACTCCCGGAGTTCACTCAGACTCACGTCCATCGAGTCAGTGATGCCATCCAGCCATCTCACCCTCTTTCGTCCCTTTTCCTCCTGCCCCCAATCCCTCCCAGCATCAGAGTCTTTTCCAATGAGTCAACTCTTCGCATGAGGTGGCCAAAGTACTGGAGTTTCAGCTTTAGCATCATTCCTTCCAAAGAAATCCCAGGGCTGATCTCCTTCAGAATGGACTGCTTGGATCTCCTTGCAGTCCAAGGGACTCTCAAGACTCTTCTTCAACACCACAGTTCAAAAGCATCAATTCTTAGGTGCTCAGCCTTCTTCACAGTCCAACTCTCACATCCATACATGACCACTGGAAAAACCGTAGCCTTGACTAAACAGACCTTTGTTGGCAAAGTAATGTCTCGGCTTTTCAATATGCTATCTAGATTGGACATAACTTTCCTTCCAAGGAGTAAGCGTCTTTTAATTTCATGGCTGAAGTCACCATCTGCAGTGATTTTGGAGCCCAATAAAATAAAGTCTGACACTGTTTCCACTGTTTCCCCATCTATTTCCCATGAAGTGATGGGACCAGAGGCCATGATCTTGGTTTTCTTAATGTTGAGCTTTAAGCCAACTTTTTTGCTCTCCACTTTCACTTTCATTAAGAGGCTTTTGAGTTCCTCTTCACTTTCTGCCATAAGGGTGGTGTCATCTGCATATCTGAGGTTATTGATATTTCTCCCGGCCATCTTGATTCCAGCTTGTGTTTCTTCCAGTCCAGCATTTCTCATGATGTACTCTGCATATAAGTTAAATAAGCAGGGTGACAATATACAGCCTTGATGTACTCCTTTTCCTATTTGGAACCAGTCTGTTGTTCCATGTCCAGTTCTAACTGTACTTCCTGACCTGCATACAGATTTCTCAAGAGGCAGGTCAGGTGTTCTGGTATTCCCATCTCTTGAACAATTTTCCACTGTTTATTGTGATCCACACAGTCAAAGGCTTTGGCATAGTCAATAAAGCAGAAATACATGTTTTTCTGGAACTCTCTTGCTTTTTCCATGATCCAGCAGATGTTGGCAATTTGATCTCTGGTTTCTCTGCCTTTTCTAAAACCAGCTTGAACATCTTGAAGTTCACAGTTCATGTATTGCTGAAGCCTGGCTTGGAGAATTTTGAGCATTACTTTACTAGCGTGTGAGATGAGTGCAATTGTGCAGTAGTTTGAGCATTCTTTGGCATTACCTTTCTTTGGGATTGGAATGAAAACTGACCTTTTCCAGTCCTGTGGTGACTGCTGAGTTTTCCAAATTTGCTGGCATATTAAGTGCAGCACTTTCACAGCATCATCTTCCAGGATTTGAAATAGCTCAACTGGAATTCCATCACCTCCACTAGCTTTGTTCGTAGTGATGCTTTCTAAGGCCCACTTGACTTCACATTCCAGGATGTCTGGCTCTAGTGAGTGATCACACCATCGTGATTATCTTGGTCATGAAGATCTTTTTGTACAGTTCTTCTGTGTATTCTTGCCACCTCTTCTTAATATCTTCTGCTTCTGTTAGGTCCATACCATTTCTATCCCTTATCGAGCCCATCTTTGCATGAAATGTTCCCTTGGTATCTCTAATTTTCTTGAAGAGATCTTTAGTCTTTCCTATTCTGTTGTTTTTTATATCAGTGTATGTCATTTAGTTGCTCAGTCCTGTCTGACATTTGTGACCTCATGTACTATAGCGTCACAGGCTTCTCTGTCCATGGGATTTTCCAGGCAAGAATACTGGATGGGTTGCCATTTCCTCTTCAGAGAATCTTCTTGACCCAGAGATTGAAACTGTGTCTGTTGCGGATTCTTTACCATTAAGCCATCAAAGAAGCCTGCTATCAGTGTACAATTGTGTGCAAAGCAAATCTCTGTATAACTGGTAGCAATTTTTAATGGATCATTCCCTTGAGCCTTTTGTTTCTTAAAAGAAACCATCAGTTTCAATGAAATAGCAAAACCCTTAAAGCAAAGTTTTTCTATTTCTTTCTCTTTAACAAATTATCACAATTCACCGCCTGAATTGATAACATTTACCTGCAAAGTCATCCTCATTTTCATTTTAATCATAAATCTCACACATCTTTTTGGCCGAATAAGAACAAGGTAAATAAATTAAAGAATTTAAGTAACAGACAAAACAACCTATCGTTTTTGAATTATAATTCTACAAGTCATTTGTGGAAGGTATTATGAATCACTAGTTCTCAAGCTTATTTTCTCCAGTGTTAACAATTCTGGGTGAATTCTGCCTATCACATATTTTAGTCAATAACTGGGCCAAAACTCACAATTTTTACTTAATAAAAACACTCATTCCATGTTCAGTTTATGTTGTTAAGCTATTTAATTACTTGGCAGTTACTATTAAAATGGTAAGGTAATCTTCAAAATTCAAAGATCATTATTAAAATTTTCACTTGTAAGCTTCATAAGGAGTCATTCTTGTATATATTTTAAAATACAGTTTTAGCTTCTCAATCAAAAACATGAATCTTTTGAATAATGCAATGATCTTATTAAAAAGGTATCCTAAGTACTAGCAATTTAAAATGCCCTAAGAACATTTAGTTCTAGGTTCTCATGATACTTTTACTTCTGCAAAGAAGACTACAGGAAAGAAACATTATTTTAGATTTTTGAATACGCATGTATTTCAATAGGATGAATATATGACTAAGAATAAAGTAGATATGAAAAATGAAGGCTGTCTAAAGGCTCTTCTCCCTCAAAGGTATCAATATACCTTTGTTTGATGTCTCATTTAATACAAATCCAAAGGCTTTTCTTAGATTACATGTGAGAACAAATTAATGAATGTACTTTAGACCTTATAAGTTAAAATTAAAGTTTCTGAATTTTATGATGTAACGTTTAATATGTTAGCTATTAAAATTAATACTGCTTTTCATATTATCTTTCATATGTTACCAAATGTGTGATTTCCATCTATATCCAGATATTTTGCAGTATCAGTACTTGAAGTGTTATATAATTAAAATCTTTTTACAAATATATCTGCTATAATATGACTATACTCATATATTGGGATAAGTAATTAAACATTTCTAGTAAAAAGTTGAAACAATATCTGCAAGTCAACTTGTTGAATTTCACTTCAAAAGATTCAGATTGAATACACATTTCCTCCACAGTATATTTTTTTTATGTGAAGTCCATGGTGTTTTACCTCTCAGATGTTCCAGTATATTCTAAAATTTTTAATATTTATTTAGGGTAACACCATTTCATTCTAATCAAAACTCCTCATGAAACATGTCTAGAGGAGGTACAACTGGGAGAAAATGAGAAAGCGATATTTTATGTTAGCTACAAAACAATCAATAATATACTCAAATATACTCATTGTGCTAATTTTTAATATCAAATATATGCTTATATTAAAATATAAAGTTCAGAGAAGTTGAGTGTCAATGTTTTGTAAAATATGCTATGATATATGGTAAATAATACAAAATAGCATGAATATCTTAAAAAATCAAATATATAGGAGATATATAAATAGTTAAAGCAGTGTTCACATGTGATATTTTATTAAACACAAATACTGCATGGTAGTATTTGTTATCTATTATGTTTGCCACTAATCCTTTTCTAGACACAAAGTCACTAAAAATCAGAGGGATTAAGTAACAAGCCAGCAAACTATTGTTAATAGTATAATGCAATGAAGACAGAGAATTTTCATAAAGCACATATAGCTTTAAGACTCTATTTACTACCTACAAAATAAATTCCAGAAACACAAGTGTCTTAGTTGATTTTGTCCATTGGTAAGCATATGCCTTGAGCAGCCCAAACACTAGGGAAGTACTAAGAAGGCAGATGTTGAATGACTGTACCTGCGTTGGCTGGGCATGTTAATTGCTATCTCTTTGTATTGGGGTTATTAATGACTCCTACTGCATTGACTTGCTGTAAGAATTAAGTAAGGCAATATAGGAAATGCATCTAGAAACTGCTCTCTTAGTGGAGTTTAAAAAAAAAATTCATACATTGGTTCTGGGTATGTATTTCGATAGGCGATCCATGCTCTCATCTAAAGATACATTTGTTCTGGGTGTGTATTTTGATAGGAGATCCATGCTCTTATCTAAAGGCATTACTAAAAACTAAATTTGTGTGCCAGAATAGGTCAGAATAAGGTGATACATTTAAGCAGATTTTTTACTGAGAACCTTCAAATTATAAGAGAAAATGCCTTTCTTGCTTATGATATTTGATGGATCCTTTTGAAATTGATGAATATTAATGAGTTAACTATGTGAAGGGAATTGTTAACTTTTTACCATTATTAATTCTCCTCCTTTTGCAGTTTCTTGTGTCCACATTAAAAATGTAAAAAGAAAACTAGTGACATTAGTTCTAATATATTTTATTTAAACAAAAAATCCTACTTGCTATTTTAATATTTACTCAGCAAAATATCATCATGACATTTTATGGGTTTTTTTTGTATCTTAAATTTTCATCAAGAAATAAGTCATCTGTATTCAGATTTCATAAAATCTAGATGAAAAATTAGATTCACCTATTCAATATGTTCTAAACATACTTAAAAGTTTTTCAATAACTGAATAGAGCATCAGTCTTAAATTTAAATTACTTAAAATTAAATACAGGTTAATTGTACCACTCATATTTCAAGTGGCCTATCATTACATGTGGCTTGTGGTTATTACAAAGTATATCTGAAAATTGCTACTCTTTAGAAAATATTAGAAAATTAATAATATTAGAAAATATTACAAAGAGAGAAATTCTATCTCTATTGTGACATTTTAATAGAATTGTATTATTGATATTGTGACATCTTTTTAAAAATCTTGTATTCATTCAAAGTATGATTTTTAAACATCTGTTTTAAATTGTCTTGTTCTCTATTAATATCTATACAAATTTTAGATATTATACAAAGATATCTATACAAAGATAGATATTAATAGAGAACAAGACAGTTTAAAACAGATGTTTAAAAATCATACTTTGAATGAATATAAGATTTTAAAAAAGATGTCACAGTGTCAATAATACAATTCTATTAAAATGTCACTTAATAGAGAGAGAATTTCTCTATTTGTAATATTTTCTAATATTACTAAATTTTCTAATATTTTCTAAAGAGTAGCAATTTTCAGAGAAGGCAATGGCAACCCACTCCAGTACTCTTGCCTGGAAGATCCCATGGACAGAGGAGCCTGGTAGGCTGCAGTCCATGGGGTTGCGAAGAGTTGGACACAACTGAGCGACTTCACTTTCACTTTTCACTTTTATGCATTGGAGAAGGAAATGGCAACCCACTCCAGTGTTCTTGCCTGGAGAATCCCAGGGACGGTGGGGCCTGGTGGGCTGCCGTCTATGGGGTCTCACAGAGTCGGACACGACTGAAGCGACTTAGCAGCAGTAGCAGCAGCAGCAATTGTGCCTCAGCTGATTTATTCAGCCCAAAGCTTTGACTCCTCCAAATTATACGAAGGAAAATTTTTGATGATGATGTATAACTCATGCTTCCCCTAAGCTAATTTGTTGTATTTATTTTAATAGATGAATACAACATTTTTCATGTGTGTGAGTGTATTAGCAGGTACTTATTTTTAGGGCTCAAAAATGAAAAACTGAAAGACGTTAAAATATTACATAGCCACTACATTGTGAAATCAACATATTGCACAAGAAAATGTAGATTCATGTTTGATAACATCTTTTGTATTCAAAATTAAAGCTTATCTGTCTCTGCCATAATTTAGTAGCAAATGCTATAATAATTGATGGACATGGAAAAGTGAGCACATTTTTTAACCTGCCAAAAAGAAAAATGATGAAAGTTAATCTAGGAAGCACAACTAATTCACATTAATTATTTTAGACTTTGCCATTATTGATTATTGTGTTTATGGGTATCTGTGAATCTAGCGTTCAAGTGTCAAATTTGATGCTAAGCCAAGTTTGATCTCATTCTTTCTGTCTTTGCATGATAACATCCTAAGCATATTTGTTCTATTTTAACATCATAAAAACAGATGATAACTTTTGAAATTTGAGTGAGTAGAATATATAGTTATTGTTGATTGACAAGTGGAGGTTAGAATTGTAGCAAGCTTTCTTTATGATCTGGTGAATGTGTTCAAACATTGCCATCTGTTTTTGCTGGGAAACCAAGAACAATCCCTGAGCTACAAATTGATTCTGCTTGGTCACTCAGCTGGTGGAACACAGGAGTAATTTACAGACAGATGATTGTTCATTTACTTACAAATTTCCTCATCTTAGGCAAGTGAGCACTCTAAAGGCAATACAGCTACTCACAGATCAGTGTACACTCTGACGTTTCTTAAGTAATTCAGAATGGAACTCCGGAGTTAGTAACTTTCAGTAGGATCCAATTATATACTTTCACTTTTTATAAAAGTGTAAATGAGAATTTAAAGAGCAGTATGACTCTTAGGCAGAACAAAAAGTAGGGTGAAAACTATTACTTTTAAAAAATACAATTACAAAGATATTTATTTCAAAGATTATAATAGTTTGACAGCTAGTGTGACTACTTTTGGTGCTTGAAATGAACCATACCCTTCATTTAATCCCTTCATTTAATATTTCCTCCTGCTTCCTGAATCTTTCTTGGATTTTTCAAAAACCCCTAAAAACATAACACTGTCTATAATCAAAATCCATATTCTTTTTTTTTTTTTTTTTAAGGCTAGACAGTATCCTTTGGAAATGGTAAGTTAATTAAACAAGGAGGCCATTAAGCTGAAGTGGTTTTAATACCTTAGCAGCCTATGTAAGCAAATCCAAACCTAAGCATATAAATGCTTCAGGTAAATAAACAAAAACTAAGGACAATGAATCACAAACATCTGGCTAGACTTTCTCAAATAAGGCAACTGCTTAAGCTACAGCTAATCAATATCCTTTGCTTTTGTTTCTCATCTTCTCTAAAAAAGTCTTGCCCTTAGCTCCTATCAGTGGAGCTTACTTCTATTCACTTCTGGTTTGGTGCTACCCTACAGGAATTGATTTTTGCTCAAATAAACTTTTAAATCTTTAAATATACTCTCATTTATCTTTGAACAGGACTGAGGTATTTTGAAAAAATAATAATGTATTCATTCAATCTCCAACAGGTACTTCATAAATATTTGTCAAGTGAATGAAAAAATTGAATTTAATTAAGTTGATTATCTATAAATGTAAAATGTCTTTATTCAATAAGATTTTAATACTATAAAAAGCAAGAGATAATTTAGTAAAATATTTGCAATGTGTATTATAGGAATTTATTTTTTAAATCTGAGGATGTTTGCAAATTAATAAGAAAAAATCAACAATTCAATTGACAAAAAAGAACAAGAATATGGACAAAGATAATTTATGAATTATAACAGATAATAAATGTTTTCATCTTTATCAATAATCAAAAGAAAGGAGAAAGTAAAAGAGTAATTTGCATACAATTTCATTTAGTATATTTTGTAACAGGGAAAACAACAGTTTTCTTGTTTCTTTTGCAATCTGTGAGTTCTTTCCTCTCCAGCCAAAGACAACTTCTGCTCTCTTACCTCTATAGATTAAATCATATTTTCTATAATTAAAACATTATACCATACAGTATATTTTCTTTGACTTTCTGACTTCTTTTACTCAGCATAATAATTTTGAGGTTTTTTTTTTTTTCTTTTTACTTTATAGATTCACTTTTCTTATACAGTATACTGGGTCACAAAGAGTTAGACACGACTGAGTGACTGAACTGACTGATTGAACTGATACTGGTATATTTGTGTATATTATATGCCATGTTAATGTTCAAAACATTATTTGACATTACAATATATATGTATACACACACACACACACACACATACACACACATGAACTTGAAAGTGAAAGGCTCTCAGTGGTGTCCGACTCTGTGCAACTCCGTGGACTGTGGTCTGCCAGGCTCCTCTGTCTGTGGAAGTTTCCAGGCCAGAATACTGGGTGTGGGTAGCCGTTTCCTTCTCCAAGGGACCTTTCCAACCCAGGGAATGAACTTGGGTCTCCTGAACTGCAGGCAGATTCTTTACCATCTGAGCCACCAGGGAAGCCCACACATATATATATATCTAAATTCATGTTCTTAGAGATCTCTTAGTACCCTTCACAGTGCTAATTCCAGTGCCTAATGTAGGTTTTTGGCATAGTATACAATAAATACATGTTAATAAAAATGTCATCAATGTTTTATATAAAAAACTTTGTATCTATATATTATGGCCTTCTTAAGATAAATTTCAAAATATAGAATTATAGATTTCAAATGGCAGGCCAGCTCTCCATTAATAAGTGAATGGATAAACAATATGTGGTATACTCACTCATGAGGACTTTTCCATAAAGATTGGAGTTAAAGTAAATAAATAACATAATATCCTTCAATTTATGGTAAAACCAATACAATATTGTAAAGCAATTAGCCTATAGTTAAAATAAATAAATTTAATTTAAAAAAAAGTAACATGATACATGAGTTTAAGTTATTCTGAGTTTGCTTTGAAGAATTTGTGTGTGAGATAATTGCAAGAGATTATCACCTACTTCCTGTTATCTATCTATCTACTATCAATCATCTACTTATTTATTTTTGCTCCAAGAACCAGGAATATGCAATTATATATGTATGTTTAAAACACCAAAAGACATACAACAGCATGTTACCCATGATTCTTCTGTTTACTTTTACAGTGATAAAGAGTAATTGTGCTTTATTCCTTTCTATTTTACTGTTTTAGGTCTTTTAAATTTTCTACAGCAAAAATCAGTTACCTTTTTGATAGAAGAATGCTGGTCATATAAATTAAGTTTACTCAAGTATATGGTTGTATTTGTATTTATTTCCTTGAAAATTGAAAGTGTGACCGGTAATTATTTGAGTTCAATTGGGACTAAAACATCTGGACAGGCTATTCACAAGATAAGGGATATAAATGGCCAATAAACAAGAAAAATGTTCAGTCTCTCTGATAATCTAGGAGGCACAAAATAAGATGAAATAACAATGAACTACCATTTTCAGTTACCAAGTTGATAAAAATAAAATAAATGCAACTTTTTGTTATGATTGTTATTTCTGTGATTATTATAAGACTTATAATTATCATTATGGTTTTTATGTGCTCAGAAAAACAAAAATCATTTGCTAAAAATGTTGATATTGTTTAATAGAAAAAGGGAATAAAATGTTTGCATGTGTAAGAATATTATGAGTGGCGATCTCTGATTGATGAGAGCACTGATTTTGTCACTTTCTTATCATGTTTTTATTATTTTTTGTCAAGTTTTTAAAGAACATATGTTGTGCTGAAATAGAAAACACAATTTTATCATTTATTTTAACAGCTATTTCACTTTCATATTACACACATGAAAGCCTCTTTAATGTATTATTCTAAGACTACTTCCATTTTTTTTTTCATAGATACTCCCTTTATTAAACATCTGGTGGTTTGTACCATCCAGAAAATACAATCTTAACAATTCTGTGGAAAATTCACCTTTTTTTTATTTTTAATTGCAGTAGATTTACAATATTCTACTAGTTTCAGGTGTACAGCACGGTGATTCAGTATTTTACAGTTTATACTCTACCAAATGTTATTATACAATGATGGCTATAATTCTTTATCTGATACAATATAAATTTGGTGCTGTTTTATAAATAGGAGTTTTTAATTTCTTAATCCCATACACATAATTTGTCCCATCATACTTCTGTCTCTCCTTTGATAACTATTAGTTTGTTTTCTGTATCTGTGTAGTTACTAAGTCATGTCCAGCTCTTTGAGACCCCATGGACTGTAGCCTGCCAGGCTCCCCTGTCCATGGGATTCTCCAGGCAAGAATACTGGAGTGGGTTGCCATTTCCTCCTCCAGAGGGTCATCCTGACCCAGGGTTGAACCCACACCTCCTGCATTGGCAGGCAGGCTCTTTATCAGTGAGCCGCCAGTGAAGCCCCTAAACCTTTTTTCTTTTTCTTTTTTTTTTTTTTTTGCTTGTTTCTGTTTTGCATGTGTATTCTTTTGTATTGTTTTTAAGTTGCACATAAGAGATATCATACAGTATCATACAAGTCTCTTCTCCACTCTTGGCTGCCCTAAACCCAGTGCAATGCTGTGGCATGGAGCTGCTGGGAACAGAGCATTACCAGGTAGATAACGGGATCATTCATTCACAGGAAAACCACGAATGTTGCTTTCCAGTGGATAGTCATGACCACTGAGCATGGAGTGCAGTGTATGAGCAAGACTCTTGAGGAGGGGTGCAGGGACAGAGGATGGATTATCTATTCTTTGAGTTCCCAAAGCTGGGTTGGAAGGGAAAGAGGATCACAGTGACCAGACTCCCCTTGTCCTGAAAACAGGCAACCTGACACTGAATCCCAAATATCTGTCCATTGCTGGGAGATAATAATTAGAAAACACACCCTCTGTGCCTCAAATCCCTCCCTAGAAATGGTCCATTTGCTGCCTGGTGACTGTACTTATGTCCTCCCATGCTGTTACTATCCCAACTCCAACGCTAGTGCTCTCCTCATTAGCTGCATTCGTGAGGCCCCTTCTCCAGTGTGAACTCTCTGATAACCAAATAAACCTGATCTACTATTAAGATTCCCCACATTCACTGCACTCAAAAGGCCTTTCTCCAGTGTGAATTCTCTGATGATTAAGAAGACTGAACTTAATAATAAAAGATTTCCTGCATTCACTGAACTCATAAAGGTTTTCTCAATGGTGAACTCTCTGGTGATACTGAAGGCCATAGCTAGCAGTAAAAGATTTCCCACATTCACTGCACTCATAAGGCCTTTCTCCGTTGTGAACTCTCTGATGACGAAGAAGGCTCGAACTGTAGTAAAACATTTTCCACATTCACTGCACTTATAAGGCCTTTCTTCAGTGTTGTATCATGGCTTCATGTCACCAAAAAACTGACTCCATTACAGATTATTTTCTATTATGTAGCAATATTTTTCCAGGGCATAGATATTGTTATACAGTCTACAATCTGACCATGAAATATTTTATCTCCTGTGTACTGATCTGAATGCCAAAATCTCTTCTTGATTTTGTAGTTTCTTCCAAGTTACCAATCTAATATCTCTCAATTTTGTCATCTATAAAATGAAGCCAATTTTGGCCCTATTTGTGCAGCAAATTGAATGCAAAAAAACAAACAAACCTTGTACTAGTTTTAGCTATAGCACTTTCTGAATATTTACTAAATATCAGAAATAGGGTTAAAAACTTTGTAAGGATTGCATGCGTGCTAAGTTGCTTAAGTCGTGTCCAATTCTTTGCAACCTTTTGCACTGTAGCCCACCAGACTTCTCTGTCCATGGGATTCTCTGGGCATGAATATTAAAGTGAGTTGTCATGACCTCCTCCAGGGAATCTTCCCAACCCCAGAGAGTGAACCCACATCGCTTACCTCTTCTGCATTGGTAGGCAGGCTCTTTATCCCTAGCGCCACCTGGGAAGCCTTTATAAAGATTATTTCATTGAATTCTAACCACAAATATTTCAGCAAGGAATTGCATTTTGCAGATGAAAACTGTTATATCAAAAAGTTTTATATTTTCCCAAAGTAAAAGAACCACTAAAAGATAAAATCGGTATTTAATGCAACACAGTCCAATTTGAGTTATTTTGTTTTAACCCTTCATACTAAGTCAATTCAGTCATATCTGACTCTTTGTGACCCTATGGACTCAAGCCCTCTAGGGTCCTCTGCCCATGAGATTCTCCAGACCAGGGTCTTAGAGTTTGTTGCTGTGCTCTTCTCCAGAGGATCTTCCTGACCCAGAGATCAAACCCAGATTTCCCTCATAGCAGGCAGATTCTTTACTATGTGAGCCCCCAGGGAAACCCCACTACACCACAGCTTTAACAAAGATATGATTCTCAGTTTGTAATATGCATACAGTCAGCCTGGTAGTCATTTCTTATGCATCTTTTACCTCTTGGTTTGGAGTTTTTATTTCTTTATTCAATCCATTATTAAATTATAGTTGACTTTGTGGAAAAATAACATTATTGTTACTTTTACACAGAAAATAATCATCACTCTTGTGGAAGTTCTCCTTCATCTTTTGATGGAAAATAATTCTAACTGGACACTCACAAATGTTACGGGCCTTAATAAACAATCAGAAGATAATTTCACTGAGTTTAACTGAGCATCTGGCTTTGCTTGATGTTATCAATATTTTGCATTTTTTCCTTTAATGGTTTTGATGGTACTTTTGTGTGCCAATTGGCCAGGTAGCGTTACTTAGTATTTTGGTCAAACACTAGTCTAGATGTTTCTGTGAAGCTATTTTGTAGATGAATTAACATTTATAGTCAAACATTTTCAAGACATTTTCTTCCCCTTGAGAAGCATTGTTTAAAAATTAAATTTAAAAAGACCATAAAACAATGTTTCTTATGATACCTAAATTATTTTCTAGAGATTTTAATGCACAAAGAGATAAATTTTTAAAAAACATGACTTGACTGTTATGTGCTAGATGAAGTGAGCTTGATATAAAATACAAATGATGGAGAAAAATACAAATAGTAGGAATATAAAGTGGTGCAGCCACTGTGGCGAACAGTATGGAGGTTCCTTAAAAACTAAGTAGAATTACAATATGACTTGGCAATCCTAATTCTGGGCATATATCTAGAGAAAACTGTAATTTGAAAAGATACATATACCCCTGTTCACTGTAGCAATATTTGCAGTAGCCAAGATGTGGAAGCAGCTTAAATGTCCATCAACAGATGAATGGATCAAGATGATGTGGTGCATACTTACAATGGAATATTACTCAGCCATAAAAAGAAGGAAATAATGATATTTGCAGCAACATGGATGAACCTAGAGATTATCATACTAAGTGAAGCAAACCAGACAAAGACAAATATGATATGATATTGCTTATATACAGAATCTACAAAAAATGATACAAATGAAGTTATTTACAAAACAGAAAATAATAAACCCACAGCACTGAAAAAACTTATGATTACCAAAGGGGAAAGGGAGAGGAGGGACAAATAGTAATTTCGTATTAACATATATACATGACTATACATAAAATAGATAACCAACTGGATGTACTATAAAGCACAGGGAACTATATTCAATATTTTGGAATAATCTATAAGGGAAAAGAATTTTTAAAAGTGTATATATATATATATAACTGAATCACTGTACTGTACACCTGAAACTAGCACAACATTGTAAATCAACTACAATTAAAAAAATAAAATAAAATGAGAATTAGCTGCTCCTTTCCAGAAAGAGCCTCTGTATGCAAAGTTTGACCTACAGACATGTAACAGATGACTATGTTTTTGTGGCTTGAGAAGATATAAATTCGGTAAAAGTTTGCAGTTACATTGTCAGAAAAAAAAAAAAAAATTAACTGCTGAGAACCGTAAAGAAGCAATCTTGTTTTGGTAGAAGTGTTCATTTCAATGAAAGAGAAGTATTTTAAAGTAGCATCTTTTGAAATAAAAATCTCTGTTGATGAGGGTATAGATTCAGTGACTTCCACAGAAATATTGGTATGTCCATTTAGAATACAAATGCATTTTCCTAAACTTCATTTTATAAAATGAAATTTTCTCTTGCTCTAGATCTTCAGCTGTATATTAAAGGCCTATTTTCTAAACCCTAAATGACTACTATAAATTATCCAAAATTATTCTTCTAAAGTCAGTAGTACAAAAAAATTTAAAATGAGCTAGAAAGATATCTGTATTTTTAAAACATTGCTGGATGCTTGGGGCTGGTGCACTGGGACGACCCAGAGGGATGGTATGGGGAGGGAGGAGGGAGGAGGGTTCAGGATGGAGAACATGTGTATACCTGTGGCGGATTCATGTTGATGTATAGCAAAACCAATACAATATTGTAAAGTTAAAAAATTAAATTAAAAGAAAAAAAACTGACCAAACCATCACTGTACAAGTTCCAACAATAATTTATTTCTAGTTAAGATGTTTCTCTTCATATAGCACAAACACACAAACTTCTCTAAAGAGCATCCATTTAATTCTACATGATTCTATAGTTATGTCAGTTCACCTTTAAGATTTTTAGTTAATAAATATTTTAAGGGACATATTTAATCCATAACTACATTGTGGAAAATTAATAACATGATACTATGCTCAGCATTATTTCATGAAATAAATGCATGAGTAAATGTGTTTTTTCTATAATTTTATCAACTACCTCAACAGTCAGGACCTAATGGTTTCCATTAGTAATCAGGTCACTCTCTTTTTACTCATTGCTCTTGAAATGGATTCCTTTGTAGTTATTTTGACTTATTTTCCTGATGCTTGGGAAATAACCCTGGTTACATTCAATTTCATGAATTAGTGCATTTATGGAAGACAACTTTATTTTCAAAATTTACATTCTGGATTATAACTCTTTAATCTGTTCAATAAACTGTTACAACCCTTCTGTTTTATCTCTGAAATGTCTCCAATTTGTTTGTCTTTCTCCAACTTCATGCTGCTGCTGCTGCTACTAAGTCGCTTCAGTCATGTCCGACTCTGTGCGACCCCAGAGACCGCAGCCCACCAGGCTCCCCCGTCCTTGGGATTCTCCAGGCAAGAACACTGGAGTGGGTTGCCATTTCCTTCTCCAATGCGTGAAAGTGAAAAGTGAAAGTGAAGTCGCTCAGTCGTGTCTGACTCTTAGCGACCCCATGGACTGCAGGCCACCAGGCTCCTCCGTCCATGGGATTTTCCAGGCAAGAGTGCTGGAGTGGGGTGCCATTGCCTTCTTTGTCCATGTTCATAGCACCACTTAAATTTAGAATCTTACATTTCTGGGGTACATTCCTCCCTCATTTCCCCGGCTCTGGAATATATAATTTCCTACCTTTTCCCCCAAACTAAAAATTATCTTTTTATACAAAAATATTGCTAGAATTGTGCATACTCAGCACATGCACAAACATACATACCAATACACATGCACATGCCACATTCAGTATTTTGTTGAGTAAGATTTGTGGCCCAAAATAACAGAAGAGAATCCCTCCTCCCAGAAGCTAGTTGCTTCCAATAAGAAAAATGAAGAAACTGAACAAAGAATGATCAATCTATTCCCTTAAATAACAAAATCAGATGCCATTTAAAATACTCCAGGTAAGAAAGGGAAAGAGAGAGAGCAATCACCTGAAACTATTTGATCTCACCTCCTACATAAAAATAAAATCAGGCTTAAGGGGAGGAGATCCCCTTCACACTAGTCAGTTATTTTCTTTTGGAAATATTTAGTTTGCTGTCAAATAGCATTGGGGTGATGCCAACTATCTATAACAATAATTTTATCCCCTCCTTCATAAGTGCATTAACTGAACTAAATCATAGGTCTCTTTGTACCCAAGACTAAAAATTCAACCATGTGTTCATTACTCAATACAAACTCTCCTTTAATCAAATCTTTAAGGAGAAATCAAATGCCATTGCAAGTGCTAGTCCAATAATGTTAATTTTTGAAAGAATTAAAGTCCAAAATAAAAATATTTGACCATCTGCCAATTGTATTCCAAATTAATTAATTTATAAAATGCATCTTCATTTATTCACTTATAATTTTGAGTCTGAGCCAGAGGACCTCTTGGTGTATGAGTAGAGTAGGGTCTTTCAGCAGTTAAAGATAGAGAATAACATGAAGAGCAATCGTTTCTCAGAATCTCAGAAACTGCATTATCTCAATGCCAAATCCCCAGTGAATCTCACTGTTAAGGATTATAATGAGTTACTCAGACACACAACATAAAACCTAGATCTTTGTACCCACATTTAGGAAACAATCTTCAGATTCTAGAGTACATATCTCATAAAACATTACGTCCTCAAAACTCAGTTTTAACCATAATCCAGCTCTAAACTTAATTGCTGAGCTATCTTTTTACTTGCCTAGAATCCATGAGTTAACCTGTGTACATAAACTTAATTGGGAGAAATATCTCAGCAGATTGGTTATTGTGCATTTTTTGTGGGGTGGGGGAAGGAAGGTGTCTGTTTATTCTTAATATCTTTTTATAAGAATATTGTATTGGATGGGACATACTACTGATTTTTTCAAAATTAAAAAAATTTGTTTAATTAAATTTGTTAATAAAAAAAATTTAAAAAATACACCTTCTCTGTATTAACATCTTTATATGGTCTTTTTGAGCTCTAGAATTTTGCATTTCAATGAGCCCTGCCTGGTAAATCTGACAACCATGTCTCCTGTGCTGACTGACATTTTATGTCCAGGGCCACAGTTTCTTTATAGTATTTTATAATTTACATATACATCAGTGATTTATGAGAGTGTCTATGTCCACATGGCTTTCCTAGTAGAGAGGCTTATCATACTTTGGATTTAATAAACTAATTGATTAGACACAATCAGTTCACAGTTGTATTCCTTTCACAAGTAATACTAAAGATCTTTTATATATTGAAGCACATTTTGTACTTCTGCTTTCCATGAAATGTCTGTCCATAGATTTTGTATAATTATTACCAGATTTTTTTTCAAATTTTATGAGCACTTTCAGTTGTGGAACTCAGCCCTTTGTGATTTCATTTGCAAATACATTTGCCTCTGTTTTCATTTACTTCATCATTGGTATTGTCTTTACTATTACCAAAGAGGTTCTAAAAATATCTGTTAGGATGTCATTTACATATAATTAAATTAGCACTTTTTAGTGAAAAGTATCTATAAATTTTGATAAATGCATGCAAATATGTAACTACCACAATCAAGGTCAATTCAGTCACTCGTCGTCTCCAACTCTTTGCAACCCCAAGGACTGCAGCACTCCAGGCCTCCCTGTTCATCACCAACACCTGGAGTTGACTCAAACTCGTGTCCATTGAGTCAGTGATGCCATCCAACCATCTCATCCTCTGTTGTCCCCTTCTTCTCCTGCCTTTCCCTGCATCTGGGTCTTTTCAAATGAGTCAGTCCTTCACATCAAGGCCAAAGTACTGGAGTTTCAGCTTCAACATCAGTTCTTTCAATGAATATTCAGGATTGATCTCCTTTAGGATGAAGTGGTTGGATCTCCTTGTAGTCCAAGGGACTCTCAAGAGTCTTCTCCAACACCACAGTTCAAAATCATCAATTCTTCAGTGCTCAGCTTTCTTTATAGTCCAACTCTCACATCCATACATGACCACAGGAAAAACCATAGCCTTGACCAGATGGAACTTTGTTGACAAAGTAATGACTCTGCTTTTTAATATGCTGTCTAGATCAGTCATAACTTTTCTTACAAGGAGAAAGTGCTTTTTATTTTTAATTTCACAGCTGCAATCAGTATCTGCAGTGATTTTGGAGGCTCCCCCCAAAAATAAAGTCTGCCACTGTTTCTCCATCTATTTGCCATGAATTATGGGATCGGATGCCATGATCTTAGTTTTCTGAATGTTGAGCTTTAAGCCAACTTCTTCACCCTCCTCTTTCACTTTCATCAAGAGGCTCTTTAATTCCTCTTCACTTTCTGCCATAAGTGTAATGTCATCTGCATATCTGAGGTTATTGATATTTCTCCTGGCATCTTGAGTCCAGTTTGTGCTTAATAAAGGTAGAAGAGTTTTATCACCCCTTGCATGGGCAGATTAAGGTATCTCACTCATTTGAGATAGGGTTTCACTTAGGAATATTATTGTATGATTTTAAAATTACTAAGGTCAAAGTTAAATAAGCAGGATGACAGTATACAGCCTAGAAGTACTCCTTTTCCTATTTGGAACCAGTCTGTTGTTCCATGTCCAGTTCTAACTATTGCTTCCTGACCTGCATACAGGTTTCTCAAGAGTCAGGTCAGGTGGTCTGGTATTCCCATCTGTTCCAGAATTTTCCACAGTTTATTGTGATCCACACAGTCAAAGGCTTTGACATAGTCAATAAAGCAGAAATAGATGTTTTTCTGGAACTCTCTTGCTTTCTCGATGATCCAGCAGATGTTTCCAATTTGATCTCTGGTTCCTCTGCCTTTTCTAAAACCAGCTTGAACATCTGGAAGTTCATGGTTCACGGATTGCTAAAGCCTGGCTTGGAGAATTTTGAGCATTACTTTACTAGTGTGTGAGATGAGTGCAATTGTGTGGTAGTTTGAGCATTCTTTGGCATTGCCTTTCTTTGGAATTGGAATGAAACTGATCTTTTCCAGTCCTGTGGCCACTGCTGAGTTTTCCAAATTTGCTGACATATTGAGTGCAGCACTTTCACAGCATCATCTTTCAGGGTTTGGAATAGCTCAACTGGAATTCCATTCCCTCCACGAGCTTTGTTCATAGTGATGCTTTCTTAGGCCCACTTGACTTCACATTCCAGGATGTCTGACTCTAGGTGAGTGATCATACCATCGTGATTATCTTGGTCATGAAGATCTTTTCTGTACAGTTCTTCTGTGTATTCTTGCCACCTCTTCTTAATATCTTCTGCCTCTGTTAGGTCCATACCATTTCTGTCCTTTATCGAGCCCATCTTTGCATGAAATGTTCCCTTGGTATCTCTAATTTTCTTGAAGAGATCTCTAGTCTTTCCCATTCTATTGTTTTTCTCTATTTCTTTGCATTGATAACTGAGAAAGGCTTTCTTATCTCTTCATGCTATTCTTTGGAACTCTGCATTCAGATGCTTATATCTTTCCTTTTCTCCTTTGCTTTTGGCTTTTCTTCTTTTTCACAGCTATTTGTAAGGTCTCCCCAGACAGCCATTTTGCTTTTTTGCATTTCTTTTCCATGGGGATGGTCTTGATCCCTGTCTCCTCTACAATGTCATGAAGCTCAGTCCATAGATCATCAGGCACTCTATCAGATCTAGGCCCTTAAATCTATTTCTCACTTCCACTGTATAATCATGAGAAATGCTGGGCTGGAAGAAGCACAAGCTGTAATCAAGTTTGCCGGGAGAAATATCAATAACCTCAGATATGCAGATGACACCACCCTTATGGCAGAAACTGAAGAGGAACTAAAAAGTCTCTTGATGAAAGTGAAATAGGAGAGTGAAAAAGTTGGCTTAAAGCTCAACATTCAGAAAATGAAGATCATGGCATCTGGTCTCATCACTTCAGGGGAAATAGATGGGGAAACAGTGGAAACAGTGTCAGATTTTATTTTTGGGGGCTCCAAAATCACTGCAGATGGTGACTGTAGCAATGAAATTAAAAGATGCTTACTCCTTAGAAGAAAAGTTATAACCAACCTAAATAGCATATTGAAAAGCAGAGGCATTACTTTGCCAACAAAAGTCCGTCTAGTCAAGGCTATGGTTTTTCCTGTGGTCATGTATGGATGTGAGAGTTGGACTGTGAAGAAAGCTGCTGCTGCTGCTAAGTCGCTTCAGTCGTGTCCGACTCTGTGCGACCCCATAGACGGCAGCCCACCAGGCTCCACCGTCCCTGGGATTCTCCAGGCAAGAACACTGGAGTGGGTTGCCATTTCCTTCTCCAATGCATGAAAGTGAAATGTGAAAGTGAAGTCGCTCAGTTGTGTCCGACTCTTAGCAACCCCATGGACTGCAGCCCACCAGGCTCCTCCATCCATGAGGTTTTCCAGGCAACAGTACTGGAGTGGGGTGCCATTGCCTTCTCCAGTGAAGAAAGCTGAGCACCGAAGAATTCATGCTTTTGAACTGTGGTATTGGAGAAGACTCTTGAGAGTCCCTTGGACTGCAAGGAGATCCAAACCAGTCCATTCTAAAGGAGATCAGCCCTGGGTGTTCTTTGGAAGGAATGATGCTAAAGCTGAAACTCCAGTACTTTGGCCACCTCATGCGAAGAGTTGACTCATTGGAAAAGACTCTGATGCTGGGAGGGATTGGGGGCAGGAGGAGAAGGGGACGACAGAGAATGAGGTGGCTGGATGGCATCCCTGACTCGATGGACGTGAGTCTGAGTGAACTCCAGGAGTTGGTGATGGACAGGGAGGCCTGGCGTGCTGCGATTCATGGGGTCGCAAAGAGTTGGACACGACTGGGTGACTGAACTGAACTGAACTGAAGGTCAAAGTATCCTCTCTAAATTGTAAAATCTAGATCAAATTCCACATCTTGGTCCATCTTACTAAACTTCATTATTCTCCTCAAATATCATCTTTCTTCTTTGTTTCTCCTTTTTTTAACCCACGAAGTAGAAAATCTGCTATTCTGGGGGCAAATCATCACCTTTGAGCCGTCTTTATGCCCAGTGGTGATATGCCGTCACTGTCACACCTACAACTCTGTATTAGTCTTTAACTCTGAAATCTATCACAAATATGGCCTTTGTGGCAATAAAGGGGATTAAAAAAGATGTTAAACTCTTATATCTCTTTCTTTTCTATTTCACATGCACATTTTCTTCAATCCTGACTTATTAGCCCTTCACTTGTGAAAGGTGAGTCAGGAAAAATGCCTCCCTTCATGTGGTATTTGAGTGACTTGTCTCTTTCTTTTTTATTTGACCAATCAAGAAAATGATTTATATATGAATTTAGTGAATTTATTTAGAAATTTTGAAAGCAAGTTCTTGAACTGTTAAGGTTTTCCCAGTTGTCCCAGGAAAAACTTGTCTTGAGAACTATTCTTCTCTGCTAATAGGTACAGTTATCCAATATTGTGAGACAAATGTGGAGGCTGAGAGTAGAACAGCCACAGCAAGCTGTTCAGTTGCAAATGACACTGTAAAGAATGCAAGTATTAGAGGAGAAGCAGTTTGACTTGTCAGGATCCAGAAGTAGTTCAGTTCAGTTTAGTCACTCAGTCCTGTCTGGCTGTTTGTGACCCCATGAACTGCAGCACGCCAGGCCTGCCTGTCCATCACCAACTCCCAGAGTCCACCCAAACTCATGTCCATTGAGTCAGTGATGCCATCCAACCATCTCATCCTCTGTCATCCCCTTCTCCTCCGGACCTCAATCTTTCCCAGAATGAGGGTCTTTTCCAATGAGTCAGCTCTTCGAATCAGGTGGCCAAAGTATTGGAGTTTCAGCTTCAACATCAGTCCTTCCAATGAACACCCAGGACTGATCTCCTTTAGGATGGACTGGTTGGATCTCCTTGCAGTCCAAGGGATTCTCAAGAGTCTTCTCCAACACCACAGTTCAAAAGCATCAATTCTTCGGTGCTTAGCTTTCTTTATAGTCCAACTCTCACATCCTTACATGACTACTGGAAAAACCATAGCCTTGACTAGATGGACCTTTGTTGATAAAGTGATGTCTCTGTTTTTTTAACATGCTGTCTAGGTTGGTCATAACTTTCCTTCCAAGGAGAAAGCATCTTTTAATTTCATGGCTGCAATCACCATCTGCAGTGATCTTGAAGTCCAGAAAAATAAAGTCAGCCATGTTACCACTGTTTCCCCATCTATTTGCTTGAAGTAAGTTTGTTGAAAATTACAATAAAAGTGTCAGGTTGTCAATAAAAATATCATTTATGGGTTTTAGGACATATTTAAAATCTAATTTATGGTGATTATTTCTAATTTCAAATTAATCATTCCCCCATGTAATTAATTGTGCATGTTAAATGTATTCAACTTCTTAAAGGAAAGACCCCAAAATATAATCCTTGTGCTCACCAAATCTGGATATCCTCTTTCTATGATCTGAATGCCTATGTCCTGCCAAAACTCTTATGTGGAAATCATAATCCCCACAATGATGATATTAGAAGACAGGGTGTTTGGGAGGTTAATTAAGTCATCAAGGTGAAGCCGTCATGATTGGGATCACAGTTTTCACAAAAGAAGCCCCATAGATATTCGTGCACATTCTGCCTTGTGAAAACATTAGCAAGAAGACTGAAGTCTATGAACCAGCAAGTGAGCCCTCTGTCAGTACATTGATCTTGGACTTCCCAGCCACCAGGGCTGTGGCAAATAATTGTGTTGCTTAGAAGCCACCCAGTCTATGGCATTTTGTTTTACCAGCCCAAATTGATTGAGATATTAATTGCTCTAATATCAACATCTGTTCAAATTTCCACCTGCCAGGAAGAAAGTCAGAGCCTGTTTTTATTCTCTCGAGCACTTCCTTTGTCATGATTGTTTAGACACTTCTTTCCATGCCTGCTTTGTGGGCTGTAATAAAAACGTTAACATCTTATGCATCTTACTCATGCACTGTGCTCTTCTAGGCTAATGTCACTGTCCTAATTAGATCAATGCCATTTTCATCACCATTCTACAGATAAGAAAACAGAGAATAGAGAGCTCAATCATATCTGGGTCAAGTTTGCATGATTAGTTGAGATCTAGTATATTTGTGCTTAATCACTGCATTATCCTGAGAATTTGTATTTAATCTCAAATATAAAGACTATGATTCCAAGTTGTCAATTTACTATTTTATGACCTTTGCATTTGAACTATGTATCTAAAATGCCCTTTCTTCTTTCTCTCTTATTCTTTTATCAGTATCTTCTCAAAAATACAATGAATAATGTATATAAAAATATTCTATTGCATAATGTCTTATCAAAATTTTGTCCTGAAAGTACCTCATGTATCACTTAACATAATGGAAGACATTAGAAAGAGAAAAGATCTTAACATGTGCATAAACTTAAAGAATATGATAAGAAGTATGAATCCAGGTTTTAAAGCAATTAGCAGGTCAGGATATCCACTAGGAAATAAATATTTTATTCTAACAACAGAATGGATTCAGGGGATTTGGTTCCTTCACATTTCTTGTCAGAAAATAATGAGATGCAATGTTTCATAAATTATAAAACAAGCACTGGTTTGAAAATGACAAGAGTTTTAGAATGCTTTTGTGGCATGTATGCAGTCATGAATAGCCCTTTGCCATCACTTGTTAAACAAAACTGAGGTGCAATCAGATCTGATTAGTGTGCAGTAAGCTGCAATTGAAACTCTTTTATATTGTCTTCCATCTGGCTAGACAATATCCAATCCAGTATATTTTAATAATACCAAGTACAGGGTTGATATATTTAATCCATATTAGAATCATATCTTGTTGAGTCTACGTATTCTGATCCCTTAAGATCTAAATTAACATTGAAAATGCAAAGTAAAATGAAACTGTAAAGAAATGTTTAAGTCTCTTCTTTCCCAGACTGCATATTTAAAGCAGTTCTCTGAAAAGGGTCTATATAGTGTATTTCAGCCTTGATATTACTCATGAAGTTAGTACCCAATGTCTTATTTGGCTAGATGAAAGAAATGAGTCAGTTATAATAATTTAATTTTGTATAGCACTTTGAAGCTTGTAAACTATTTCATATATTGGGAGTAGAAAAAGGCTACCCACTCCAATATTCTTGCCTGGGAAATCCCATGGAAGAGAAACCTGGCAGGCTGCAGCCCATAGGGTCGCAGAGTCAGACACAACTGAGGATTGAGCCTGCACAAATATTTGATGTTGCTGCTGGATCATAGAAAAAGCAAGAGAGTTCAGAAAAACATCTATTTTTGCTTTATTGACTATGCCAAAGCCTTTGACTGTGTGGATCACAATAAACTGTGGAAAATTCTGAAAGAGATGGGAATACCAGACCACCTGATCTGCCTCTTGAGAGGCTTATTCCTTGGAAGGAAAGTTATGACCAACCTAGATAGCATATTCAAAAGCAGAGACATTACTTTGCCAACAAAGTTTCGTCTAGTCAAGGCTATGGTTTTCCCTGTGGTCATGTATGGATGTGAGAGTTGGACTGTGAAGAAGGCTGAGCGCCGAAGAATTGATGCTTTTGAACTGTGGTGTTGGAGAAGGGGACGATAGAATGAGATGGCTGGATGGCATCACTGACTCCATGGACGTGAGTCTGAGTGAACTCCGGGAGTTGGTGATGGACAGGGAGGCCTGGCATGCTGCGATTCATGGGATGGCAAAGAGTTGGACACAACTGAGTGATTGATCTGATCTGATCTGATACTTGGAAAAACATCTATTTCTGCTTTACTGACTATGCCAAAGCCTTTGACTGTGTGGATCACAATAAACTGTGGAAAATTCTGAAAGAGATGGGAATACTAGACACCTGATCAGCCTCTTGAGAAATCTGTATGCAGGTCAGGAAGCAACAGTTAGAACTGGACATGGAACAAGAGACTGGTTCCAAATAGGAAAAGGAGTACACCAAGGCTGTATATTGTCATCCTGCTTATTTAACTTATATGCAGAGTACATCATGAGAAACGCTGGATTGGAAGAAACACAAGCTGGAATCAAGATTGCCGGGAGAAATATCAATAACCTCAGATATGCAGATGACACCACCCTTATGGCAGAAAGTGAAGAGGAACTCAAAAGCCTCTTGATGAAAGTGAAAGTGAAGAGTGAAAAAGTTAGCTTAAAGCTCAACATTCAGAAAATGAAGATCATGGCATCCGGTCCCATCACTTCATGGGAAATAGATGGGGAAACAGTGGAAACAGTGTCAGACTTTATTTTGGGGGGCTCCAAAATCACTGCAGATGGTGGCTGCAGCCATGAAATTAAAAGACGCTTACTCCTTGGAAGGAAAGTTATGACCAACCTAGATAGCATATTGAAAAGCAGAGACATTACTTTGCCAACAAAGTTTCATCTAGTCAAGGCTATGGTTTTTCCTGTGGTCATGTATGGATGTGAGAGTTGGACTGTGAAGAAGGCTGAGTGCCGAAGAATTGATGCTTTTTAACTGTAGTGTTGGAGAAGACTCTTGAGAGTCCCTTGAACTGCAAGGAGATCCAACCAGTCCATTCTGAAGGAGATCAGCCCTGGGATTTCTTTGGAAGGAATGATGCTAAAGCTGAAACTCCAGTATTTTGGCAACCTCATGCGAAGAATGGACTTATTGGAAAAGACTCTGATGCTGGGAGGAATTGGGGGCAGGAGGAGAAGGGGACGACAGAGGATGAGATGGCTGGATGGCATCACTGACTCGATGGATGTGAGTCTGAGTGAACTCCAGGAGTTGGTGATGGACAGGGAGGCCTGGCATGCTGGGATTCATGGGGTTGCAAAGAGTTGGACACGACTGAGCGACTGATCTGATCTGATCTGATACTTAGATCTGTTATCTTTTTAATATCATTTTTTAGTTGAGGAAAATTAAATTTAAAGATGTTAAAACTATGCTTATGGACTTGCATCTAGTTTGTGATAGAATTTCTTTCTGTCTCTGTCTCTTTAATTTCACTTCAGGTACTTTTGCTGTCATCAGAAAGGCTTGCTTTTAGCCAACCTTCTAGCTTGTAAACATTTCCAAAATATTGTGGTCATGGATATTTTTAAAAAGCTTTTAATTGTGAAGTGGATTAGAAACTAATGTTTATTCTCCTGTATTTCTTATACTTTATAAGGTATTTGAGGGGATTATTCTTTTAATGAAATAAATAAAGATTTATAACATTTCTCTGTGTCATTTGTCATACATTAATAATTCACTGGATATGTACTCATGTGAAAATTGTTGTATAAATTCAAGTAAATTTTCCCTCTGATTTGGTATAATATATGCCATATAATCACTGTGATATATTTGAATACAACTTTTGTGGGAATCTCTGATATAGTTTCACCTTTTTTTTTTCTGGATATACTTTTATCTTTGAATTATCATTTCTTTTACTTTTGTGGTAGCATTTCTTTGTTTGGTGTTAATGATAATAGTCCATTTAAGTTTAATACTTTTATCACCAGTACTATCAAAAATAGGTGGGCAACTTCTATCTAAATTACATGAGTTCAAAAAAATCAACTCAGTTTTTATATGTATATAAACATATATATTGCATATTGTATTATTGGGCTTCCCTGGTGGCTCAGATGGTGAAGAATCTGCTTGCAATGTGAGAGACCCAAGTTCAATCCCTGGGTCAGGAAGATCTCCTGGAGAAGAAAATGGTAACCCACTCCAATATCCTTGTCTGGAGAATTCCATGGACAGAGGAGCTTGGTGGACTATAGTCCATACAGTTGCATTATATTAACATGCATATATTCAATAAAAGTAATGCTCATTCATTGTAATTAATGAAAATCACACACCAATTCTTCACTTATAAATGCTCAACATAAAGTAGGCAATTTCCACTTTCTCTGGTGTTGCAGTAATCCTAAAAAGACCATGTAGGCTGAAAGCACGAAAAGTCATTTTAATAGGAAAAAAATATGATTAGTTCAGTTCAGTTCAGTTCAGTCACTCAGTCATGTCCGACTCTTTGCAACCCCAGGAACAGCAGCACACCAGGCCTCCATGTCCATCACCAACTCCTGGGGTTTACCCAAACTCATGTCCGTTGAGTTGGTGATGCCATCCAACCATCTCATCCTCTGTCGTCCCCTTCTCCTCCTGCCTTCAATCTTTCCCAACATCAGGGTCTTTTCCAATGAGTTAGCTCTTCGTATCAGGTGGCCAAGATATTGGAGTTTCAGCTTCAACCTCAGTCCCTCCAATGAACACCCAGGACTGGTTTCCCTTAGGATGGGCTGGCTGGATCTCCTTGCAGTCCAAGGGACTCTCAAGAGTCTTCTCCAACACCACAGTTCAAAAGCATCAATTCTTCTGCGCTCAGCTTTCTTCACAGTCCAACTCTCACATCCTAACATGACCTTTACAAATTCTACTTAGAACATTAAAACTCATTGTAAATTATAAAAAATGGACTAAAAATAGCAAAACTATTATTTATTAAATGCATTGTTATTTTAAAACTTTAGTGACATTGAAAAGCTTTTTTATTTTTTGCAAGAAAGATCTCAAGAGTAGTTTGAAGGATGTTTGCCTTCACTATTTGATACATAGAAGACACAGAGTGAAGTATTTTGTAAGTCTCGGCTAATTATCATACTCTTTCTAAATTTGGGTCAGCTTCCAGCTTTGATATTTCAATGTTGTGCAGTATCTCTGTAAGTGGCTTTAATGTGAAGGTTTTTCGTTTGTTGGTTGGTTTGTTTTCTAGTCATCTCGTCTAGGATATCTTTATCCTTTTTTTCAAAATACTTTCTTTGTTTATGTCTATAGGTTTGCCTTCAGTAGGATTCTCTGTTTCCATAGTTGGAACTCCCGGAAGGACAGCAGTGTCGACAGCCAATGTTTAGTTATTTCTTCTGTAACCGCGTTCACATGTAACTCAAATTTTCCTACCAGAGCCATCATTGTTTGTTTCTTTGTGCTCTTTTATTTTTGTTGGCCGGTGTCCTCTCTTGACTATTCAGTTTTATATAATACCATGTGAGTTTATTGCTGAGAGACAAGAATGCAACACAACTGAATGCTTTATGTTTGCATGTAAACTAAGTAACAGATGTGCAGACTTTGAAAGAAGTGACAAGACTGTCATAATTGTTTTGACATAATGACTTTTGGACTGAATAGCTCGCAGCAAAATTTCTTCTTCATGAAATTGCACACAGTTAATATACTATGGTAACAGACATTTGAATCTTTTTGTTGGGAGACTGGAGTTATTTAAACCACTAAACCATGATAATAGAGATGTGCATGCATCAAGATCATGAAAAGTGAGGTCTGCCTGTATTACAGTTTTGACATACCCTGCTGTATTTGTGCTCTACCCAAATGAACTTTTGATACTGCATATATTCTCTTAACAGATTCCCCAAAGCATACATTATGCCAAATTTCCTTCTGGAAAGGCATCAGTTCAGTTCAGTCACTCAGTTGTGTCTGACTCCTTGCGACCCCATGAATCGCAGCACGCCAGGCCTCCCTGTCCATCACCAACTCCCAGAGTTCACTCAGACTCATGTCCATCGAGTCTACCTATTTATATTCTTGACAACTGTATGAGTATGAGTATGAAAGAGCCCCTCAAATGCCCCAAATCATCCATTTGTTAGATGAGTGGTATCTAGTTTAATTATATGAAAAAAATAGTTCAGATCTATTGATAAACACAATCTATAAATTATTTAATTGGTCAAGATAAAAAACATGTTCTTACACTCAGTCTCTTCTGAAGGTGATACTGACATCTTCCTTGAGGAATAAAAATTACTTCTTATCCTGGATATGTTTCCAATATACATTCTTCCTCTATAAAAAGGTGTATAAAATTAGTAATAGAAACTTCCACTAAATAGACTTGGGAGATTAGAAGGGAGGATCTCAATCCTGAGGCTTGGCAGAGATCAACAGGAAGAACAAGAGAATGCACTTGTCATAGAAAACACATTCTTCCAATAATACAAGAGATGACTCTACACATGGACATTACCGGACGTCAATACAGAAATCATATTGGTTATATTCTTTGCAGCTAAAGATGGAGAAGCTTTATACAATCAGCAAAAACAAAAAACACCTGGAGCTGACTGTGGCTCAGATCATCAGCTCCTTATTGCAAAATTCAAGCTTAAATTAAAGAAAGTAGGAAAAACCACTAGGTCATGCAGGGATGACCTAAATCAAATATGATTATACAGTGGAAGTGACAAATAGACTCAAAGGATTAGATCTAATAGAGTGTCTGAAGAAGTATGGACACAGGTTCATAACATTCTGTAGGAGACAGTGACCAAAACCATCCCCAAGGAAAGGTAAAGCAAGAAGGCAAAATGGTTATCTGAGGAGGCCTAACAAATAGCTGAGGAAAGAGAAATGAAAGGAAAGAGGGAAATAAACCCAACTGAATGCAGAGTTTCACAGACTGGCAAGGAGACATAAGAAAGCCTTCCCTGGATGCTTGGGGCTGGTGCACTGGGACAACCCAGAGGGATGGTATGGGGAGAGAGGAGGGAGGAGGGTTCAGGATGAGGAACACATGTATACCTGTGGCAGATTCATTTTGATATATGGCAAAACCAATACAATATTGTATTGTAAAGTTAAATAAAATAAAATTTAGTAAAAAAAAAAAGAAAAAAAAAAAACAAAACAAAAAAATAATAGAATGGGAAAGAGATCTCCTCAAGAAAACTCTACATTCCCAGCAAACATTTCATGGAAAGATGAGCACAATAAAGGAAAGAAATGTAGGGATCTAACAGAAGCAAAAGAGATTTAGAAGAGGTGGCAAGAATACACAGAAAAATTATTTAAAAAGAAAAAGGTTTTTAATGATCCAGATAACCATGATGGTGTGATCACTCACCTAGGGCCAAATATCCTAGAGTGTGAAGTCAAGTGGAGCTTAGGAAGCATCACTATGAACAAAGCTAGTGGAGGTGATGGAATTCCAGTTGAGCTACTTCACATCGTAAAAGATGATGCTACGAAAGTGCTGCATTCAATATGCCTGCAAATTTGGAAAACTCAGCAGTGGCCACAGGACTGGAAAAGGTCAGTTTTCACTCCAAGCCCAAAGAAAGGCAATGCCAAAGAATGTGCAGATTACCACATACTTGTGCTTATTTCACATTCTAGCAAGGTAATGCTCAAATTTTTCAAGATAGGCTTTAATAGGGTATGAACCGAGAGTTTCCAGATGTACAAGCTGGATTTAGAAAAGCCAGAGGAACCAGAGATCAAATTGCCAACATCTGTTGGATCATAAAAAAGCAAGAGAATTCCAGAAAAACATCTACTTCTGCTTCATTGACTACACTAAAGCCTTTCACTGTGTGGATGGCAATGAACTGTGAAAAATTCTTCAAGAGATGGAAATACCAGACCACCTTACCTTCCTCATGAGAAACCTACATGCAGGTCAAGAAGCTACAGTTAGAAGAAGATATGGAACAAGGGCCTGGTTCAAAATTGGAAACGGAGTATGTAAAGGTTATATATTGGCACCATGTTTATTTAACTTATATAGAGAGTACATCATGAAAAATGCAGGATGGATGGAGCACAAGCTGGAATCAAGATTGCCAGGAGAAATATCAATACCTCAGATGTGCAGATGATGCCATCCTCATGGCAGAAAGTGAAGAGGAACTAAAGAGCTTCTTGATGAATGTGAGAGACTGAAAAAGCTGGCCTAAAACTCAGCATTCAAAAACTAAGATCTTGGCATCTGATCCCATCACTTCATGGCAAATAGATGGGGAAACAATAATAACAGTGACCGACTTTATTTTCTTGGGTTCCAAAATCACTGTAGCTGGTGATTATAGCCTTGAATTTAAAAGACATTTGGTCCATGGAAGAAAAGCTATGACAAACTTAGACAGCATATTAAAAACCAGAGACATTACTTTGCCAACAAAGGTCCATCTAGTCAAACTATGATTTTTCCCATAGTCATGTATGAATGTGAGTGTTGGACCATAAAGAATGCTGAGTGCCGAAGAATTGATGCTTATGAACTGTGGTGTTGGAAAAGACTCTTGAGAGTCCCTTGGACTTCAAGGAGATCCAATCAGTCCATCTTAAAGGAAATGAGTCCTGAATATTCATTAGAAGGACTGATGTTGAAACTGAATCTCCAATACTTTGGCCACCTGGTATGAAGAGTAGATTCACTGGAAAAGACCCTGATGCTGGGAAATATTGAAGGCAGGAGGATAAGGGGATAACAGAGAAGGCGATGGCTGAATGGCATCACTGACTCAGTGGGCTTGAGTTTGAGCAAACACAGGGAGATGGTGAACGACAAGGAAGTCTGGTGTGCTGCACTCCTTGGGTTTGCAAAGAGTTGGACATGAGTGAGCAACTGAAAAACAACAAAATCCCACATCTGAGTTCATTGTGACTCATTGGTTTATTGTCAGTCTGAAGTTTGAAGGTATGCATTTTTGGGGGGGATCCAAGTTCATGCTCTCTTTGTGTTTGAAGCTTTCCAACTTTTATTCAGAACCTATTTTAACATTTTATATTTTGGGTTAAGGCCTTGTTTTGTATATGAGTCTTTATTGGCATTTAGGCCTGATTTTGATATCAGACTGTTTCAACTGAAGCTGCTTGATACCTTCGACTCATTCCTTTTGGAATATAAGTTATTGTTCTGAAATGGTGCTGATTTTTCAACCTATGACCTGTTCCTTCATTAAGGGCTATTCTCTGGATTGGCCTGGCTCTGCTAGGATCAAGGTCTGTCCTCAGAATAGGCTGGGGTTAGCTTCCAAACTGTTTGAACTGAGCTGTTTGCATTGTATACTGCTAGAGTTCTGTTTACTCTAGAGAAAAACCTCTGAGAAATGGAACCCCAGTTATCTAAATATTTTGTGAGCACCCCTGAGCTATGGTTCTTCTTGCTGCTCATTTTTAACTAAATGAACTGACTTGATCAAAGGAAATTTAGAATATACATTACCATTATGGGGAACATTTGAAATTCCCAAACTTAATTTTCTTAAAGCCAAATTGGATAACAATAACTCACAAATTTGCAGAATGGAGTGGAATGCTTATTTCAATTGATAATTTGCAGCTTTCCAATGTTAGTTGCTCAGTCATGTCCAACTCTTTGTGACCCCATGGATTGTAGTCTTCCAGGATTCTCTGCCCATGGAATTCTCCAGGCAAGAATTCTGGAGTGGGTAGCTGTTCCCTTCATCAGGGGATCTTCCCGACCCAATGATTGAGCCCGCATTTCCTGCATTGCAGGCAGATTCTTTACCCTCTGAGTTACCAGGGAAACTGGTTTCCCCATATTGAAACAAAGGATAAAAGAAAGATAAAAGGCTCTTCCTCAGCTTGTCTCCAGCTCCACCTCTGGCAATTATCTCTCTTCCTTGCTTCTCCTAGGTGGACAGACTCTATGCAAGGTGTCATTTTCCTCCCTCTCTTCTATGACCTCACTGACTCCTTTACACTCTCCATCTCCCCATACTAGTTCCCTAGCCAAACTTCCTCTTCACTCAGAAACCCTCCCTACTCCCTTTTCCTCTGAACATCTCAGAACCTGTCCCTTTAAAATCAAGCTTTCTGAGGATCCAGAGACAAAACTGTTAATTTCGTACATTCCCAGGACTAATGCTGCACTTCAAGCTATAGTTAAATATTTTCCCAAATTAACTAAAGATTCTCACAGATTAACTGAGGAATTTCATATAGTTTTTCAAACTCATCAACCTGGTTTCCCTGACTTCTATCAGCTAGTTTATATGATTGCTGGTGAAGAATGGGCCCAGCATTGGAGGAAAGCTGCTAACTGGAAAAATCCTGAAAGGTCTCTAGACTTACAGCTGGGAGACCAGGCAGCTAATTTATCAGATGATCAGTTTCAGGAAATGACTAGGTGTCTTCCTTGCACAATTCCTAAGGCTTTTTCAAAGTATGTTAATTGAAAAGAAATTTAAGTTTGCATACAAATATCTGAAAAACTTTTTAATGAAGTGAAAAGTGAAAGTGTTAGTTGCTCAGTCAAGTGTGACTCTTAGCAACCCCATGACTGTAGCCCATCAGGCTCCTCTGTCCATGGAATTCTGCTGGCTAGAATATTGGAGTGGGTAGCCATTCCCTTCTACAGGGGATCTTCCCAACCCTGGGACTGAATCCAGATCTCCTGCTTTGCAGGCAGATTTTTTACCATCTGAGCCACCTGGGAAGCCCTGAATTTCTTCATAACTATTATAGTTGGCTTCAAATTGTTTTTAAAGAAAATTCTGGTCTTCGTTCAGTTATTGATTCCTCTCAGTTCAGTTAATTTCAGTCTTTCAGTCATGTCCAACTGTTACCCATGGACTGTAGCACGCCAGGCTTCCATGTCCATCACCAATTCCTAGAGCTTGCTCAAACTCATGTCCATCAAGTTGGTGATGCCATGCAAGCATCTCATGCTTTGTCATCCCCTTCTCCTCCTGCCTTCAATCTTTCCCAGAATCAGGTTTTTTTCCATTGAGTCAGTTTTTTGCATCAGGTGTCCAAAGTATTGGAGCTTCAGCTTCATGATCAGTCCTTCCAATGAATATTCAGGACTGATTTCTTTTAGGATTGACTGGGTTGATCTCCTTGAATTCCAAGGGATTCCCAAGCATCTTTTCCAAGACCACAGTTCAAAAGCATCAGTTCTTTGGTGCTCAGCTTTCTTTATGGTTCAACTCTCACATCCATACATGACTACTGGAAAAGCTATAGCTTTGACTTGATGGACCTTTGTTGGCCAAGTAATGCCTCTGCTTTTTAATATGCTGTCTAAGTTGGTCATAGCTTTTCTTCCAAGGAGCAAGGGTCCTTTAAATTCATGCTTACAGCAACATCTGCAGTGATTTTGGAGCCCAAGGGGGGACAAATAAGTCTCTCACTGTTTCCATTGTTTTCCCATCTATTTTCCATGAAGTGATGGGACTGGATGCTATGATCTTTGTTTTTTGGATGTTGAGTTTTAGGTCAGGTTTTTCACTCTTTTCTTTCACTTTGATCAAGAAGCTCTTTAGCTCTTCTTCACTTTCTGCCATAAGGGTGTTGTCATCTGCATATCAGAGGTTATTGATATTTCTCCCTGAAATCTTGATTGATTCCAGCTTCTTGACCTGCATACAGATTTCTCATGAGGCAGGTAAGGCAGTCTGGTATTCCCATCTCGAAGAATTTTTCAGTTTGTTGTGATCCACATAGTCAAAGGTTTAGCTAGTCAATGAAGCAGGAGTAGATGTTTTTCTGGAATTCTCTTGCTTTTTCTATGATCCAACAGATGTTGGCAATTTGATCATTTGCTCTTCTGGCTTTTCTAGACCCACCTTGAACATCTGGAGGTTCTCAGTACACATATTATTGAAACCTAACCTGGAGAATTTTGAGCAGTACTTTGCTAGGGTGTGAAATGAGTACAGTTTTGTAACAGTTTGAACATTCTTTGCCATTGCCTTTCTTTGGGATTGGAATGACATTTGACCATTTCCAGTCCAGAGGCCACTGCTGAGTTTTCCAAATTTGCTGGCATATTGAGTATAACACTTTAGCAGCATCATCTTTTAGGATTTGAAATAGCTCAACTGGAATTCCATCACCTCCACTAGCCTTGTGTGTAGCACTGCTTCCCAAGGCCTGCTTGACTTCATACTCCAGGATGTCTGGCTCTAGGTGAGTGATTATAGCATCATGCAATCCACTCAGGTAGCTTATAATTTGATTTGTATTAATGAGCTGAATTAGGATCTTTTTCTTCTAGTAAAAAGGACTAGAATGAAATGAGAAAATATGTTCATTCCCAGATTTAGTTAATCTTGCAAACCTGTTTCTTCCACTCTAGATGTGCCATTTCTATGGAAGACTGCAAAAATTCATTCAACACAAACAAATAAAGGCTTTTCAATAAAACCCTCCTAGGTTCTATTATTATTAATATTTCAAAGAGTTATGATGTTAGATAATAGATTATTGTAAATTTAAGCACTTTAGAGGCTTTCAGCCCTCTAACCAGCCTTTCCAACATCCTCCCAATTCTCAATGTTGTACTCTGAGGAGCTGTAGGGGCTTTTCCCAATACTCCTTCTTAATCATCTTGGAGAAAAATTTCTCCATATTGGGTTGAATATCTTCCAGTTCTATTTGAAAACAGCTGCATTCTTGATACTCAGCTCCACTACTGTAAAACAGCCCCTGTCCCAGAGTACTAAAATAATTCAACTGTGGGATCTCTAATGAACCTCAGGAGTTTTTGATCTGAACATATTTCCTTTTGTTCAGACATTTTTGAGAAATACACATCCTTTTCTCTTTAGTTCTTTTGCCCCTACCTGTTAGGCTAAGACTTCTTACAGAAGTATCATATTGAAATTTATTTTTCCCAAAAGGGAAAATGATTCTAGCAATTGAGAGTAGACATAAAAAAGCCCACCAGGTAAATTAATAATCACCTATTGATGTATTTTATTTATTCCATCCCAAATAGTTCTAGAACTAATTCTGTAAAACAGTGATTTTTTTTTTCCACATTGAATCTGCTAGCATTTTTCTTATGGGCAAAATCTCCAACTGATATTGGCAAAATTCACAGTGCACTTGCCATGAAGATACAAATAGAACCCTCAAAACCTCTCCCCAGAATGAATCAATACTCTGTAAGAAGCCCCTCAAGGCACAAAATCCCATCCAGACACGACTGAGCGACTTCCCTTTCACTTTTCATTTTCATGCATTGCAGAAGGAAATGGCAACCCACTCCTGTGTTCTTGCCTGGAGAATCCCAGGGACGGCGGAGCCTGGTGGGCTGCTGTCTATGGGGTCGCACACGACTGAAGCGACTTAGCATCAGCAGCAGCAGGACCTAAGGCTTCATTATCCCTTGTACTAGCCCCTGTAACACTCTCATTTTACTGCCAAGGAAACCTAACATCCTACACAGAACCATCTACACAGAACCTCTGAGAAATAAATAAGGTTATCCCTGGATACCCTATTGTTACCAATCATTATTTGTAACATCCATTTTCTCTCCAAAATTCTTTACCATAATTGCTTATTAAGAATACAATGTATTCTTTACTATTCCAGTTGATGAAGGGAGACAATACATTTTGTCTTCACTTGGTAAGGAAAATGATTCACCTGGAAAGTAACACCTCAGGATTTTACTGAGAGTCTTCTTTCTCACAAATCTTAAAGGCTGATCTGGATAATATAAAGTTCCCTGGAGGTTCTATTTTGTTGTAATATGCATGCAAATCATTTGCTTTTTGCTCTCCTTCTGAAGCCTCTACAAAGGAGAACAGCATCTACTTGCTAAAGTTTTTAGTATTAAAGAAATTTTAAAAATCCAAAGAAAAAGAACAATTTGCCCAAAACCAGATTTGATATTTCGAGCATCTGATATCAGAATGATGCTGCTACTGCTAAGTCCCTTCAGTCTGTTTGATTCTGTGCGACCCCATAGACGGCAGCCCACCAGGCCCTGCCATCCCTGGGATTCTCCAAGCAAGAACACTGGAGTGGGTTGCCATTTCCTTCTCCAATGCATGTAAGTGAAAAGTGAACGTGAAGTCGTTCAGTCGTGTCTGACTCTTAGCGACCCCATGGACTGCAGCCTACCAGGCTCCTCCGTCCATGGGATTTTCCAGGCAAGAGTACTGGAGTGGGGTGCCATTGCCTTCTCCATCAGAATGATGGCTACACCTAATTCTGGATAGATTTTATAGTGTCTCACATTTCTCAAAATCCAAAATTAACCATAAACTTGTGCTAGTCAGTTATTGCCAAAATTAGATTCCAAATTTATCTCTTATGGCCAAACTTTCATATGTTGTACTCAACAACAACAATGCTACCCAATTTTATGGAGAAAAACAAAACAAAACAAAACAAAACAAAACTCAATGACATAAGATTAAAGGCTTTAAAGGAGAGCTTGATGAACTGACCTTACCCTGGGTAAGAAGGTCACAAAATATACCCATCTCACCTATCCCACTTGTCTGAAGTACAACCCAGAGAAGCCTGTTGCTACTGCTTCTGGACATTTACAATCATCTAATGGACCAAATTGCCAACATCTGCTGGATCATCGAAAAAGCAAGAGAGTTCCAGAAAAACATCTATTTCTGCTTTATTGACTATGCCAAAGCCTTTGACTGTGTGGATCACAATAAACTGTGGAAAATTCTGAAAGAGATGAGAATACCAGACCACCTGACCTGCCTCTTGAGAAATATGCATGCAGGTCAGGAAACAACAGTTAGAACTGGACATGGAACAACAGACAGGTTCCAAATAGGAAAAGGAGTACGTCAAGGTTGTATATTGTCACCCTGCTTATTTAACTTATATGCAGAGTACATCATGAGAAACGCTAGGCTGGAAGAAACACAAGCTGGAATCAAGATTGCCAGAAGAAATATCAATAACCTCAGATATGCAGATGACACCACCCTTATGGCAGAAAGTGAAGAGGAACTAAAAAGCTTCTTGATGAAGGTGAAAGAGGAGAGTGAAAAAGTTGGCTTAAAACTCAACATTCAAAAAACGAAGGTCATGGCATCTGTTCCCATCACTTCATGGGAAATAGATGGGAAAACAGTGGAAACAGTGTCAGACTTTACTTTTTTGGGCTCCAAAATCACTGCAGATGGTGACTGCAGCCATGAAATTAAAAGATGCTTACTCCGTGGAAGAAAAGTTATGACCAACCTAGATAGCATATTGAAAAGCAGAGACATTACTTTGCCAACAAAGGTCTGTCTAGTCAAGGCTATGGTTTTTCCAGTGGTCATATATGGATGTGAGTGTTGGACAGTGAAGAAGGCTGAGTGCCGAAGAATTGATGCTTTTGAACTGTGGTGTTGGAGAAGACTCTTGAGAGTCCCTTGGACTGCAAGGAGATCCAACCAGTCCATTCTAAAGGATATCAGCCCTGGGATTTCTTTGGAAGGACTGATGCTAAAGCTGAAACTCCAGTATTTGGCCACCTCATGCGAAGAGTTGACTCATTGGAAAAGACTCTGATGCTTGGAGGGATTGGGGGCAGGAGGAGAAGGGGACGACAGAGGCTGAGATGGCTGGATAGCATCACTGGACGTGAGTCTTAGTGAACTCTGGGAGTTGGTGATGGACAGGGAGGCCTGGTGTGCTGCGATTCATGGGGTCGCAAAGAGTCGGACACGACTGAGCGACTGAACTGAACTGAACTGAATGGACCATTTGAGGTCTGGCAAATGCATTTCACACCACTACCTCCATCTCATGGATATAAATATATTTTAGTTATAGTCTGTATGTTTTCACATTGGACTGAAGACTTCATTGGCAGAGAGGCTATTGTTTCTTCTGTGACTAAAATCCTTTTAGAAAAGACTGTCATGCACTGGAGAAGGAAATGGCAACCCACTCCAGCGTTCTTGCCTGGAGAATCCCAGGGATGGGAGAGCCTGGTGGGCTGCCATCTATAGGGTCGCACAGAGTCAGACACAACTGAAGTGACTTAGCAGCAGCATCAGTCCTTACCTTGAGAACTACTCTCAAACTTCATAGTGATCAAGGAACCCATTTTACTGTCCAGGAACTTCAACATATCTGAACTCTTTGGCTGGTTTTATAACACTTTCAGTGTACTTACCACCCTCAACCCTTTGGTTTCGTGGAACATACTAAGGGCATTTTAAACACTCAGCTGTAAATATTTATAGAATTTCTCCAAACACCTTAGCCAAAAACATTGCCATTGGTTCTTCTAAATCTCAGATTCACTCTTTTGGAAAACATAAACACACTCTTTGAGATAATCACAGATGTCTGATGAAACTGACTCCTGCTTCTTTTGACTCTCAACTGATTAAAGAAGAAATACTCCAATAGTACAGAGGCCAAATTTCTTCCATAAAAATGGCCATGCTTCTGTGCAGCAATCTATTCATAGCGTGCCCTTGGGAGATGAAGACTTTAAGCATCACCCCCTTGCAACCAGGAAATTCAGTCTTTTGGAAAAGACATCTTCAGAACTACCCTTGCTGAAGACATGTGTATCAGAAACTGCTAAACAACCCTTGTACTGTCAGCCTCCAAGGAATAGAGTTGGAATCATGTAATGCACCTAGAGAAAGTTCTACATCATTACTCTACATCATCTTGTGAGCCAAAAGTAAAGATTTCCTGGAGCTGAAGCAGAAGACATTTAATTAGACAGCTTTCCCTAGATATCTGGACTAGGCCTGTTGGGATCTTGTCAAACATTTGATGATAACATAACCCTTCAGATGATCTGAAAATGTCTACAATCTGAATAAAATATAGTCTCAAGATTTTAAAATATGCCTGAGAATTCTCCTACCTACCTCTCCTTGTTACTTGAATGAGACTTTAATAACTTTCCAATCTGTGCAGTTTTCCACCCACATGAGATACTACAAACAAGTAAAATCCTTCCTAATATTGAGGAGCAAAGTGTTGGTGAAACTACAAAACCAGACTCTTGATCAGTGATGCTGGTAGAGAAAGATATTGATCTATTAAGAAAAGTTTAAAAAATGATAATAATAAACAAGGCACATAAAATAGAGTTGGGAGATCAGAAGGGGAAATTCTCACACCCAGTGACCACAGCAGAGTCCAGTGAGAAAACCAAGATCCATCTTTCTTAGCAAGGATTCAGCCAATGAAAAGCATGGACTCTTTGTCTACCACATCTCTCCCAACTTCCTTTTCCTCTCTATAAAATCCTCTTTCCTTTGCCATGTGGGGACTTGCAGGTCGATTGCCATAGTTGCAGACTCTGTAATTGGAATTCTTTGCTGATCTTGAATAAATCCATTTTGCTGGAATACTAACTGGTACTTTATTTGTTTTAGGTCAACAAAGGTGACAATAAGTTTTCCTCTTGCAAACATGTATATTGGAACAATTTAAGTGGATGATTTAAAAATGGTAAAAGGTTGTATAATGATAGCTTCCATTAAAGGGTACCAATGTGTGGAGGATACTGTGTGTGTGTGCTCAGTCATTCAGGAATGTCCAGCTTTTTGGGACCCCAAGGACTGTAGCCCACCAAGCTTCTCTGACCATTTCCCAGGCAAGAAAACTGGAGTGGATTTCCCTTTCCTCCTTCCCAATACAGGCATCTAATTCACATCTCCTGCGTTGGCAGACAGATTATTTACCTTTGAACCACCTGAGAAGATGGTTCAGTTCAGTTCAGTCCAGTCACTCAGTCATATCTGACTATTTTGCAACCCCAAGGACTGCAGCACACCAGGCCTCCCTGTCAATTGTCAATATCCAGAGTTTACTCAAACTCATGTCCTTTGAGTCGTGATGCCATCCAAGCATCTCATCCTCTGTCATCCCCTTCTCCTCTTGCCTTCAATCTTTCCCAGCATCAAGGTCTTTTCCAATGAGTCAGTTCTTCGCATAAGGTGAACAAAGTACTGGAGCTTCAGCTTCAGCATCAGTCCTTCCAATGAATATTCAGGACTGATTTCCTTTAGGATGGACTTGTTGGATCCCCTTGCAGTCCAAGGGACTCTCAGGAGTCTTCTCCAACACCACAATTCAAAAGTGTCAATTCTTCCGTGCTTAGCTTTCTTTTTAGTCCAACTCTCACTTCCATACAAGACAACTGGAAAAACCATAGCTTGAACTAGATGGGCCTTTGTTGGCAAAATAAAGACTCTATTTTTTAATATGCTATCTAGGTTTGTCAAAACTTTTCTTCCAAAGAGTAAGCATCTTTTAATTTCATGGCTTCAGTCACCATCTGCAGTGATTTTGGAGCCCCCCCTCCCCCCGCCTCAAAATAAAGTCTGTCACTGTTTCCACTGTTTCCCATCTATTTGCCATGAAGTGATGGGCCCGGATGCCATGATCTTAGTCTTATGAATGTGGAACTTTAAGCCAACTTTTTAACTCACCTCTTACACTTTCATCAAGAGGCTCTTTAGTTCTTCTTCACTTTCGTAAGTGTGGTGTCTACTTCATTTCTGAGATTATTAATATTTCTCCTGGCAATCTTGGTTCCACCTTATGCTTCATCCAGTCCAACATTTCTCATGACATACTATGCATGTAAGTTAAATAAGCAGGGTGACAATATACAGCCTTGAGGTACTCCTTTCCCTATTTGGAACCAGTCTATTGATCTATGTCCAGTTCTAACTGTTGCTTCCTGACCTGCATACAGATTTCTCAAGAGATAGGTCAGGTGGCCTGGTATTCCCATCTCTTTCAGAATGTTCCATAGTTTGTTGTGATCCACATAGTCAAAGGCTTTGGCATCAACAGGTGGTCAATACTGAAATCAGATTGATTATATTCTTTGCAGCCAAAGATGGAGAAGCTATATACAGTCAGCAAAATCAAGATTGGAAGCTGACTGTGGCTCAGACCATGAACTCCTTATTGCCAAATTCAGACTGAAATTGAAGAAAGTAGGGAAAACCACTAGACCATTCAGGTATGACCTAAACCAAATCCTTTATGATTATATAGTGGAAGTGACAAATAGATTCAAGGGATTAGATCTGATATATAGAGTGCCTGATGAACTATGGTTGGAAGTTCATTACATTGTACAGGACGCAGGGATCAAGACTATCCCCAAGAAAAAGAAATGAAAAAAGTGAAATGGCTGTCTGAGGAGGCCTTACAAATAGCTGTAAAAAGAAGAGAAGTGAAAAGCAAAGAGAAAAGGAAAGATATACCCATTTGAATACAGAGTTCCAAAGAATAGCAAGGAGAGATAAGAAAGCCTTCCTCAGTTATCAGTTCAAAGAAATACAGGAAAACAATAGAAAAGGAAAGACTAGAGATCTCTTCAAGAAAATTAGAGATACCAAGGGAATATTTCATGCAAAGATGGGCTCAATAAATGACAGAAATGGTATGGACCTAACAGAAGCAGAAGATATTAAGAAGAGGTAGCAATAATACACAGAAGAACTATACAAAAATGATCTTCATGACCCAGATAATCACAATGGTATGATCACTCACTAGAACCAGACATCCTGGAATGTGAAGTCAAGTGGCCTTAGGAAGCATCACTATGAACAAAGCTAGTGGAGGTGATGGAATTACAGTTGAGTTATTTCAAATCCTAAAAGATGATGCTGTGAAAGTGCTGCACTCAATATTCCAACAAATCTGGAAAACTCAGCAATACCACAGGACTGGAAAAGGTCAGTTTTCATTCCAATCCCAAAGAAAGGCAATGCCAAAGAATGCTCTCAAACTATTGCACAATTGCACTCATCTCACTTGCTAGTAAAGTCATGCTCAAAATTCTCCAAGTCAGGCTTCAACAGTATGTGATCAGTGAACTTCCAGATATTCAAGCTGTATTTACCAAAAGGCAGAGGAACCAGAGAAGCTGGTTACAAGTGTTTTATTCACTATAACTTATGTAATATTCACAATTAGAAGCATAGTATGGTTCTTCTAAATTTAAGGAAACTGAGGCACAGAATCATTAATCAATGTGACTGAGGTCCTTGCAGTATGTAGTATGATAGTTTTTTTTTTTTTTTTTTTTTTGGAACCATGGCTTCTTGACTCCAGAGAGTGAGCACTGTGGTGTCTTGTCACTAAGTTATGTATCCTGACAGTTTCACTTTATTCTATTCTACCAAATCTATTCTATTAAAAAATCACTAGTACTGAACAAAAAAATTAGGATTTTTAGTCTAGATTCCTATCAGAGGAAAGTAAGCTATTAAATATAAATTATTCCAACCTTACTGATATGAATGTGAAATTGGAACATTGGTCTCCATTTTGATTATATTACATATTCTACTTTTCTTCCAATATATGTTGTCTAAAGGGTTTGATATTCATAAATTAAAATGTATAACAATTACCACTCAAGCAAAAATTAGCAAATTGCTGAACAGTTTGATTTTAAGCAATTTTGAATATGTCTATAAATTTTCCATATATATAGATTTCTCTTCACTGTTTAATAACATTGTTTAGTAGATTTTTATTTAAATCATTTTTCAGTTTTAATATTCCAATTATTTAGAAATCTTCTGAACCACTTTGAAAGGAAGTAAATGCATAGTGATTTTAGTTGAATATTCAAATGTATTCATATATTTAAAGCATTTGAATATCAATTCCCTTATCAGTTATTAAAGCAAAGGGTGTAATAGACTAAAATTATCGAGAAAAAAAAATTGAGCTTGATTTATTACTTTCAATATATTAAGTGATAGACATAAAGTTAGCTAAAATGTAGGAAGTGTAGGTAAGGAAAATACTATAAATCAGGAGAACAGACTATAACTGAAGAGCACATTCAAAATGTTGATGAAATTGGAATGTCGTGGGATAACATAGTGAATATTCATTCACCCAGGAAAAACTCATCTAATCTTCATCTAATAATTCAGCATTCTAATTACATGGTTAGATTTGAATTAATATGTTTACCAAGGATCTGCATTTTAATTTTACTTAACCCCATCATAATTTGATTCAAAATATGAATGATTTTATTCTTCTGCTGAATACTTGGCACTTTTTTGCATTTACACAAATGAAAGCTTAGGTATTGAAATTGACTTTGAATTTTATACCAAACCTAGTCTCTTTGCATTGATATTGCATTGTTCCATATATATATTTATATAAATATATATCCATAATAGAAAATATTTTTGAATTTTTGTATAAAACAGAGGTGAGACATTAGCATTACTCTTTAGTTTCTAGAAAGCTGTACATTTTTGTGATATATTAGGCTTTTTAAGTCTATGCATGGAAAAAAGCCTATGAGAAAGACCTCAGAAGGAATCAATTCTGCTGACACTTTTACATCAGACATATAGCTTCCAGAATCACGTGAAGTCTTTTTTTTTTTAATTCAATTTTATTTTATTTTTAAACTTTACAATATTGTATTAATTTTGCCAAACATCAAAATGAATCCGCCACAGGTATACCCGTGCTCCCCATCCTGAACCCTCCTCCCTCCTCCTTCCCCATACCCTCCCTCTGGGTCGTCCCAGTGCACTAGCCCCAAGCATCCAGTATCGTGCATCGAACCTGGACTGGCAACTCGTTTCATACATGATATTATACATGTTTCAATGCCATTCTCCCAAATCTCCCCACCCTCTCCCTCTCCCACAGAGTCCATAAGTCTGATCTATACATCAGTAAGTAAGCCAGAAAGAAAAACACCAATACAGTGTACTAACGCATATATATGGAATTTAGAAAGAGGGTAACAATAACCCTGTGTACGAGACAGCAAAAGAGACACTCATGTGAAGTCTTTTTGCTTAAGCCACCAAATCTGTGGTACTCTGTTAGAGAATCCCTAGGAAACAAATAAAAGTAACAATAAATCAAATAAGATATAACTGCTTATTTTCCATGTTTATGGTGTTTTAATTTTTGCTCCTTTTTCTCCCAAGAATTGCTAGATGAATCCATATGTTTCATGATGCCATTTATTAACTAAACTAAAAATTATGGTAAAAATAGATTGCTAGTAGCAAGGATGGTCACAGTAAGTTGATAAAACCCAAAGATTTAAAATGATCAGAACCCAATAGTTCTGAATCAAGACCAGTAAGATTGTGTCTATAATACTGCAATTATAGATGATTAAATATGTTTGGCATTGTTTGCCTTTTGTGTTAGAAATGTGCCATTGTGAAAAGCCCACATTCACAGAATTTTTAAAAAACATATTTTTCTGAAAACCATAAGAAAATAACCCATTTTAGGGAAATTCTTGAGAATATTTTTGATATTTATTATCTCAAGTTAAAATGCAACTTGACTATCATACTTATCAGATGACAGAAACTTATAAATATTTAACAACTGAAAGAAATAAGCAGTTTTACTATTCAAAGTGACTGAGGATTCCACTGTTAACATTCATGGAAAAGAACAAAATAGTGAATGGGAAGTTTTTACTGTATTTTGGATTCTCATTTACTGATTGTGCCGCAACTTTTTCTATTAAATGTCAAATAAAATTATGAGGATCTAGAGGATCAGGGAAGGGCATGGCAACCCACTCCAGTATTCTTGCCTAGAGAATTTCACGGATAGCAGAGCCTGGTGTGCTACAGTCCGTGGGGTTGCAAAGAGTCAGACATGACTGGGCTACTACACTTTCAGTTTCTTTCAGAGGATCAGTCAGGCTAAGTCAGGGTTAGAGAGTGAAAGAGGATGTGTGTTTGAATAGGAAGATGATTGAATGCATTATTGAGGTAGGATCACTTAGGACTAATTTTCCCTGAAGTGTCAAAACACAGAGGAAACTCTTTAAGGTTTTAGGCAGCAGTATTGAGGGGTGGCAGCCCAAGCGTCAGTGAGCAGAACAAAAGTATGATTGAGGGTCTGGCAAAGATAGGGTTATTAGATTGCTTTTCAGCCAACTGTTCCATAGAAATAGGTAGAAATTAAGAAAAGAGGAAAAGATCGTAAGACTAAACATCTCTAAAAGAAGTAAAGTACAAAAATAACACCACTTCATGGTCTACTAAAAAAGCATCTCACAGTAGAGGTAGGCTTTCCAGCAGCATAGAGGAACAACTATGATTCAACAATTAAAGTGAACTCAGTTTTCAGTTCAGTCACTCAGCCGTGTCCGACTCTTTGCGACCCCATGAATTGCAGCACTCCAGGCCTCCCTGTCCATCACCAAGCCCCGGAGTTCACTCAAACTCACGTCCATCGAGTAGGTGATGCCGTTCATCCATCTCATCCTCTGTCGTCCCCTTCTCCTCATGCCCCCAATCCCTCCCCGCATCAGAGTCTTTTCCAATGTGAACTAGAACCCCCAAAATTCCACTCGGAGACATTTTTCTATTAGTTCAGTGAATGATTTAAAGATGTTATTCAGGATTTTATGGAATGGTGGAAATATTCTTAAATTATAACCAATAATCGTTATTCAACTTTACTAGAAACATGTGTGCTTAAAATCTTACAGAAAATATGTCAACCTCTGTCTCTGACCTTGAAGCAAATGCTGCTGGTGACAGGGAGCAAGTTAGAGAATTTCCACTTTATTAATACCACTGTGACTCTATTGTGCCATCCATTTTAGTAGAGCTGGCCTGTTTATATAGGTATACACTAGAAAATGTTTTCTTTACAATTAAGAAAAAATATCAATCTGCTGCAATGATTTTCACAACTGCTATGGCATTTTAATCCTGGATTCCCTTTCGGATAAACTACCTATCTTGTCACAACCTGGTTTACACTGAGCCACCATAACATGTTTATACAGGTAACATAATTGCACCCTGAACTCAGCTGTCAGCTGATTACATTTTCATTCATAACCCATCTCCAGTGCTGTGCTCGTTATTTTAGTTTAAAAGACTTTAGATAAATGAAATCTCCATTTGCTTACATGAAATTAGATCTGAGTTTTGCATTCTAAGCTACATTAACCCATTCTTAAACCTACTCAAAACTGATACATGAAATCATTTAAAACTCATTCACAGTCAATACAGGGCAAAATATTTAAATAAAGTTAAGGCTTTTGAGATATTACATGGTAATAACATTTTTAAGATGTTGCATCTATTCCATTTTTTTATAAGGAAGAAAAATCTTTTTAATTACTAGCAACAAATATCAGCAAATTCTATATCTGTCACAACCTATTTCTTATCTTTCCTCAGGGTCACATGTCTTCAAGTGACTTAACAACCTGTGTTTATAGGATTTGGTTATTTTGGGTTAAAAGTGTCATTATTAAGATAATGTTACATAATATTTAAATTGAAAGCCATTCTGAGAAATAAAACTAACCTGATTTTCATTTCCTTACATAGTGTTCATATAAAATGTGCATTTACATGTGCTATTTTGGGTTCTAGGAAAAAAAAATGTCATTTGTCACTTTGGCTTGTATATATATATGAAGGTCAGCATTTTCAGCTGATCTTAATGGCTTGACTAAATTTCAACATATATAATTTTACTATTTGCCTATGCAAATCACCCCTTTAACTAAAATTGCATAACAGGGGCCCAGTTTCAGGATCTAAATTATGCTAATTTTTTTTAATCATTAAATTTCATCAGGGATTGTCCAGGCTTCTGGTGCTAAAATTTCATGAATTTATTTCTAGATCATGTAATTGATGAATTGAGACACAGCCATTTTGCTTCAGCAGCTTTGTACAAATGATCCTATGAAAATGTGAAAGCACATTATTTTACAATCCAGTAGTACAGACAAGTGGTATCTAGTGTTCATATTCCTCTCCTCACCAAAATTATGACTTTTGCTTTCTAAATGCCTATGTTGTTGAATTTTATAGATATGTGCTATTTATTTAATCAGAAAAACAATTGCTTTTAATTACATTAGATAAGGCTAACTTCTAAGACATTAGCAATCTAATCTTCCCAAATTATTGTTGTAGAAGAATTCCTGAATTAATGTTGAATATAATGTACTTGAAACTGAAATATAGCAAAACTTGTGGCAAGTCTGAAATAGAAGGAGAAAGTATAGAGATTTATATGCTGTGGATTTACATAAATGCTCAATAATGAGAAAGTTATCTCACAAAAACAATGGCAACATTTCTTTAAAAATTCTCTTTCATGCTTTCTCTTTCCAAAGTTTTGTACCACATAGCATCAATTAAAGTTCCTCTACTGCACTCTGGTGCTCTACTATCCTTTTACTCTGTACTAGGGCATTTTTTTTTCATTTTCTCTGTGTTTTCACATTCACATCTACCTACAGGCTACTGCCCTGCCACTAATTCTGTTGCCCTTTATTGGTATCCTAACTATATTACCGGTATCGTTAGTATCCCTTGTTCATCTACTGTCCTTACTGCTCACAGATAAATCTTTCAGGTTGTCACATTCCTATTATAAAACTAAGAGTGGCATGCATTCTTTCATTTTCTCCATTTTAAAAAATTTTATTTTTTCAAGAATATGAGGGCTTGAGGTTATTTACACATACTGAGTGGAGAAAGCCAGTAGAATTAGAGCAATTGAAAACATGATTGAGAAATATGATAATCAGGAGATTCCAGAAGAAAAGGAAGGAGAAATGATCCTGAACTTTGATGAGAAATTCGCTTCAGGCAGGAGAGAATGTGTAACACAGATGCTCATTTAAAGAAAGGGGGAATGCCCAGATAAGATGTCTTGATCTTCTTAGGGAAACAGAGAAGCAGATAATCTCTTAGGAGTGAAGAAATAGTAGTAGGTTTTTGTTGACTTGCAAAGAATAAAACCAACCATTGAAAGTATATGACAGGCTCTACTACAAAGCCACTGTTATCAAGACAGTATGGTACCTGCACAAAGACAGAAATATAGATCAATGGAACAAAATAGAAAGCCCAGAGATAAATCCACGCACATATGGACATCTTATCTTTGACAAAGGAGGCAAGAATATACAATGGATTAAAGACAATCTCTTTAACAAGTGGTGCTGGGAAATCTGGTCAACCACTTGTAAAAGAATGAAACTAGAACACTTTCTAACACCATACACAAAAATAAACTCAAAATGGATTAAAGATCTCAATGTAAGACCAGAAACTATAAAACTCCTAGAGGAGAACATAGGCAAAACACTCTCCGACATACATCACAGCAGGATCCTCTATGACCCACCTCCCAGAATATTAGAAATAAAAGCAAAAATAAACAAATGGGACCTAATTAACCTTAAAAGCTTCTGCACATCAAAGGAAACTATTAGCAAGGTGAAAAGACAGCCTTCAGAATGGGAGAAAATAATAGCAAATGAAGCAACAGACAAACAACTAATCTCAAAAATATACAAGCAACTCCTACAGCTCAACTCCAGAAAAATAAATGACCCAATCAAAAGATGGGCCAAAGAACTAAATAGACATTTCTCCAAAGAAGACATACAGATGGCTAACAAACACATGAAAAGATGCTCAACATCACTCATTATCAGAGAATGCAAATCAAAACCACTATGAGGTACCATTTCACACCAGTCAGAATGGCTGCGATCCAAAAGTCTACAAGCAATAAATGCTGGAGAGGGTGTGGAGTAAAGGGAACCCTCTGACACTGTTGGTGGGAATGCAAACTAGTACAGCCACTATGGAGAACAGTGTGGAGATTCCTTAAAAAACTGGAAATAGAACTGCCTTATGATCCAGCAATCCCACTGCTGGGCATACACACTGAGGAAACCAGAAGGGAAACAGACACATGTACCCCAATGTTCATCGCAGCACGGTTTATAATAGCCAGGACATGGAAGCAACCTAGATGTCCATCAGCACATGAATGGATAAGAAAGCGATGGTACATATACACAATGGAGTATTACTCAGCCATTAAAAAGAATACATTTGAATCAGTTCTAATGAGGTGGATGAAACTGGAGCCTATTATACAGAGTGAAGTAAGCCAGAAAGAAAAACACCAATACAGTATACTAACACATATATATGGAATTTAGAAAGATGGTAACAATAACCCTGTGTACGAGACAGCAAAAGAGACACTGATGTATAGAACAGTCTTATGGACTCTGTGGGAGAGGGAGAGGGTGGGAAGATTTGGGAGAATGGCATTGAAACATGTATAATATCATGTATGAAATGAGTTGCCAGTCCAGGTTCAATGCACAATACTGGATGCTTGGGGCTGGTGCACTGGGATGACCCAGAGGGATGGTATGGGGAGGGAGGAGGGAGGAGGGTTCAGGATGGGGAACATATATATACCTGTGGTGGATTCATTTCAATATTTGGCAAAACTAATACAATATTGTAAAGTTTAAAAATAAAATAAAATAAAAAGAATGAAGAAAAAAAAAAGTATATGACAGATATGAGTGTGTGCTAAATAGCTTCAGTCATGTCCAAATCTGTGCGACCCTATGGACTGTAGCCTGCCAGGCTCCTCTGTCCAAGAGATTCTCCAGGAAAGAATGCTGGAGTGGGTTGCCATGCCCTTCTCTAGATGATCTTCCTGATCCAGGGATCAAACCCATATCTCTTATACCTCCTGCACTGGCAGGCAGACATTGCTTGGGTTGTAAAAATCACAAATCTTTAGCTCATTCAGGGAAAGGAAACCACTATTGTTGGTTTCACATTTCACTTTTTATCTCACTGTACTTCATCAAGGAATTGAAATCATTTGCAACTTCAAGGGTCAAAGGCACCCAAGAAAGTTAGTATCCAGCCTGTCCAGAGAAGAGATTTCACATGAAGTTTGACATTGATTTTTGAACAACACTTTAATGTAATTCGAATTTCAATAAGTCTTCTCCCTCAGTGGCTAGTTCAGTTTCTCTAGCTTCCTACAGAATCCTTTTATTAGTAAGAGGTCAAAAACAAAACAAGGTCTGTATAGTCAAAGCTATGGTTTCTCCAGAAGTCATGTATGAATGTGAGAGTTGGACCATAAAGAAAGCTGAGCACTAAAAAATTATTGCTTTTGAAGTATGGTGTTGGAGAAGACTCTTAAGAATCCCTTGGACTGCAAGGAGATTAAACTAGTTAATCCTGAATGAAATCAGTCCTGAATATTCATTAGAAGGACTGACACTGAAACAGAAGCTCCAATACTCTGGCCACTTAATGTGAAGAGCTGACTCATTAGAAAAGACCCTGATGCTGGGCAAGATTGAAGGTAAGAGGAGAATGGGATGACAGGATTAGATGGTTGGATGGCGTCACTGACTTGATGGACATGAGTTTGAGCAAGCTCCAGGAGTTGGTGATGGACAGGGAGGCCTGGCGTGCTGCATCTCATGGGGTTGTAAAGAGTCAGACAGAACTGACTGACTGAAGTGAACTGAACAAAAGAGAAACAGAACTAAGAGGATACGTGTCATTATACATATATATATATATATGTGTGTGTGTGTGTGTGTATTGGAGAATGAAATGGCAACCCACTCCAGTGTTCTTGCCTCGAGAATCCCAGGGACAGGGGAGCCTGGTGGGCTGCTGTCTATGGGGTCGCATGGAGCTGGACATGACTGAAGCGACTTAGCAGCAGCAGCTTATATATACACATATATTAGTTGACAAGTTGACATATATATATATGACTCTGACAAATACAGAGATTCTGTAGAAATCTTGATTTTATATATGCAGAGATTTATTAAGGAATTGGCTCAAATGATTGTGGAGATCTCCCATCTGCAAGCTGGAGAAACAGGAAAACCAGTGGTGGTATACAGCCCAAGTCTGATGGCCTGCAAATAAATGGGTGATGGTAAAAATCCCAGTCTGAGTCTGAAAGCCTGAGAACCTAAAGAGATGAAGTCCAAGGCCAAAAGAAGATGGATGTCTCAGTTTAAGCAGAGAGGGAATTTGCTCTTCTTCCACATTTTCTATTCAGGCCCTTAATGAATTGAATAACACCCAGTCAGGTTTTTGAGACTGGTCTTTACTCAGTGTACTGATTCAAATGCTAATTTCTTTCAGGGAAACCCTTACAGACACAACCAGAAACAATGTTCTACCAGTTATCTGGACATCCCATTAGTCCTGTCAAATTGACACATAAAATTACCCATCAAAATTCCCACCAAGTGTCTCTAGCAGAACTCCTTTTGACATTTCTATCTTCACCTTTGCAGTCTAAGTCCTCTCTCCAGGTGCTTCTTTACAACTTGATGGTGGTTCAGTTCAGTTCAGTCACTCAGTCGTGTCCGACTCTCTGCGACCCCATGAATCGCAGCACGCCAGGCCTCCCTGTCCATCACCAACTCCTGGACTTCACTCAAACTCAACGTCCATCAAGTCAGTGATGCCATCCAGCTATCTCATCCCCTGTCATCCCCTTCTCCTCCTGCCCCCAATCCCTCCCAGCATGAGAGTCTTTTCCAATGAGTCAATTCTTCACATGAGGTGGCCAAAGTACCAGAGTTTCAGCTTTAGCATCATTCCTTCCAAAGAAATCCCAGGGTTGATCTCCTTTAGAATGGACTGATGGTGGTACCCATGCATAAAAGCCTTTAGGCAACAAAGCTGGGCAGTAAAGGAATCCCCAAAATTATGATGATCTCTGGTATTGGTAACTGAACAGATTACTTTTCATGGACTCCTCCTCTCAGGCTCTAGCAAAGAAACAAAAGAACCTGTTTATTCCGTTTGTGTGTGTGTGTGGTTAGATCAAGAGATATAGGTTGATAATGGCACTGTGCTGCATTCAATATCACTGCTCCACTTCCATGTCTATGGCTTTCCTGATGACCCAAGCTCCTTATACATGGCTACTTCTTGCCTGAAAATAACTTCCCAGGAAACACATCAGAGTTAATGCAGATATATAAAGGTCTGGTAAGTCTACTCTACTACTGTTCTAGACATTCATAGAAATGTGATTTCTATGTAATATCCTTTCAAAAAAATCAAAGATGCAAGACATATAAGCCCCCTGTCCTAAGCTGTCCATTCCTTTGCTCCCATAAAATTCTTAAATTCAGGCTATTAGCATCCTCATATTTATACTCACTATTCTGGTTTTCAGTCTCTTGCTAAACTTGAATCAAAAAGAAACATTACAGTCATCAGTCTGCAAAAAGAAAGGTATTGGTTGATGAGTTGAAGTACTTAGGGAATTCAGCAAAAAGAAAAATCCAAGCATGGGGAGGGGAGGGTGGTAGTCTGTATATTCAACGGGCTTAAAATTCAGTAGAGAAGTTAATTTCAACTCCATTACTAATTTGCCACCCTTCAAAGAAAAATGAACAAAAGTGTAGAAAATCAAACAGGAAGCTGTTCTCACAGGGGAAGTGAGAATGTGTATTTTGTGTTCCTTTTGTATTCCTTTATTTGGCACAGAAGCAATTAAGCAGGTGAGAGACAACCCCATGGAAGCACAGAGAGGAAATCTGTCTAAAACATCTGTTTAAAAATTCTGAAGTCTGAAGATTAGAGATTGATAAAGAGAAATATTCTCTGTAATCAGTTTAGCACCTGCTCACTGAATCCCCTAATGCTCTTGTACCGAGCAGCGTTCTCCAACTCATGGACAACTCTGTCAATCAGGAAATCACTTAAATGAGGCCTTTTGTGGCAAAAACAACAACAATAAAAACTGCAGGGACCACAGAACCTTGAATATTGAAGATGTAAAAAAGAAGAAAAATAATGCCTTTTGTTTATGTTTTTTTTGCAGTCCTTACTTGTGTCCCTCATCTTAATAATTTATTTTCAATAAGAAAGATAGATTGCATTCTTCTGTTGAGACTCTTCATTTCCCTTTCTTTCCTGATATTTTGCTAACATATATTCCTAAGTTTATAGGTAAAAACTGGATTTCCTTGGTGCCTCAGATGGTAAAAAATCCATCTGCAACGCAGGACATCTGGTTTCAATCCGTGGGTCAGGAAGATCTACTTGAGAAGGGAATGGCTAATCACTCCAGTATTCTTGCCTGGAGAATCTCATGGACAGAGGAGACAGATGGGCTACAGTCCATAGGGTCACAAGGAGTTGGACATGACTGAGAAACTAATATTTTCATTTTTTCACTGTAAAAGCATTATCTTCTTCATGTCACGATCAATGTCTACTCTTTTATCTGTTATTCTGGTCTGGTGACTTACGGTATCATTGCTATTTGAAACAAAATAGTTTGAGGAGAAAAATATTCAGCTATCAAAGTTGATTTATAGTTAAAAACAATTATATGAAATTTAAAGACACCTTATAAATTAAAATTTCCAGAAATCAAAATTTCTTTTTCATGGAAAAATTGTTAATAAAATTAACGTTCATGAGACAGTTTTACTTATTTGTAGTTTTAATTTTAACATATGACTGCTGAAATTTCAGCATAAATTTCAGCATTCTGATGACTTCTGCTTTTGCCCAAAGATAAATATGAAATTATGTATAAATATTTTTCTAACTTTTTAACTGGTTTGACTATTTTAATTCTGTTCAAATAAAGATTTGCTTGTTTGGTTTCTCAAATGCTGTTAACAAATGGTAACGAGGCAACGATACAGAAACAGAAAGTCTGTCATATTAAACTTTGAAATTTTAATAAAAGTAAACTTGAATTTCATTTTTTAATATGTAAATGATTTTGCCATTTTTTCTTACTAAAATATGTATTTCCATTGGAAGATTCTAAATTGATCTAAATCAAATCCTTTATGATTATACAGTGGAAGTGAGAAATAGATTTAAGGGCCTAGATCTGATAGATAGAGTGCCTGATGAACTATGGAATGAGGTTCATGACATTGTACAGGAGACAGAGATCAAGACCATTCCCATAGAAAAGAAATGCAAAAAAGCAAAATGGCTGTCTGGGTAGGCCTTACAAATAACTGTGAAAAGAAGAGAAGTGAAAAGCAAAGGAGAAAAGAAAAGATATAAACATCTGAATGCAGAGTTCCAAAGAATAGCAAGAAAAGATAAGAAAGCCTTCTTCAGGGATCAATGCAAAGAAATAGAGGAAAACAACAGAATGCAAAAGACTAGGGATCTCTTCAAGAAAATCAGAGATACCAAAGGAACATTTCATGCAAAGATGGGCTCGATAAAGGACAGAAATGGTATACCTAACAGAAGCAGAAGATATTAAGAAGAGGTGGCAAGAATACACAGAAGAACTGTACAAAAAAGATCTTCACGACCCAGATAATCACAATGGTGTGATCACTGACCTAGAGCCAGACATCCTGGAATGTGAAGTCAAGTGGGCCTTAGAAAGCATCACTACGTACAAAGTTAGTGGAGGTGATGGAATCTCAGTTGCGCTATTCCAAATCCTGAAAGATGATGCTGTGAAAGTGCTGCACTCAATATGCCAGCAAATTTGGAAAACTCAGCAGTGGCCACAGGATTGGAAAAGGTCAGTTTTCATTCCAATCCCAAAGAAAGTCAATGCCAAAGAATGCTCAAACAACCGCACAATTGCACTCATCTCACACGCTAGTGAAGTAATGCTCAAAATTCTCCAAGCCCGGCTTCAGCAATATGTAAACCGTGAACTTCCTGATGTTCAAGCTGGTTTTAGAAAAGGCAGAGGAACCAGAGATCAAATTGCCAACATCTGCTGGATCATCGAGAAAGCAAGAGAGTTCCAGAAAAACATCTGTTTCTGCTTTATTGACTATGCCAAAGCCTTTGACTGTGTGGATCACAATAAACTGTGGAAAATTCTGAAAGAGATGGGAATAGCATACCACCTGACCTGCCTCTTGAGAAATGTGTATGCAGGTCAGGAAGCAACAGTTAGAACTGGACATGGAACAACAGACTGGTTCCAAATAGGAAAAGGAGTTCGTCAAGGCTGTATATTGTCACCCTGTTTATTTAACTTGTATGCAGAGTACATCATGAGAAACGCTGGACTGGAGGAAACACAAGCTGGAATCAAGATTGCCGGGAGAATTATCAATCACCTCAGATATGCAGATGACACTACCCTTAAGACAGAAAGTGAAGAGGAACTCAAAAGCCTCTTGATGAAAGTGAAATTGGAGAGTGAAAAAGTTGGCTTAAAGCTCAACATTCAGAAAACGAATATCATGGCATCCAGTCCCACCACGTCATGGGAAATAGATGGGGAAAAAGTGGAAACCGTATCAGACTTTATTTTTCTGGGCTCCAAAATCACTACAGATGGTGACTGCAGCCATGAAATTAAAAGACACTTACTCCTTGGAAGGAAAGTTATGACCAACCTAGATAGCATATTGAAAAGCAGAGACATTACTTTGCCAACAAAGGTCTGTCTAGTCAAGGCTATGGTTTTTCCTGTGTTCATGTATGGATGTGAGAGTTGGACTGTGAAGAAGGCTGAGTGCCGAAGAATTGATGCTTTTGTTTTGTTTTGTTTTAATTTTATTTTATTTTTAAACTTTGCATAACTGTATTAGTTTTGCCAAATATCAAAATGAATCCGCCACAGGTATACATGTGTTCCCCATCCTGAACCCTCCTCCCTCTTCCCTCCCCATTCCATCCCTCTGGGTCGTCCCAGTGCACCAGCCCCAAGCATCCAGTATCGTGCATCGAACCTGGACTGGCAAATCGTTTCATACATGATATTTTACATGTTTCAATGCCATTCTCCCAAATCTTCCCACCCTCTCCCTCTCCCACAGAGTCCATAAGACTGTTCTATACATCAGTGTCTCTTTTGCTGTCTCGTACACAGGGTTATTGTTACCATCTTTCTAAATTCCACATATATGCGTTAGTATACTGTATTGGTGTTTTTCTTTCTGGCTTACTTCACTCTGTATAATAGGCTCCAGTTTCATCCACCTCATTAGAACTGATTCAAATGTATTCTTTTTAATGGCTGAGTAATACTCCATTGTGTATATGTACCATAGCTTTCTTATCCATTCATCTGCTGATGGACATCTAGGTTGCTTTGAACTGTGGTGTTGGAGAAGACTCTTGAGAGTCCCTTGGACTGCAAGGAGATCCAACCAGTCCATTCTGAAGGAGATCAGCCCTGGGATTTCTTTGGAAGGAATGATGCTAAAGCTGAAACTCCAGTACTTTGGCCACCTCATGTGAGGAGTTGACTCATTGGAAAAGACTCTGATGCTGGGAGGGATTGTGGGCAGGAGGAGAAGGGGACGACAGAGGATGAGATGGCTGGATGGCATCGCTGACTGAACGGACGTGAGTCTGAGTGAACTCCGGGAGTTGGTGATGGACAGGGAGGCCCAGCATGCTGGGATTCATGGAGTCGCAAAGAGTCGGACACAACTGAGCAACTGATCTGATCTGATCTGATCTGAAATTGATAATATTTGCACTGTATGTTTCAGATATGCAAAGAGAATAATAGAAAAAAGTCTGTTTTTGCATGCATTATTTCAAGTTGTCACAGTTGTTATTGTTGGTGAGAGTACAAAAGATTGTTGTCCTAAATTTGGACTTTTAGTAAACATAATTTCAGAAATGTTTATGAGATTTGTAGAGATAGTCTCAAATAATGCCTCCAAGACAGCACTCCCAGTATAAGAAAGGATTAAATTCTCCATAACTATTTAAGTCCTTCAGCAAAATAAATGTGGTTGTGACCCAACTGTCAGCTAACACAACAAGCACTGAATTTGATGGTAGACACTGTGTTCCAGTCATGGCACTACCATTTCATTTCTCTAAATCTTAGCAGCAGCAGAAGTGAAGAATCAAACTGAAGTTGGATTTACATCATGTCAATATCGTATGTATTCATTTCCCTCAGTTTCTCCTGCCAGACCACATCCTCTGATGTGTGTTCAACATGGGCCCACAGATAACACAGAGCATCATGTTGGTCTGTTCAACCACAGAGAAATCAGAATCCCAAAATGTCAAAACCTCTCAGAGTTTTGAAAATTGATTGATCTCGACTGAGAGTATTGTAGAACTATTGGTCACCATCAACTTGAGGTGTAGGTCAGTACTGTTTATTCTCACGACTGAGAAACTTCACTTTCACTTTCAGAATGAGAATAAACAGTACTGAGCCACGCCTAAAGTTGATGGTGACCGACAGTTCTACAATATTCCTGGCTGGCATCCCAGTTCAAGCGGATGTGAACACTGAACTGCCATTTGACCTCTGTTTTCTCTCCATCCTATCCTACACTCCAGGAGCTTTGCTAGGGCCAGCTTCCTGCATCCATGCTGTCAATTTCTAGACACAACATTTATCAACTTATGATATAAAAAGACTCCTGATGTAGTTAAGGAGGAAAAGTTGGACAGCATGCACGCCTATGGAACTTTCCATTTATTGACGTTGCAGTTGGTAGCCAGTTAATCAAAACTATGGCATGGCCTGATTGTTCCTGATTATGTTATTATATTACCTTACATGAGAAAACCTCACAAAGTATAAGATATTATGGAAAGAAAAGTGGGAGTTGAGGGAACTTTTATCACCATTCACGTTTTACCTCTTTAACACAGAAATGACAAAATGCAAGTTCAGACACAGCCACGTGTTTGTTGGTTACTTCATGAGTTTAACTGATAGCGACTTATCTTCTAGGCAAAACCTTAATTTATTACAAGTTTTTTACATTTGTATAGATGCTTCACTTTAGAATATCCTTACTCTTTATTTACATATTTTGAAGTAGGTATTACCTAGTCATTTGAAGCTCAGCAAAATGAAGTAAATAGCCCTTTGTTATAATGCTAGCTAGTGGCAAAGCTGACATTATAGAACGTATCCTTTTATCTACAAAACTTATGTTGTTCTCTGCTATTTTCTTTTCATTTTGCTTGAAAAATATCTTTATATCTTTATTTCTCCAGGCAACTGTAGCTAAAGTAATCTGCTACACATTAACCCCTGTCCCTTTATTAATGGTAGCTCTCTGCTTCTTGATAACTCTTCCCGGATACGGATTTGGCAGCTGGCTTTTATCATTATTTGAAAGCCTATAACTTGTTTCTTTCTGATCCTTGCTCATTTTTATAAGACCATATCCTGACTCAGGTAGTCTTTCAGGAGACAGAGAAGAGAGGGCCAGTGTTGAAACTTGGGGCCCCCAGAGTTGTTCTCATGCATGGTAAATAGTAGGTGATCAATAAGTATTTGATGAGTCAATGAGAGGTGGACCTAACAAAAATTGTTGCTTTATGAATAAAAATATTTGTAGGGCACAATCAAACCTGTTTTCTTAATATTTACCCTTTGACAGATTAGGTCTGTCAACTGTAGAACATGACAAAACAAACACGTTGTGGGACTGGGCAAGAAGCATGTCCCCATAATGTCTCTCTATATATTTAATCAATCAGATTTAATTTTGGGCATCTGAGGTCTTTTCTTGGTTTACAAATTCCCTTAAGATGGTTCAACCCATAATTCATTTATATTTGTGTCAGCAGCCTTAACAAATGAATGCAAAAGATGAGATCAGCTTCAGTAGATGTGGAAAAGGAGCAGGAAAGGAAAGGCAAGAAGAATAAATATGTCCTCTGGTTTCTTTGCATTTCTTTCACTCCATCATGATTAGCTTACGTGACAGATTTTCCTTCTCCAATGAATCTATGAATGCTATCTTCAGAATTTCATAAACACGTATTGTTAAGCTCTTAACTAATCATATAATACTATCCCTGAAACATATGTAGGATAAATAATGTCATATAGAGTAATACTTTTTTATAAAGGGGGGAAACATTACTATCATGGTAGTGTTTATAAAGCTTTAGTTACATATGGGAAAATAATTGCAGGATGGTATATCTTGTGAGGAATAAACCAAGACAGGCCTATTTGGTTCAGACTTTGAACTAAAGGCTACACTCTCTGTAACAGTTTGTCTTAATTGATTTTTTTGGGTGGATATCTTTCTAAGTATGCAGAAAAATCTTTATTTTTATAAGTGACTAAACAGGAGAATTAATGTCATCAGTTGGCACTTATGAGACATTCTAAAATCATTTCTTCATTCATTCACAATTACATAACCAATATTAATAACATGTCACAGATGCACTTTAGTTTTCACAGACAAGTACTTGTAGCCAAGAAATACAGATAATGTTATTCCACTCTAAGGGTGTATGCCACAGAATTCAGAGTGTCATTCATCTTACAGTAGACAAAATTCCAAGTTAGATTAACATGGCAATTTGGTAGCATGCATATGGTTCTTCTTCCATTAGACTTCTGAGAAACTCTGCATGTATTCCCAGTACAGCAACCTGCAAATTTGAAGTTCTCATTTAAGATTCCCTCCCTAAGCAGGAAGAACAAGTCTTAGGACCTCTGCATGATAGACTGAACAGTAACATCTCAGTAGAGTGATAGTCATTACTCCTTTTTCTAAAACATGGGCAATATTTCTAGTGAATCACAGAGCTGCTCTGGCTCATGGGTAGTTTTCCAAATGGTTGTCCTCAGCTCCATTTTGTTTAGCTAGTTATTTAAGTGACTTAATACCACTTTCCAGATGCCAGGGGAGAGTCAAAAGAAGTGGAAATTTTTTTTTCATTAATAGAAATAAGTCAACACAGTAAAAAGGCAGCAAGGGAACAATACGTAGGGAGAATATTAGCAAATGTGTAACAATTTAACTGTAATTTTGAGGTGTCCGTGTATGTATTTGTGTGTGTAAATGCTTTTAAAATGTGAAATAAGCATTGGTGCAGAACTGTGAGGGACTCAGCCAAAAAGAAACATCAGTGAGATTTCTGAACACTGAATTTCAATAGGTCCCATTTCATGGTTCTTTATTTCAGTTCACTGTTTGATTCCTTTATTGTGCTCCACATTTTATAATTACTGCTCACTTCTCTATGGTATGCCTCCCCCACTAGATTTTAGATTTCTTTAAGTCAGAGATTTGTTGTGTTCACTGTCGACCACCTAGAGCTCAACAAAGTTCTTGCTGAAAATAACGTTTGTTAAGTGAGCAAAGTAACAGTGATATAGAATTTAAAATTTCATAGCGTTTTTTTCCCCATTCTTTTTTTTTCCCCATTCTTTATGCTTGCTCTGTTTCAATTGAAGGTTCAGAAAACTTAAAAAAGAAACAAAAACAAAAAACCCTTGTAGTACTTATGTGTGTAGGAAAAATATTACAGCTAGAGCTGAAAGCCATTGTTTAAGGAGTGTGTATTTGTGCATGCTTTCATTAGGTACTCACAAATGTACCAGACTCTATGCTAGATTCCGGGTAGAGAAATATGCCCTTGCCAGAAATGGCCTATAACCAACTGGGAAGATTGGCATCTAAACAAACAACATCAATATAACAGGGTTCTCTGTTGTATGAGAAAGAGCAGGGAAAGACTCTCAGGATGAGCTAGACATGTTTTCACATAGATGACCTTTAGTTTTGGTCATTAGTGTTGAACAACTTTTTACTAGTGAAAAGAAAGAGAAAACAGGCTCTAGAAAAAGAGACAACGAAAGGGCATAGCATGGTCACAAATGCCAAGCAATTTACTGCAGCGTTTCTTGAACACACAGGACAGACGGGGATGAAAATAGAAAAGAAGAGAAAATGCTTGGTCCTCAATTATATTTTAGATGTTAATCTACTGTTTTCCATCTTCACCAAGATTATGATTAATAGAAATGATTTGAGTGGAAGCAAGTGAAGCTTGGATTAAGATTTTAAAGCAGATTTTAGACTTCCATCATTGCTAATCTTAAAAAGTAGGACAGACAATCAACCTCTTTCTATAGTTTAGATCTGCTTGATAATGGAGAAATAGACTATATACTACTTCAAGGTCTTTTTCTTTCAAATTTTATAGCACCTTATGAAAAAAATAAATAACCCTGTAATTTATTGCGTGAAATTCAAAGCTTAAGACTATACTTCTGTAAATGTGAAGTTCAAAAAGTTGAATCCTTATTGCACTTGCTTTTCTCTAGTTTACATTTATAGAAGATTGTGAGTTACTGACTGGATGGGTATAAATATTCACACATCTCATTTATCACTTTTTACTTCGTAAGTAAAACCCCTGAATTTCCAGAGACAAGTACTATTGTTTCAGTAATGCCATAAAAGATGTTCTGCTGCCAATTCTGTATATATTTGGAAACTGTACACAAATCTCTAGATAATGGATCTTGCACATATATAATCCATTTTTTTTAATTTTTGGGATGAATAAGGACCATCCCAAGACAATTTAAATATTCACAATTTACTACATTGGAGAAAAATGACAAGAGGAAAATATGATATTCAATCAGTTCAGTTCAGTTCAGTCTCTCAGTCATGTCAGACTCTTTGTGACTCCATGAACCTCAGCACACCAGGCCTCCCTGTTCATCACCAACTCTCAGAGTTTACTCAAACTCATGTCCACTGAGTAGGTGATGCCATCCAACTATCTCATCCTCTATCATCCCCTTATCCTCCTGCCTTCAATCTTTCCCAACATCAGGGTCTTTTCAAATGAATCAGTTCTTCGCATCAGGTGGCCAAATATTGGAGTTTCAGCTTCAGCATCTGTCCTTCCAGTGAATATTCAGGACTGATTTCCTTTAGGATGGACTGGTTCGATCTTCTTGCAGTCCAAGGGACTCTCAAGAGTCTCCTCCAATACCACAGTTCAAAAGCATCAATTTTTCTGCATTCAGCTTTCTTTATAGTCCAAATCTAACATCCAAACATGATTACTAGAAAAACCATAGCTTTGACTAGACCGACGTTTGTTGGTAGTGTCTCTGCTTTTTAATAAGCTGTCTGCTGCTGCTGCTGCTGAGTCACTTCAGTCATGTCTGACTCTGTGTGACCCCATAGACGGCAGCCCACCAGGCTCCCCAGTCCCTGGGATTCTCAAGGCAAGAACACTGGAGTGGGTTGCCATTTCCTTGTCTAATGCAGGAATGTGAAAAGTGAAAGTGAAGTCTCTCAGTCGTGTCCAACTCCTAGCGACCCCACGGACTGCAGCCCACCAGGCTCCCCCGTCCATGGGACTCTCCAGGCAAGAATACTGGAGTGGGGTGCCATTGCCTTCTCCGAATAAGCTGTCTAGGTTGGTCATAACTTTTCTTCCAAGGAGCAAATATCTTTTAATTTCATGGCTGCTGTCACCAACTGCAGTGATTTTGAAGCCCCCCAAAATAAAATCAGCCACTGTTTCCACTTTTTCCCCATCTATTTGCCATGAAATGATGGGACTAGATGCCATGATCTTAGTCTTCTGAATGCTGAGTTTTAAGCCAACTTTTTCACTCTCCTCTTTCACTTTCATCAAGAGGCTCTTTTGTTCTTCTTTGCTTACTACCATAAGGGTGGTGTCATCTGCATATCTGAGGTTATTGATATTTCTCCCAGCAATCTTGATTCCAGCTTGTGCTTCATCCAGTCCAGCATTTCTCATGATGTACTCTGCATATAAGTTAAATAAGCAAGGTGACAATATACAGCGTTGACGAACTCTTTTCCCGATTTGGAACCAATCTGTTGTTCCATGTCCAGTTCTAACTGTTCTTCTTTACCTGCATATAGATTTCTCAGGAGGCAGGTCAGGTGGTCTGGTATTCCCATCTATTGTAGAATTTCCCACAATTTGTTGTGATGCACACAGTCAAAGGCTTTGGCATAGTCAATAAAGCGGAAGTAGATTTTTTTTTTTTGGAACTCTCTTGCTTTGTCGATGATCCAGCGAATGTTGGCAATTTGATCTCTGGTTCCTCTGCCTTTTCTAAATCCAGCTTGAACATCTGTAAATTCATGGTTCAGGTACTGTTGAAGCCTGGCTTGGAAAATTTTGAGCATTACTTTGCTCAATAGCACAAGGCTAGATCTTAACTTCATAGAAATAAGTGGAGGCAACATAGAGAGGAAATGGGGCCCTCAGGGGTTTTCAACTGCTGCAATTCAGAGTGATGGGCTTCTTCTCTTTGTTTCACTGATGAGATTAAACATACCTTGGTATGGACTTTTCAGTTAGACTGCAATAGTGAGTTGCCCTGAGCTTATAAACTTCTAGAAATGGCCCAACTAATTACTAAAATAATTATTCTGTCTTAAATGTACCCATTTTGTTTATTACCTTCTCCCATTCTTTTTCCTCTATACTTTGCCTGGGCTTTTTAAGTGGCTCAGTGGTAAAGAATCAGCCTGATGAAACAGGAGATGTAGAAGATGTCGGTTCGGTCCCTAGGTTGTGAAGATCCCCTGGAGGAGGAAATGGGAACATACTCCAGTATAATTGCCTGGAAAATCCCATGGACAGACGAGGCTGTCAGGGTATAATCCACTGGGGTCACAAAGAGTCAGACATGATTGAGCAATTGAGCACACACACATACTTTGTCCATTCTATTATTCCTTTTATTACTTATATCATTTCTTTTTCCTTCTCTACCAGCTATTACCCAATAGCTCAAAATGTGAGTCTTATTTTTGCTAGGAGCTTCATATCTGTTTATTATTATTTTTTTTAATTTTATTTATTTATTTATTTTTAATTTTATTTTATTTTTAAACTAGATACATACATACAAGCTGCATACACACAGCATATGTTCACACACATCTCCCTTTGTAAACATTCTATCCTCCTCATGTCTCTCAATTCCTCAAAATCAAGTTTCTCAAGACACTATCATTATTTCCTGATGATCCATGGCCTCCCTAAGCTTCACCCCAATTTCTCTAATTACTTATCATTCAAAGGAAAGCAGTGACCCACAAACTGAAAATCAATGCAGTGTGCTAATGCTAATGCAGTGTGCTAGTGCACTGTGCTAATGTCACCCCAATGCACACCTTTCTTTCACTTATACATTTCTGTGGGCTTCTAGCTAGCTCCCTGACCAGAGGTGGGAAGCCATCTCCACTGGAACCCTTCCTCAATGCATTTAAGAAAAGGTGGCATAAAAGCAGGCCTTTATCTCTGTTAGTTCTTCTAAACTCTTCCCCTTCCTTCAGAGACTATGCCTAACATAGGCTTGGGTGGCTCAAGCCCAAATTTCTATAAGTCTGTGGTCATCTTACAAAACATTTCTGAGCAAAATTTAACCAAAATAACATCATGACAGAATCAATCATGACAGTAGTCATGTTCTTGCTTATTTTTTCTGTGATGATTCAACTACTCAACCAAAAGGCCCATCAACAGAAATTTGAAAGGCAGAAAACTCTGCAGCTCCATGGACCTCTGGGGTGTCAATATATTACTTATAGTCTACCCCAGGCCAACTGCACCCTCTCCGATTCAACTGCTCAAACAGAGGACGATGCATCAATTTACCTGCCCTGAGGTGAAATGTAAGGAGTAAACACATAAACAAAATCAAAACCTAAACAAGATTATCAATTGGCTTCCAGAGAGAAAACAGGTACTCTGAAGTGTGGATGACAAGGAGGATTAACATCCAAGAGGAACTTTTTGTAACATTTCTCTCAAGTCTTTAAAACAAATACCTAAAAAAAATAAATAAATAAAACAAATACCTATTTTTGAAACTTGATTTTAAGGAGATTCTTTCTAATTGATATTCTAGAAATATGACATCTACAGTTGTATCAACTTACTATTGCAGAGACAGTAAAAAGCTAGAATATAGTCTTTCTCGCGACCCATGTCACTGTGCAGGCAAAGAGTTGTTCGGGCGGCTAACACAGTAGAGAAGATAAGGTATTTTACTCTTATGTCTTTGTGAAAGATGAAGGTGCTATTTTATTTTTATTGAAAAGTACTATAAGACAGTTATAAATGAAACATGTAAAAAATTTGTCAGACATTGAAAAAAATAAGTCTGTGCCACTCTTGTCATTGACTCTTTAATGTCTCAGAATAATTAGGTTCCAGTAACTAATATCACTTCTGATAATAAAAATAAATATCAATACTCTAATCAAATGTACTATTATAAAATCTTCAAAATATCTCATTTTTGTATTTTTGTTCTAAAATTTTCTAGGTTTTTAAGCCAAGTAAAGGATCACACTACTTGTAAAACAAAATATTGTTTCATAACTTTATGAATATTGTAATTATAATAATATTATAAAACAAAAAGACTATACAGAACATTTTTATTTTCCTTGGAAAGCTGTATAGATTGTAGGAAAATAGTGTGCAGCTATTTATAACCATTTTTATTTGTCAAATTAAACTAGTCTCACTATAGATACTTCTGAGTTTCAATTAGATTAATAAAAATCTTCATTATTATCTCAAGGGAAAATTTATTTTAAAACTAATACATTTAAAAATAATTACTTGTATACCATATTATTTAGACAAAATACATAGGTTGCATAACTAGATTTTATTTGCATGTCCCTTTAATATTTGCTTATTCATGAACCCTGATATTCTCTTTGCATGAAAAAATTGGGTAATAAAAATGTGAGATGTCTTTCTAAAACCATATAATCAGGGAATATTGCTATCAATTCAAGCTGAGTATGTATGAACTAGGGTAATACTTAAAGTATCAAGTGATGCTTAATACATATACTCATAAAAGGCTTAAAATTAAGTAAAGTGGTCAAAGGTATGTGTCCATTTACCCCAACTTTATGCACTCCAATTTTGATTTGATTCACTAGTCCACATGTTTCCACTGATACAGAATTCTCTTAATGTTAAAACATTTTAGTAAAAGTATACATTTGCTTCCTGTTAGTAAATAGTGACAATTATTCAATTGTAGCTCAGATGTTTATTAATATGAATTTGGTTTAGTTGTATGGCTTTTGACAAACTACACGAAAAAGATTTATCATCAAGTATGAAATCACTGACAACTAATCTCAGCATTCTGTTGCAAATAATATGTATTCATTCTAGTTTATTCACTGCTAAAAATAAATATAGCATTTAAAAAGCATTCACATTTACACTTGAAAAGTATGGACATTATTTGCTACTTTAATTTGGTCCAATGTTGGCTTCATTTATATTACTAATATCTATTTCTAAAAGCTGCAATATTTGCTAATAAGCAAAAAAAATAAGATAAAATAAAATAATATAAAACCTAAAGAGGCAAAAGTAAAATATAAAGTTATAACTTTACTGACTTCTTGAGGGAATATTAAAACAGAGGCTTTATGGTCCATTTTCATCATAGAAGATGAAGTGAGGAGAGCTCAAATTTGGCAATTCTGATTTCACTGCTTTTTCAGGGGGGAAAGTACTGGTGTCAAAAGACTTAAAACCTCAGTTCCTATAAATTCATTAGCAATTTTCAATAATTTTAAATGTACCATGTGACCATCTAAATGTAGTTTGACTCCTCATGTTTTATTTACAATTGTAAATTAATCATTTGTAATTCTCATTTTTTTTTAATTTTTATTTTATTTTTAAACTTTACATAATTGTATTAGTTTTGCCAAATATCAAAATGAATCCGCCACAGGTATACATGTGTTCCCCATCCTGAACCCTCCTCCCTCCTCCCTCCCCATTCCATCCCTCTGGGTCGTCCCAGTGCACCAGCCTCATTTATTAAAGAAAATTTAGATTGAGGGTCAGTTTTCTATCTAAATATATTGTTTAAGTGAGTCGTTTTGCCCTAGACAAGGAGCAAGATCTGAATTGCATTTACACTTATTCATTTGGTTGTTTGAGCAAAATTCAAATAAAAAGGTAGAGACTGGAAACACAGATCAGTTAAAAGAGGTAGTTAGTAGAGATAAGGAAGACTATAATACATGGGGAAATCAAGTGGGTAGGTAAAAGATAAATTAAAAATGAGAGCACACATGTAGCATAAATACAGGACAAGACATAAAAGAGTAATTTATGGATAAAATAGAGCTTAGTTTTGTTTTGATATTTGGTTTGGTGTGAATTGTGAATGTCTTAATAGATTCAGAAAAAGAATAAATAAGCATTGTAAGGATATTTTGGTATAAACTTTAAAAAATGCTATCCATTTAATACTAGAGATTTTAATACAAAATATTAATAACTGAAAATAAATATTTTTTTACTGTTTTCTTTCCATAATAAAAGGAAATGAAAGGAACCACATAATTAGAGCTCTTGCATTTTTAGTCTATTTCTGTTCTGGGATAATACTTTTTGCACATTAAAAAATTATAATTTCAGAAATAAACTGTGCTGGGCTGGGCTGAGCTTAGTCGCTCAGTCGTGTATGACTTTGTATAACTCCATGTCTGCCATGCTCCTCTGTCCACAGGATTCTCTAGGCAAAAATATTGGAGGAGGTTGCTATTTCCTTCTCTGGGGGATTTTCCTGACCCAAGGATCAAACTCAGTCCCCTGCTTGGAAGGCAGATTCTTTACCACTGAGCCCCCAGGGAAGCTGGAGGACATTATGCTAAGTGAAATCATCCAGAAATGAATATACAAATACTGTAGAGTTTTACTTATACATGGAATATAAAACAGTTCAACTCAGGAGCAGAGAGTGCAATGGTGATTGTTAAGAGGTGGAAAGAGGGGAAAATAGGGAGGGTAGTCAAAGGGTACACAGTTTTAGTTATGCAAGATAAATAAATTCTGGGGATTTACTCTGCAGTATAGTTTCTATAACTAACAATACTTTATTATATACTTAATATTTTCTAAGAGGGTAGATATTACATTAATTGTTTTTACCACAAAATAACAATAAAGAGGGTTGGAGAAAATTTTGGGAAGTGATGAATAATGCATAAGAAATTAAAGCTGGTTATGATTTAACAAATATATGCTGCTGCTGCTAAGTCACTTCAGTCGTGTCTGACTCTGAGCGACCCCATAGATGGCAGCCCACCAGGCTCCCCCGTCCCTGGGATTCTCCAGGCAAGAACACTGGAGTGGGTCGCCATTGCCTTCTCCGTAACAAATACATACTTATCCAAATTCATTGACTTGCATATGTTAAATATGTACAGCTTTTTGCATTTCAAATAAATAAATGAATGATATTAATTAAGATACTAGCTTAATAGAAACGTTTTAAGGGCTTTGTGTGAGCTGTAGTTGAAGAGGTTAGAGAAATGATTTCAGGCTAGTATACAGGGATCTTCAAGCTTCCTGAAATATAGATGAAATACATATTTTTTTCAAAATGTTCTATTTCTAGGCACACTCCATTTATCTTAATTTTCTCTAATATAACTGAGGCTCAATGTAGAATACACAATAATCACATATCCTTAAATGTAATTGCTATAGGCATTTTGTGATTAAAATGAGGATGTATCACAGCTGTGGAGATGCTAGTGAGGTGTTGTTATTTGAAAAGGATATCTTTCATTTTATAATAAAAGAGGAACTAAAAATCTCAATCATCTCTAGTAACATGGAAAATTTTGGCATTGCTGTTAAATTAGAGAATACTTCATTAGGTTTGGTTTTGTTCATATGATAAGATTTCAAAGCTTTTCAAGTTTTCTTGTGAAATGATTGGTCTTAAATACACTTTGTACCGCTGTCAGTACTCATTAACCTTGACCATCTAGTACTGGGCCCTGAAGGTCATGTTCATGGTTCTGTATGATCTCCTACCCTGAACCTGGTCTTCATGACAGCAAGAGAGTTGGAGTAGTGGTTTCTCGGAGTATTTCTGGAAGTAGCTCTTATTCTTACATCTTTAGCAATAATTCAACTTAAACTAGGAGAGACTGAACCACCTACATATGTGAAACAAAATTCAAATGGAATAAATCCTCAAGGCTAGCAGAAGCCTCTTGAAGACCACATGGAATTAGAGAATGTGTGACAGAGGGCAAATCAGAGTGTGAAGAAGGATTCTCAACTGATTGTAATTATCATCTTACTTTTGCAAGATTTTACAAAAATAAATGACTATGAGCATACGTTGCTGGAACTTCTCCCCGGGTTTAGAAAGGGGCCAGCAGAAGTGAAATTAATCTTCATTAGTACCATAATGACTTTACCTCTGAGCCTCAGCTGATTTTATCTGCTCTATGAAGCAGACAGAAATGAAGAACTCATGGAGAAAATGATGGCTGAAAGAGGAAAATCTGGGTTTAAAGAAGAAAGCTTTAAGAAATGCAGTCAGTGACTGGGAGGGTAGAGTCTAAGCATGAGTATCACAGCTTAGGCATTTCAATGTGTGCTCCTTTCCAAAATCACTTGAGTGACCATGATATTGGATTTAGTGGAAATCACTTCACTTTACAGATACTTATTGAGTGCCTATTAGGTTCAATGCACTGACTATTTTTCTTCAATCTATACAACAGGTTAGGATAATGAGATTACGCATTACACAGATTATAAAAACAAAGACCTCTGATATGAAAGCAATAAAACATAAATTAGGTATGACAGAGTTGATTTAATGAAGGAAATTATTTTATCTATCCGAGTAGATTGATTTTCAAGTAGTATATAAACTTTGAAGGGTCTTGAAAATTAATAGGTTTAAGAGAAGAAAATCCAATGAGGATAAGAGCACCAACGTGAGTAAATTTGTCTTGCAAGTTAAAATTCACAGGGATATATACAGCCTAGCATGCAAGATTTTTTGACAATTTGGACTTCCATCCGCACTGGTATCACTCAAACACAAGGCTCACTCTCAGACTGCAGTGTCTTTCAACTTCAGTTCTGCATGCCAGGACACCCCAGTCCATTCACCTATGCATGGTTATCTCCTATCCATGCCTCATATCTCATCTCAGTGCTGCTTTCCTGTGAACTCCTTCTGCCTTATCTATAACATAGTAAATTACTCTTCCTTATGCATTTCAATGGGCTTCCCTAGTGGCTCAGTTGGTAAAGAATCTGCCTGCAATGCAAGAGACCAGGGTTCAATCCTTGGGTCAGGAAGAACCCTCGGAGAAGGAAATAGCAACCCACTCCAGTACTCTTGCCTGGACAATTCCATGAATAGAGGAGCCAGGCAGTTTATCATATTTTGCATGTTACATTTTATTACAGTGATATTTTGTGCCTAACTCTGCCTACTTAACCAAAGTTGTTGAAGTTTTCTGTATGCTTGGTATAGTGCTTTAAGTCCAGAGGTACTTGATAAATGTTAAATGAATTAATAAAGAGAAATGTAAAATATAAAAGGGTTCTGCCAATATCCCTTAAGGATCTTCTTTCCTTGCTGTTGTATTTGTGAGGAAAATAGTTAAACTCATTCTGTTTTATATTATGTTTTACTAAAAGGAAACAAAAAGATACAAACTTACTTAAAAGAGAAAAACAAATACCGAAGATAGTTTTATGTATATGTATAGATATATAGATACATGCATACATACATATATACATAATATATCAGATCAGATCAGATCAGTCACTCAGTCATGTCCGACTCTTTGCAACCCCATGAATCGCAGCACGCCAGGCCTCCATGTCCATCACCAACTCCCGGAGTTCACTGAGACTCACGTCCATTGAGTCAGTGATGCTATCCAGCCATCTCATCCTCTTTATATATATATATATATATATAATTTTTAAAGCCCTAAAGAAATTATACACCAGGAACATATTTCTCATAAACTAAGAGGATAAAAATGTATAGAAGTAGAAGTGAAGTGAAGTTGCTCAGTTGTGTCCAACTCTTTGTGACTCCATGGACTATAGCCTACAAGGCTCCTCTCTTCATGGAGTTTTTCAGGCAAGAGTACTGGAGTGGATTGCCATTTCCTTCTCCAGAGGATCTTCCCCACCCAGGGATCGAACCCAGGTCCCCTGCATTGCAGGCGGACACTTTAGTGTCTGAGCCACCAGGGAAGCCCCTTAAAAATGTATACACCTGTTGAAATTGCTAAATACTACAAATTCTCCATTCTATCATTATTTGTTGACTTGCATTTTTATTACCATTATAAAAAGAATAGAAAAGCAGCTATGAGTTTTAATAGAGTCTACCTAAGCATCCAGTATCGTGCTTGGGGCTGGTGCACTGGGACAACCCAGAGGGATGGTATGGGGAGGGAGGAGGGAGGAGGGTTCAGGATGGGGATCACATGTGTACCTGTGGCAGATTCATTTTGATATTTGGCAAAACTAATACAATTATGTAAAGTTTAAAAATAAAGTAAAATTAAAAAAAAAAATAGAGTCTACCTAAATATGCATGCTCAAACACATTTCTGTCTCAGTCTCTGTGGTGTCCCTGAGTCCCGGTGTGCACAAGGTTTGTTTGAGCCCTCTGAACGTCTCTGAAAGGAATGGGGTTTGATTCTAAACATGAATTTGCCCCCCCTACCAGCTTGCTGGGGCTTTTCCTTTGCCCTTGGGCATGGAGAAGCCCTCCTCAAAGCCTCTCCAGTGCCCTGCAGCTGCTGCCCCAGTGTCTATTGTCTTCCTGCGGTTCCTCTAACCGTGGACATGGGGTATCTTCTCATGGCCACTCAAGTACCACACAGCTAACACTCCAGCACCTCACGTGGGTGTCATCCCCTGGCCTCTGTGGCCTGTGGTGTCCCCAGGCAGAGTAGTGCCCTCGGTCCCTAAAAGGGGGAAGCTGGGCACAGCGGGTTGCACGTGAGGGCTGTGGGGATGCAGGCACGTGGCGGGAGAGCATTTTCCCTGCTGGCTGTGGCTCCGGGTGTTGGCACTGGGGGGTGCGAGCGCAAAGAGGGTCGCCCCAAGAGCCCCGAGAGGCCAGAGTCCTGGGTGCCAGGGGACCGTCCCTGTGCTGTGGCCTCTGATGGAATTGGCCTTGGAGTACAGAAAGAAGCAGGACAAATGATAATAGAGTTTTGCCAAGAGAATGCACCGGTCATAGCAAACACCCTCTTCCAACAACACAAGAGAAGACTCTACACATGGACATCACCAGATGGTCAACAATGAAATCAGATTGATTATATTCTTTGCAAAAAAAAGAGGGAGAAGCTCTATACAGTCAGTAAAATCAAGACTGGGAGCTGACGGCGGCTCAGATCATGAACCCTTATTGCCAAATTCAGACTTAAATTGAGGAAAGTTGGGAAAACCACTAGACCATTCAGATATGACCTAATTCAAATCCTTTACGATTATACAGTGGAAGTGTGAAATAGATTTAAGGGGCTAGATCTGATAGACAGACAGCCTGATGAACTGTGGATGGAGGTTTGTGACATTGTACAGGAGACAGGGATCAAGACCATCCCCAAGAAAAAGAAATGCAAAAAAAGGCAAAATGGCTGTCTGAGGAGGCCTTACAAACAGCTATGAAAAGAAGAGAAGCAAAAGGCAAAGGAGAAAAAGAAAGATATACCCATTTGAATGCAGACTTCCAAAGAATAGCAAGGAGAGATAAGAAAGCCTTCCTCAGTGATCAGTGCAAAGAAATAGAGGAAAACAATAGAATGGGAAAGACTAAAGGTCTCTTCAAGAAAATTAGAGATACCAAGGGAACATTTCATGGAAAGATGGGCTCAATGAAGGACAGAAATGGTATGGACCTAACAGAAGCAGAAGATACTAAGAAGAGGTGGCAAGAATACACAAAAGAACTGTACAAGAAAGATCTTCATGACCTAGATAATCATGATGGTGTGATCACTCACCTAGAGACAGACATCCTGGAATGTGAAGTCAAGTGAGCCTTAGGAGGCATCACTACAAACAAAGCTAGTGAAGGTGATGGAATTCCAGTTGAGTTGTTTCAAATCCTGAAAGATGATGTTGTGAAAGTGCTGCACTCAATATGCCAGCAAATTTGGAAAACTCAGCAGTGGCCACAGGACTGGAAAAGGTCAGTTTTCATTCCAATCCCAAAGAAAGGCAATTCCAAAGAATGCTCAAACTACCACACAATTGTACTCATCTCACCCGCTAGTAAAGTAATGCTCAAAATTTTCCAAGCCAGGCTTCAGCAATACGTGAACTGTGAACTTCCAGATGTTCCAGCTGGTTTGAGAAAAGGCAGAGGAACCAGAGAGCAAATTGCCAACATTCGCTGGATCATCAAAAAACCAAGAGAGTTCCAGAAAAACATCTACTTCTGCTTTATTGACTATGCCAAAGCCTTTGACTGTGTGGATCACAATAAACTGTGGAAAATTCTGAAAGAGATGGGAATACCAGAACACCTGACCTGCCTCTTGAGAAATCTGTATACAGGTCAGGAAGCAACAGTTAGAACTGGACATGGAACAGCAGACTGGTTTAAATAGGAAAAGGAGTACATCAAGGCTGTATATTGTCACCCTGCTTATTTAACTTATATGCAGAGTACATCATGAGAAACTCTGGGCTAGATGAAGCACAAGCTGGAATCAAGATTGGTGGGAGAAATATCAATAACCTCAGATATGCAGATGATACCACCCTTATGGCAGAAAGTGCAGAAGAACTAAAGAGCCTCTTGAAAAGTGAAAGAGGAAAGGGAAAAATTTGGCTTCAAGCTCAACATTCAGAAGACTAAGATCATGGCATCTGGTCCCATCACTTCATTGCAAATAGATGAGGAAACAGTGGACACAGTGACAGACTTTATTTTTGGGGGCTTCAAAATCACTGCAGATGGTGACTGCAGCCATGAAATTAAAAGATGTTTACTCCTTAGAAGGAAACTTTGACGAATCTAGACAGCATATTAAAAAGCAGGGACATTACTTTGCCAACCATGGTCTGTCTAGTCAAGGCTGTGGTTTTTCCAGGAGTCATGTATGGATGTGAAAGTTGGACTGTGAAGAAAGCTGAGCGCCGAAGAATTGACGTTTTTGAACTGTGGTGTTGGAAAAGACTCTTGACAGTCCCTTGGACTGCATGGAGATCCAACCAGTTCACCCTAAAAGAAATCAGTCCTTAGTGTTCATTGGAAGGACTGATGTTGAAGCTGAAACTCCAATACTTTGGGCACCTGATGCAAAGAGCTTATTCAATGGAAAAGACCTTGATCCTGGAAAAGAATGAGGGCAGGAAGAGAAGGGGATGACAGAGGATGAAATGATTGGATGGCATCACCAACTCAATGGACATGAGTTGGAGTAAACTGTGGCAGTTGGTGATGGATAGGGAGCCCTGGCATGCTGTGGCCCATGGCGTCACAGAGTCTGACAGAACTGAGTGACTGAAGTGAACTAATTATGCATGCTGATTGGTCTCCTTTCCAGAGTCTACAATAATTTAAGGAGGTTTAAACTTAATTGCTAAGTTATGGTCAACTACACTAAGTGATACATTGATAAGTTCTCAATAAGGATGATAAAGCAAGCTGTACTGAATTCTAAGCCCCCCCACCTCCAAAAAAAGAGAACACTTTCCATATTATTGGAACTACTAGGCCTCGATATGAAACTCTTATGAAAGTGAGTGCAAATTGGAAAATGCAATTTAAGTATCAGCTGTAGTGCTCTATCCATGATGTGCTGCAGTCCATGGGGTCACAAAGAGTCAGACACAACTGAGGGACTGAAGTGAATTGAACTGATAGTGCATTGAGTTCCTTCTCCTGAAAACTGGAGTAGACATAATTTTTTTTTTTTTTTTGCAATCTATACAATAAACCAGAGAAAGCGATGGCACCCCACTCCAGTACTCTTGCCTGGAAAACCCCATGGACGGAGGAGCCTGGTGGGCTGCAGTCCATGGGGTCGATGAGGGTCAGACACGACTGAGCGACTTCACTTTCACTTTTCAGTTGCATGCATTGGAGAAGGAAATGGCAACCCACTCCAGTGTTCTTGCCTGGAGAATCCCAGGGACGGGGGAGCCTGGTGGGCTGCCGTCTATGGGGTCGCACAGAGTCGGACACGACTGAAGTGACTTAGCAGTAGCAGCAGCATACAATAAACAACAGAAAATCATTTAGTGATCACATAGAAGGGTTTTCAAATGTCCAGCAGGCTGATGTTGGCTCTCTTACTGTTATTACATTATTTGAAGTGATTTCCCTGGTGGCTCAGTTGCTAAAGAATCTGCTTGCAATGCAGGAGACTGAGGTTCGATTTCTCGGTTGGGAAGATCCCCTGGAGTGGAAAATGGCAACCCACTTCAGTATTGTTGCCTGGAGAATTCCATGGACAGAGGAGCTTGGAGGGCTACAGTCCATGGGGTCACAAGAGTCGAACACAACTGAGTGAGTAAACCACCATTACTTTATTTTATTCTTGATAATTCAAACTCAACTTTAAAACCTCATGGTATAATAATAATATAATGGCTCATGCATTATAATTAATATGTAAGATACTTTAAGCATTATAGTTATTATTGCAAGTGTAAATTCTTAGAATAAATACAATTGTTCACAGACACTTTTTATACTTACTGTGAAGAGGCAACATAAATTTTGTGAACACATTCTGTTTTCATATTGCTTAAGTCACATCTTGAACTCTAGCTTAGCAACTTTATTTCTAAACTTTCCCGTTTTTCTGTGTACAACTGGGGGATGTCACATTATTTAATCTTAATATTTTCATTGAAGATTTGCTTCCCACCTGAGTAAATCTGTGCTGTTTTTACAGCTTCAAGTGCCCTTGGGGGAAAAAAAAAGTCAGCGCTCTGAGAGCCATAATCACTCATCTCTACCTCCAAGGAACTAGCTTTTCTAGGGTACCACCCACACTGACAGTGTGCCAGGGCAGGACAACGGAAAAGTCCTGTTCCCAACACTTTCATCAGCACTGAAATCCACTATGCTTATGCTTTTAGTTTCAAATGTATCAATACTTATCTCAGACTCACAAGTTCACTCATTAAACCAGCTGCCATACCTCGAATCGCTATGATGCAGTTAAAAAAAAAAAAAACCTAAGATCAAAACCAGCAGAAATACCATGCCCTTTCACTGTTCTTGTCTCCACTCTTTGTTCTCAGACTTTGGTACACACACACACACACACACACACACACAAAGTTTCAAGTAGATAAAAATGTTACCACCTAAAAGCATTTTAAAAATCATGTCTTTTTTCAATCCAAACAAAAATTTTATTACCTGCCAACACACCCAAATATTATTTGGAAAATTTGCCTATCTGCCAATTCAGTAAACAGCTGAACCTTGGATAAAATAATTACATATTTCTCATGCTGAATATTGAGCACCAAAAGATAAAACTGTACTATAATTTATATATATAGTTTTTTATTTGTAATATTATTATTTTATTTTTGCATAACAGCAAAAAATAATTTTAAGTGAATGGGTAGTTCCAAGAGATGATAAACTCAAGCCTCAGTCCATATTTAAACCAACTGCTACATGGGGTTTGTTAAAGAGTCAAATAAGTTAATAGTCACAATGTACCTATAACAGTATCTGACCGTAATTCATGTCGTATATTTGATAGACACAGCAATAGTCTGATTTATGTTGGTAAAAATGTTCCTGGAGGTAAATAGGTAAAAGACAAAAATATAAAACAAAGCACTATAGTTACCAGCCTGATTTGTTTTATTTCTATTTATTCTTTAATATCACTCCTCCTGTCTAAGTTCTTTGAACTTGCTCCATCAGACTCCCTCCCATAGTTCAGATTCAGGCTTTCAATGACTGCATCATGGTCATATTTAGAATATTGTTTATGCAGCTACAGTCACCCAGTTGTTTCTTTCATTTCCTCATCTTCTTATTCTAATTATGACATTTTGCCTCTGTGTTTTCTTATATATATATATATATATATATAAAATTATCATTTAAGGTGGCAGATGACAACCATTTGTTGCTGTTTTTCTGTTTTTTTTTGTTTTGTTTTGTTTTTCAAAACACCTTGCTTCCTCTCCAGCCTCTGAATTTAAGGAGGTAATATGAATTACAGCCAAATAATTTTTAAGCAAACTTATACCTAAAAATAAAAACTTTGAGCAATTTAAGTTGTTGCAGTGGTTGTACTAGTTTACAGTTCTGTAAACAATACATGAGCGTTCCAGATGATCTTCATTTTCTACATGAACAAATTGATTTTATATTTTTAATTTTTAATTTTTATTTTTTAAATCACACTATTGCATGTTATCTATTATTGCTGAGAGTTTGGAGCAGATGTGAAACCTCAAAAATATTAATGTGAACAAAAGCCAAGTCTGAAGTAAATGCAGGTTGGAAAGAGTTATTTTTATATTGAATAACATTTACTAATAAAATGTACAACTTCTCCCATTCCTCTTTTGGGGTATGTTGTGTCACAATTGGAAAACATAATAAATCATAATTTTTCCTTCTTCATGAGACTATTTTCAAATCTGAGAAATCTCTGCTTTTTCTTTATTCAAAGGCAAATTGATTTTTCAAATTGGATAATCAGAATTCTGTTATCTATTTGCATATACACATATATAATATGTACCAAAGATTGATATACTCATATTTGAGCCATGCAGAAGTTAGCTCAGAATTTTTTACATGATGAGTACTCAAATGATGTAGTTTTGGCATAGAATGTGAGTGAAAACAACAGGTAAGTAAACCAAATATTGAAAACTGAGCTTGAAAACTGAAATTTATTTAATTAACAAATACTTGAGAAAGGTCTTGAACAACTTACATAGTTCCTTTCAATTCACTTGTAAACCTTTCTGGTATCTTCTACTGAAAAATTTTGCTTCTTCAAAGTGTACAGTATATATCAAAATATATTGGGTTTTATAGCTATAGATGTAATTTTATACAGTCACACATAAATTTTATACAGAATATAAATATGTGCTTTTAATGTATTTTGCTTTCTCTCACAGAAAGTTACACTAAAACAAGTCATGATAAATTCAAATCATTCCCTACTTGGTTTTAGTATGAAGTAAAAATTGCATCACATAAACAGAATTATTATATAGTAGACCCCACCAAGCTATCTGCAAACTTGCAACTAAAGTCATTGATGCTACCCAGGGATATTCAGTCCCTATGAATGATCCTAAGTTATCTCCAACACAACATGTTTAACAGGCCTCAAAAGCTTGATGCATTCATCACCTGAGCTGCTTTGTTTAATGTAGAAATAATGATTCCTTTTTCTGAGTCAAAAAGGAATTCTCTAAATTTGATTTCAAGAGATTTTATAATTTTTAATGAGCTTGAAAGCACAATAGGATTCAGTAAAGGAAAAACAGAATTCTGTGCATATGTTCTTGTATACATGAAAAGAACTAGAAACAGTTATATCAAGCCAATTCTTACCTAAGGCAATGATTTCATTTGTAAAAGGACAGAAAAAGAGTGAGAGTAATTACAATATTCTGTGATACAATTTAATAACAAAAAGATCACAGCATCAACAGTGAGGAAAGTAACCATCATTTTGTTTATAGTTAAATGACAGAGAAATGTACTAGTAAACTTTTCTTCCCAAATATTCATTAGAATTTTCCTTATGGTTTTCCTAGTTGACTTAAGTCCCCTGATGGTCATTGTTTGATATATGAGAATCTTTATTTAATAGACTACCAATATAGAAGAATTGTAAATGTATTTTCTTTTATGCCCATGAAAATAGTAGAAGGGTGAAACATTAACTTATATTATTTCCAAGAAAAAAAAAAAAAACAACCAATGAAACATCAATGAAAAACAGACTCTCTTATAGTCTTGGGATAAAACAAAGCAAAATTAAAACAGGGTTTTAATACTTAGTGGCCAGGTTGAATCCTTGAAAGTCTAAAGTCACATTTTCATTACAAACATAAGTACTATACCAGTTTTTTTCCATGTGGGAAAAGTGCCAGGCCCACAATATATAATGACTACACTGAAAAGTTTTAGATATCTTCCAGCTGGCAACCAGTTTTACGTTTCCTAGAAATGCCAGATCTGATTCTCTTGCACCATAAAAGGAATATTAGTTCCTGTATAACTTGTACGTGTGTGAGCATGTCAGAAAGCTTTACTGTTAAAATATATTTACCTAATGCTATACTATGCTAAGTCACGTCAGTCGTATCCGACTCTGTGTGACCCCATAGACGGCAGCCCACCAGGCTCCCCTGTCCCTGGGAATCTCCAGGCAAGAACACTGGAGTGGGTTGCCATTTCCTTCTCCAGTGCATAAAAGTGAAAAGTGAAAGTGAAATCGCTCAGTCGTGTTCGACCCTCAGCGATCCCATGGGACTGCAGCCCTCCAGGCTCCTCCATCCATGGGATTTTCCAGGCAAGAGTACTGGAGTGGGGTGCCATTGCCTTCTCTGTATTTACCTAATACATAGACTATAATGTGTACATCATAAAAAGTGAAGCTGAAATTCAGGGTATTATAACATCACCTATAAATGGAAAGATTTAACTTGTGACATTGTATAGCCCAGATGTACTTTGCTTACAGTGGTCAATGAAGCCTATGCTTTTTAAGAACTGCTTAAGAGTTAAAACACATCCAGTTGTGAAATTTTTGAAAATATGCCCAATTAAGGGGAGTGACAATGCCACATATTAAATTCAATAAAAAAACATCCTTATATTTTATATAGAGGGTTCTACTTTGTCAAGCAGAGTAAGATGCCCCAGGGGAGGACTCTAAATATGTCTGCCCACTGCACCTGGGTATCAGAGTCACTAAGCAAAGCAGAACACAGTCAAGCACTGCACGGAACAATACTTTGCTTAAATCAAGGAGAAAGAGCAAGATAAGCTTCAATAGTGTGTGTGAGTCCCCCCACGGCCAGTAAGTCCTTCCCAGTAAATGGTAGAGGGTGATTTGTATATGGGCAGCCTTCTTGTTGGGGAATGGAATCCTGTCCACTCCCTGTGGAGAGCAGATATAACAATCGGCTTGGCCAGGTGCCATGCTACACACATGCTCCAAGCAGAGACAAAGAGCATTCACTGATCTTGAATCAGAGAAAGATATTTCCACACAACCCCACACAGGCTGTGTGGGCTCTTTATCTCTTGCTAAGGAAGTGTTCCAGGCCCACAGTCCATTCATATGGAACTAATTGGGGCTGACAGAATGCATGCAAGAGATTGTCTTTTCCAGTGTATTTTGTGCTAAAATTTTAAGCTATCCACACCATTTCAATTGCCATTATATCAACTAATTTCATGTTTCCTATTTCTTTGGTAGAACATGTATAAAATTATCTAGATTTGATATTATTCACATGACCAGGAGTAGATTTTAAAATTTGCAGACTCAAATACTTTAAAAATTTAGAATACATTTATGTTTTTTGCTTACGCTTTCCTAAAAGTATTGCATTTTATGTGATTTTCCAAATTACTGGTAAAAAGTTTCCCATTATTTTCCTTTTTATTAAAATTTTTGATATATATATATATATCAACTATGTTTACTTTTTACTTTTAACATACTATTTTCCCTTCTGTACTTTGTTACTGATGAATTCATTCTGAATTTGATTTTCCTTAGTATTCATCAAAGATTTAACTTTGAATGTTTCTGACTTATTTGGAATATTCTATTTCATTAATCTTTGTTGTTGTATTTATACATTTCTTTTCTCTAGGTAATTGAAACTGGCTATGCAATTTTAAAAACATAAAGAAATTTTGTATTAGAAATGTCTTTTCCTAGATTGGTATTTGAGGCTTTATATTTCTTTTAAGTCTCTATTGACCTGTAACTCACAGATGAACAATATAGCATTTTCATTATTGTTCAGTTCTCAATGTGTTCCAACTTGCTTCATAATTTCATCTTTATCTATAAATACTTTAATTATGACTCTTCTGTTTTAAAATTTTAATAAAAATGGTGTTGTTGTTCAGCCACTCTGTCATGTCCTATGGTTTGCAACCCGAAGGACTGCAGCACGTCAGGCTTCCCTACCCTTCACCGTCTCCTGCAGCTTGCTCAAACTTACATCCATCCAGTCGGTGATGCCATCCAACCATCTCGACCTCTGTCGTCCCCTTCTCCTTCCTTCAGTCTTTCCCATCCTCAGGTCTTTTCTAAAGAATCAGTTCTTTGCATCAGGTAGCCCAAGTATTGGAGCTTCAGCTACAGCATCAGTCCTTCTAAAGAATATTCAGGATTGATTTCCTTTAGACTGACTGGTTTGATCTTCTTGCAGTCCAAGGGACTCTCAAGAGTCTTCTCCAGAACCACAGTTCGAAAGCACCAGTTCTTCAGTTCTCAGATTTCTTTATGTTCTACCTCTCATATCCGTATATGATGACTGGAAAAACAATAGCTTTGGCTATATGGACCTTTGTTGATAAAGTAATGTCTCTGCTTTTTAATATGCTATCTAGGTTGCTCATAGCTTGTCTTCCAAGGAACAAGTGTCCTTTAAATTCATGGCTGCAGTCACCACCTGCAGTACAGGGAAATAGTTTGGAGCCCAGGAAAATAGTTCGTCACAGCATTCCCATCTGTTTGCATGAGTGATGGGACCAGATGCCATGATCTTCATTTTCTGAATGTTGAGTTTTTTTTTTTTTAATTTTATTTTATTTTAAACTTTACATAACTGTATTAGTTTTGCTAAATATCAAAATGAATCCGCCACAGGTATACATGTGTTCCCCATCCTGAACCCTCCTCCCTCCTCCCTCCCCATTCCATCCCTCTGCGTCGTCCCAGTGCACTAGCCCCAAGCATCCAGTACCGTGCATCGAACCTGGACTGGCAACTCATTTCATACATGATATTTTACATGTTTCAATGCCATTCTCCCAAATCTTCCCACCCTCTCCTTCTCCCACAGAGTCCATAAGACTGTTCTATACCTCAGTGTCTCTTTTGCTGTCTTGTACACAGGGTTATTGTTGAGTTTTAAGCCAGCTTTTTCACTCACCTCTTTCACCTTCATCAAGAGGTTCTTCAGTCCCTCTTTGCTTTCTGTCATAAGAGTGGTGTCATCTGCCTATCTGAGGTTAATGATATTTCTCCTGGCAATCTTGACTCCAGAATGTGTTTCATCCAGCTCGGCATTTCACATAATGTACATTTTATAGAAGTTAAATAAGCAGGGTGACAATATACAGCCTTGACGTACTCCTTTCCCAATTTGGAAGCAGTCCATTGTTCCATATCTGGTTCTAACTGTTGCTTCTTGACCTGCAAAAAGGTTTCTCAGAAGGCAAGTAAGGTGTTCTGGTAATCTCATCTCTTGTAGAATTTCCACAGTTTTTTGTGATCCACACAAACAAAGGCTTTAGCATAGTCAATAAAGCAAAAGTAGATGTTCTCCTGGAATTTTCTTGCTTTTTCTATGATCTAATGGATGTTGGCAATTTGATCTCTGGTTCCTCTGCCTTTCCAAATTCAGCTTGTACATCTGAAAGTTCTGGTTTAGGTACTGCTGAAGCTTAGCTTGGAGAATTTTGAGCATTACTTTGCTAGAATGTGAAATGAGTGCAAATGTGTGGTAGTTTGAACATTCTTTGACATTGCCCTTCTTTGGGATTGGAATGAAAACTGACCTTTTCCAGTCTTGTGGCCACTGCTGAGTTTTCCAAATTTGTTGGCATATTGAATGCAGCATTTTAACAGCATCTTCTTTTACAATTTGAAATACCTTTGCTGGAATAAAAATGGTATTTATTGAAACTAATCTTGAAACTGATTTATAAATTATTACATTAAAGATGGAGCTTATGTCCTGCATATATAGTTCATTTATGCTTGATGAGAATAGCTTTGTATATGGTCATTTTTGTATTTCACTCATGCCTGAAAATAAAATGTATTTTATATTTGTTACACATAACTTTACATTTATCCATGAAGTTTCTAGGTAAAATTTTCTATATTTTTGCTAATTAAAAATTAACAATTTTTCTATAATAAGTTTTCTATATTATTGCTAATTTTTTACTTTTCACCAGTAAGTTTTGAAGTTGGGAGGTATAGTAACAGTGGAAATTAGGAGTAAGTCCTCCAATTTTGTCCTTTCTTATGATTGTTTAGGCTATTCCAGGCTTTTGCATCTCTATGTGAATTTTAGAATGAACTTGTTAATATCCTTGAGCCTAGGGTCAAGAAAATGGTCTAGGCTCAAGAGGGAAGTTGTGGTCTCTAGGAAACTTGTACTTAAGTTGTCTAGCCTGGTGAATCTTGGTAAGTTATCCATGTTAGAGGGACATGTTGGAGAATCCATTGAGAACTTTGATAGGTGGCTTGTACGTATTTACTTCTGTTAAATATTCTAGGGGACTCCTAATCAAGGAAATCTTTTGCTACATTCTCAGGTTGTAAGTCACTGGATTCTGAAAATAATGCAAATTTAAATTCCAAAACAGTACAGGGATAAGCCTTGATCACATATTTTCAGGGGAGACCTTGTTTTCTGCTTAGAGCCTGTACAAAGACAAACAAGTTTCTTGGCCATGTTCTTCTGATGATTTCTATTTTTAACTCTATTCCTTCACTAAGGATTTGACTTCAAAGGCCTCCACATTAGATAGTGTGTCATTTTCAATATTCTCCATGGCAGTACCATCTGTTGTTTTTGGCCCTTAAAATACCATCTTCTTGTTTCTTCATATTAGCAAAAGTCTCCAGGACAGCAATACTTTTAGCATTAGAAGTAAAGAGAGAGGAACAGAGACCCAAGAAAAGAGAGGGAGGAAATGGATCCTTTGAGCCTTAGATTTGAGCTCAAAGATTTGATTGTTAACTAATATGAAGAGCTTACCTGGTGGCTTAGATGGTAAAGAGTCTGCCTGCAGTGTAGGAGACCTGTGTTCGATCCCTGGGTTGGGAAGATCCTCTGAAGAAGGAAATGACAGCCCACTCCAATATTCCTGTCTGGGAAATCCCATGGACAGAGGAGCCTGATGGGCTACAGTCCACAGGGTCACAAAGAGTCAGACATGACTGAGTGACTACACACTTAACTAATATGTAAAGGAAAAAAATAAACAACACCTCTAGAGAAAATTATAATGTGTTGAATCAGCATGCCTTTATATATTGTTAACCAAGTTTCTGAAGTAGCAATCTGTATTTAAATCCCTAAGAGAAAAATTAACAAGAGTTTATTCACTTTAATTTCTTTTATTCAGAAAGAAAACATACCATGGGACTAATTATAATAAAAATATCATATAGTGGAAGAACTGTAGCATATTTTAAGAACAAAATTTGCTTGAAATTTGCTATAAATAGCTATTCTAGTCTCAAATATATTGAGGCAGTCAGAAGATATTCATTTATATTTCACTGAAGGAATGATGCTAAAGCTGAAACTCTTACTCACTTGATGGACGTAGGTTTGAGTGAACTCCGGGAGTTGTTGATGGACAGGGAGGCCTGGCATGCTGCAATTCATGGGGTCGCAAAGAGTCGGACACGACTGAGCGACTGAACTGAACTGAACTGAACTGAAATAACTGAGGGGTTTCCCTGGTGGCTCAGTGGTAAAGAATATTCCTGACAATGCAGAAGGTGGAAGAGATCTGGTTTTGATCCCTGGGTCAGGAAGATCCCCTCAAGTAGGAAATAGCAATCCACTCTGGCATTCTTGCCTGGAAAATTCTATGAACAGAGCATCCTTGTGGGCAACAGTCCATAGGGTTGCAAAGGGTCAGACATGACGGAGTTACTGAGCATGCACACACAAAGTTGCTGAGGCAATAGCACTAACTTTAGCTTACTATTCCAATATCAGTAAAGATTTAACATACTACAAATGTCATGCCTCATAACACACCCCTGCCTAGAAAAACAAAGCAATAGTAGTAAAAGAAATGTTGATACTATCTTCTAATGAGGAAAGTTACTGCATAATTTTGCTTTTTACAAAGCGTAATTGAATGAAAAATATTTATTTTCTCTGAAATCATAAATATTTAGCATTCACATAAGAGCTAATGTTGCAAAAGTAATTAATAAAAAGGATTATTATAAGAGCAAATAAATAGCTATTAATGAGCTTCCTTTCCTGTCAAATTTCTTTTATTTCCACACTCTATCAGTGGTATCAATATTGCCAGTGAGATAGATTTTGTAGTTCATATAATTTCTGCACACAGAAACACAATACTCTGCAGAAAAGTCAGTACTAATCTTTAATACATTTCCTAATGTGAAATTACCTCAGGGAAATTTCATATCAGTTGACAGAATATTCAAGGCCTTAGCACAGGGAATGCCTGAATCTATATATGCTAAACACACCATAAAATGCAATCTTGGAATTATGTTTTGCTTAGGAAGTCACCATGAGCATTTTAGTTTCACTTTATCTTATTTTAAATTATGGATTCTGTCTATATTATGCCTATAACCATTATTTCCTGCCAGCTGAGGCAAGAATAAGATTTTCCATTTTAATAATCTTCTATTTTACTTCCCATAGTGGGCAGTAACAGTGAATATAATTACAATTTATAAAAAAGAAAAAGTATTAATATGATAATATGGTAAAGACAAAAGAAATAATGACTGTGAGGATCAAAGCATTCACTATGCTAGCTGAAATCATGATATAAAAGTGAGTGTTGACTTAACATCACTAAAAATGGTGGGGTTAGGAAATCTAGGGTTCTGTCCCTCTACAGACATGACTAAAAACCTATCAAGAAGTCTCAGAATCATTTGCAGACTCTGTAATCTAGTCAGAAAGCACAAGAAGCAGGGGAAAGCTTACGGAAAACAGAAAGTGCTGCATTGTGAGGGAAGAGCTCTATGGCATTTAAAAATGCCTCTGCCATCTCCCTTTCCCCAGATGGGAGCAGCCATGAAGCCAGAACCTGCACTCCTGGGCATGCAGTGAGTGCCAGAGGTAGCATAACAGACTGTATACAAAGAATTGTGAGTGGGTTCCCTGTCTGCAGGATCCCTGAAGGACAGGAAAAAAGGCTTACTTTGATTTGCCCAACATGAAACATTCTCAAATAGATAAATGGAATAGATTTATAACTATGCAGGAAATATAATTCCTAATTTCACCCTCTCAAAAAAAAATCATCATGCTTGTATGGTTTTTCTAGAGAATTTTCAGTTCAGTTCAGTTCAGCTCAGTCACTCAGTCGTGTCCAACTCTTTGCGACCGCATGAACCGCAGCACGCCAGGCCTCCCTGTCCATCACCACCTCCCGGAGTCCACCCAAACTCATGTCCAATGAGTCAGTAATGTCATCCAACCATCTCATCCTCTGTTGTCCCCTTCTCCTCCTGCCCTCAATCTTTCCCAGTACAGGGTCTTTTCAAATGAGTCAGCTCCTCACATCAGGTGGCCAAAATATTGGCGTTTCCAAATATTAAACAAGAACTGACACCAATTCTACATGATCTCTTAAGAGAAAATAAGAGAACTATTTCCTACTTTTTAGAGTTAATATTACCCTGTTAACATAACCAAAGATCAAACCAAATTAGAAAGCAAATGACTATAGACAAGTATCTCTTACTACTATAAATGCAACAACAACAACAAAAAACAACTTTAGCAAAACAGAATTCTGCAATATATAAAATATATAAATGTGTGCTCAGTTGTGTCCCACTTTTTGTAAGTCCAAGGACTATAGCCCTCCACGCTTCTCTGTCCATGGGATTTCCCAGGCAGGAGTTCTGATGTGCGTTGACTTTTCCTATTCCAGAAAATCTTTCTGACCCAGGGATTAAACCAGGGACTCTTGGGTGTCCTGCATTGTCAGTCAGATTCTTTGCCCACTGAGCCACTTGGGAAGCCCATATATATATTATATATAATTATTCTATGACCATTAAGTTTATTTTAGAGATACAAGTCTTTTTGATTATTTAAAAAATCAATGTAATCCACCATTTTAATAAGCTAAAGAAAAAAAAATCACAATTATGTCTAAAAAGAAAATCATGAAAATTTAACACTTATTTGAGACAGAAACCTTCAGAAAAACAGGAATTAGAAGGGAATTTCTTCAATTTGATAGAGCATCTACAAATAACCCACAAATAGCATTATACAGTTGACCCTTGAACAACACAGATTTGAACATTGTGGGTCCACTTACAGACATATTTTTTCCAATAAATATGTCTTACAGTGCCACGTGATTTGTGGTTGGTTGCATCAGCACGTGGGGAACCGTGGATGCTAGAGGGCCCACTGTAAAGTTATCTGAGATTTTTGACAATGGTGGTTGCTGAGTCTAACCACAAAACAGTTCAGGGATAAACTGTATTTAAGAGTTCCCTTGTGTCTCAGCTGATAAAAGATCTGCTTGCAATACAGGAGACCTGGGTTCAATCCCTGGGTTGGGAAGATGCCCCTGAAGAAGGGAAAGGCTACTCCCTTCAGTATTCTGGCCTGGAAAATTCCATGGACTGTGTAGTCCATGGGGTCGCAAAGAGTCTTTCACTTTCACTAAACTGTATTTAATAATAAAAGACAATTCTTTCCCCAAAATGTTTTTTTTTAATAAAATGTTTTAATTTGTTTTTGATTTGACTCTAATTCATGGTGCACCAAAAAAGATTGTGGTCTGTGGAAGAACTCACTGAATTTATGTTTCAAAGGGAGAGTTGACATAAATCTGCCTCATCCTCTATTACTGGATCACTGACTTATCTGATGGTTATTTTCCTTTCACAGAATATATAAGAAACATACTTAGCAACTGGTGGAATTCCTGCATCTACTCCATGATCCCAGAAATGGCAGGGAGGGACAAATCAAAATCCAAATAAATGCCTCCTTCAATTAAGATAATAAACAAAAGCAATTCTGTATTCATGGAGGTGACGGCAGAGTTTGGTACCCTCAGGAAATTTTGAAAATTGTAGGAGTGATCAATATCACTAAATATCTATTGAATATGATTTTGCTATCACAAAATACAGGTAGGTGGTAGAGAAAATCTGTTTATTGACAATCTATCTGATATCATCAAAATGTCTTAATCTGGTAATGTCAATTTTGCCTGCAGTTATGGAGGTGGTGACTTGCCTGGTGTTTCAGATGGTAAAGTGTCTGCCTACAATGCAGGAGATCTGGGTTCAATCCCTGGATCTGGAAGATCTCCTGGAGAAGGAAATGGCAACTCACTCCAGTATTCTTGCCTGGAAAGAATACCTCCTCCCATGGACAGAGGAGCCTGGTAGGCTACAGTCCATGGGGTCTCAAAGAGTTAGACACAAATGAGCGACTTAACTTTATGGAGGTGGTATATTTACCATAGCAAATAAAAGCAGACTTAGGAACCTGGAATGCAGTTGTTTGCCTGTGTTTTTCCTCATCACTATTAGCAAAGAAAGTCAGAATTGGTTTGTTTTTATATAGAAAAAACAATAGTAAGCCTTGATATATATGCCTCAAGGGTATGTCATGTCTGCTTCCTGGGATAATACAGTCCAAGGGGATCTTGATTATCATGATATTCCACAGAAAATGATGCAAGTCTATTTCATTGATGAGATTATATTAATTCCTAGTGAGCAGGAACTAGGAAACACTTTTAACTGCCCTAGTAAAATACATATCTGACAGAGGATCAGAGATAATCTCCTGGAAACTACAGCAGCTTGACACATTAATTAAGTTGCCAAGGCCCCAGTGGTTTGGAGTGTGTTGCAATATTACTTCTAAAGTAAGAGACAAGTTGATGAATCTTCCACTGCCCACCATGAAAAAGAGGCTCTTTTTGGATTTTGATGGCAATATAGATCACATTTGGAATAACCTGTAAGGCTGTCAGCTTGAAAAGGTGTAATGAGAAGGAAAAGGTACTTTTTCATTTGTTTCAGCTTGAGTGCTAGTTATTGTACACACGCGCTATGCAATATAATGGCCCAATATTTTCCAGACATATCTTTTGGCTGACAAGGATGTTCTATTAGCTGCTGTCAAGCCCCCAAAATGAGAATTAAGTTCAAATACCTAGAATTCTACATTAATGCCATGGTCACTATTATTTAAAAAAAAAAAAAAAAGAAGAAAAAAAAGCCTATTTTTTGTTGGAAAACTGGTTCTCAATTCACTCCTAAGTTCTTGGAAGGACTATGTGACTGAAAGACAGCAAATGGGTACCCCAAGTGGGAATTATTGATCCAACAAACCATGATATTAGACAAGAACACCATCGATCATTCTAGATTTAAAATGATATGTATGAGACCAAACCAAAGCTTGTTCCCAGAGGCACCAGTCCATTGCACAAAAAGGTATAAGATACTTATGGTACCTGCCCTGTTCTCTCAGTGCCTCTTCCCTATCTCAGTCTCATGACACCACGAAGTTGTCTGTCATCATGTACCAAAAGCAAACGTTTCTATTAGATAGCCCTTCTTATAGAGCTACCCTTTCTACTTTCATACACCAGCTCTTCTCATTGCTCCATAAGGCCAAAGTGTAATTGTCCTTCACGGACAGCCCTGAGGTATGGTGCTATTGCTTTTAGTTCTTTACCTTCTGCCCACATTTGTTAAGGATTAAATACCTTTTATTTATTTATTTTTTTAATTTTATTTTATTTTTAAACTTTACATAATTGTATTAGTTTTGCCAAATATCAAAATGAATCCACCACAGGTATACATACCTTTTAGAATGTTAACTTTAAATGTTCCAACTATTTCTTTCCATGATCAGCTGGACAGAAAAGAAATATTGAATATTTTCCCTTTTCTTATAAAGGCTATAAAAGAATTTTACTGGAAGTGCTAGTCACTGCAACCATAGAAGAAAATAAACAAAACTTAAAAAAAAAAATTGGCAAGAATGAAATGATGTCATTTGCAGCAACATGAATGGACCTAGAGATTGTCATACTAAATGAAGAAAGTTAGAAGGAGAAAGACAAATACTATATGAGATCACTTATACATGGAATCTAAAATACAACACAAATGAACATATATACAAAACAGACATAGAAAAGAGACTTAACGATTGCCAAGGGGGATGGAGAGAAAGGATTGGGCATTTGGAATTAGCAACATTGGAGAAGGAAATGGCAACCCACTCCAGTGTTCTTGCCTGGAGAATCCCAGGGACGAGGGAGCCTAGTGGGCTGCCATCTATGGGGTCGCACAGAGTCGGACACGACTGAAGTGACCTAGCAGCAGCAGCAGCAGCAATACATACAGGATGTGAGAGTTGAACTATAAAGAAAGCTGAGTGTTGAAAATTGATGCTTTTTAACTGTATTGTTTGAGAAGACTCTTGATAGTCCCTTGGACTGCAAGTAGATCCAACCAGTCCATTCTAAAGGAGATCAGTCCTGAGTGTTCATTGGAAGGACTGATGCTGAAGCTGAAACTCCAATACTTTAGCCATCTGATGGGAAGAACTGACTCATTTGAAAAGACCCTGATGGTTGGAAAGATTGAAGGTAGGAGGAGAAGGGGATAACAGAGGATGAGATGGTTGGATGGCATCACCGACTCAATGGACATGAGTTTGAGTAAACTCCAGGAGTTGGTGATGGACAAGGAGGCCTGGTATGCTGAAGTCCATGGGGTCACAAAGAGTCAGACACAACTGAGTGACTGGACTGAATTGAACTGAATATTTATAGGATAGATAAACATCAGGGTAGTACTATACAGCACAGAAAATGTATTCAATATCTTTCAATAAACTATAATGGAAAAGAATATGAGTAAGAAGTTATATATGTATACCTGAATCATTTTGTTATACAACATTACAAATCAACTGTATATCAATAAAATTTAAAAAATAAGAATACAGAAATAAAAAAATAAAACTTGTGAGATATTAGTGGCATAGAAACACATTTAGAAAATGGATTCAAGGATAATGCATTGTGTCTTAGGAACTGCTTTCCAGTTAAAAATAATAATAGTTTGTGTAGAGTTTAAAAGAAAATCAAGTACAAAAGAGCATTCGTCAACTATAAAGTAAGTTGCGCTCCTGCCAGACTACTGGTATCTGTCTTGATTCCCAAAACAAACTGCTGTTGAGAATAAAAAAATAATAGAAGAGATTGGCAAGGAGAAAAAATAAAGTGACATCATTATAGATATATGACTGAATATTTATTACACAGTGCATAAGAAAAGTACATACAAATTCATACTGGAATCATTCAATTCATTTAGCAAATGCAAAGACAATGTTTGTAAATCAGTTGTGTAACTACAGGCTTTGAATAAGTGGAAAATTAAAAGTAGTTAATTCACTATAACATTAAAAATATCAGGTAAATATGAATGGATCTAATAAGTCATCCAAGATTTTCATGGATTAAAATAATATATTATTGATCTGCATTGAAGAAAACCTATAAAAGTGAAGGATAAATTATATTCATTAATTGTAACATCAACTACTGTAGAAATGTTGGTTGTTCCCAAATGGATATTTATATTTAGTGCATTCCATTCAGAAACACCAAGGTTTCAAGGTTTCTTGCAGACGTGAAAAAACTTTCCTACACTCTATGTGAAAACACAAAATCCAAGAAACACCAAGATACATTTGATGATGCACAAGTTATAGGATTTTTGATTTACTGTATGTCTTGTAAAACTTTAAGTGGAGTCTAAACTACAAAACTATTAAATCACTGTGATGTATGTGTGTGCTTAGGCGCTCAGTCACGTCCCACTCTTTGCGCCCCATGAACTGTAGCCTTCCAGGTTCCTCTGTTCATAGGGATTCTTCAGGCAAGAATACTGGGTTGCCATGCCCTCCTCCAGGGGATCTTCTCAATCCAGGGACTGAACCCAGGTCTCCCACATTGTAGGTGGATTCTTTACTGTCTGAGCCACATAGGAAGCCCAAAGGAAAGCAGACACCAAGTGTAATTCTAGTGCCGTGACTCTGATACCAATATAATGTTGTAAACTATGCTTCAATAATAAGTAAAATATTTCACATCAAGCTGTATTAGCAAAACCAGGTTGATCTTGGTGTAAATATGGTAGAATATATTAATATATCTATATATCTATGTTTCTGTCTATATCAGTATGATATATTTGCAGATAAATATATAAGTTATACAAACACACAGAGGCATATTTTACATACACTTGCTTTATGAAAAATGATACTGCTGGTGAGTGGAATGGGACTATTTAATATACTGCACTCAAGTATCTGATTAACCATATAGAAAATAATCCCTAACGTACAAAAATCTATTTCAAGTGGATTATGGAGAAGGCAATGGCAACCCACTCCAGTACTCTTGCCTGGAAAATCCCATGGATGGAGGAGCCTGGTAGGCTGCTGTCTATGGGGTCAGTCGCTAAGAGTCACACACGACTGAGCGACTTCACTTCCACTTTTAACTTTCATGCTTTGGAGAAGGAAATGGCAACCCACTCCAGTGTTCTTGCCTGGAGAATCCCAGGGACGGTGGGGCCTGGTGGGCTGCCATCTATGGGGTCGCACAGAGTCGGACACGACTGAAGCGACTTAGCAGCAGACTTAGCAGCATAGTTGTAATTGTGAATAGCATAATGATAAAAGTTGTAGAATGTAACAGAAAAATATCTTCACTGGCAAATGGGAAATAAATATTTTTTTAAATATAACATAATGAGAGAAAAGCCATGAAGTAAGGGAAGCAATTTGCACCACACATAGTCTTACCTGGTATAAAAATATTAAAAATTCTGGATAAATGAATTGATGATACTCAAGGGAACTATAATTAGAGTGATAGCAAACTTAACAATAACAAAAACAATGGAAGCCAAAGAACAATGGCAGAATATCTTCCATGAAAAGAAAAGTAAGAAATAGTAACCTGGACTTCTATAAGCAGTAAAAATATTCATCAAGAATGAATGTGAAATAATTGCATTTTTAAATAACAGCAAAAACCAAAATTTGTCAAAAGTGGTTCTGTTCCAAAAAATACTAAACAGTTATTCTTCAGATAGAATAAAGCTAATCCTAGGAGGAACTTCAGTAATGCAGTAAAAAATGAAGAACAATAAAAATACTAAATATATGCTTAAATATAAATTATGTTTTCATTGATAAACTAATGTCTGTTCAGTAGTTAATAGTTTACCAAAATACATGATGATAATGATCACAAATCAATAGAATACGTGGAGTTAAAATGTTCTAAAAATTTTGCATTATAATGAAAAAATAAATGTACCTATTTATCAAAATTAAAATGTTTTAGATTAAGCACTAAAATTGTTAAACAATGCATAAATATACTGAGAAAAAAAATATCCTGCAATAAATATTACATAGTTAAATAAAGAAGATAAAATAGTAGAGAATAAAAAATAACATAGAACAGGAAGGGTAGATGCGGAAAGCAAACAGGGTGATAGAAAATTTAAACCAAATATGTTTATGAACTGACTAAATGCTCTAAATAAAAGACAAATATATTGAGGCTGGAATTTTTTTAAAATCTTTTATGCATTCGTTACATAAGATACATGTAAAATATAAAGATATTCTAAGAGTAAAATAAACAGAAGGGAATACTTTCTGTGCAGACCCTAAGCCAAAAAGGAGGTGCACAACTATATTAATGCCAGATGAGGTTAACTTGGAGAGGCAAGTGCTATTAGAGTTGCAAACAAAACTTGCAGAATAGTAAAACAGCTCAACAGAAAGCCATAGCAATTAAAAAACTAGTATGCAACAAATAACAGTCTCCTGCTAATATAGTAAAAAGTCAAGCTACAATGTGAATAAAGATATTTGCAACAGATACTTTCAACTAAGGCTCACCCCAAATACATAAACAACTCCTACAAAAGACCAGTGATCCAAAAATAAAGTTGGCAAGATACTTGAGAAGATACTCACAAAATGAATGAAGCTGAAGTATTCAGCCTCATTGCTAAATGGGAAAATGGAAACCAAAACTACAGTACAACACGTCTATTCCTCTACTGGGCTTCTGTGGTGGCTCAGACAGTAAAGAAGCTGCCTTCAATGCCAGAGACCCAGTGTCGATCCCTAGGTTAGGCAGATCCCCAGGAGAAAGGAATGGATACCCACTCCAGTGTTCGTGTCTGGAGAGTCCCATGGACAGAGTAGCCTAGCAAGCTACAGTCCATGGGGTCACAAAGAGTTGGACACAACTGAGCGACTAACCCTTTGAATTTTTTGTGCCTCTACTAGAAGAGCTAATAAAGAAATCTAAGTACACAGTGTTGTGAGGATGTAGTGGAAGAGGAACACTGACACTGTGGATATGAGTGTAAAGTCCTAAAAGCATACTTCTTAATCTTAAACTTTTAAAATTTAATTAACTAAATGTTTCTGACACATGTTCTAGGACCCAGAAATCCCTCTAAAAGATTTAGACCCAAGAAAAATGTACATATTTTTACTGAGAGACATGTATAAAAATATTCAGAGCAGCTCCATTCTTAATAGCTTGAATATGAATCTGGAAACTATCCAAGTGTGGATAAGATTAGAACAGATAAAATAAAGCATGGAATGGTCATACAATAAAATACTGTACAATAAAGAAAAGAACTCATCTATATGTAACATGATGAGAGAGAAATCTGGATGGCCTTGAGGGCTGATTTCCTTCCCACCTTGGGTAACTTAATAGAGAGTAGACTTAACTGGACTTAGATACAGAGGGAGGTTGATTTCAACATTCTTGATTCTGACACTGTTCCTTACAATGGACCATTGGGATGCAGACCTTGCTCCTCTGCATGTGCAGTGGCTGGTAATGTTTCTGGCCCCTAGGACTTATCCATATATGTATATTCCTTGTTACTTAGAGAAGCTTGTTAATATAGAAATTCCCTATTCCATTTTAGGGGCTCGCAAAGAGTCAGACACGACTGAGCGACTGAACTGAACTGAACTGATAAAAATACAAGGTAGTGTGAGGGCACCTTTCTCATTCTCTCTTGCAGTACCTTGGCAGCATGTTCAACTTGCTGGCTGATCCCAACTCCTCTCTGCTCAAATTTTGGCTACAGAGCATACAGAACATGTGTCTTGTGCCTGTGTTGGCAAAAATGAGCTCACCAGACTGCATGTGCTCTAATGCCTATCTGATTGTAGGCTTTCCCCGCAACAAATCGCGATCTGCTATCTGCACTGTACATGACATGACTCACTTGCCTAACAACTTGGATACATCTCACAAATATAATATTGAACAAAAAAGTCACTCACAGAAATACAAAACTTGGGTGATTCTGTTTACATGTTTCAAAATAAGGAAAGCTGAAAAAGTGCATTTGACCTTAGGATATTGGTGCCTTTAGGCCGGAAGGAGGGAGTGGTGATTTTTACTGAGCACCATGGGAGTTTTGAGGAGCAAAGAACATCTTATTTCTTGATCTGTGGGGATAATGTGTGGTTGATAGGCGATGATTATTCAAAAGTGTATTTATGTTCTGTGCATTTAACATTCCCATCACATGAAGCTGTTCCAAGTTGATACATTAAACCATATAGTGTTAAGTACAGTTAACATATTAGCCATGATGCAGAAACAGTTTGTATTCACTAATATTGCCTGTTCTCCTCTATTTTGCCTGTTTCCCAGTTAATTTTGAGACTTGTAAGAGTGGAACCAGCATGTGTCACTCCTGGGCTCTTAAGAGCCAGTGTCTTCTTCTGTCTTTCTCTTCGGCTGCTGTAGTGTCCCTGGAGGCCACACATTCCAGATGGTGTCACTAGCAGAATGGAGGAGGCTTCTCAAATTCCATCAATCTTCATGTATGTGAGAAATGAATCTGTGTGGAATTATGCAGCTGAAAATTTTTTGAAAAAACTAAAACTAATTATCTAAATACAAAATGTCAACTCTGTGCACAATAAACAAATCAGTAAACTTTGGTGGTAAAATGGAAAGGGAGAAAAAGGATATACACTAATTTTTCTTCCTGTTCAAGGTAATAGCAAAACATATTGAAGAGAAATTTTTGTATGGTTAAGTTTCAAAAATTGCCATTGGATCAGTTTTATCAGTCTCTAAATTATTACAAGAAACATCTGAAAACAAAGCCAAGATAGGTCTTTGTGTATGCATAGATTGTACTTGGAAGATATACAAGAACATGGTAACATTGGCTGTCTCCAGAGACAAAAATATGTGAATATATTTTACATATAAATCCTAAAATAGAATTAAATTTACAAAACAGTACAGCTGATCTCAATAAAAATAAAACATTCTATTCAGGCGTGAACCTTCCATTTAAGAAATCATCCACAATTTCTATTAGAATTTCTCATTAAATGTGTCTATCCTTCTTATCTGGGCTTCCCTGGTGGCTGGCCTTCCCTGGTGGCTCAGATGGTAAAGAATCTGCCTGAAGTCCAGGAGATCCAGGTTCATTCCCTGGGTCAGAATGATCCCCTTGAGAAGGAAATGGCAACCCACTCCAGTATTCTTGTCCAGAGAATTCCATGGACAGAGGAGCCTGGTGGGCTACAGTTCACGGAATCAAGAATCAGACACAACTGAGGGAGTAACACTTTCAATACTTATTATCTATTACTAATAATATTTATTCTCCTTGAAAATATCAGTGACGTTCAGTTCAGTTCAGTCACTCAGTCGTATCTGACTCTTTGCAATCCCATGGAATGCAGCACACCAGGCCTCCAGGTCCATCGCAAGTCCTGGAACCTGCTCAAACTCATGTCCATCAAGTTGGTGATGCCATCTAACCGTCTAATCCTCTGTTGTCCGATTCTCTTTCCGTCTTCAATCTTTACCAGCAACAGAGTCTTTTCCAGTGAGTCAGTTCTTTGCATTAGGTGGCCAAAATATTGGAGTTTCAGCTTCAGCATCTGTCTTTCCAATGAATATTCAGGACTGACTTCGTTTAGGATTGACTGGTTTTCTCTCCTTGCAGTCCAAGGGACTCTCAAGAGTCGTCTCCAACACCACAGTTCAAAAGCAATTCTTTGGCTCTCAGCTTTGTTTATGCTTCAAGCTCACATCCATACAGGACTACTGGAAAAACCATAGCTTTGACTAGACGGACCTTTGTCAACAAAGTAATGTCTCTGCTTTTCAATATGCTGTCTAGGTTGGTCATAGCTTTTCTTCCAAGGAGCAAGCATCTTTTAATGCCATGGTATATATATATGATATATATATATATATTTTTTTTTTAATTTCAGTGATATATATAGAGAGAGAAACAAACAGAATATGATTCATTTTGCAAAAATGTATATCTGGTCTCAGCAAACAACAATTAGATTTACCAAACACTCAATATTTAGTAGGTAAGAGCATTCTATAAAAACTAGACTTATCTACAAGTAAGTAGATAATGCTGGAGAGGGTGTGGAGAAAAGGGAACCCTCTTACACTGTTGGTGGGAATGCAAACTAGTACAGCCACTATGGAGAACAGTGTGGAGATTCCTTAAAAAACTGGAAATAGAACTGCCTTATGATCCAGCAATCCCACTGCTGGGCATACACACTGAGGAAACCAGAAGGGAAAGAGACACGTGTACCCCAATGTTCATCGCAGCACTGTTTATAATAGCCAGGACATGGAAGCAACCTAGATGTCCATCAGCACATGAATGGATAAGAAAGCGATGGTACATATACACAATGGAGTATTACTCAGCCATTAAAAAGAATACATTTGAATCAGTTCTAATGAGGTGGATGAAACTGAAGCCTATTATACAGAGTGAAGTAAGCCAGAAAGAAAAACACCAATACAGTATACTAACGCATATATATGGAATTTAGAAAGATGGTAACAATAACCCTGTGTACGAGACAGCAAAAGAGACACTGATGTATAGAACAGTCTTATGGACTCTGTGGGAGAGGGAGAGAGTGGGAAGATTTGGGAGAATGGCATTGAAACCTGTAAAATATCATGTATGAAATGAGTTGCCAGTCCAGGTTTGATGCACGATACTGGATGCTTGGGGCTAGTGCACTGGGATGACCCAGAGGGATGGTATGGGGAGGGAGGAGGGAGGAGGGTTCAGGATGGGGAACACATGTATACCTGTGGCAGATTCATTTTGATATTTGGCAAAACTAATACAATTTTGTAAAGTTTAAAAATAAAATAAAAAATAAATAAATAAAACACTGTATCAGAGTTGGTGTGAACTAATATTAAAGACTTTCCATAGCCTAAAAATTATATTCTAATTCTGGCTTTTGTTCATTTATTCAGTCATTCATTGATGATAGTCCAAAGATAAACAATTCCATATGTAATACTGGTGCTTATATGATGAACACAGTGTCTGATTTAAGTAGATGCTAAAAAAAGATATGATAATGAAAGAATGAATGAAATTATTCATTAAGTTATAATAAATTATTAAGTAATGCTTTGCCTCAAAAAAAAAACCAAAAAACAAAACTAGACTTAGCTCTTTCCTTCTTCATCAGTTATTATGTAGCATGTAGGTAAATCCTAAAGATCTATGGGAATTTTAAAATGCAAGAGTATTCCTTCTCTTTTTGAATCTGATTTTCTCTCCAGGTAAAATTTAGTGATGTTTTTAATTCTGAAAGTAAATAGGTAAATGAAATTTGGACAAAGAATTGTATATATAATAATGATTTTGATCCAACATTGATGACAAGATAAAACACATTTAATATTTTTTTCTCTACCTGAGCATGTATTATCAATTCAAAACAGTACTCTCAAATTCTTTCTCTGCAAGAGACACCCAACTGCATTTTATGTGAAGATGTTTTGCCTACCATGAAAACAACCTTAACATATCAATGATACACTCTGCATTGTGCCAGATTCTTATATTATCTAGTTAGGAATACTTATCACCATAATTTTATGTGATCTGATCAATATTTTCTATAGATAACTCCTCATGGGATAATAATAACTGCCCCACTCATAGGTTGAAGGGGCACTTTTAGAGACGTACCTTCAAATGCATCTTTTAGAGGTTGAAGCCAGCGTCATAGTTCTAACATTGTGAAAGTTGGAGAACATATTGTCTTTTTGTGACTTTACAAAGACTTTTGACCCTAGAAAAAGTTAAATCCAAGTCACATTATGATCACGTGATTTAGTTTAAACTCACATGAAAGCTACTTCATCCCTTGCATCATTCTGGCTGCCCTTTTCTGACCCTTTTCAACTCCATTGCATCTGTCTGATGATATGATATTATTTCGTACTTTGATTGAGGGGTTTATTGATTTCAGCCAATGCTCTCTGCTACATATAAATAGGTATGAAAGTGAGACCGTTTAAATTCCGTAATGAAAGAGACACCTCTTTCATGACATCCATAAGATTTTCTTCATGTTTCAGCAGATGTGCTGGCAAGAATCACACACAGGAAACTCAACACTTGAGCAAGAAAATGACAGAGACAATAAACTCCATAGGTGTTGCTCCAGAAATTATATATATTTTCGAGAGGAAAAAGCTAATAAGAAGTGAGCATTTGAACATGAATACTTTCATATACATATAGTCTTTTTCCCTAGAAGCTGAGTGCAGGCAAAAGGGTTTTGCACAGATAGTTTACTTGGAAAGTGGTCCAAAGGAGCAAGAGTGGCAAACATGTGGAAACAAAAAAAGGAAGGCAAGATAGGAGGATGTATTATCCAATTTGCAGCTGCTACATGGGACTGGTGTTTGCTGTTACTAGACAGTGTGAGAAGATTTGTAAAATGTGCTTCAGAAGGGTTGCCTTGGGAAAGCACTTATCTCTTGCCTTTAATTCCCCCACTGAATAAAGATGGCCCATTGAACTTAATCCTCCAGCTATTGTTGTTGTATATAAGAGTGTTGAGTTGGTTCCCTTGGCATCCTGCACCACGGAGTCATAGGAGATCTGGAGCTGGAAGGAAGATTTACTCTGCATTAGACAAGACCTATCTCTGTGCTAAACTGGTTAAAGCCTGCTTGGCACTGATTTTCTGCAACAGTAGCTTGAACAAGAGTTGGGCTAAGAGAATTTTACAAACAATACCATATGTGTCTGACAGAGTTTTCTATTGTAAAGTTAAATACAGATTTTGGTGTTTATCGATACTTGATCCTGATTATATGAAGAGTCCTCCTTATTTTTGATAATCTGTGGTTGATCCGTAAAGAACTATAGGAAATTTGCATGCTTACATTATTGTTAAATGTCTGTAATACAAACTGGGGCTTCCCTGGTGGCTCAGATGTAAAGAATCTGCCTGCAATGCAGGAGACCTGGGTTCAATCCCTGGATCAAGAAGATCCCCTGGAGAAGGGAATGGCTATTACTAAGAATGAATGAATGAATTAACCAAATTAATATGATAAAATTTTACATTTAGGAAAGTACTAGTGATTAGGTATTTTCTTGAATACCTGGGATACCCCAGTTATAATTTTGGCCATGGACTCATTTTTAAACACAAAAACTCTGATGAGATGTTTAGAAAAAGTTTGACAAGATAATATAAGGCATTCTAGTAGCTATGACCCTGCCTGCCACACAGCATGGAGAGGGAAATGGCGACCCACTCCGGTACCCTTGCCTGGAGAATCCCATGGACAGAGGAGCTGGTAGGCTGCAGCCCATGGCGTTGCAGAGTCGGACACGACTGAAGCGACTGAGCACGCACCAGCAGCTATTACTAGTAACATAACCACTGAATGGCATAGATCGGAAATGTTCATTATCACCTTAAGTAAATATATTAAGACTCATTATGCTATCTGAAAGGGATAGCATATTAAACTAAAATCATCCTAATAACTCTGCTCAATGGAATGGAGCATGTAAATGATATAATTATATAACCTGACTCAATAAAATGGGATAATGAAGTGTTAAACTGTGATTAGAGGAAGATCAGTGCATTTGCTATTATTAAACAACCTCCCATACCCACTCCCTGAGTTTTTTTGCCCTGTATCCCCTAGGAACACCTTATAGATGTACTATTAATTTCAGGTGCTGTGTTGACTGAATGAACTAATTAATATACAAATATAAAAGTGAATATATTTAGGAGTGTTAACCTAATAGACTTCACAGATCACTAAATCAAAGGAAACATTGCTTAATCCCACACTTTTCAAACTTGAACTCTCATACCAATAACCTATAAATCTTGTATTAAGCATTTTGAACATTATTGCACATTTCTGCTTTTGTGCCTTAAATTAACTGATATTTTAAATTTCCATCCATTTTCTTAAAGTGGATACTACATAGCAACTTCAAAATACGACTTTTACATACGTACTGGAATCTCAGGGTTTGAATTAGAGCAACCCTGTGTTTAAAGATTTAGTCTTTGCCCTGACAAAGTCCCCCATACGTTTCACGTATGAAAGGATATCCTTTCACTACATTTCCTAGATTATGTGGTCCCTCCTGACTCCACCACAAACCTCAAATTCTTTTGTGTGCTTTACAAGCCACAGTAGGACACTATAACCCTGATTCTTCTGCACTTATAATTAGATCTTACTCCACTTTCCTTTATTGGCATATTTACTGTTTCATATTCTTACTCACTTTGTCTTAAAACAGTGAAACCTTAAAGGTGCTTCTTGAAAAGATATTACATCTGAAAAGAAGAACTGAAAATGATCAATATCTTTGCTCATACTAATATGCACTATTCTTTTCTTTTACTTTCACTTATATACTCCAGCAGTTCAGTAAGGCCTTTACTAAAATGAGTGAATATAATAGTTATTTATGATTGTAAAATCACCCTGTAATTGTCTTAATTAAATTTTGAATCAAATCAATACTCTGATAATAATTAAAATATGACAATTTCATATTATGAGTTTTAATAGTTTTATAGTTTTAATACAACTATAAAAAATTCAGTGCCCTAAAACTGTAAAAAGATAATGTCCCTTCAGATTAAAAAAATTACAATAACTAAATTATTTTCTAATTAAAAATTGTCATAGTAGCAAGCATTGGTTTGAATTTCATTTTTTAAAGCTATCAAAACAAACACTCTAACAGGTAAAAAAGAAAAAGAGCAAACCCACAAAGAGAAATGTACTAAATCTTCCAGGTATTATGATAAATGTCATTATAAAAGAACTACATTTTCAAACAAAATTTGCATTTTTCAGTGTAGATGGTTTTGAAGGAAAATTAGCTATCATACTAAAATAGTAATGAAATCACAGTATTTTGGGAAATTAATAAGTAGGCCTTCCAAAACTGTTCAGATACATGATAGAGATGAGATATAAATTTTCATGTTAGGACTGCTGCAACATTAAAAGGAAAATTACCCCTTCCTTGCCTTTCCTTTACTTGAGATCAAATTGTTGACTCAGTGTCCGATCATGCTTGTGGCTGCATGCCAGATTAGCAATATTGCAAACCTGAGTCTATCAGCTCGAGGTAGTATTGCTGGCAAGAATCTCTACAGCACTTAATTTAATTAGATGAGGCTTCCATTGTTAAAACTGCTGAACACAGTAATTTTGACTGAGCCAAGGAAGAATCTAATTTATTAGGCCTTTGGATCTGTGCTGTAGAACTGTTATTGTGGTGTCTCACAGCAACTGCAACGTTTTGAATATAAATTCTGACTCCCAAGGAAAGCAGTATTTCAGGGATCTATCCTGTCTTTATTGTCGATGTGCTAGGCGTTTTTCTTTGAAGCTGTGCACTCTGTTACGATCTTGGTTATTGTTGGCTTGCAAGTTAGAATAGTTTCCCATTATTATTCCACAAAGAAATTTGGTGCCGTGATATGAGTAGTGAGTGAGGGGAAAGGGACATACATTTTATTTCATCTTTGTTTTACTGTGTGACTGAACCTGCCATTTCATTACAGCAGGCTTAGATAGAAGAAAAAGGACAGACATTTCTCTTGAAACAAAGCTATTATGAAGCTTATAAAATAAATTCTGTAAGGAGCTTTGAGATATAGAGAAAACTGAATTAATTTTTATTGAGCAACTGCTGCATGCTTGCTATGAAATGGCAGTCAAAGAAAAAACAAATAACACCAATCAAAAAACTTGTCTTTGTCTTAAAAAAGATTCTACCAAAAGAGATACATTAAAAACAATCAATAAGCATGATATAAATATGAAAGTAAAAGTGGCTCAACCATATCTGACTCTTTGCAACCCATGGACTGTATAGTCCATGGGATTCTCCAGGCCAGAATACTGAAGTGGGTAGTCTTTCCCTTCTCCAGAGGATCTTCCCAACCGAGGGATCAAACCCAGGTCTCTTGCATTGCAGGCCAATTCTTTACCAACTGAGCTATCAGGGAAGCCCCCATGTTTTGTAAAAGAAATTTAAAATAATTTGTGAATTATATTCAACTTTGGCCTAAGAAGCAACATTCAAGCTTTAGGCTAAATACAAAGACAAACAAAATTGTGAGCATAGTTTATAATCTTTTTAGGAAGAAACAAATTTTAGACTCTTCCTTTGAATAGAATTGAAAGTATTTGACTCTGAAAATTGATGTTCTGTACAAAAGACAGTGGAAATACAATGTTAAAGGTCTACAGATTGGGGAAGAATATTCACTGACAACACAAAACCATCGCATTTACATATATCAAGAAGATACTTATTGATTCCATTGTCTGTGATTTAAGCAGTGTCCTAGGTCCTAAAGACACCACACAAAATTACAGATTTAGTCTCTATCCTATATCCCCAAAGGGATTTACAATCTAGAAGTGACATTGACATTCACAAAAATAATATCAGGTATTACATTACAAAGATACTATGGTGCCATAAAAGATATAATGGAAAGATCTAACCTTGGCTGATGAGTTCAGTGTAGGTTTCCCTGAGGAAACTATGTTTAAGCTGTTATCTGATAGGAGGATAGAAGTTAGCCAAGGGAGTTTTAAGGTGACTAAGTTATTAATGAAACATATATGGCTTTCTATTTTTTTACCTGGAACAGCTCTATTCTTCATCAAGGAGATATGGAGTAATTATAATGACAAATGTTAATCTAAGAATAAATGTCTGTATAGATTCAAATATTTTAGATTACTTTGAAAGAAAAAAAGAAGTATAGCGAAATTTTATATTAAATGTTCATACATTTTGCATAGATTTCTATTTTAGAATAAAAGTAGTTAAAACACTCAAATATTTAAAAAAATAAAATGCAGAGAAATTTGCCACTAAGAAAATCTATTTGACTTTAAGAATAGAACTTTTATCTAATTCTATTTTTTTTATCTTCATTATTATTATTAAAACAAAAATCCTTTATGACTTTTATTCATCTGGGAAACCCTGGAGAAGGAAATGGCAACCCACTTTGGTATTCTTGCTTGGAAAATTTCATGGACAGAGGAGACTGGCAGGCTACAGTCCATGGAATCACAAAGAATCAGTCACTACTGAGTGACTGAGCAGATCTGGGAAAAAATAGAGGCCTTTACTTTTAGCATATTGGAATTCTTCATTATGAAGGATCTGCTGGATGGAAAGGTGATCCACAGTCAGGTTAGAAAAAAGGTGAAGAGCAAAAATTACTGAGGGCCTTTAACACCAGTGCTTTCAAATTTCAATGAACATCTGAGTCACCTTGGAATTTTTGTCATTATTGTTGTTGTTTAGTCCCTAAGTCATATCTGACTCTTTTGCAATTCCATGGACTGTAGCCCACCAGGTTCTTCTGTCTATGGGGTTTCCCAAGCAAGAATACTAAAGTGGTCATCATTTCCTTCTACTGGGGATCTTCCTGACCCAGGGATTGAATCCACGTCTCCTGCTTGACAGGTGGACTAGACTCCACCACCAAGCCACCTGGGAAGCCTGGATTTTTTCATATGTCAAAAATAATTCAGTATTACCAGGGTGTCACCTGATAATCTATAAGTAAAGATTATTTTATGTTATAATCTTAGGTGAAGATTTTTTTTTTACAAAATATTATTTGAGTAATAGAATCTTTGTGTTATTTAAGAATTTTAGACTTCATTTTAGAACAATGGGAAAGAATCAAGACATTCTAAGGAGGGTAGTGGCATGGTGGGGCTTCCCAGGTAGTGCTAGTGATAAGGAACCCACCTGCCAATGCAGGAGATGTGAGAGATGCAGGTTTGATTCCTGGATGGGTAAGATCTCCTGGAGAAAAGCATGGTAATTCACTCCAGTATTCCTGCTTGGAAAATCCCACGGACAGAGGAGCCTGGTGAGCTATGGAATAGGGTTGCAGAGTCAGACATGATTGAAGCAGCTTAGCATACAGAAGTGACATGATGTGATTTCTATTTTTAAATGATCATGCTATGAAGAGACAGGGAGGAAACTTTAGTGCATATTACGAAGTGAAAGAGCCAATCTGAATAGGCTATATACTGCATGATCCCAATTATATGACATTTTGGTAAAGGTAAAACTATGAGGAGATTAAAGAGACCAGTGAGTGCCAGGGGTCTAAGGGGGAAAAATGGAAGGATGAAGTAGAGGCATGGGGGACTTTTAGGGCAGTGAAACTATTCTGCATGTACTGTAATGGTGAAATCATGTTCTTATATATTTGTCAAAATCAATAGACCACACAACACAAAGAGCAAATTCTACTGTAAATCATGACCTTTCTATTATAGAATAAAATAGTTAAAACATTTAAATTCTTTAAAAAATAAAACTCAAAGTAACTTGCCACTATGAAAATTTATGTGACCTGAAGGATAGTACTTTTATCTAATTACTATTTTGTTATCTTCCTCATTATTATTAAAATAAAAATAATATGCATCAATATTATTTTATCAGTTGTAGTCAATATGTAACATTAATGCAAGATGTTAATAATAGAGGGAACTGTACATGGCAGCTGGATAAGGGTTATATGTGGACTCTTTCAATTTTTTGAACCTAAAATTAAAGTCTATTAGTTAATAAAAATATTTCTCTTGCTACAGTGTGACAAAAAGTTTAGAATTAAAAAATATTATGCAGTGGAGAAGCTGATTTTACTTCACAATTATTTCCCAATATCAAATCAGTATAATCTTATCATAAGACTATTACCATATATGGAACATGAAATATTCATTCCCTCAATTTCTACATTAGTATGAAAATAAAATACAAAGTAAACATGAGAATCAAATGGAACAGTTAAAAAGAATACTAATACACCCCAAAATATCAATCTATATTTTATCCATTTTGTACATTGTACCTTCAATGTGTGGTTCACATTCTTTAAGCGCAAGGTGATGATGGCTCAGAATGTTGGGATGGGAAAGCAAATAGAGGAAAATATACCTATTAATGATAATTCACAAAACAGTATTTTAGGACTTGACAATTCACAGGACATGAGAAGCCAAGAGAATGAAATGTTCAGGATCACTTACAAGTATTTGGACAAATGACTGAGTAGATGGTGGTTTTACTGATACAGAGATTAGAAGAAAATAATAGGTTATTGCAAGGACAGTACTATCAACAATACATCACAGATACCTGCTGTTCTAAGAGTGAAAACAAAACAGTGGTAATGGGTGCAGAAACATGCATAAATAATAAAGCAATCAAGACGTAATTCTTGATAAATTGTGTTTATGATAGCTGGAAAGAGATGATTATCTTGTTTTAATAAATATCATGCTGCTGCTGCTGCTGCTGCTAAGTCACTTCAGTCATGTCCGACTCTGTGCGACCCCATAGACAGCAGCCCACCAGGATCCTCAGTCTATGGGATTTTCCAGGCAAGAGTACTAGAGTGGGGTGCCATTGCCTTCTCTGAATAAATATCATAAAAGATATTAATTTCAGAGGTGAATGAACCTTAGCTGCTAGTAAGTTTCAACATATAAACATAGAACTTTTTATCAGGATAAAAGGCATAAAAATAGTTAAAGAAAGAGGCTACCAAAGAACTGAAAGACCAGAATGTTGGGTAAATCACATATGAGGATGATGAAATCATACTGATGGATGGAAGGAGTGACCACGAAAATTAAGAATGAGTCAGGAGCTGATTTCTTAAATGAGGGGAACCAGGAGCCGACTGTGGCTCAGATCATGAACTCCTTATTGTCAAATTCAGACTTAAATTGAAGAAACTAGGGAAAACCACTAGACCATACAGGTATGACCTAAATAAAATCCTTTATGAATATACAGTGGAAGTAAGAAATAGATTTAAAGGCCTAGATCTGATAGATAGAGTGCCTGATGAACTATGGAATGAGGTTCGTAACATTGTACAGGAGACACGGATGAAGACCATCTCTGTGGAAAAGAAATGCAAAAAAGCAAAATGGCTGTCTGGGGAGGCCTTACAAATAGTTGTGAAAAGAAGAGAAGCAAAAAGCAAAGGAGCAAAGGAAAGATATAAGCGTCTGAATGCAGAGTTCCAAAGAATAGCAAGAAGAGATAAGAAAGCCTTCTTCAGCGATCAATGCAAAGAAATAGAGGAAAACAACGAATGGGAAAGACTAGAGATCTCTTCAAGAAAATCAGAGATACCAAGGGAACATTTCATATAAAGATGGGCTCGATAAAGGACAGAAATGGTATGGACCTAACAGAAGCAGAAGATATTAAGAAGAGATGGCAAGAATACACAGAAGAACTGTACAAAAAAGATCTTCACGACCCAGATAATCACGATGGTGTGATCATTCACCTAAAGCCAGACATCCTGGAATGTGAAGTCAAGTGGGCCTTAGGAAGCATCACTATGAACAAAGCTAGTGGAAGTGATGGAACTCCAGTTGAGCTATTTCAAATCCTGAAAGATGATGCTGTGAAAGTGCTGCACTCAATATGCCAGCAAATTTGGAAAACTCAGCAGTGGCCACAGGACTGGAAAAGGTCTGTTTTCATTCCAATCCCAAAGAAAAGCAATGCCAAAGAATGCTCAAACTACCCCACAATTGCACTCATCTCACATGCTAATAAAGTAATGCTCAAAATTCTCCAAGCCAGGCTTCAGCAATATGTGAACCGTGAACTTCCTGATGTTCAAGCTGGTTTTAGAAAAGGCAGAGGAACCAGAGATCAAATTGCCAACATCCACTGGGTCATGGAAAAAGCAAGAGAGTTCCAGAAAAACACCTATTTCTGCTTATTGACTATGCCAAAGCCTTTGACTGTGTGGATCACAATAAACTGTGGGAAATTCTGAAAGAGATGGGAATACCATACCACCTGACCGGCCTCTTGAGAAACCTGTGTGCAGGTCAGGAAGCAACAGTTAGAACTGGACATGGAACAACAGACTGGTTCCAAATAGGAAAAGGAGTACATCAAGGCTGTATATTGTCACCCTGCTTATTTAACTTATATGCAGAGTACATCATGAGAAATGCTGGGCTGGAAGAAACACAAGTTGGAATCAAGATTGCCGGGAGAAATATCAATAACCTCAGATATGCAGATGACAGCACCCTTATGGCAGAAAGTGAAGAGGAATTAAAAAGCCTCTTGATGAAAGTGAAAGAGGAGAGTGAAAAAGTTGGCTTAAAGCTCCACATTCAGAAAATGAAGATCATGGCATCTGGTCCCATCACTTCATGGGAAATAGATGGGGAAACAGTGGAAACAGTGTCAGACTTTATTTTTTGGGTCTCCAAATTCACTGCAGATGGTGATTGCAGCCAAGAAATTAAAAGACACTTACTCCTTGGAAGGCAAGTTATGGCCAACCTAGATAGCATATTCAAAAGCAGAGACATTACTTTGCCAACAAAGGTTCGTCTGGTCAAGGCTATGGTTTTTCCAGTGGTCATGCATGGATGTGAGAGTTGGACTGTGAAGAAGGCTGAGCACCGAAGAATTGATGCTTTTGAACTGTGGTGTTGGAGGAGACTCTTGAGAGTCCCTTGGACTGCAAGGAGATCCAACCAGTCCATTCTGAAGGAGATCAGCCCTGGGATTTCTTTGGAAGGAATGATGCTAAAGCTGAAACTCCAGTACTTAGGCCACCTCATTCGAAGAGTTAACTCATTGGAAAAGACTCTGATGCTGGGAGGGATTGGGGGCAAGAGGAGAAGGGGACGACAGAGGATGAGATGGCTGGATGGTATCACTGACTCGATGGACGTGTGTCTGGGTGAACTCCGGGAGTTGGTGAATGACAAGGAGGCCTGGCGTGCTGCAATTCATGGGGTCGCAAAGAATCGGACACGACTGAGCGACTGAACTGAACTGATGGGTAGCTCAGTATACTGAAAGAATCGAGCAAGACTTTTTACACCATAAGAAAGAAATATTTCAAATCCAGGTTCTATGAGTCTTAAATCAGTAGGATTTTAAAAAATACAATAGAGTTTCAATGGTGAGGGACTGGCAATCAGGAACAAAGACCCTGACAAGTATGGGATGAGAGACTACAGAAGCTTCGCTCCACAGAACACTTTATATGTATAGAGGAGGTTGCCAATCATGGAAGAATAGTTCCAGAGTAGGAGTCCCAAGGGTTTGGAACAGCTAAAAGAGAAAGGATTTTAATTAAAAGACAGGAAGAACAAAGAGGTAAATGCACAGTAGGAAATGAAAGTTAGCTCTACTTGGGACAAACACAAAAAATAGACTTCTACTTTTGTCAGTACGGGGGAATACAGGGTGGAAAGGCATGGAATACATCACCCCACTAACTTCATGAGACTGCAGGTTGGAAATCAAATAAAGGAAATGATCTGCGGACACACAGACACAGAAGGAGAATTCCAGTAGCGTCTTGTCACTGACTCACAATAGGTCAGTCTGGATGTTAGTGGATACAGAGTCTCTGTTGCAAATGTTTATGAGTCAGTGGGATTGCAAAGGTCAGTAGTAAGCACATTTTTAATAGATTACGTCTATTTTCAATTGATAGCAAGAATATTAAAAAATGGTAGCAATTGGAGTTTTTAGTTATGCTCATTTTATGGATAATTAGCAATTAATAGAGTTTGAAAATGTATAATCAGAGATAAAGGTTACATTTTATTACAGTATCATAACATTTTTTGGAAGTTGAGAGTAGAAGGTTTACATGTAAAATGTTTCTATTTATTTTAGGTGACTAGAGAATTACAATAAAAGTTTCTTCCATTATGTGGAGTAGTGGTTCAGAATACCTTTAGAGCAATGAGAGTGCTTTTTTAGCCATTCTCATGAAGAGCCCTAGGTCATTTAAAATTTATGCTATGCACACAACAGGAAAGTTATCAGGATCCTGGGCTGTGTGAAAATTGAGAACATTCATTGATCAATGATGTATGAACTGAATCTACAACTTTTTATTTGGCTTTACCTGCACTTCACTGACACTCCGATTCATATTCCTGGTTATATATATATATATGTCAGATACATACTTGAAAATAAACCATTTTGATACTCTAATAATATCTAATTTATGCAGTAGCCTAAATCTTACCTCAATCTTATCCAAGGATCAAAATCATCTGAATAGTTTTATTTGGAACATGTTCATTAAAATCCTCCGAGAATTTTCTTGAGGTTTACCCTTCTAGTAAAACAACTATCACAAATTCTGGGCATATTTGAAATAAATATACTGATGGATACCTGCTTATTAAACTCAGAGAAATAAATATACAGACATAGTTGCTTATTCAATTCAGAGAACTTTGCCATAAATATAAAATTGTATAAAATGTGTGAATTTTTTTAAGAAGCAGGCCAAATGTGTAACAAGCTATTAAGAATATTTTATTAGAAAAATCTAAAAATCTACTAGGCTTTATTTATTTTATAATCTGCTTAGGCAATTATCTTTTTGTCATGTTCTGCTTGGATTTAATGCTTCCTACTATTGCACTAAGCGTGATTGCCTTCTGGGCAAATTTTGTCTCTTTTATTGCATGTATTTGGACCTTCGTAGTCAACACTAGTGTTAAAAAGTCCTCCTACTGGTACAGGAGGCTCAGGTGATGCGGGTTTGATCCCTGGGTCAGGAAGATCCCATAGAGAAGGAAATGGCAAGCCACTCCAGGATTCTTGTCTGGGAAATTCCATGGATGGAGGAGCCTGATGGACTATAGTCTGTGGGTCACAATGAGTCAGACACAATTGAGCACTCACGAACACACACACACACACACACATTATATGTATTATATCTCTTTGTCAATAAATTAATAGCTTATATATGACCAGAGTGGCTGCTTCTCTTATCTTAGTGTATCACTTTTTCATAGGGTTCATACTTTTTTACCCTATGACACTTACTTTTGTTACTAAGAAGTTAAGCTTTATTTTACTAGTGTATCTTACTCTCAGATTTTCTTTTGGTACCTAATTCTTCCAAAGAATGAATGTCCTACCCCTTCATCTTGAGCTGTTGAAACACTGGACTTCAATATGATGTGTCTATTTTGCAAAGTATCCTATAATCTCCAGTGGAGTTCAACTCAAAATTCTGTTGCTTATAGCCTAGGGATTGGATAATTGCACTCTTCAAAAGGCTGACAGTATTTGAACCACTAACTACCTATTTGACCTTAGTTATTTGCTTAATTATATTCTGTATGTGTATATATCATCTTCTAAAACATCATGATGTTAATAAAAGTGCCTGCCTCCTTGGGTTATTATAATGATTAAGAGTTAATAGCTGTGTTTGCAAAATGAAGAACCTACCTAAGTATGTGTTCATTATCTGATTGTTTTAGTTTAGCATTTTTGCTAATGATGTTTATAAACAGCCCAACATGCTTATCCACTATCACCCACTGTGGACTTATTTCCTCATGTAGAACTCATATTAGGTTCCATAAATGTAAATCCATTATTTTTTTCCTGCGCTGTCTTTGTCTGTCACTCTTTTTAAATTGCTGCTGGTTTGCATGAGTTACTTACTAAAGATTTTTCATGTATGAAATATTTCCCATACAGTTGCTTCAAAGAAAAAATAGATAATATATGATAAAAAAAAAAAAAAACCAGAGTGCTGAGCACTCAGTACTGATCAATTATGCTTAGCTCAACACCCCATCTGTTATGCCTATTTGAATGATAAGTCTCTGCTTGTTGTTCACTCAGCCAAGTCTGACTCTTTGTGACCCCATGTACTGCAGCACGCCAGGCTTCCCCATCCTTCACCAGCTCCCAGAGAATGCTCAAATTCATATCCACTGAGTCAATGATGCCATCCAACCATCTCATCTTCTGTTGACCCCTTCTCCAGCCTTCAATCTTTCCCAGTATCAGGGTCTTTTCTAATGAGTCTGCTTTTCATGTCAGGTAGCCAAAGTACTGGAGTTTCAGCTTCAGCATCAATCTTTCAGGACTGATTTCCTTTAGGATAGACTGGTTTGATCTCCTTGCAGTCCAAGGGACACTCAATATTATTTCCCAGCACCACATTTTAAAAGCATCAAATCTTTGGTGTTCAGTTTTCATTATGCTCCAACTCTCACATCTGTACATGATTCCTTGAAAAACTATAGCTTTGACTATATGTACCTTTGTCAGCAAAGTAATGTCTTCTGCTTTTTACTATGCTATCTAGGTTTGTCATAGATTTTCTTCTAAAGAGCAAGTATCTTTTAATTTCTTGGCTGCTGTCACCATCTGCAGTAATTTTGGTGCCCCCAAAATAAAATCTGTAACTGTTTCCATTAATTCCCCTTCTATTTGCTGTGAAGTGATGGGACCATATGTCATGATCTTCGTTTTTTGAATATTGAGTTTTAACCCAGCTTTTTCACTCTCCTCTTTTGCCTTAATCAAGAGGCTCTTTAGTTCCTCTTCAATTTCTGCCATAAGGATGGTGTTATCTGCATATCTGAGGTTACTGATATTTCTTCCAGCAATCTTGATTCCACCTAGTGCTTCATCCAGCCAGGCATTTCACATGATGTACTCTGCATATAAGTTAAGCAGGGTGGCAATATGCAGCCTGGACAAACTCCTTTCCCAATTTGGAACCAGTCTGTTGTTCCATGTCTAATTCTAACTGGTGCTTCTTGACCTGCATACAATTTTGTCAGGAGGCAGGTAAGGTAGTCTGATATTCCCATCTCTTTAAGAATTTTCCACAGTTTGTTGTGATCCACAGAGTCAAAGAATTTAGGGTAGTCAGTGAAGCTGAAGCAGATATTTTTCTGTAATTCTTTTGCTTTTTCTATGATCCAACAGACATTGGGAATTCAATCTCTAGTTCTTCTGCCTTTTCTAATCCCAGCTTGAACATATGGAAGTTCCCAGTTCATGTACTGGTAAAGCCTGGCATGGAGAATTTTGAACATTTCTTTGCTAGCATGTGAGATGAGTGCAATTGTATGGTAATGTGAACATTCTTTGGCCTTTCTTTGGGACTGGAATGAAAACCAACTTTTACAGTCCTGTGGCCACTGCTTAGTTTTCCAAATTTGCCTGCATATTGAGTGCAGCAATTTCACAGCATCATCTTTAAGGATTTGAAATAGCTCAGCTGGAATTCCATTACCTCCATTAGTTTTGTTTGTAGTTATGCATCCTAAGGCCCACTTGACTTTACACTCCAGGATATCTGGCTCTAGGTGAGTGATCACACCATCATGGTTATCTGGTTATCTTGGTCAAAAAGATCATTTTTGTATAGTTCACCTCTCTATTATTGATACCTAGTTTTAACATCTTCTGCTTCTGTTAAGTCCATTTCTATCCTTTATTGTACCCATCATTTTGTGAAATATTCCCTTGGTATCTGTGATTTTCATGAACAGATTTCTAGTCATTTCCATTCAGGTGCTTTCCTATATTTCTTTGCACTGATCACTTAGGAAGGCTTTGTTATTTCTCCTTGCTGGTCTTTGAAACTCTGGATTCAGACTGGTATATCTTTCCTTTTCTCCTTTGCCTTTCCTTTTTCTTTCTTCAGCTCTTTGTAAGGCCTCCTCAGACAACCATTTTGTCCTTTTGGATTTCTTTTTCTTGAACACAGTTTTGATCACTACTTCTTTTTTTTAATTTTTTGAAAATTTATTTATTTTAATTGGAGGTTAATTATTTACAGTATTGTATTGTTTTTGCTATACATCAACATGAATCTGCCACGGGTGTACACATGCTCCCCATCCTGAACCCCCCTCCTACCTCCCTCCCTGTACCATCCCTCTGGGTCATCCCAGTGCATCAGCCCCAAGCATCCTGTATCCTGCATCAAACCTGGACTGGTGATTCATTTCTTATATGATATTATACATGTTTCAATGCCTTTCTCCCAAATCATCCCACCCTCTCCCTCTCCCACAGAGTCCAAAAGACTGTTCTATACATCTGTGTCTCTTTTGCTCTCTCACATACAGGGTTATCATTACCATCTTTCTAAATTCCATTAACACATATATATGGAATTTAGAGAGATGGTAATGATCACCACTTCTTATACAATGTTATTATGAACCTCTGTCCATAGTTCTTCAGGCACTCTGTCTAACAGATCTAATGCCTTGAATCTATTTGTTACATCCAGTGTATAATCGTAAGAGATTTGACATAGGTCATACCTGAATGGACTAGTGGTTTTCCCTACTTTCTTCAATTTAAGTCTGAATTTGGCAATAAGGAGTTCACGATCTGAGCCACAGTCAGCTCCCAGTCTTGTTTTTGCTGATTGTGTATAGCTTCTCCATCTTTGGCTGCAAAGAATATAATCAATCTCATTTTGTATTGACCATATGGTGATGTCCATGTGTAGAGTCTTCTATTGTGTTGTTTGAAGAGGGTGTTTTCTATGACCAGTGCGTTCTCTTGGCAAAATTCTGTTAGCCTTTTCTGCTTCATTTTGTAATCCAAGGCTAAACTTGCCTGTTACTCCAGATATCTCTTGACTTCCTACTTTTGTATTCCAAACCCTGTAATGAAAGGGACATCTTTATTTTGTGTTAGTTCTTGTAGAAGGTCTTGTAGGTCTTCATAGAACTGTTCAACTTCAGCTTCTTCGGCATTAGTGCATGAGACATAGACTTGGATTACTGTGATAATGAATGGTTTACCTTGGAAATGAACTAAAATCATCTGCCATTTTTGAGATTGCACCCAAGGTGCTGCATTTCTGATACTTTTGTTGACTATTAGGGCTATTTCATTTCTTCTAAGGGATTCTTGCCCACAAGAGTAGATATAATGGTCATCTGAATTAAATTCACCCATTCCAGTCCACCATGTTGGGCTTTCTTGGTGGCTCAGATGATAAAGAATCCATCTGCAATGTGGGAGACCTGGGTTCCATCCCTGGGTTGGGAAGACCCCCTGGAGAAGGGAATGGCAACCCACTTCAGTATTCTTGCCTGGAGAATTCCATGGACAGAGGAGCCTGGCAGGCTACAGTCCACTGGGTCCCAAAGAGTCAGACACGACTGAGTGATTTCACTCACTGACTCATTCTGGCCCATTTTAGTTCACTAATCATCACATGTAGATGTTCACTCTTATTATCTCCTTTTTACCCACTTCCATTTGCCTTGATTCATGGACCTAACATTCTAGGTTCCTATGCAATATTGTTCTTTACAGCATCAGACCTTACTTTGCAACCAGAGAAATCCACACTTGTGCATTGTTTCCAATTTGGCTCAGCCTATTTATTCCTTTTGGAACTATTTCTCCACTCCTCCATTGGCATATTGGGAACCTACCGACCTGAGAAGTTCATCTTCAAGTGTCATATCTTTTTGTCTTTTCATACCTTTCATGGGGTTCTCAAGGCAAAAATGCTGAAGTGGTTTGCCATTCCCTTGTCCAATGGGCCATGTTTTGTCAGAACTCTCCACCACGACTCAGTTTCATTGAGTTAAACAAGGCTGTGATCCATTTGATCAGTTTGATTAGTTTTCTGTGATTGTGGTTTTCATTCTGTCTGCCCTCTGATGGATGAGGAAAAGAGACTTGTGGAAGCTTCCTGATGGGAGGAACTCATTTCAGTTCAGTCACTCAGTTGTGTCTGACTTTGTGACCCCAGGCACTGCAGCACAACAGGGTTCCCTGTCTATCACTAACTCCCGGAGCTTGATAAAACTTATGTCCATAGAGTCAGTGATGCCATCCAACTATTTCATCCTCTGTTATCCCTTTCTCCTCATGCTTTCAATCTTTCCCAGAATCAGGATCTTTTCCAATGAGTCAGCTCTTTGGATCAGGTGGCCAAAATATCAGCACTTCAGCTTCAACATCAGTCCTTCCAATGAATATTCAGGACTGATTTCCTTTAAGATTGACTGGTTTGATCTGCTTGCTGTCCTAGAGCATGTCAAGAGCCAGAACTCTTCTCAAATACCACAATTCAAAAGCATCAATTTTTTGGTGCTCAGTTTTCTTTATGATTCAACTCTCATATCCATACATACCACTGGAAAAGCCATAGCTTTGACTATACTGACCTTTGTCCCTAAAGTAACATCTTTGGTTTTTTAATAGATGGGAGAAACTGGCTGTGGGGGAAATTGGGTCTTGCTCTCTGTGCAGGGCCATGCTCAGTAATCCTTTAATCTAATTTTCTGCTGATTGGTGGGGCTGGATTCCCTCCCTGTAGTTCGGCCTGAGGCCAAAATATGGTAGGGGTAAAGGTGGTAACGGTGACCTCGTTCAGGTATTATAACAGCAAGCCACAGCTCCCAGGACTGCTGTATTCAGTGTTCCTGACCTCACCACAGGCCACTGTGGAGTCATGTCTCTGCTGGAGACTCCTGGACACTCACAGGAAAATCTGGCTCAGTCTCTTGTGGGGTCACTGCTCTTTCTCCTGGGTCCTGGTTTCACATAAGGTTTTGTTTGTGCCCTCCAAGAGTCTGTTTCCTCAGTGCTGTAGAAGTTCTGTAATCAAATCCCACTGCCTTCAAAGACAAATTCTCTGGGGGGTTCTCAGTCCCTTTGTCAGATTCCCAGGTTGAAAAACCTGTTGTGGGTCCTAGAACTTTTGCAACAGTGCAAGAAGTTCTTCTGCACAGTGTAAGAACACCTGATGCGAAGAACTGACTCATTTCAAAAGACTGATGCTGGGAAAGATTGAAGGTGGGAGGAGAAGGGGACAACAGAGGATGAGACGGTTGGATGGCATCACCGATTCAATGGACATGAGTCTGAGTAAACTCCAGGAGTTTGTGATGGACAGGGAGGCCTTGCGTGCTATAGTCCATGGGGTCACAAAGAGTCAGACACAACTGAGCGGCTGAACTGAACTGAACTGAAGAACTTCTTTGGTATAATTTTTCTCCAGTTTGTGGGTTGTCTGATCAGTGGCTCTACAGTGGGGATAATGGCAACCTCCTCCAAGAGTACTTATACCACACACTCCTCCTCCCAGGTCTGCTGCAGCCAGAATCCCTGTCCCCCTGGCAGGCTACTGCTGAGCTGTGCCTCTGCAGGAGACACTTAACTCTCAAAGACAGGTCTGGCTCAGTCTCCTGTGGGGGTCACTGCTCCTTTCCTTGGGTCCTGATGTACACAAGGTTTTGCTTGCATCCTCTGAGTGTCTCTGGTGGGTATGAAGTTTGATTCTAAATGCAATTTCACCCCTCCTACTGTCTTGTTGGGGCTTCTCCTTTGCCCTTGGACATGAGGTATCTTTTTTTTAGCAGGATCCAACTTTCTCCTGCTGATGGTTGTTCAGCAGAGAGTTGCAATTTTGGTGTTCTTATGGGAGAAGATGAGCACATGTCCTTCTACTCCATAAGGTTCAGGACCTACTAACCCTACTACTAGCACTACTGCAAACCAAGATTTGTTTATGTCATTTATGTAATAATGATTTAAAGCTAATAAACTTTAAGTTAGAAAGATCTGTTTGTACCTACAACCATGTTTGACACCAAATATGTAGTTTTTGCCTCCAAAGCAGTTCTTCAACTCTCTTCATACACCAACTGTGTCCTAAAAAGCCAATCCAATCCTGATGCTAACTACCAAGAGTCAGAGCAGATTCCACAGGTTAAGGGCTCAATTCCACAAGACCATTTCCACTTCTGGTGTCAGTCACAAGTCTCAGGTCTCTCATTTCTTCTGGCCTATTGGCTATAAAGCAGGTGGTGCCAAAACTCCTTCATCAGGGTTTGCTAGAAAGGCTCACTGATCTCAAGGAAAATTTACTTCCTACTACCCTATGTCTCAGTGGTAAAGAATCCACCTGCCAATGCAGGAGATGTAGGAAACACAGGTTCTATCCCTGGGTTGAGATGATCTCCTGGAGAAATAAATAGCAACCCACTCCAGTATTATTGCCTGTGAAATCCTATAGACAGGAGTCTGGCAGGATACAGCCCATGGGGTCTCAAAGAGTCAGACATGACTAAGCATGCACACACACCAGTTTATTATAAACAATACTATAAAGCACACAAATGAATGGCCAGAGGAAGTAGTATGAAGGGAGGTGTTTGGTAGAGTATTGAGATAGGAGCTTCTGTTTCAGTAAAGGATGTCACTTTTGGAAGCTACTTGAACCCATGTTGTTTAGAATATTGAGGTTCCATGGTGTAGGCATGACTGACTATTAGCTAGCTCAATCTCCAGTGCCATTTTCTTCATTGAGGTCAGAGTGTGGGGCTAAAAGTTCCAAATCTCTACTCACTTGGCTGGTTCCTCCTTCAACCATCCCAAAGCTATCCAGGGGTCCTTCAAGAGTCATTTTATTAGACAGGCTCAGTTCAGTTCGAAAGGGGTTTATTGCAAATAACAAAAGATGTTCCCCTCTTCCTTGTTACTCAAGACTACAAGTGTTTTAAGAGCTCTTTGCCAGGAATCAGAGACATGATGAAGACCAAATATATATTTCTTACTATATCACAGCATTATAATGTTGATCAAGAAACACAGGTTGGAAAAGAGTTTATTTGGAGTCTCAGAAATTGCTATTTTGGAGGCACAGATTCAGATAAAACCCAGAGTGTTCCAAGGAAGAAAAGAGTCAACGGTTTATAAAGGCAAAACCCACAAGGTTGTTAAAGTTGTCTGGCAAGAATTATGATTGACCTGCTTCAATAAAAGACATGTTTGTCCCAACAGGATATATTGTGAGTTATTTTAGGGTAACGATCTGATAATTATCTTGAGTTTCTGGAACATTGAGCAGATATTCTGGCTGCCTGAATTAAGACAGCAAGTGATCAAAGTTCAGTTTCCATCCAGGCTGAGAAGTCCATAAGTAACACTTCCTCAGTGGCCTAGCAGCTCCACTTTAAAAAGCTCTCTTACCAATACTGACTGTTTTTATTTTCCTTTCATAATAGGCAGCACTTTGAATAACTATCTCATCTCTTAAACATGACGAACATATTATTTTTGGTTTTGACTATCATAGGGATTAGGTTTCCACTAGCTAGTTCTCAGTAAATTTGACCATTAGCCATAACTGAAAAAAAAATAAAATGAATTGGGAGTGGAGAACAAGGTAATTTTAAAATCTTACATAATTGAAAACATTAACAGAGCAAATTAAAAAAAATAACTGCAGTGATAGTAGGTAGCAAGGAAATGTTGCTGTCCTATAGAAAAAGAAGTCTACAAATTTTCCAGTAAAAGAAATACATTTGACAGAGACTGTATTGATCTAAATGGAAACCTCTATGGACAAAACACTCAATAAAATGTATTCCTCACCTCCAATTGGAATATGTCTTTCCTTTTTTTCTTTAGTCTCTGTGTAGCAACTTAAATTTTCTATGAACTCTGTATGTACAATATACATGCCAGTAAATACATGTGTGTAATAAATATAAGATTCTAAATCCTGTCTGAATGCTACTCAAGCACCATGTCCTGGTTTTAGGGTATTTTAGAAAATACAATAATTTTGAGAAATGCACTAGTATTTTTTTGCCATATTTTGATTGTGTATTATGTATCACCAGCCACATACTTAGAATAGGGTCTAGGAGAGAATTCACTGCTGCTAATTAATGGCTAAAGGCATTAAGTATCTTATTAGTAGTTGAGAAAATTGCAACATAATATATAAGGGACAAAATTTCAGTGGAAAAAATAAAAGTCCCAGGCTGATAATTATGTCAAAATTTAGTATAAAATTATTTAAATTTTAGCTGTGTGAATTAGCAAACAGCATATTTTGTGATTGTAGCTGAGATACTGATTAATATAGAAAGTGAAAGTGAAAGTCACTCAGTTGTGTCTGAGTCTTTGCGAAGCCCTTGCAATTCTCCAGGCCAGAATACTGAAGTGGATAGTCATTCCCTTCTCTAGCAGATCTTCCCAACTCAGGGATTGAACCCAGGTCTCCAGCATTGCAGGCAGGTTCTTTACCAGCTAAGCCACCAGAGAAGCCTGATTAATATATACATCAAATAAAAAGCAGAAAAAATTGTCATTTATTAAATATGCCACTATTTCATATGAAATTATCCACTTAAAATCTTATAGATCCACAGAAATCTATTATTGTGTTTTCTTCCTTTACACACTAACTTACCTTCATGGGTTATACATTTACTAATGCAAATATTGAATACATTTACTCCTTCAATAAATACTTGTTAAGCAACTCACCATGTGTCTAGAATTGCTTCTGTTCTATATATAATATGCTACTTGCCTTGCAAGGGTTAGCTAACACTGCTCCTACATAAAGAAATAGTTATTATGCTTGCAAAGTAACTAAAACAGCATATGCAAAATTTTAAGATGAGATTTATGCTGTGTAGAATCCCACATAGTCTAATATGCAAGGCAATTGAAATAGGATAGATAGTTTTTAAAAGATTAACTATGTATGTCAATCTTAGAAAATTCTAGAGGACTGTTATCATGAGCATTAATTACTTAGAAAATAGTAGAAGATTGTTGTCATGAGCACAGTTTTCAGAAATTTATTATGAGTGGAAAATGAGTGTTTTACAGCTTATAAATGTTAACTGCATCATAGATCCTGAAGTGATTTGTTTTTATCTTTCATCTTAGTGCTTCCCTGGTGGCAAAAAGGGTATAGCATCTACCTACAATGCAGGAGACCCAGGTTCGATTGGAGACCCAGGTTCGATCCCTGAGTCAGGAAAATTCCCTGGAGAAGGAAATGGCAACCCATTCCAGTACCCTTGCCTGAAAAATCCCACGGACGGTAGAGCCTGGTAGGCTACAGTCCATGGGGTCTCAAAGAGTTGGACAAGACTGAGCGACTTCACACTTTCATCTTAGTATATAAAAATATCAGCAAAGCTTATCCATGCCTACTGGATTCCATGAGATTCAAAATTTCTAATTACTAACTGACTCAACAGTGCAATATTTTTTATTAAATAACTGAAATTGACTGGTAATGCTAGATCAAAATTGTGTGGTTCATGCTGCAATAAACTTAAAATAATTAGAAGTATAAAAACTTGTATCCCTTCATATAGCAAGCACTTATTTAACACTTCCTATAATCAGTTCAGTTCAGTCACTCAGTCGTGTCCGACTCATTGTGACCCCATGAATTACAGCACACCAGGCCTCCCTGTCCATCACCAACTCGCAGAGTTCACTCAAACTCATGTCCATCGAGTCGGTGATGCCATCCAGCCATCTCATCCTCTGTCGTACCCTTCTCCTCCTGCCCCCAATCCCTCCGAAGCATCAGAGTCTTTTCCAATGAGTCAACTCTTCGCATGAGGTGGCAAAGTATTGGAGTTTCAGCCTCAGCACCAGTCCTTCCAAAGAACACCGAGGACTGATCTTAGAATAGACTGGTTGGATCTCCTTGCAGTCCAAGGGACTCTCAAGAGTCTTCTCCAACACCAAAGTTCAAAAGCATCAATTCCTCCGCACTCAGCTTTCTTTACAGTCCAAATCTCACATCCACACATGACCACTGGAAAAACTATATCCTTGACTTGACAGACCTTTGTTGGCAAAGTAATGTCTCTGCTTTTGAATATGCTATCTAGGTTGGCCATAACTTGCCTTCCAAGGAGTAAGCATCTTTTAATTCCATGGCTGCAATCACCATCTGCAGTGATTTCGGAACTCAAAAAAATAAAGTCTGACACTGTTTCCATTGTTTCCCCATCTATTTCCCAGGAAGTGATGGGACCAGATGCCATGATCTTCGTTTTCTGAATGTTGAGCTTTAAACCAACTTTTTCACTCTTCTCTTTCACTTTCATCAAGAGGCTTTTTAGTTCCTCTTCACTTTCTGCCTAAGGGTGGTGTCATCTGCATATCTGAGGTTATTGATATTTCTCCCGGCAATCTTGATTCCAGCTTGTGTTTCTTCCAGTCCAGCGTTTCTCATGATGTACTCTGCATATAAGTTAAATAAGCAGGGTGACAATATACAGCCTTGACGAACTCCTTTTTCCTATTTGGAACCAGTCTGTTGTTCCATGTCCAGTTCTAACTGTTGCTTCCTGACCTGCATACAGGTTTCTCAAGAGGCAGGTCAGATGGTCTGGTATTCCTACCTCTTTCAGAATTTTCCACAGTTTGTGGTGATCCACACAGTCAAAGGCTTTGGCATTGTCAATAAAGCAGAAATAGATGTTTCTCTGGAACTCTCTTGCTTTTTCCATGATCCAGTGGATGTTGGAAATTTGATCTTTGGTTCCTCTGTCTTTTCTAAAGCCAGGTTGAACATCTGGAAGTTCACGGTTCAAGTATTGCTGAAGCCTGGCTTGGAGAATTTTGAGCATTACTTTACTAGCATGTGAGATGAGTGCAATTGTGCGGTAGTTTGAGCATTCTTTGGCATTGCCTTTCTTTGGGATTGGAATGAAAACTGAACTTTTCCAGTCCTGTGACACTGCTGAGTTTTCCAAATTTGCTGGCATATTGAGTGCAGCACTTTCACAGCATCATCTTTCAGGATTTGAAATAGCTCAACTGGAATTCCATCCCCTCCACTAGCTTTGTTCGCAGTGATGCTTTCTAAGGCCCATTTGACTTCACATTCCAGGATGTCTGGCTAGGTGAGTGATCACACCATCATGATTATCTTGGTCATGAAGATTGTTTTTGTATAGTTCTTCTGTGTATTCTTGCCACCTCTTCTTGATATCTTCTGCTTCTGTTAGGTTCATACCATTTCTTTCCTTTATCGAGCCCATTTTTGCATGAAATTTTCCCTTGGTATCTCTAATATTCTTGAAAAGATCTCTGCTGCTGCTGCTGCTGCTAAGTTGCTTCAGTCGTGTCCGACCCTGTGTGACCCCATAGACAGCAGCCCACCAGGCTCCCCAGTCCCTGGGACTCTCCAGGCAAGAACACTGGAGTGGGTTGCCATTTCCTTCTCCAATGCATGAAAGTGAAAAGTGAAAAGTGAAAGTGAAGTCGCTCAGTCATGTCTGACTCTTCGCGATCCCATGGACTGCAGCCCACCAGGCTCCTCTGTCCATGGGATTCTCCAGGCAAGAGTACTGGAGTGGGTTGCCATTGCCTTCTCCAATAACAAATTACTAATGACTAAAACACCTTTCCTTCAAATTTCCCTTAAAATACCCAACCAAAATGTTGTCATTGTTGTTGTTCAGTGACTAAGTCGTGTCTAACTCTTTGTGACCCATAGACTGTAGCCCACCAGGCTCCCCTGTCCATGGGATTTCCCAGGCAAGAATACTGAAGTGGGTTGCCATTTCACATTCTGTTATTTCCCTCTATTTCTTTGCATTGATTGGTGAGGAAGGCTTTCTTATCTCTTCTTGCTATTCTTTGGAACTCTGCATTCAGATGCTTATATCTTTCCTTTTCTTCTTTGCTTTTCACTTCCCTTCTTTTCACAGCTATTTGTAATGCCTCCCCAGACAGCCATTCTGCTTTTTTGCATTTCTTTTTCACGGTGATGGTGGAACAATGTCACAAACCTCTGTCCATAGTTCTCAGGCACTCTATCTATCAGATCTAGGCCCTTAAACCTATTTCTTACTTCCACTGTATAATCATAAGGGTTTTGATTTAGGTCATACCTGAATGGTCTAGTGGTTTTCCCTACTTTATTCAATTTAAGTCTGAATTTGGCAATAAGGAGTTCATGATCTGAGCCACAGTCAGCTCCCAGTCTTATTTTTGCTGACTGTATAGAGAGCTTCTCCATCTTTGGCTGCAAAGAATATAATCAATCTGATTTCAGTGTTAACCATCTGGTGATGTCCATATATAGAGTCTTCTCTTGTGTTGTTGGAAGAGGGTGTTTGCTATGACCAGTGCGTTCTCTTGGCAAAACTCTATTAGTCTTTGCCCTGTTTCATTCCATATTCCCAGGCCAAATTTGCCTGTTACTCCAGGTGTTTCTTGACTTCCTACTTTTGCATTCCAGTCCCTATAATGAAAAGGAAATCTTTTTTGGGTGTTAGTTCTAAAAGGTCTTGTAGGTCTTCATAGAACTGAGAGGGTAACAGGCAGGAAGGCCAGGGGTTTCCAAAGGGAGGAAATAGCCTACAAGTGTCAGACGTATTTATCTCTCTTAAGCAGCAGGAGGAAACAAACTAGCGATATTTTTTTCCTTCTCTGTACAAATTTAAAAGGAGGTTTCTCTTAAAATACTGTGTTGCCATAATGATACCAGGTTTCACCTGAAGTTAACTATTCTCAAACCTAGAGATAACCAATGCCTTTTTCTTATGGATATGTTTGTCTTAAGCTATGCTAATGCACTATGCATTTACCCCAAACTCTGTCTTCAAGTTGATTCTGCCTCTTGGCTCAGAACCTACCTGACAAACCAGTATGTTATACTCAGATATTGTTCCCCTAATCTATGTAAATGAAACTATTTGTATGGTGGTTTGCCCTTCTTCAAGATTCAAGTTAATCATTTTATGGCCCAGGATAAACCATTTGGTGCCAAGATTATCCCAAAATGCATCTTATGGGTGAGGGGCCTGGTGCCATTCTGAATTTTAAGACATTCCTTTCTTTCACTAACAGACTGCTAGTGACTATACAACATCCAACTGAAGACTAGCAGGGGGGTATTCTTCTGCCCCCTTCTGATGCCTATGTCAGAAGCTTTCTCTATCTCCTTTATACTTTAATAAAATTTATTACACAAAAGCTCTGAGTGATCAAGCCTCATCTCTGGCCCCGGATTGAATTCATCTCTGGGGGCCAAGAATCCCGGTGTCTTTGCGTAATTCAACAACAACCTTTCAGAACCATTCAACTTCAGCTTCTTCAGCATTACTGGTTGGGGCATAGACTTGAATTACTGTGATATTGAATGGTTTGCCTTGGAAATGAACAGAGATCATTCTGTCGTTTTTGAGATTGCATCCAAGTACTGCATTTGGACTCTTTTGTTGACTATGATGGCTACTCCATTTCTTATAAGGGATTCCTGCCCAGTGTACTAAATATAATGATCATCTGAGTTAAATTCACCCATTCTAGTCCATTTTAGTTAGCTGATTCCTAGAATGTAGGCGTTGACTCTTGCCATCTCCTGTTTGACCACTTCCAATTTGCCTTGATTCATGGACCTAACAGTCCAGGTTCCTATGCAATATTGCTCTTTACAGCATCAGACCTTGCTTCTATCACCAGTCACATCCACAACGGGGTATTGTTTTTGCTTTGGCTCCATCCCTTCATTCTTTCTGGAATTATTTCTCCACTGATCTCCAGTAGCATATTGGGCACCTACTGACCTGGGGAGTTTCTTTTTCAGTATCTTATCATTTTGCCTTTTCATACTGTTCATGGGGTTCTCAAGGCAAGAATACTGAAGTGGTTTGCCATTCCCTTCTCCAGTGGACCACATTCTGTCAGACCTCTACACCATGACCTGTCCATCTTGGGTGGCCCCACAGGGCATGGCTTAGTTTCATTGAGTTAGACAAGGCTGTGGTCCATGTGGTTAGATTGACTAGTTTTCTGATTATGGTTTCAGTGTGTCTGCCCTCTGATGCCCTCTCACCACACCTGCTATTTTACTTGGGTTTCTCTTACCTTGGACGTGGGGTATCTCTTCATGGCTGCTCCAGCAAAGCGCAGCAGCTGCTCCTTACCTTGGACAAGGGGTATCTCCTCACAGCCGCCCTTCCTGACTGTGAACTTGGAGTAGCTCCTCTCGGCCCTCCTGCACAGCCACTGCTCCATGGATGTGGAGTTGCTCCTCTAGGCCGCCTCCCCTGACCTTGGGCGAGGGGTAGCTCCTCTCGGCCATGCTTCTGCACAGTCCGTCGCAGCCGGCGCCCTTCTGCACAGTCCACTTCCTATAATATAGGGATTTTAATATACAACCAGATGCTGCATATAAAAAATAATCCATGTCGCCAAGACTGAACAAAGGTTAAGGGAATAATCTGAAGCCATCCAAAAGGATTAAAAATCAATTCTCACCCTAAATTCCAAATTTTATTGTTATTCTCTATCAGCCATAATTTCATTCTCTTATTGTTTAATGCATCTGTTATTGGTAAACAATCTCCCATAACCCCCCTTTTCCTCTCATACTCTGCCCCATATCCCTTTAAAATAGCTGTTAAACGTGACACTAATTTCAGATGATTTATTGAGCAAATTCACTCATTAATACATAAGATAAAAGTGAATATGTTAGGTATGTCATCCTAATGGACTTCACCATCTACTGAATCAAAGGTAATATTGCGTAATCCTGTGCCTTCCAAACTTTAACATGTATTATCGATCACCAGTAGAATTTGTTAAAAATGAATAATCTGTTTCAGTAAATCTGGGTGGGGCAGAGATTCTGCATTTCTAACTCAACATTCAGTTGTCAATGCCAACCAGTATTCTCCTCTAACTAGCAAGACCTTCTGAACATTCCCCCCAAAGCCTTATGAATCTTGAGATCCTTTTGGACTCCTGGGCCCAGTTCCAATGTGCCAATGTGTATGTTGGCAGGAGGAAATTCAGGGGTTTTTTCCACACCAAGGAGAAGTTTTTGAGATTCTAGCTGGGTGTCCTACAATTCATCTCAATTCTGTCACTTTTTACCAGATATCTGACAGCATCAGACTTCATGGGTGAAGGGTTCAGTCCTACAACACTGCCCTCCATCCTCACTTCAGATACCGATCACAAGCCCTGTGCTTCTAACCAAATGATTATAAATCAGAGGTTCCCAGGACCCCTCCTTTGGTCTGATTAAACTGCTGGAGAAGTTTACAGAACTCAGAGAAACATTTGATTCGCTAAGTTACTAATTTATTATAGACATATATAAATCATGAACAGCCAAATGCAACAGATTATAAGGCAAGGTTTAGGGAAAGGGCACTGAGCTTTAATGTATTCTCCAGGCTTGCCACCGTCCCTGTACCTCCACATGTTCAGGGAAAAGGAAACCCGTAAAACTCATCCTTTTAGGGTTTTATGGAAGCTTCATGCAATAGGCATAGTTGATTAATTCATTAACTATTAGTGACAGTCAACCTATGGGCTCCTCTCCCTTTCCGAGAAGTTGATGGTGGGACTTAAGTTCCAAGCCTGTAATCACATGCTTGGCTCCAAAGGCAATCAGCTCAGTCTTTTAGGTGCTTTTCAAAAGTCACCTTATTAATATAAAATAAATAAATAAAAGACAACTCTATCACTCTCATCACTTAAGAAATTCCAAGAGTTTTTAGGCATTCTATGCCAGAAATGAGAATGAAGACCATATATAAATAACTTCTATAAATCACAGTATCACAGGAGGTACCTAGTTTGGCTGGAGGCAAGGTACACTTCCAAGCCCTAGGTGAGTTCTGTAATTCTTCCAGTGCTCATATCTCCAGCTTTGGTTAGATATTCACATTTATTTGTGGGTCAGTACTCAATACCAGAGTACTGTGTTGAAAAGGACCCTTTGCAAACTCTAGAGTTCGTTTTCTACCCAGCCCTCACCTTGCCAGTATCTGATCTGCAAACTCCAGCCCCTTTTCTCTCCCCAAATATGTAGCACTGTCTTCCAGATGAGGCACTCTATCTTAATTTGGTCTCATTACATCATAGACTAGGGCTTCCCTGGGGGCTCAGCTGGTAAAGAGATTGCCTGCAACACAAGAGACCTGGTTTTGATCCCTGGATCAGGAAGATCCCCAGAGAAGGAAATGGCAACCCACTCCCATATTCTTGCCTGGAGAACTCCATGGACAGAGGAGCCTGATGGGCTACAGTCCATGGGGTTGCCATAGTCAGTCACAACTTAGCAACTAAACCACCACATCACAGCCTAAATATTTTCCCAAGACTAGAATCTAGGGGAAAGGGAGAGCTTACTTCATTTGTTATTCATCATTCAGGAATCACTGTCCTCCAATGCCTTTTGTCTAGTATTTTACAAAACGATTTGGTTTGAGGATATTTCGAGCAGAGCAGTGCTTGTTACTCCATGTTGGCCAGAAGCTGACATCCCAGTAATCCTTAAAATAATTTTTTTAAAGTTTTAAATACTTTATTAAAAAGTTTTATTGTAAAATAGTATTAAAAATATACACTGATTTCTGACTATTGCCTTATGAACTTGTATATACCCATTAACTACACTAAGAAAAAAATCCTTTGAAATAGTGCTAATATTCTCAGGTCTAATTTATTAGTGATGTCCTACAACATATGAGAGTACAAACAAAAATATTACATTGAGAAAAAAAATTTTTACCTTTGTATATTTTAACAAACACTAGCAGATACCAATGTTTGGTATCAATTGCCAAAAGATATACTAAAGTCTATAAGCTAAATTATATAGATATATGTATATATGGATTTATATGTCTCCTAAACATGCATTTATTACCTAAATAAAATATATTAGACACACATATATTTAGATCTAATTTATACCTTGGTTGGATAATATCTAATAATCTTTCTATTAACATTTATTACATATATTGAATGCCATAGTTTAATAACTGTTCCCTTTTAAAATATATTTAAAAAATAAACTTAATGGGATTAAAAAATTATCTAATATTTAATGTGAAAAATCAGGCAGAGTCTACAAATAAGTAAAACTTTTTTATCAGCTGAATTTTTGGTACTATCACAATCTTAGATTTTATTGGTTCTTTTAAAAAATTTTATCTTGCAGTTGTGTCAGGGCACTCTATGTGAGCATACACTCATCATTGGTTAAACTTGTTATAGATAATCATGTTTACTTCACTTTATCTTTGCAGAATAAGCACATTTTGATCTTTTCAAGGGCTTATCACCTTGAGTGCATTCTGAAACTATGTTTTGGATATTCATTGTGAGATTGTACAGCAATGTTCTTCCCTAAAATTAAGGTTGGACCAAATGATGTTATTTTAAAACAATAAAATCATATATATTGTATCATAAATGTGGTACACACATTATAAATTTAGTGTTTATTAATGATTTTAGATTATTGAGCATAGAATAAGGTATTAAAACTTTAATTTCCTTTCTAAATTACTAGCATTAGAAAACTTCAGAAAGATGTTTAAAGTTAGACATACAACTTTTTAATTCATTAATTTATACCTGAGTCTGATTTACCTTGGGCTTCTCTGATGGCTCAGTGGTAAAGAATCCACTTGCAATGCAGGAGATGTGGATATGATCCCTGGGACAGAAAGATTCCCCTGGAGAAGAAAATGGCAACTCACTTCAGTATTCGTGGCTAGAAAAGCGCACGGACAGAGGAACCTGGTGGACTATGGCCCAAGAGGTCGCAGGAGTCTGAAACAACTGAGTGACTAAATTGCCACCACCACCACCACAACCATTTACCTTACCTATGCTTACACCTTCTTTGTACAATGCAAACTATAAAGCCTGTTTTGTAGTGGGGCATGTTTTGTAAATCAGTTATTCAGTGCTAGCAAAGCACTTAATATAATACATGGTGATAATTCATTTCCTTCTAACTTTGAGGCTCCTGAGAGTAAAGAGGTGAGGAAAACAGAGCACTAATGAACACTTTATTGAAAATTTTCAAAGATAGAAGCTTCTTTAAATATATTTTGAGGCAACTTTTTCAGTACAATTTTTAAATTGACATCTTATTTTATACACTTGAAAGGTTGTAAAGTATAAATGTTGATTAATCAGACAAGCTGATTTGGGTTGACATGCTAATGAATGAAAATGTCGTTTGTAGCTTGTATTTATCTCAGATTGCATATTTGCATTTTAACTAGGACTTTGAAAGTATTAGCTCATAGGTGTTGTAGAAAAACCAGACAGGTTCACAAAGAATAAAGTTGAGACAATAATCTTTCCAACATACCCCCTACACAGATGCTTACACTCCATAAATGACTGTCACCTTCGTTTAATAACCTCATCAAACAACAGATATTTAAAACTGCTCTCCTCATTCAGAAAAGCAACTTAAGTTTGCCTCTATCTGATATTTTCAGATAGAAAATATCTTGATATTTTCAGTATTAACACAAAATATGAAATACAAAAAATAGCAAGATTGAACCTCCCTAAGTAAAGAGTGTGGTATGAGCCTGATACCTCTCCAGTTCTCAACCATGAAGAGCATTTCTCTTAAAGGGTTGATTTATTACTGACAGGCTTAGCTGTCCCTTCTACAACATTTCTATTTTACAGCTACTCACAATACATTAATTATAATAAGGTAGACACTGATATTTTACTTTTATTGCCAAATTTAATTGAATAAATCCATCTCATTCGGATGTATTAAAACCTTTAGGAAATCTTGCTCTCCAACGTTATGTATCTTTAAATTTGCTGCTGTGTACATATTCAGTATACTATTTATTTAGGCCAAATTTATAATAACCACAGTTGAGATTTCAGAGAATAAAACATGTTATTCCTTACCTAACCAAACATGTTGTCAACTTTAAAGAATAAAGATTTTCTACAAGGAACACTTTTAAATTACAGTTAATAAAGAGTAGTTAGTATGGTCTGAATCTCATTGCTTTAAACCATATTTTACTCCTCTCTTGATATCATTGAAAGGTTAGGAAATTTAAGAAGTACAAGGATAACTCAATACTTATATTTAGCTTATATCTGTTATAGAAGATAATAAGTAGAGGGATGGAAAGACAGACAGACAGATGGTAGATATGTTTTGAAATAACTAACGTATAGTCTCCAACAACATATTACTTGTTTGACATTTCACTTTATGACTTAAAAATGTATTTATCCAATCCCCTGTTTCTTAACTTGACTATGTATTCAAATTTTTTTCTTTTATAAAAATGCTGTGAGTTCATTCTTCTGAATATTTGATCAATCTTTAATAATTTATTTGGGATGAATTTTAAGAAGTGTAGTCGCTCTAGTATGCTCAGCATTTAAAACCATTGGTTGATATTATTTGATTTACATATGCTAAATAATGGTTTGCTATTTTGGTCAGCTAGTATGCCAAGTGATTAAAGTATAAAAGTAACTAAATTATATGCACACAAATAGGTGATGCTTTAATTCATTGAACTTGTGTGTGATGCAGACATATATTAAAAAGCTAATATTTAATTACAGATTGGTATTTGTTTAGAGGACCATGAGGCCAAATGTCAAAGCAACTTGAATTTCTTAGGAAGCCTATTCTGGAGAAATAACAGTTACTTTTTCAGATTTCAAGTTGAATAGGAGTTAGCATGGAGATGAAGTGGAGAAGTGAAGGAATGGATAGTGGCCTGTCATCAGAGGGAATAGCATGGACAAATGCAGGAGCCTAGAAGAGAAAATGTCCTCTTAGATAAATAAGAGAAAACAGAGATTGATAATTGAAACATACCAAGCAGAAAGAGTTGGGAGGAAGCTGAACAAGTAGACCAATATTGAAGAGAATGAAAAGTGAAAAATACAAACCTAAAAACTTTTTTCCCCCACTCTGGGCAAAAGATAGATCCACTTTCTCATTTTCTCTCCTAAAGAGAGTTATGTGAGAGAGCTATATGGAGATAGATACATAATAACTTCCCATTCCTTTCTTTTCCAACATGTTTGGCAGAAATATTTGAAAAAGAAGATATTCTTGACTACCTAGCATTTAACAAAATTAGCCTTCAGGTATATAAAGGAGATCGAAAAAAAATCTGTACATAGTTAAAGCTCTACTTTCAGAGCTCCAAATGCAAGCAGTTAGAATTTCTCCAGCTAACATCTTTACAGGCACTCATAAAAGATGTCCACAAAGCTTAAGTTTGCTTCTATCTGACCTTCTCTCACTCAAGTCACAGCTCATCTTGCTTCACAACTTAAAAAAAAAAAAAGAAGAAGAAGAAGAAACAGGCCAATTTCCCCTAAGAGAATGGAAGAAATAATTTCACCATGCTTTCCATAGTTTTACCTAAGCATCTGAAATCTAAAATTCATCATTTATCATCACCCAGACTTTTGTCTCTTTTGCTTCTTTTATATTTCTTATTGTATTCAAAATTCCATCCCTTTTGACTCCTACAGCTTCTTGCACTGAGTCTGCTAAACTTCATGATATGTCTTCTAGTAAAATTGCATTCTAATCCAGTACTGGCTTGTGAGAATATTGCTTTCTCTGAAGTCCTTTAAAGTGTTCAGTTCAGTTCAGTCGCTCAGTCATGTCTGACTCTTTGCAACCCCATGAACCGCAGCATGCTAGGCCTCCCTGTCCACCACCAATTTATGGAGTCCATCCAAACCTATGTCCTTTGAGTCGGTGATGCCCTCCAACCATCTCATCCTCTGTTGTTCCCCTCTCCTCCCGCCCTCAATCTTTCCCAGAATCAGGGTCTTTTCCAATGAGTCAGCTCTTCGCATCAGGTGGACAAAGTATTGGAGTTTCAGCTTCAGCTCAGTCCTTCCAATGAACACACAGGACTGATCTCCTTTAGGATGGACTGGTTGGATCTCCTTGTAGTCCAAGGGACTCTCAAAAGTCTTCTCCAACACCACAGTTCAAAAGCATCAATTCTTTGGTGCTCAGCTTTCTTTATAGTCCAACTCTCACATCCATACATGACCACTGGAAAAACCATAGCCTTGACTAGACAGACCTTTGTTGACAAAGTGATGTCTCTGCTTTTTAATATGCTGTCTAGGTTGGTCATAACTTTCCTTAACTCTATTAGCCTTTGCCCTGCTTCATTCTGTACTCCAAGGCCAAATTTGCCTGTTACTTCAGGTGTTTCTTGACTTCCTACTTTGCATTCCAGTCCCCTATAATGAAAAGGACATCTTTTGGGGGTGTTAGTTATAGAAGGTCTTGTAAGTCTTCATAGAACCATTCAACTGCAGCTTCTTCAATGTTACTGGAAAGTGTAGGCAACTTTAAAGTGTATTCTACAATGCTTCCTTACAACTCATCCTCCCAATTGCCTTTTCAAGACTATTATTTTTATTATCTATTTAAGAAATCAGTCTCCTTTGATTTTTTTTTTATTTTTTTATTTTATTTTTTTTAAATTTTATTTTATTTTTTAAACTTTACATAATTGTATTAGTTTTGCCAAATATCAAAATGAATCCGCATACACACTGAGGAAACCAGAAGGGAAAGAGACACGTGTACCCCAATGTTCATCGCAGCACTGTTTATAATAGCCAGGACATGGAAGCAACCTAGATGTCCATCAGCAGATGAATGGATAAGAAAGCTACGGTACATATACACAATGGAGTATTACTCAGCCATTAAAAAGAATACATTTGAATCAGTTCTAATGAGGTGGATGAAACTGGAGCCTATTATACAGAGTGAAGTAAGCCAGAAAGAAAAACACCAATACAGTATACTAACGCATATATATGGAATTTAGAAAGATGGTAACAATAACCCTGTGTACGAGACAGCAAAAGAGACACTGATGTATAGAACAGTCTTATGGACTCTGAGAGAGAGGGAGAGGGTTGGAAGATTTGGGAGAATGGCATTGAAACATGTAAAATATCATGTATGAAACAAGTTGCCAGCCCAGGTTTGATTTTTTTTTCAAATCAATCCAACTACTCTCTAGAATCCATGTTGAAGAAATCTCTTAAACTCTCATTTCCAGATGATTCACTAATAAATGTATAATATAGCTCTTCTTTACCACCAGTATCATTGTTATTGACAGAATCATGTGACTTGCACAATATAAAAGTTTAAAATCCCATGTTAGTTATTTTAGTAAAGTAACAAAATCAACAAATGTCCAGATTGTTACTGTATTCCCACTCTGATATCCACAGGCTGTTGTCTTGAACTAAGTCTAAGGATTGAGACCAGAAAAGAGTGTTACAGGTGATGAGGATTGACTTAAAAAATTACTCAAAATAAGAAATGGAAAATTATGTTCAATCAAAATTTGATTGAAGAGTAGGATGAACCATATGAAAACAAGAATACAGATTCAGCAAGCAGTAGAAAAATATTATGTTATTCAGCAAGCTGGTAGAAAATGTTATTATGATGGACATTTTCTTCAAATAATGAAGATAAGTCTACTTATATTCTGTGGTAAAGAGTTTAGTGGGAAAACAAAAACATTTTTCTAGTACTTATAAAATAAATAGAGGGTGAAATAAGGATAGTAGTGTTAGGTTTTCAAGAATATGTTCTACTTAATGTTTAAATTTATATTCCAAATGAAGTCAGAGAAGTAACTGCAATGTTTTATACAGCCACTTCTCCATTTATAAATATTTAATATTGATTTGTTTTCTACTGCTGGAACTCCATCTTAATTTTTTTCCCATACGGCTTTTAAAGACACTGAAGGATGGACTTGAAGTCTTAAAATGATATGGAGAGGATTAAGAGGAAGATGTGCCATACACCAAAGCTCAGATACAACTTCTCCTTCCTTAAATACAGAAATGTCTTTATTATCTATTTTTTTTGTTTAAATAGATTATTTATTATTATTTTATTTAAATAGATGATTCATCTTAAAGGAATTACCAAAGAACTAAAAGATTGACTCAAGTTAGATTTTGAAATGTGTATAATGGTTTTGAATATACAAACAAAAGAATATTAAGAATAAACAAGATATGAAATAATACAGCTAAATTAAGAAAAGAAAAAGAGTTTGTATAATATTTTGCTTATGGATGAAGTAACAAGGACCTGATGATGGCTATTGGAAGTGCTAAGGGAGAAGAAGAAACATGATAGAAAAAAACCTATGCTCTATTGTCGATAAAACATTGAAAGCAAGACCAAAGTAGAAATACAGTTTGAAGGAAATATTTTGACCTATGACAAAAAAAAAATGACACTTGAAATGTAAACAAGATTACAGATAATTTATACAATTTGGAAGGTATAATATTCTGTAAAAGGGTGAATCTCATTTATCCACACAATAAAATGGTCTATTTTCTTCAAATTTAGTCAAGCAGGAATTTCAAAAGGTCTTGCAATATTTTGGAAATCATTAATTAAACGTGGGATGAAAGACAAAGATTTGCTTTTTCCTTGCGTATTGCTCTTTGGTGCATCTGTTATCTTATGGGAAAACTGTAGGAAAGATGGACAATAAACAATACTATATTATTCTTTAAGCTTTACTTTAGTAGGAGAATCAATAAAATTGGAATGAGTGGAGAAACAGCATAGCTATTTAACATTCTGTGAATTGCTTATATGTGTTAAATTATTTACTATTTAATGAAATGTGAATGTTAATAAAATAAGGTTATGTGGCTCTTTATTGGGCTTGCTGTACCCAGGATGTTATTTTTACAGAATAAATATTTCATAATTTTGCTGCAACCTATTTTTGCAAAGGCATTGATTTATACTACCAAAAATCCAATAAGTCCAGGTATGTATTCATAATTTTATCCTGTTAAACAAAAATATCAGAAGTATTGCTTATATTAAGTAATGAAAATTATTTACTTTTTGAAGTTAATTCTGTTAAATCATGCTAGCTTCGTTTGGTAAATATACAAAAATGATACTGAAAATGAATTATATAAAACTATCATTTTTGAAATAGAGTAGTAAATAGCAATTCACATGATGGTAACAAGACTCGTGAAACTCACTGTGTAGTGATCTAAATGTGATTTAGGGAAATTGCTTTAAAATGAGGTTTTATGATATCATGTCTTCATTGTCATAGGAAATCAGAATTGTAATTCTAAAAAAGGTACATTTCCTGTATTTGTCAATAAAGTTAATGCAGCATATCAATGGGAAGAGTAAGCCACCAACATGATATGCCAACTGGAAACTGCAATCAAAGAATATTAAAGATACAACTTTAAATGTACTACCATCTCACTGCAGAGAGAAGGAAAGGGAAAGGCAATGACCAGTCTCATTAATGTTAAAAACTAAAAAAAAAAAACAAAAAAAACCTTCTAGTTGGGAGGATAACAGCAAGCAAAAATATAGAAGTCAAAAAATAGTACTGAAATATGAGATATTAAGAAGTCTATGGAAAAAAAATAAACTGAGGAAACGGTAATTGGTCTTGTCTTGAGAAATAAGTTTTTGGTTCAAATGAGCATAGGCCTTTCTGAAGAGGTGCTATACATGATTTATGAAGAGGTTAGGAAGCAAGTCATCTGTGTATTAGGCCTCATTTTTTTAATTATGTGGTGATAATATAATTATTAATAGAAGCAAATTCAGTTCAGTTCAGTTCAGTCGCTCAGTCGTGTCCGACTCTTTGCGACCCCATGAATTGCAGCATGCCAGGCCTCCCTGTCCATCACCAACTCCCAGAGTTCACCCAAACTCACATCCATCGAGTCAGTGATGTCATCCAGCCATCTCATCCTCTGTCATCCCCTTCTCCTCCTGCCCCTAATCCTTCCCATAATTAGAGTCTTTTCCAATGAGTCAACTCTTCACATGAGGTGGCCCAAGTACTGGAGTTTCAGCTTTAGCATCATTCCTTGAATAGAAGCAAAGGCATTTATATAAGGGTTGTGTGTGAGTTCAGTTCTGCAGTCGTGTCTGACTCTTTGCACCCTATGGACTGTAGCCTGCCAGGTTCCTCTGTCCACGGGATTCTCCAGGCAAGAATACTAGAGTGGGTTGCCATCCTCTCCTCCAGAAGATCTTCCTGATCGGGGGATTGAACCCATGCCTGCTTGCATCTCTTTCATAATTTACTTATTATTTCAATGTATGACATGTTCTGAAAGCATTAAGATGAAGTTTTCTGTTTCCTAATATTTAAAGTTTTCCTTCATATTAGGTATGGAAAAATAAATCATGGAATGTTTTATATTATATGATATTGATTTGAAATGTACATAAAAAATGCAAACAATTGTTTTTAAAGTTATATTCCAATATATTGCTTATTCTTGAATTGTAGAATTCAAGTCAAATATTGGATGTTTTATTTATCTGAAGTACACCTCATATCATCAGAAACTGTGCATATTTGTTTCTTTATATTATTTTGTAAATCCATGTAATTTAAAATTTTTCTCAATTTCCCATTTATTAAAAAGTAATAGAAATATATTTCAAAACCATAGTTAGCATGTAAAGTTAGGTTAAACCTGTAAATGGACATTAATTAATTCTCAGCTTAGCACAATCTCCCTGGAGAAGGAAATGGCATCCCACTCCAATAATCTTGCCAGAAGAATTCCATGGACAGAGGAGCCTGGCAGGCTACAGTCTATGGGTTGCAAAGAGTCAGGCATGACTGAGCAACTAACGCTAGCACAATCTACTTCTGTAGTAGCCTCTCATTATTTTTAGAATGAATTCTTCTGTGATTTACCCACGTTGTCTAAAAGGGAGTCATAGCCTCCTTATATGAGTTCTGTCACCACATTTTCAGTCTTCTAGTCAAAGTGAGTGACTAATTGATGATATACACATTATCCTTATTGGGCCAACTAAAAGTGACTCCCTAGAGTTTTGCAAACCAAAGACAATGTAAGAAAAGATGTTTATACTATTAACATTGCCAAAAAGCTGTAAAAATATCACCCTCAAACTGCTAGAGACTCTTACATTGCTGAGAATATTCTCTGGGAGAAAAAAGTAATTCTGTGAGAAATACTTGAGGGCATCTAGAGTCTCAATACTTCAGAGTTGATTTTTATATAATTCTAACATTCTTGCACTAGCCCAGGAATTTTCTCATTAACTTCCTTAGAGTTTAAGTTTGATTTAGCATAAGTAAGATGATATTTTATTAATGAAGACCTAATATGTACTGCCTAGAATTTAGTACTTCATAGAAAATTTATTAAGCTATTTGTTATGTGATATATTTATTTCAAAATTGTTTTTGGAAAGGTTTTGTTATATGTGAGTTCTATGCTCCTACCCATTTTATTATGATGTAATTTTTCAGTTTAGTCACTCAGGCATGTCCATTGTTCACGACCCTATGGACTGCAGCACACCAGGCCTCCCTGTCCATCACGAACTCACAGAGATTATTCAAACTCATGTCCATTGAGACGGTGATGCCATCCAACCATCTCATCTTCTGTCATCGCTTTCTCTTCCCACCTTCAATCTTTCTGAGCATCAGGGTCTTTTCAAATGAGACAGTACTTCACATCAGGTGGCCAAAGTATTGGAGTTTCAGCCTCAACATCCATCCTTCCAATTAATATTCAGGACTGATTTCCTTTAGAATGAACTGGGTGGATCTCCTTGCAGTCCAAGGGACTCGCAAGAGTCTTCTCCAACAACACAGTTCAAAAGCATAAATTCTTCAGCGTTCAGCTTTCTTTATAGTCCAACTCTCACATGCATACATGACCACTGGAAAAAACCACAGCCTTGACTAGACAGATCTTTGTTGGCAAAGTAATGTCTCCTCTTTTTAATATGCTGTCTAGGTTGGTCATAACTTTCCTTTCAAAGAGTAAGCATCTTTTAATTTCATGGCTCCAGTCACCATCTGCAGTGAATTTGGAGCCTCCAATATTAAAGTCTGCCACTGTTTCCACTGTTTCTCCATCTGTTTGCCATGAAGTAATGGGACTTGCTGCCATGATCTTTGTTTTCTGAATGTTGAGCCTTAAGCCAACTTTTTCACTCTCCTCTTTCACTTTCATCAAGAGGCTCTTTAGTTCTTTTTCACTTTCTGCCATTAAGTGTGGTGTCATCTGCATATCTGAGGTGATTGATATTTCTCCGGGCAATCTTGATTCCAGCTTGTGCTTCTTTCAGCCCAGCGTTTCTAATGATGTACTCTGCATATAAGTTAAATAAGCAGGGTGACAATATACAGCCTTGATGTACTCCTTTTCCTATTTGGAACCAGTCTGTTGTTCCATGTCCAGTTCTAACTGTTGCTTCCTGACCTGCATATAGATTTCTCAAGAGACAGGTCAGGTGGTCTGGTATTCCCATCTCTTTCAGAATTTTCCAGTTTATTGTGATCCACACTGTCAAAGGCTTTGGCATAGTCAGTAAAGCAGAAATAGATGTTTTTCTGGAACTCTCTTGCTTTTTCCATGATCCAGCGGATGTTGGCAATTTGATCTCTGATTCCTCTGCCTTTTCTAAAACCAGTTTGAACATCTGGAAATTCAAGGTTCACGAACTGCTGAAGAGTGGCTTGGAGAATTTTGAGCATTACTTTACTAGTCTGTGAGATGATTAAGTTGATAAAATTTAAGTAAATTAAAAACTATGAAGGTATATCTCAAGAAAAAAATAAAGCTCTGTTTTAATTAAAAGAATAATTTATTCTTTCCTTCCACTTCTGATTTCAATTTAGTTTTGGTTTGTTTCTCTATTTCTCCCACTTCTCCATAACCCCTAAAATATTCTCTATGAAAAAATAGAATCAAGTATATTGTTTTCTCATTACTTCTGATTTAGTAGCAATACATTTCCCCTAAATCACTTTTTCATTAAGAGTCTAGTTAATTATTTGACTTAGAATCCAAATAATTGCAGTAATGATCAATTTTATTGTGTTTAGTTAAGAAACACAATCAAGACTGCTTTCTTACTTTTTCTTCCTCAATTTCATGCATTGCTAGTCTCTTTCTGTTGACAACATGGTCCTGTTGTAGCATGGCTTATTTCCCAAGAGACTCAAAACAGAATACAGAAAATTCTTAGTCTAGATCATCAAACTATATTGAGTCAAGACTTAGAGACAATGAATGATATTTGATCACGGCTGAGGAATTTAAAACTTTTGAGATGGATCTTTAAAAAGGATGTGTTAAAGGAAGAGATACATAAACCTGTGTAGATATGTGACTACCAATTTTTAGACTACTTATACTACGTTATGCTATAACTTAGTGCAGGCTTAAATAACATTTTATTTAACATTTTAATAATTTCCTATTATCTGTCATGTCTTCAGTGTTTTTCCATCCTCCCACTTATTCTCTATAGTGTTAGTGAATAAATCTAAATTAATACATAAAATAAACAAATAAAAATGTGTTCTCTCTCTTTACTGCTCAAATAAAAATACCACCATCACCAGCAGCCAGCAGGTAAAGAAGAAACACAAACAATAGTCTCAGCTCCTTGGTCTAGTTTTCAAATACCCATAAATTTTCTCTCAAAGTTATTGATACTTTTCAGCCAGCTTCAAGAGCCACTCCCCAAAACAAAAACCACTGTCCTACCAATTTCATCATTCTATTCAAAGCAGTGATTTGTTTTCCTGCCTTTTAAATCATCATCTACACTGAAAACTTTATATTTATTTAAGGGCAATCTATAACATCAACAACTTTCTGCTTCCTCCTGTTATTAATTAATATGACCTTGATTACTATCGTGTCCTCCATCTTAACACACCCAGATTTCACAACATATCTTCTGACATTTCTGACTCATCAGTTGATAATGAATATGCACATCTTCATTCTGAACTCAAAGATACTTGCCTTTTGAAGTTACCTGGTAAAATTGTATACTTAGAGATAATTCCTGTCATGCGCACATACTAATTTATAAAACCTTATGAATGCCAGTCATCTCTTATTCTAGGAATCACACTAGGCTTTGAGATAAAAAATAAGATAATTCTCCCTTGAAAGAAGTGTGAGAGGCAAGCAAAAACTAGGCAATGTATAATAATTTGAAAAGAATGAACTGGTATATGTACTGGTGATATATATAGATATTGGTATAAGCAATCTGAAGAGAAATTGGTTAAACTGTTTCAAAAGCCTTGAAAATACATATAATGTGATTCAGTAATTATACTTTTTTACATTTGAGAGATAATCAAAGTTGATTCCAAATAAAGCTTTCTTGAACCCAACTGAAGTGAAAGTTGCTCAGTCATGTCTGATTCTTTGTGACCCCATGGATTATACAGTCCATGGAATTCTCCAGGCCAGAATACTGGAGTGGGTAGCCTTTCCCTTCTCCAGGGGATCTTGCCAGCCCAGGGATTGAACCCAGGTCTCCCACATTGCAGGTAGATTCCTTACCAGTTGAACCACAAGGGAAGCCCAAGGACACTGGAGTGGGTTGCCTATCCCTTCTCCAGTGTATCTTCCCAACCCAGGAACAGAACCAGGATCTCCTGTGTTGCAGGCAGATTCTTTACCAACTGAGCTATCAGGGAAGCCCAAAGTATTAGCATAGTTTATATTGAAGAATCTTTCTAGGGAGTAAGCTGGGAAAATTGTAAAGCTTAACCCTATTTGTTCCCTATCTTCTAAGGATTAACATTCTTAGTTACCCAAACCTTAATATCTTGAATATCTTTGTTTCTTACAGTTTCTCTCTCTTTGATATTCATTTCAAATAGTAAGGTAACTCTGCTCACTGTTTCTGTATTTCTGGAAAGGAATAAACTCATCTATTATATTCATTTTTCTTCTGTACATAATCATTTTTTTTATTTTTGTTGATGACTTCTCTTTATCTTTGGTTCTCAATAGTCTTACTTTGATGCATCTTGGTATATATATATATATATATATATATATATATATATATTTTTTTTTTTTTTTTTTAATAATTATCTCTATAGACCACGTTGCTTTCTGAGTACCTGTTCCTCCTCAGGTCAGATCAGGCCAAAACAGTGATGGTCATCCCCAGAAGCAGACAGACTTTGCCTCCTATTTTAATAGGAGCCTTTAGGCTCTTGGTGATGGCAGACTTCATCTCTATTCCCAGTTAATTACTACTCGTATTTATGCTGTGCCTGGGGCACAAATGAGCCCTGCTTAGCACTTCTGTTCCAGTCTCAGAACTCAGCAGCCCCTGTGTGCCTGTACCAATGAGGGGGCTGTCCCAGGCCACCTCTCCTGCTCCCAGTCTTTCTTATAGGCACTTGATGGAGGCCCGTTCAGACAGTAAAGAATCTGCCTGCAATGCAAGAGACCTGGGTTCAATCCCTGGGTTGAGAAGATTCCCTGGAGAAAGGAATGGCAACCCATTCCAGTATTCTGGCCTGGAGAATTCCACGGACAGAGGAGCCTAGCAGGCTAAAGAGTCCATGGGGTTGCAAAGAGTCAGACACGACTGAGTGACTTCTACTTCACCTCACTTCAGTTAGTAACTGAGGACTCCTCTTGTATCTAGGGTTTCTACCAGTTCAAGACTCTCAAGTTAGTCCACACTTGTCCTCTAGAAATTCACTTCATGTTCAGGTGTTTTCTTCTTATGTATTTTTATGACTTGCTACCTCCTCCTTCAGTGGTCTGCCAAAGGTCAAACAGTTGATATGTTTCCACTGTCCTCAGAGTGGCTCATCATCACTGTTTGGAATTCAGTTTATCTGCTGCCTTGAGATCTCAGTGTTTCTCAGGAGTTCAAAACTTACGGTTTTATATATTGCCCAGATTTGTATCATTGTTGGTTAGAATGAGACTGACCTTGTTGTGTAGTTTCCCATGTTCTAAGCTAGAGCTGAAGTCATACATATCTTGGAACTATTGACTAAATCATGGAGAATGTAACTTTCACATTATTGAGTGCTGGGTATTGTTGTCCTCCTTTAAAGAGTAAAGGAGTTGTTTTAGTCAGGCAATTATCAGACTCCTCAATTATCTGGATCCTTTGGAAGCTCATCATACGTTCTGTTACTAGGAAATAAAAACAGACTGCATCCAGGAATAATTCAAGTTTACTAAGCATGATCTGTATCATGTTAAATGCACCAGAGAGGATTCTCCACCCTGACTAGTCATTACTAGAACGTCTCTCAGCCTAGTATGAGCTGTGAAAATTGTTCACCTTGTTTCTCTAAAGTCATTCTTTGCCATCCTATTGGGGCTTTATCCTACTTATCTGCAATTCAGTATTGGACAATAGATCCAAGGAGAAATTCATCTAGTTTTTAGAGATTTCCTTTTGGCATACTCCGAAGATAAAGAATCTGCCTGCAATGCAGGAGACCCTGGTTCAATTCCTAGATTGCGAAGATCCCTTGGAGAAGGAAATGACAACCCACTTCAGAATTCTTGCCTGGAGAATTTCATGGAGAGAGGAGCCTGGCAGGCTACAATCCAGGGGTTGCAAAGAGTTGGAACGTCTGAGTGCCTTTCACTTTCACTTTCTGCATACTTTCCTCCTCTTGGTTATTCTGCCTGTGAAATTATAGGTGTATCTGCTTTCTCGGTCTCCATCTCCTCAGTTCAGTGAGGCTGCTATTCTGTACTGTTACATAGAAAACACCTCCTGGCAGGAAGCCAATGAAATTGTAAGGCTCAACAGGGATCATAAGAGGATCCATTTTTCTAAACGATTATAATCATGTGCTGCCTATTGTTTGAAGACTGGAATAAGTTGACTTTTTAAAGACCCAGCAGGATGGTACAGGGAGGGAGGAGGGAGGGGAGTTCAGGATGGGGAACACGTGTATACCTGTGGCAGATTCATGTTGATGTATGGCAAAACCAATACAATATTATAAAGTAATTAACCTCCAATTAAAATAAATAAATTTATATTTAAAAAATGTACTTTTTCCAGTTTTATAGTTGCTCATAGAGGAGCATAAGTATGGTGCCAGTAACTCCATCATATCCACAAGTAGAAAATTGCTAAACATTATGCATAGAATCTGCCCCCTCTGTTGAAATTTTCTCAAGAGAATGTGTAAATATTTTGAGAGCCTACTTGACCTTGTGGGTCAAGACTAGACTTCAAAATTAGTCTCATGTATTCTGGTGAAGTGACTATTACGTATGCTTCAGTTTAATGGGAATCTCCTCAAATTCAGATAAAAGCATGAATTAGCAAATGAATATCATGTTATATAGAATTTTATTTCAGAAACATTAAATGTTTTCTGATTAAATTTAGATTCATAAATGCTGCCCCTTTATTTTCTAAAGGTTATATGTTATACAACTCTTTATTATCTATAACTTTTGATGTTTTTTGTCTGCATAGCAATGCAAAATTCTTTTGGTATTTGTATTTCAGAATCAGCCTACACAGATGAATATTTTTTCTTTATAAGGCTATATAGCAATTATTTTTGCATGAAAATGTAATGGCATAAAGCCACTCATCACGTAAAAAGTAAAGTCTGGCTTATGCAAGAAAGGCACTTACCATATTAAAATGTCCTTTAAGGCACTACTTAATCAAAAAATTGAACATATGGTGAAACAAATCTTTAGCACTTTAATTTAATTGTTACAGAAAATACTATATTAACTGTTGATCCTTTGAGACATATAGAACAAGAGAAAATATTGCTGCCCATGATAGCACTGGCAACTTCCTATTGAGTGGGAAAAGGCAGTATACACACCTATAAAACAAGCGTTAATTTATTCTATCATTTAGTAAAAGGCAATAGTTATTTGAAGAGAGTGGTACTTGATCCATTTCAACTTGAAGCAAACCACAGTATGATAAATTAAAAGATATAAAAAGGGTTATTGATATCTGGTAAAAAAAATAAAGTTCCATATTTTAGAATATAGCTATTAAGTAAAGTATGAAATCAGTGTATTTCTTGGCAAATCAGATTAGTATAGCATGACCCTATGATAGCATAATGACTGAAATGTACTCTTTGACTCTGAAGACAAGTATGTTTAAAGGTTTCATTAGTGCCAATATGGATGTGAATGTCTTTTTTATTTAATGCAAGTGGATATTTTTACAAATTTTATTATTTTCTTCATATCATAAACTAAACACACATGACCACGAGTAGCATGTTATAAATTCCTACACATTATTTAGCATTTCTTGATACAGTATCCTGAGTAAAATTTTGAACAGTACAGAAATTTATGCAAGATGTGATTTTTTTCAACTAGGTTAGCTACCTAACACTATATTTATATTAAAATGCTATTCTTAACATAATTTTAGAAAGGAACAAAGGAGAAAAGAATTGGAGAATGGCAGTGCAATTTCTCGATTAGCAGTTTTGACAGCTATCTACTGCCAGCTGCCAGTAAAACTCTTACATACATGCTCAGTTGTGTCTGATTCTTTGTGACCCCATGGACTGGAGCCCACCAGGCTCATCTGTCCAGGGAATTTTTCAGGCGAGAATACTTGAGTGGGTTGCCATTTCCTTCTCCAGGGGATCTTCCTCACCCAGGTATCAAACCCAGGTCTCCTGTATCTCCTGCTTGGCAGGTGTGTTCTTTGCTATTAAGCCACCTGAAAATCCTTACATTGCCTACATATTATTCTCAGGTTATCAAATTATAATGTCTGCCTCACCTATCACTGGCATCATGTAAGTATATAAGACTAATGCACAGGGACATAGGGTCACAATTTGTTTTTTACTAAAATAATTAGCCCATTCTATGAGAATGTTCCTTGGAGAATGAAATGGCAACCTACTCCAGTATTCTTGCCTAGAGGATCCTGTTGACAGAGGAGCCTAGTGGGCTGCTGTTCATAGGGTCTCACAGAGTCGGACATGACTGAAGCGACTTAGCATGCATGCATGTATTGGAGGAGGAAATGGCAACCCACTCCAGTATTCTTGCCTGGAGAATCCCAGGGACAGAGGAGCCTGATGGGCTCCCGTCTATGGGGTCACATGGAGTCAGACATGACTGAAGCAACTTAGCAAGAGCAGCAGCAGCATGAGAACATTCCTAGTTTTGCAACCTAGTATTTCCATCAAAAATATTTGGATTATAAATTTTTTATTTGAAAGTTCACCCAAAGATAGCAATCAGACTGGTCAAAGAAAACTCAATAGGGATTTTTTTTCAAATTCATGCATTTTATGATTTGAATCTAGTCTTAGAGCTTTGTACCCAAGAAACAATTTTGTAAACAAACTTTCAATGAATATTAGACACAGCCAGTGTATTAAAGCTAGACTAAAGCAAATCATTATATATCTTTTTCTTTTTGCCTATTTTTGTAAGCATTATTTACAGATGAATTGATAGAGTTAATAACTGAGAGTGTATTTACTTAATGCTTATAACAAAGTTTTGTTAAATTAACAACCCGCAGTTAATGAACAATTTTAATGTGTTAAACTTAACATGCAATACATCATTTATTGGTCTCAATCAGCCTATTGAAAATATGTTATCATTATTATTAATATTATTGTTAATATTTTAATGATTAAGAGATAAAAGCTTAGAGAAGTTTAACTTGAGAAAAATTACATAGGTAGGTAGTGACAAAATCCAAGTCTGTCTGACAACAAGGACTTGCTCTTAATCTTCATATATATTTCCTTTGATTGGTCCACACTGTCACTGTTTTGCTGAATTAAACAGTATACAATGTTAATTGACGCAGAGTAGATGTTCTATCCTGAATATAATATTAGTTGCTTTACTGTCTGTTATTTCACTTGTTGGATTCATATACTTTAAAAAGGGTCATGTCTGCTCTTGGATATGCATGTGTGTGTGTGTGTGTTTACTCATTCAGTCATTTCTGACGCTTTGTGACCCCATGGACTGTAACCTGCCAGGCACCTCTGTCCATGGGATTTCCCAGGCAAGAACACTGGAGTGGGTAGCCATTCCTTCTCCAGAGGATCTCCCCGACACAGGGATCAACTTGGGTCTCCTGCCTTGCAGGCAGATTCTGTACCACCTGAGCCACCAGGGAAGGCCCTGCTCTTGGGTAGGTATAATATAAATAACTTACATGGACAAAAATTACCAACTAGGGATGTATCACTGCACTTGGTTAGTTCAAGAGCTGCTGAAAATTAAGGTTTGTTTTATTTTTTATTTTTTTAATATAAATTTATTTATTTTAATTGGAGGTTAATCACTTTAGAATATTGTATTGGTTTTGCCATACATCAACATGAATCTGCTACGGGTGTACACGTGTTCCCCATCCTGCACCCTCCCTCCCACCTCCCTCCCTGTACCGTCCCTCTGGGTCATCTCAGTGCACCAGCCCCAAGCATCCAGTATCATGCATCGAACCTAGACTGGCGATTCATTTCATATATGATATTATACACGTTTCAATGCCATTCACCCAAATCATCCCACCCTCTCCTTCTCCCACAGAGTCCAAAAGACTATTCTATACATTTGTGTCTCTTTTGCTGTCTCGCTTACAGGGTTATTGTTACCATCTTTTTAAATTCCATATATATGCGTTAGTATACTATATTGGTGTTTTTCTTTCTGGCGTACTTCACTCTGTATAATAGGCTCCAGTTTCATCCACCTCATTACAACTGATTCAAATGTATTCTTTTAATGGCTGAGTAATACTCCATTGTGTATATGTACCACAGCTTTCTTATCCATTCATCTGCTGACAGACATCTAGGTTGCTTCCACGTCCTGGCTATTATAAACAGTGCTGTGATGAACATTGGGGTACACGTGTCTCTTTCAATTCTGATTTCCTCAGTGTGTATGCCCAGGAATGGGATTGCTGGGTCATAAGGCAGTTCTATTTCCAGTTTTTTAAGGAATCTCCACACTGTTCTCCATAGTGGCTGTACTAGTTTGCATTCCCACCAACAGTGTAAGAGGGTTCCCTTTTCTCCACACCCTCTCCAGCATTTATTGCTTGTAGACTTTTGGATCGCAGCCATTCTGACTGGCATGAAATAGTACCTCATTGTGGTTTTGATTTGCATTTCTCTGATAATGAGTGATGTTCAGCATCTTTTTAAAACAAAGCATTGATTTTCTACCAATGTAATTTTGAGATGAAGTGTAAAAGTAAGAAATAACTGATTTTCACTTATGCGGTAGTTCTCTTATGGAATAGTATGTAAGGTACATTGTTGATTCTTTTCTAGCTGAATATGTTATACACCTTTGACATATTATTTCTATTTTTCAGTTACTTTGTTTTAATTAGATGATAGTATTATATCTTTTCTGTGCATCATGTACTGGTAATAACAAATTAGAAAAAATAATCTTCTTAAAACCCCACTGGATAAAACCTTTTGAATTTATTAATTATCAATTCCAACAATTATATTCTGGTTGAGGAACCATATTATGTTTTATTATGACAATGTTGTGAAATTATAATTTATGGATTGGTCACATCACTGTGGCAATTTTAGTACCCTTTCTAAGTGTCCTTTTTTCTCTTTACCATATGTATAAACTAGACTTTCATTTGATTTCACTGTTCATATTTTATTCTTTTAAACTGTCTTACTTACATAAATCATTCTTCTTAGATTGGGTATTAGTAATTTCCTACAAGACAAGAACAATTTGATGAGCAATTTAATCTTATTGTTGCAAGGTTAAATAAAAGGCAGGTGTCTTAGAAATCTGCCTGAACTAATTTAAATGACCTCATTTCAAGTGGGTACCAATCAAGACTCTTCTATGCTACTATCAAAATTTCAATGCCTAATATTTGTTCAGAAAATATAAATATTAATTGCTTTGTTTTTTTAGGCTCTTGCATTCAAATGTGTACCTGTTATCCTTTGTAACTCTGCCTACTGATGCTTTGTACATTGGCATGCTTTAATGAAAAATATAAAAATTCTATACACATAGCTACAACAACATTATAGAAAGGTAAAAGTGTAGAATATATTTAGAAAAATTGCAGAAATAAGAGGAAAACTTGGTAACAATGATTATAAATTTGTAATAAAAATACAATAGACTCAAACCCAGATCACTTTTCAATAGTTTTATGACAATATACAATTATAAATACATTTTATAGCAAATTCTTGAGTATTCCCTGGTGGTCCAGTTTAGGACTTAGACCTCTCAATTCCAAAAGTCATGGTTCAATCACTGGTTGGGGAACTAAAATCCCACAAGCCATGTTGCATGGCCAAATAATAAATAAAACAGTTATTTAAAAAATAAAAAAAATTGAATTCTTCACCTGTTAAATAGGCATAATAATAGCTACCATATAGGCTTTGTTTAGCAAGAAACATCTGCTTGTACCCTCAAAGAAGAAACCCCACCACATACAGGGAAACTAAAGAGCATGACAATGCCTGCTACCAGGAGCGGCAGTCCCAGGATATCAACCTACTGCAAGTATCAGAGTTGTTAAGAAATACATAAATGCAGACAAGGAAAAAAATAACACTTTCCTGACATAAATAAGAGACAGAGTAAGATCAGCTTCAATAGTGCGTGTCAGTAACCCATGGTCAACCAGCAACTGACCCAGAGAGTCTGCATGTAGCCATCATGTGCTGGAGGCCAAGGAGATATTCCCTCCTCCCTGGGAACAGATATAGGCATCGACTTGGCCAGGTGGCATGTGATGAACCCTCCTAAAGCAGAACAAAGTATAGATCAAACCCATAACTGGAAAATATTCTTTCAAACAAGGATATGTGACTTCTACAGGCTGTGAAGTCTCCTTATAAAGAAATGTTCTAGGCATAGGATGTGTTCTCACAGGGGTAGGCAGACTGCAAGTTTCCCTTTCTGATAATCTTAATTTGAATATTTAATAAAATAATGTATAAGATATTTAAAACATATTAATAAATAGATAAACATATGATAACTCTTGAGCTAGAACAAAGAGGATGACAGAATAGGATATGAGAGAATAGAAGAACATTCTCCTGAGAGAACACCAAAATTGCAACTAGCTGCAAAACAATGTTGGAACCCACCAAAAAAAGAAACCCCATGTCCAAGGGCAAAGGAGAAGCCACAACAAGACAGGAGCAGGCATGCAATAACTTTTCAAATCAAACCCCATAACCACCAGAGATGTTTGGGGCATACAAACAGAACCTTGTGTGCATCGGGACCCACAGAAAGGAGCATTGACCTCCACAAGAGACTGAGCCAGACCAGCCTTTGAGGGTTCGAGTGTCTCCTGAAGAGGCACAGGTCAGTAGTGGCCTGCAGCAGGGACAGGGGCTCTGGCAGCAGCAGTCCTGGGAGGCAAGGCATGTGGCATAAGTCCTCTTGAAGGAGATTGTCATCAGCCTCACAATAGAGCTGCCAAGAAGGCAACGCATAAACTGGAGAACAATTATACCAAAGAAGTTCCCACACTGTTCCAAAGTTGTAAGGCCCACAACAGATTTCCCAACCTGGGGAATGAAACCCCCAGGGAATGTGACCAGTGAAAAAGCTGGCTTAAAACTCAACATTCAGAAAACTGAGATAATGGCATCCAGTCCCATCACTTCATGCAAATAGTTGGGGAAACAATGGAAACAGTGACAGACTTCATATTCTTGGGCTTCAAAATCACTGTGGAGGGTGACTGCAGCCATGAAATTATAAGATGCGTGCACCTTGGAAGAAAAGCTGTGACAAACCTAGACAGTGTATTAAAAAGCAGAGACATTACTTTGACAACAAAGGTCTGTATATAAAAAGTCATGATTTTTCAAGTAGTCATGTACTGATGTGAGAGTTGGACCATAAAGAAAGCTGAGCACCAAAAAACGGATGACTTTTCTTGTAGTGTTGGAAAAAACTCTTGAGCGTCCCTTGGATTGCAGCAGAAAAAGCAAGTCAATCCTAAAGGAAATCAACCTTGAATATTCATTGGAAGGACTGATGCTGAAGCTGAAGCTCCACTACTTTGGCCACCTGATGCAAAGAGCCAACTCGTTGGAAAAGAAACTAATGTTGGGAAAGACTGAAGGCAAGAAGAGAAGGAGAAGACAAGGATGAGATGGTTGGCTGGCATCACCAACTCGATCAGTATGAATTTGAACAAGCTCCAGGAGATGATGAAGGACAGGGAAGCCTGGCATGGTACAATCCATGGGGTTCCAAAAAGTCAGACACAACAGACTTTTGCCTAGAGAAGGCATTGGTCATAGCAAACACCCTCTTCCAACAATACAAGAGACAATTCTACACATGGACATCATCAGATAGTCAATACCAAAATAAGATTGATTATATTATTTTCAGTCAAAGGCTGACAGTTCTATACAGTCAGCAAAAACAAGACTGGGAGCTGACTGTGACTCAGATCATGAACTCCTCATTGCCAAATTCAGACTTAAACTGGAGAAAGTAGGGAAAACCACTAGACCATTCAGGTATGACCTAAATCAAACCCTTTATGATTAAACAGTGAAAGTGACAAATGAATTAAAGGAATTAGATCTGATAGACAGAGTGCCTGAAGAACTATGGACAGAGGTTTGTTACATTGTATAGGAGGCTGTGATCAAAATCATCACCAAGAAAAAGAAATGAAAAAAGTCAATCATATGTGAAACGGATCACCAGTCCAGGTTCAATGCATGATACAGCGTACTCGGGACTGGTGCACTGGGATGACCCAGAGGAATGCGATGCGGAAGGAGGTGGGAGGGGGGTTCAGGACGGGGAACACATGTACACCCGTGGCGGATTCATGTCAATTAATGGCAAAACCAATACAATATTTTAAAGTAATTAGCCTCCAAAATAAATAAATAAATAGAAAAAAAGATAAAAATTAAAAAAAGACAAAATGGTTGTCTGAGAAGTAGTTACAAATAGCTGAGAAAAGAGAAGTGAAAGGCAAAGGAGAAAAGGAAAGATATATCCACCTGAATACAGAGTTCCAAAGAATGTAAGGAAAGATAAGGAAGCCTTCCTAAGTGATGAATGCAAAGAAATAGAGGAAAACAATAGAATGGGAAAGACTAGAGATCTCTTCAAGAAAATTAAGAGATACCAAGGGAATATTTCATGCAACGATGGGATCAATAAAGAATTGAGGCAGCATGGACATAACAGAAGCAGAAGATATTAAGGAGAGGTGGCAAGAATACGCAGAAGAACTATACAAAAAAGATATTCATGACCCAGATAACTACAATGGTGTGATCACTCACCTGGAGCCAGACACCCTGGAATGTAAAGTCAAGTGAGCCTTAGAAAACATTTATGAACAAAAGCTGAGCTATCTCAAATCCTAAAAGATGATGCTGTGAAATGCTCCGCTCAATATGCCAGCAAATTTGGAAAATTCAGCAGTGGCCACAGGACTGGAAAAGGTCAGCTTTCATTCCTATCCAAAAGAGAGGCAATGCCAAAGAATTGTCAAACTACCACAAAATAACACTCATCTCTAGCTAACACTCATGCTAGCAAAGTAATGCTCTAAATTTGCCACCCTAGTCTCCAACAGTATGTGAACCAAGAACTTCTGGATGTCCAAGCTGGATTTAGAAAAGGTAGAGGAACCAGCGATCAAGTTGCCAACAACCGTTGGATCATAGGAAATGCAAGAGCATTACAGAAAAACAACTACTCCTGTTTCATTGACTATGTTAAAGCCCTTGGCTGTATATCATGACAAACTGGAAAATTCTTAAAGAAATGGGAATACTAGACCATTTTACCTGCCTCCTGAGAAATCTGTATGCAGGTCAAGAAGCAACAGTTAGAAACAGTCATCAAACAATGAACATATTCCAAATTGGGAAAGGAGTACATAAAGGCTGTATATTGTCACCTTGCTTATTTAACTTATATGCAGAGTACATCATGTGAAACGTCAGACTGAATGAAGCACAAGCTGGGGAAAATGTCAATAACCTCAGATAGGCAGATGACACCATGCTTATGGCAGAAAGTGAAGAGGAACTGAAGAGCTTCTTGATGAAAGTGAAAGATGAGAGTGTAAAAGCTGTAAAAAATTCCACCAGGGAATCCTGGTGGAATGCTGTTCAGCCATAACAAAGAATAGAGTTCTGGCACTTGCAAAAACATGACATAATATACTCCTCATTCATCCATGTTTTTGCAAATGCCTGGACTCTTATTTTTTATGGGTGAATAACATTCCACTATATAAACACATTTTCTTTATCAATTCTTCCATCAATGGGCAATTAAGCTGTTCCATTTGTGCAGTTCAGTTCAGTTCAGTGGCTCAGTTGTGTCCTACTATTTGCAACACCACAGACTGTAGCATACCAGGCTTCCTTGTCCATCACTAACTCCTGGAGCTTGCTCAAACTCATATCCATTGAGTCCACCGACTCATGCCATCCAACCATCTCATCCTCTGTCATCCCCTTCTCCTCCTGCTTTCAATCTTCCCCAGCATCAGGTCTTTTCCAGTGAGTCAGTTATTTGCATCAAGTGGCCAAAGTATTGGTGCTTCAGCCTCAGCATCAGTACTTTCAATGAATATTCAGGACTGGTATCCTTTAGGATTGGCTAGTTTGATCTCCTTACTGTCCAAGGGACTCTCAAGAGTCTTCTCTAACACCACAGTTCAAAAGCATCACTTCTTTTTTTTTTTTTGCAACTTTAATATTTCTCTCTTTGTTGGTAAACTTTTTCTTTCTTTTTTTTTTAATAAGAAATTTCTTTTATTTATTTTTAATTTTATTTTATTTTTAAACTTTACATAATTGTATTAGTTTTGCCAAATAGCACTCAGCTGTCTTTATGATGAACTCTCACATTCATACATGATTACTGGAAAAATCATAGCTTTGATTAGATGGATTTTGTTGGCGAAGTAATGTCTCTGCTTTTTGAATATGCTTTCTAGGTTTGTGATAGTTTTTCTTCCAAGGAGAAAGCATCTTTTAATTTCATGGCTTCAGTCACCATCTGCAGTGATTTTGGAGCCCAGGAAAATAAAGTCTGTCACTGTTTCCCTATCTATTTGCCGTGAAGTGATGGGACTGAATGCCATGATCTTAGTTTTTTTGAATGTTGCATTTTAAGCCAGCTTTTCACTCTCCTCTTTCACTTTCATCAAGAGGCTCTTTAGTTACTCTTCACTTTCTGCCATAAGTGTGGTGTCATCTGCATATCTGAGGTTATTGATATTTTTATTCTTATCTTTAAAAAATATCCAATCAAATATTTATAAATATATTGTCCATTTTTATTGTGGTCCAAATGTTTAACTTGAGATCTGTTGTCTTAAAAATTGAATGTACAAAACAGTATTGTTATGTTCACCTCAATCCATGGGGTCACAAAGAGTCAGACACAACTTAGTGACATAAAAATAATATTTACCTTTCTGTGTCATATCCATTGAGTCAGTGATGCCATCCATGCAGCTACTTTTTAAATGCTTTATCAACATTAAATTGTAAAGTAATTTTACATCATTGGATATAATAAGAATTATAAGTAACTATTAAAATGAAAACTGGATAAAATCAATATTCATGGGTTACTTAAACTGCATTATGTGGGAAAAAAGGAAGAATAATACTTAAAATCTAATTAAAAACACTGCAGCTAGATATTAATAGGTAAGAAAAAAGATATAATAAATGATATTTTTTAAAAAGCTATTCAAAGCAAATGATTTTGTTTGCAGTTAACAGTGATAGAACAGTCAATATTTTGTTATAATTTCTGCTTGTACATTTGTCTTTGTTGGTAAAATGAGGACTGTCAGAGATTCAGAGGTGCATTGTCCTAGCAAACCTAATGTGATTTTATCTTTGTTCTGAGGAGTGTTTTACAAGAAGAAATATTAAATATATAGAACACATGTAGATCCTCCTTGTTAGTAACATGAACTTTGTAATTCTCTGTTTGCTTTTTTTAATCCTTTCTCAGACACAATCTGAGAAAAGGGAGCTATAGTCTCAGGAATAAAGTCAGGGATGACTTCTTTTAATCCTCATAGCAGTGATTATCTTGACACTCTAATTAGAGTTGTGAGTTGTGGACTATCATTAGAATAGAGACATACAGCTATTTACCAATCCACAAATATAATATTATAAAACACTATAAAAGACATTCAAATTGTGCACATTTTATTTGTTGCCCAAATAAGCAAAAGCTAAAAGAATTCATTAACACTAAACAAAAAATGTTAAGGGGCATCTTTAAGCTGAAAAAAAGTGGCACTAGTTAGTAATAAGAAATTTGTGAAAGTAAAAATATCATTGGATAAGGTCAATATATAATAAAAGCAATGAATCAATCACTCAAAAAACAAGCATAAAAGTTAATACATAATAGTAAAATTACAATAATTAGTTAAGGGATACATAAAATAATAAATGTAAACTGTATCATTAAAAGTACAGAATATGGGATGGTAGAAAGATGGGACTTTGATATATGTTCAGATCTAAACTGTTATCAATGGCACCCCACTCCAGTACTCTTGCCTGAAAAATCCCATGGACGGGGGAGCCTGGTGGGCTGCAGTCCATGAGGTTGCTGGGAGTCGGACACGACTGCGTGACTTCACTTTCAGTTTTCACTTTCATGCATTGGAGAAGGACATGGCAACCCACTCCAGTGTTCTTGCCTGGAGAATCCCAGGGACGGGGGAGCCTGGTGGGCTGCCGTCCTTGGGGTCGCACAGAATCGGATACGACTGAAGCGACTTAGTAGCAGCAGCAGCAGCAAACTGTTTTCAGTTAAAGCAAGCTACTATTTACATAGGATGCTATTAGTGAACCTCGCTGTAACAAGTAATCATTTATTTTAAACACAAAAAAGGAAATGAGAAGCGAATCTAAACATAACAGTAAAGAAAACTATCAAACACAAAGGAATAGAGAAAGAGAAGAGAACTACAAAAACAGCCAGAGAACAACTAATGAAACAAATATTAACATTAAAATATCAACTGGAAATATTAATAGTTAAAAAGAAAAATAATATTGAAGAGAATTTCTAGACTTATTTCTTTATGTGAATAGGAAGTCTTGAATCTCACCAAAACAAAACAAAACAAAACAAAAAAACCTCTTCTACATAATTAGCATTTTTCTAAATATAATAGCATCATTTGGTTTATGATAGTCATATACTGTTATGGCTACCATTTTGTTCAGGGAAAAACAACAACAAACCTAACTGTTTCTGAAGGCCTACAATTGTCTTGAAAATATGATTACTTTCGTTCCTTTTCACCATTTCTGTCTTTGCTACTTATTTTTCAGCCACTGTGTCTTCATTTTTGTTTTCCAGACATGCCAAGACAATTCTTTACTCTGGGCTTCTGAACATGTCTGCACTCTGGAAGTTCAATTCAGTTGCTCAGTCATGTCTGAGTCTTTGTGACCCCATGGACTGCAGCACACCAGGCCTCCCTGTCCATCACCAACTCCCGGAGTCTACTCAAACTCACGTCCATTGAGTCGGTGATGCCATCCAACCATCTCATCCTCTGTCATCCTCTTTTCTTCCCACCTTCAATCTTTCCCAGGATCAGGGTCTTTTCAAATGAGTCAGCTCTTTGCATCAGGTGGTCAAAGTATTGGAGTTTCAGCTTCAACATCAGTTCATCCAATGCATAATCAGGACTGATTTCCTTTAGGATGGACTGGTTGGATCTCCTTGCAGCCCAAGGGACTTTTAAGAGGATTCTCCAACACCACGGTTCAAAAGTGTCAATTTTTCGGTGCTCAGTCCAACATTATAGTCCAACTCTCACATCTGACTTCCCCGATGGCTCAGACGATAAAGTGTCTGCCTACAATGTGGAAGACGAGGGTTCAATCCTCACTCAAGTATTCTTGCTGGAAAATCCCACGGACCGAGGAACCCATTAGACTATAGTCCACAGGGTCACAAAGAGTCAGACATGACTGAATGACTTCACTTCACCTTCTCACCTTCTCACATCCACGCATGACTAATAGAAAAACCATAGCCTTGCCTAGATGGACTTTTGTTGGTAAAATAATATCTCTGCTTTTTAATATGCTGTCTAGGTTGGTCATAACTTTCCTTCCAAGGAGCAAGCAACTTTTAATTTCATAACTGCAGTCACCATCTGCAGTGATTTTGAAGCCAAAAAAAATTAAAGTCTGCCACTGTTTCCCCATCTATTTGCATGCATTGATGGGAACAGATGCCATGATCTTAGCTTTTTGAATATATAGCAATAAGGCAACTTTTTCACTCTCCTCTTTCACTTTCATCAAGAGGCTCTTTAGTTCTTCTTTGCTTCTGCCATAAGGGTGGTGTCATCTGCATATCTGAGGTTATTGATATTTCCCCCAGCAATCTTGATTCCATCTTGTGCTTCATTCAGTGTTTCACATGATGTACTCTGCATATAAGTTAAATAAGCAGGGTGACAATATACAGCCTTGATGTACTCCTCTCTTATTTGGAAACAGTCTGTTCATCCATATCCAGTTCTAACTGTTGTTTTCTGAACTGCAAGCAGATTTCTCAAGAGGAGGTCAGGTGGTCTGGTATTTCCATCTCTTTCAGAATTTTCCAGTTTGTGGTGATCCACACAGTCAAAGGCTTTGGCATAGTCAATAAAACAGAGGTAGATGTTTTTTTTTTTTTTTGGAACTCTCTTGCTTTTCAATGATCCAGCCGATGTTGGAAATTTGATCTCTGGTTCCTCTGCCTTTACTAAAACCAGCTTGAACATCTCGAAGTTCACAGTTCACGTACTGTTGAAGACTGGCTTAGAGAATTTTGAGCATTACTAGCATGTGAGATGAGTGCAATTGTGCAGTAGTTTGAACATTCTTTGGCATTGCATTTCTTTGGGACTTGAATGAAAATTGGCCTTTTTCAGTCCTGTGGTGACTGCTGAGTTTTCCGGATTTGCTGGCATATTGAGTACAGCACTTTCACAGCATCATCTTTTAGGATTTCAAATAGCTCAACTGGAATTCCATCACCTCCACTAGCTTTGTTCATCGTGATGCTTCCTAAGGCCCACTTGACTTCACATTCCAGGATGTCTGGCTCCAGGTGGGTGATCACACCATTGTGATTATCTGGGTCGTGAAGATCTGTTTTGTATAGTTCTTATGTGTATTCTTGCCACCTCTTCTTAATATCTTCTGCTTTTGTGAGGTCCATACCACTTCTGTCCTTTATTGAGCCCATCTTTGCATGAAATAGTCCCTTAGAATCTCTAGTTTTCTTGAAGAGATCTCTAGTCTTTCCCATTCTATTGTTTTCCTCTATTTCTTTGCCCTGATCACTGAGGAAAGCTTTTTTATCTCTCCCTTGCTATTCTTGGAAACTCTGCATTCAAATGGGTATATCTTTCCTTTTCTCCTTTGCTTTTGGCTTCCCCTTTTTCACAGGTATTTATAAGGCCTCCTAATACAGCTATTTTGCTTTTTGGCATTTCTTTTTCTTAGGGATGGTCTTGATCCCTGTCTCCTGTACAATGTTATGAACCTCCATCCATACTTCATCAGGCACTCTGTCTATCAGATCTAGTCCCTTAAATCTATTTCTCACTTCCATTGTATAATCGTGAGGGGTTTGATTTAGGTCATACCTGAGTGGTCTAGTGGTTTTCCCTACTTTCTTCAATTTAAGTCTGAATTTGGCAATAAAGAGTTCATGATCTGAGTCGCAGTCAGCTCCCAGTCTTGTTTTTGCTGACTGTATAGAGCTCATCCATCTTTGGCTGCAAAGAATATAATCAATCTGATTTCAGAGTTGACCATCTGATGATGGCATGTGTTGAGTCTTCTCTTGAGTTGTTGGAAGAGGGTGTTTGCTATGACCAGTGCGTCTTCTTGGCAAAACTCTATTAGCCTTTGCCCTGCTTCATTCTGTACTCCAAAGCCAAATTTGCCTGTTTCTCCAGGTGTTTATTTTCTTTCTACATTTGCATTCCAGTCCCCTATAATGAAAAGGACATCTTTTTTTGGGTGTTAGTTCTAGAAGGTCTTGTAGGTCTTCATAGAACCATTCAGCTTCAGCTTCTTCTGCATTACTGGTCAGGCCATAGACTTGGAAAACCATGATATTGAATGGTTTGCCTTGGAAATCAGCAGAGATCATTCTGTCGTTTTTGAGATTACATCCAAATACTCTGCATTTCGGACTCTTTTGTTGACTGTGATGGCTACTCCATTTCTTCTAAGTGATTCTTGCCCACAGTAATAGATATAATGGTCATCTGAGTTAAATTCACCCATTCCAGTCCATTTTAGCTTGCTGATCCCTAAAATGTTGATGCTCATTCTTGCCGTCTCCTGTTTGACCACTTCCAATTTGACTTGATTCATGGACCTAACATTCCAGGTTCCTATGCAATTTTGCTCTTTACAATATTGGACCCTACTTCCATCACCAGTCACATCCACAACTGAGTGTTGTTTTTGCTTTGGTTCTGTTGCTTCATTCTTTCTGAAGATATTTCTCCAGTGATCTCCAGTAGCATATTGGACACCTACTGACCTGGGGAATTCATCTTCCAGTGTCCCATCTTTTTGCTTTTTCATCCTGTTAAAGGCAAGAATACTGAAGTGGTTTGCCATTCCCTTCTCCTGTAGACCACATTTTGTCAGAACTTTCCACTATGATGGGTCAGTCTTGGGTGGCCCTTCACAGCATGACTTATAGTTTCATTGAGTCTAACAAGGCTGTGACCCATGTGATTAGATTGGTTAGTTTTCTATGATTGTGGTTTTCAACCTATCTGCCCTGTGATGGAGAAGGATAAGAGGCTTATGGAAGCTTCCTGATGAGAGAAGACTAACTGAGAGGGGAACTGGGTCTTGTTCTGATAGATGGGGCCATGCTCAGTAAATCTTTTATCCAATTTTCTGTTGATGGGTGGAGCTGTGTTCCCTCCTTACTATTTACTTGGGGCCAAACTATGGTGGAGGTAATGAATCTAATGGTGATCTCCTTCAAAAGATCCCATGCATGTACTGCTACACTCAATGCCCCCAACCAACCCTGCAGCAGGCCACCACTGATCCACTCCTCCACTGGAGACTCCTGGATACTCCCAGGAAAGTCTGGTTCAGTCTCTTGTGGGGTCACTGCTCTTTTCTCCTGGGTCCTGGTGCACACAAGATTCTGTTTGTGCCCTCCAGGAGTCTGTTTCCTAGTCCTGTGTGAGTTCTGGCAGCTCTATGGTGGGGTTAATGGCGACCTCCTTCAAGAGTGATTATGCCATACCCAAGTCTGCTGCACCCGTGCCATTGCGGCAGTCCACTGCTGACCTTTACCTCCACAGGAGACACTCAAACACAGTCCTGTCTCAGTCTCTGTGGGATTCCTGGGTCCTGGTGCACACAAGGTTTATTTGAGCCCTCTGAGCATCTCTAACTGAAATGGGGTTTGATTCTAAATGTGAATTTGCCCCTCCTTCCATTTTGCAGGGGCTCCTCCTTTGCCCTTGGGCATGGGGTATCTCCTCACAGCCACTTCAGCACCACGCAGCTACCACTCAAGCGCCTACTGTCTTGCTGGTGTTTTTCTGACCTTGAACGTGGAGTATCTCCTCATGGCCACTACAGCCAAGCACAGCTGCCACTCCTGACCTTGATGTGGGGAAATCTCACTCTGGAAAGCCCCCTCCAAAGTTCCTAGTAGAGCTGCTATACTATTATCTTTCAGATTTTGGTTTAGATGGTTCCCTCTTAAGGACTTTCTGACAACACTATTAAAACTGACTTCTTTCCATTACTGTGAATGCACTTTGTATTTCATTCGTATGGTTTAACATCATCTGTAGCTGATGCTGTTATTGTTCAGTAGCCAAAGTTGTATCCAACTCTTGAAACCCCATGGAGTATAGCATGCCAGGCTCCTCTGTCCACTACTATCTCCTGAGTTTGCTCAAACTTGTGTCCATTGAGTCGGTGATGCTCTCTAACCATTTCATCCTCTTCTACCTCCTTCTCCTTTTGCCTCCATTTTTTCCCAGCATCAAGGTTTTTTCCAGTGAGTCAGCTTTTCCCACTAGGTGAGCAATGTATTGGAGCTTCAGATTCAACATCAGGCCTTCCAATAAATATTCAGGGTTGATTTCATTTAGGATTGACAGGTTTCATCTCCTTGCAGTCCAAGGGACTCTCAAGAGTCTTCTCCAGCACCACAATTTGAAAGCATCAATTATTTGGTGCTCATCCTTCTTTATGGTCCAACTCTCACATCCATACATGACTACTGGAAAAACCATAGCTTTGACTATACAGACCTTTGTCAGCAAAGTGGTGTCTCTGCTTTTTAATATACTGTCTAGGTTTGTCATAGCTTTTCTTCCAAGGAGCAAGTGTCTTCTATTTTCATGGCTTCAGTCATCATCCACAGTGATTCAAGAGCCTAATAAAATAAAATCTGTCATTGCTTCTACTTTTTCCTTTCTATTTGATGTGAAGTGGTAGGACCAGATACCATGATCATTTTTTAAATGTTGAGTTTTAAGCCAGTTTTTTCACTCTCCTCTTTTACCTTTATCAAGAAGCTCTTTAATTCCTTTTCACTTTCTGCCATTAGAGGGGTATCATTTTCATATCTGAGATTGTTGATATTTCTCCTGGCCATTTTGATTCCAGCTTGTAGTTCATCCAGCCCGGCATTTCACATGATGTACTCTGCATTAATCCTTGTCTACTCCTTTCCAGTTTGGAATCGGTCAATTTCATGTAAGATTTTAACTGTGGCTTCTCGACCAGCATAGAGGTTTCTCAGGAGATAGGTAACTATTAGTATCTAACTTACCTTTATGTTCATTATATGTCATTACCATAAGAACATAAGATTCATGATGTTTGTCATTAATTCCAGCATTTAAACGAATGTCTAGCCCATAGAAGAGAGTTTTATACCGTTAATTTTGTGTTGAATTCTGTTCATCTCAAATTTTGAATGGCATCATGTATTAAAAAAAAAAACCGTTTTTGGTATTATTTCTAATCCAGGAAGAGATGATTAAAATATGCTGAATCAAAAGTTGTTTTCTCTGACTATCAAGACAATATTTCTACCTAATAAGGTAGACGACTTCAGTGTGGGTTTTACCCTATTTAATAAATGATAGCTTACCTAAGTTTATTGATTTTTTTATAACCTTAATATGCTCCAAACTCTAAATTTCATTATTCAAGCAAATCTAAATAATTTATGTTTCTTTGCAAAAGAGAGAAGAAAATTCTACAAATTAGTGACACTGTGCTCAGAAAAATGATTTCTTTTTAAAATATTCTGTTGACTATACTATCAGTGGTTTAATCAGAAGTTGATTCATGGAATCGCCTTCACAGATAAATATACCAAATTATTTGTCCAGAATAAACTATGTTTTTTTCTTTATTTAGGGGTTGCATTTTTAATAAACAAAATTTACCAAAGAGAGTGAATTAAATCTTCTGGTTTCCTGTACTCAGATTCTTTAGCATGAACTTCCTAGAGTGACAAGGGTTTTATCCTTCCTTTATGCTTAACACCCTAGATGAATCTGTCTGCCATCTCTTTTAATTTAAACTGGCAACACTGAGGATTCCTAACAATATCTCTGACCCTTGAGAAACAAGATATATACAGACCATCAATTAGTTGTTTGAAGTGAAGGGATATGGCACATGGAATATCATGCTTCCCTGCTCCATTGCACAGTATACCCACAGCACGATGTCCATTTATATTTCTAACGAGTACCAAAGAGCTAATACCCTTGAGAAACATCATAAGTTAGCCAGTTTGACTGATGTACATTAGGCAGTCAATGACTTGTTCTGTCTGGAGTATTCCCCTTTGTGCATGAAGAGAAGATGGTCAAAATATGTATCAGACCTGAATCAAATTAAAGCCCAGAAGATTTCATTGCAGTGCTGCTTTTTGTTTCATACATAAATTTACATAAAAATGAATCACTTAAGATTTCATATCTGTTTCAATTTTCCTTCCATTTTAGACATTCTCAAATGAAAAGTGGTTTCATAGAACACTGCATTAATTGTTTCTGGAGAGTAACATGATCAACTTGGCTATTTTCTAATTTAAGTTCAGGAGATACTATCATTCCTTGTGAATTTTTCCTGGTTATAAATTTATAAATTATTCACATTCATAGTCACTAAAAGAAACATGAAGGGCGAATGTTATCAAGAGGCAGCAAAATGATGACTGGGACGCCAGCCCTTTTCTTTAATATTTCTAGTGATCATTTGACCTTCAATGAGGGGAATTTCCCTTCCATAGAATCATCCCATAAGAATTAATAACTATGACACTGAGCACTAAAATAGGTATTTTAAAGTCACCTTTTATGTTGTATTTTGTTTTGACACAAGTAAGCACTGAGATTATTCATAATGTTAATACTATGATACATTAGGAAAAATTCAACTTTTTAGAGATATTTAAAAATGTGTGATTTAATTCTTAAACACATTTATAGAATGCCAAATTAACTCAACTTAATAATCTGCATCATAAAAGTCTAGAGATGTGATAGGTCTAAGCAAACTGGTTGCCACTCTTAAAATATAGTTTTACTTCCTAATTAAATAATTCTTATATAGATAATTGTAGCTTTGTCTTAAATGATGATCTACTACACTAATCACATATGGATGTAGTTGAAATTTACACAAATCCCTGTTGGGGATGTTGCTGCATAAGGAATTCACTATTTTGTCTCTGGCCTATTTGCTATTCTTTTCCACCTCATTTGATCAATTTCTAATCAGTATTAGGAATTAACTGTCAAAAGTTCTCAGATATATCATCAATTAATTGTTGCTTTTTCCCTTATGATAATCCTTAAATTCATTAATACCATTTTGGCACCCAGATATCCTGTTTGTTTTGCAATAAATCCTCTCCAACAAATACATTAGCCAGACATTTATTTTCTTTCCCCTATAATAATAATGAATTTCTGAATCTTTCATTTTGATGTTTAGAGACCTCTCACATTCTTTTTGATGAGATGGATACATGTCTTTTCTGTTGAAACAGAACCTAAGGGAGCAAATGTACTTTATTAGTAGTAGTATTCAGAAAGGTTAGTCTTATGTGCTGCTAGCTTATTATCTATTCCATTCCATTCTGTCCTTCAGCTGAACTGAATGAAAGATGTGTGAAAAAATGAATCTTAAAAAATGGAATAAGTTATCTTGGTAAGCAAATGGAATTCAGTTCACACTTTATTACAAAGTCTAGAAGATAGTCTAGGACCAAATTTCAATCTGCTAAAATATATTTCTCAAATCTATTTTTTTTTTAATTTTATTTTATTTTTAAACTTTACATAATTGTATTAGTTTTGCCAAATATCAAAATGAATCCGCCACAGGTATACATGTGTTCCCTCAAATCTATTAAAAATTGTAAATAATATTTAATTTAATAGGACCTGCTCACCAGTTATTGCTCACCTAGGTAGTGCAGCTATCCCAGTCAGTAAGGTGGGGGAGGCAAGAGTAAGATACAATAAACAAATAAAAAAGCTGGGTAACCTATATTTGAGGTTTGCAGACCCTGATGCTAAAAGTTATGACTCTTGAACCCTAGCACCTCCTTCCTCACTGACTAGACAGATCACCTTAAAATGATTCAGTAGAGCACTCTGTTTCAATATTCTCAAACAGTGTGTCTTTCTTCCCTTCCAGATTTTGATGAACTCTAAAACAGGTTTAGTGTCACATTTATCTTTGTAGCCCTGGGGCTTAACATGGTGCCTGGCTCTTCACATACTAATAGAAAGAATGGAACAAGGAGGAAAGAAGGATGCATAAAAGGCAGCAGGGAGGGAGAAAGGACTGGAAGAAACACATAGGCACAATGGCCTACCTATATCTCAAAATGATTGTGAAGATAAGATGATAAACTGAATGTAACATGCCTGCAAAAAAGAAAATATTTTAATAGAAGTCAATATTTATTAATGTTTGCTCTAAGTCAGACTGTTTAAAATATGTATAAACTATTTAATTCTCACAGTACACAGTACCCCTATGAAGTTTTATTAAATAATCTCCGTTTTACCAGTGAATGAGTCCCAGGTAGGAAAATCAAACTTCCTCAGGTTACAGAGCTGTGAAGTGCCAGAGCTAAGTTTTAACAAGTCTGTCAAACACATTATTTTCATATTTTCTGTAAAAATTATGACTGTTGTTTGATTTGATTCTGAGAAAATCATACCCAATTTATTTCAACTGAAACTAACTCATTACAATGAGAATTCATCAAATTTATTTCTATTTTCCCTTCAAGCTTTCTGTGATTAAACAAGAAACAAAAAGGGATGAAAAGTGAGAAATAGAGAAGGAAGGAGTGGGAGAAGAAGGAGGAGAGAAAGATTTCCTGCCTTTGGAGCCCAAAGTCAGGAACTGTTTATGGTTTCATAGACTTTTTTTGATCATCACAATTTTTTTTTTTTTAGAGTGTTGCTTAAATTAACTCATTTGAAAGTAGGTCGTTTTTTGGAGAGATCATTTTCAGTGCAACAAAAGAATGGTTTCAGGATACTCTAAGAAAACCAAAAATACAACACCAACACTCGATAGTTTAGCTCTCTTATTTATCTATTTTATGCCACAGTATTAAACATGATTGTGTAGAGTTAACACTGAACTGATAGGATTGGATCCCAAGATCTTAGTTTTTTGAATGTTGAGTTTTAAGCACAAGCCAGATGAAGCATCCAAGCACAAGCTTGGATGAAGCACAAGCCGGAATCAAGATTGCTGGGAGAAATAGCCATAACCTCAGATATGCTAGATGACATCACCCTTACAGCAGAAAGCAAAGAACTAAAGAGCCTCTTGATAAAACTGAAAAGTGATGAAAGAGAGTGAAAAAGCCAGTTTAAAACTCAACATTCAAAAAACTAAGATCTTGGGATCCAATCCTATCCGTTCAGTTGAGTGGCTCAGGTCATGTCTGACTCTTTGCGACCCCAAGGACTGCAGCACACCAGGCTTCTTTGTCCATCGCAACTCCCAAGCTTGCTCAAACTCATGTCCATAGAGTCAGTGATGCCATCCAACCATCTCATCCTCTGTTGTCCTTTCTCCTCCTGCCTTCAATCTTTGCCAGCATCAGGGTCTTTTCCAATGAGTCATTTCTTCGCATAAGGTGGCCAAAATATGGGCGTTTCAGCTTTAGCATCAGTTCTTCCAATGAATATTCAGGACTGACTTCATTTAGGATTGACTGGTTTGATCTCTTTTCAGTCCAAGGGACTCTCAAGAGTTTACTCCAACACCACAGTTCAAAAGCATCAATTCTTCAGTGCTTAGCTTTCTTTATAGTCTGACTTTCACACTCATACTTGATTACTGGAAAAACCATAGCTTTGACTAGATGGACCTTTGTTGGTAAAGTAATGTCTCTGCTTTTTAATATGCTGTCTAGGTTGGCCATAGAAAAATCAAATTTTTATTTTATGACAAATAGATGGGGAAACAATGGAAAAACTGACAGATTTTATTTTCCTGGGCTCCAAAATCCCTGCAGATTGTGACTGCAGCCATGAAATTAAAAGATGCTTGCTTCTTGGAAGAAAAACTATGACAAACCTAGACAGAGTATTAAGAAGCAGAGACATTGCTTTGCCAACAAAGGTCCACATATTCAAAGCTATGGTCTTTCCACTTGGCATGTATGGATGTGAGAGTCAGACCATAAAGAAGGCTAAAGGCCAAAGAATTGATACTTTTTAACTGTGATGTTGGAAAAGACTCTTGAGAGTCCCCTGGACTGCAAGGTGATCAAACCAATCTTAAAAGAAATCAGTCCTGAATCTTCATTGGAAGGACTGATGCTGAAGCTGAAGCTCCAATAGGTTGCCCACTTGACGTGAAGAACCGACTCACTGGAAAAGACCTTGCTTGATGCTGGAAAGAACTGAAGGCAGGAGGAGAAGGGAACGACAGTGGATGAGACGGTTGGATGGCATCACCGACTCGGGCATGAATTTGAGCAAGCTTTGGGAGTTGGTGATGGACAGGGAATCCTGATGTGCTGCATTTCATGGGGTTGCAAAGAGTTGGACATGACTGAGGGACTGAACTGAACTGAACATGGGCTGGATTTGGGGGTGGTCATGCCCCTAAGATGACTTGATGAAGAGTGCAGTGAACACTGCCAAGAGGCTGATAAGTGACTATGATAGCCAAGTTACCAATCGAGACTCTCTGTTCTGTAAACGATAGACACATTGTTAAAAGAGAAACGGAGCCAGTAACTCAGTTAAAGATATGGTTTTAATTAAAATCAGAAATAGCTGTATGTACTTTCATGAAAATGCAAAAACAGTTGGTGTTAAGATTATAGAATGTATACCCCTTAACAACTACCCCTTAACTAACAATCTTGGGAAAATTATACATCCTCTTAGAGCCTCAATTTTTCTTATTGGTAAAATCAACATTACTGTAGTACTTATATTGAGAGAGATGATTAAATTCAAGCATGAAAATGCTTAGTTCAATGCTTAAATTATAAAATACAATCAATAAATTCTCATTCATATCAGTATCTCAGTTTGGGAAGAACTGTGACCCTTCTTTGGGTAGAGAAATAATTTCTTGCTTTTCTATATTGTTAATTATCCTTAAAGTAATTCAAACAGTATGATATAGCTAAGTCTCTTCTATGCTGTCTTAAAAAGACATTTTAATAAAAGGTAAAATATTAAAAATAAACAGGATTTTCTCTTTCAGCAAATAATAAAAGTACACAGATAAATGTGTCTTTTAAAATAAACACATACACACACAGGCACAAAAACACACACCTCTAAAGTGTGACCACATTCTTCCATCAAAAGAGATTCCTTTTACTCTTAAATTTATTTCATTAAAATAATATGGCCTGTTCCTTTTTAGTGGAATAGCACTAAATAAAAACAAATGAATATATATACCAAACATTGTAGATTCTGCAATAGCTGGGGCTCACATTTTCTTAAAAAATAACAAAATAAATTAAAATAAATACTAAATAATCAATCAAGGAAACATTTAAAAACAATTCACTTTTTAATGAGTACGAGCCCCAAAGAATTTAAATTGAAAATACCACAAAGCTTCACATATTTCAGTTCAGTTCAGTTCAGTCACTCAGTCGTGTCTGACTCTTTGTGACCCCATTGAATCGCAGCACGCCAGGCCTCCCTGTCCATCACCAACTCACGGAGTTCACCCAAACTCATGTGCATAGAGTAGGTGATGCCATCCAGCCATCTCATCTTCTGTCATTTCCTTCTCCTCCTGCCCCTAATCTCTCCCAGTTTCAGGGTCTTTTCCAATGAGTCAAGTCTTTGCATGAGGTGGCCAAAGTATTGGAGTTTCAGCCTCAACATCAGTCCTTCCAATGAATACCCAGGACTGATCGATCTCCTTTAGGATGGACTGGTTGGATCTCCTTGCAGTCCTAGGGTCCTAGTCCAAGAGTCTTCTCCAGCACCACAGTTCAAAAGCATCAATTCTTAGGTGCTCAGCTTTCTTCACAGTCCAACTCTCACATCCATATGTGACCACTGGAAAAACCATAGCCTTGACTAGACAGACCTTTGTTGGCAAAGTAATATCTCTGCTTTTGAATATGCTATCTAGGTTGGTCATAACTTTCCTTCCAAGGACTAAGTGTCTTTTAATTTCATGGCTGCAATCACCATCTGCAGTGATTTTGGAGCCCAATAAATAAAGTCTGACACTGTTTCCACTGTTTCCTCATCTATTTCACATATTTAGTTAGTTGTATATATTTATATTAGTTTTCTTTGCATGTGTGATTTAGAACAAATAATATCTAAGGAATTCAACTTGTTACAGAAGGTTAGTTTCTTAGGTCTTTCTTCTACATTTTATTTATTAAACAACCTCCTACTGGGAATTTTCTCTAGATTATTATCCTATTGATGAGCAATATCTCTCAATATTCAGATAGAAATTCATTGAAATAATTTTCTGTCTTCCATGTCTGAGCTCAGTTGCCTTGAATAATGGACACTCGTAGCAAAGCAACCTGAAATTATGCCAATAAAACAAACATTTCCTATAATTATATTAACAGATATGTCTATTTTAAGGGTGCCTTTTTAAATATTCACAATTTGATGATATAGGCATGTGTGAATTTATAAAGATATATACAAATATATATATATATATTCTTTCTGAATAAATATTACTTTAGAAAAAATAAAAAGTGTTATTAAACAGCTCAAAAATATATTTATATTTTAAAATAAGGACCAGCTCAATAAGAGGTCATCTCTCTTACATTTTTTACTGCATATATACTGTCATGGCAACTCTTTATTATGTGTTTTCTTTTCTACCAAACTCTAGTACATTGAAGAGAGAGATTGGGCTCTATCCAATGCTTGTGTTTGGTAAAGCATAGCTGATGGGCCTGTGGCTAAGTTAAAGTGTGTGTGTGAGTCACTCAGTTGTGCCCAACTCTTTGTGACCCCATGGACTGTAGCCCACCAGGCTTCTCTACCCATGGGGCTTCTCCAGGAAAGAATACCGAGTGCATTGCCATTCCCTTTTCCAGGAGATCTTCCCAACCCAGGGATAGAACCGGGGTCTTCTGCATTACAGAAAGATTCTTTACCCATCTAAGTCACTAGGGAAGCTGGTGTCTAAGTTATGTGCCTATTTATTTTCACTCAAGTGCAATTAAAATAATTTGGGAGACCTTCAAAGTAAAGCCATAAAAACAGATTTAGTATAGAGAGATTTTTTTGTTTTAATTTAGGAAAGGAAGAAAATCAGACCAGAAAATATGTTAGAAAGCATTCATGAAAGTGCTCCTCTAAAATAGATAATGTGTTAATAAATATTTTGTTATGTTTATGTTATTGTTTATGTTTATTGCTGTAAATTATAATAATTTAGAAACATATTGGTAAATATATATCACATAAACTTTTCAAAAATATTTTACTTATAATTGATTATAGTTGCTTATATCTTTAAGAAGTTATTCACAGGTCATGCAGTGGTAAAGAATCCGCCTGCCAATTCAGGAGGCACAAGAAACACAGGTTCAATCCCTGGGTCAGGAAGACTCCTGGAACAGGAAATGGCAACCTACTTCAGAATTCCTGCCTAGAGGATTCCATGGATAGAGGAGTCCAGTGGGCTACAGTCCATGGGATCACAAATAATCAGACACAAAGGAGTAATTGGGCACACACACACACTAAAGTCAATTAATAATATATTTTCTGACAATAATTAAATGGAATGGTGGAAGGTGATTTGTATTCTCAGTTTTCTGCTGAGCATACTTGATACAGAGCAAATGTTGCATGATTTTGACAAGTTACTGGTTAATGTATTCTTTTAGAGTTACACTTTTCTCAATTATCCATTTTTTTTTTCAAGCTAATGTAATGTCCTGGCTATTTTCAGCATTGCAGTGGTTGTTTTGAAATGCAGATGTAGTAAGTTATATCCCTGTTTTGGCAAAAACCCTCCCACAAGTCCCCAGTTCACTCGGGGTCACTTCTGTGACCTACCTCTCCCTTCACTTCCTGGGCCTCAATCAATGGTCTCCTTTCTCTCTCTAATATGTTAATCATATTTCCAATTCATAGCTTTTACAATTTTTCCCTATGCTTTCAATTTTTCTGCCTAATATATTTGAATCTTTCATTAATTCATCCAGTCTGAATTCATTCCTATCTGAAATAGTACCCCAGTCCATACCCACTATTTCATGCCATTAAGCAGTTTTATTCTTCTTTATTCATAGCACTTATTACTACTAATACATTATACATTGACTTGTTTATGCTGTGTTTGCCCCAGTTAAATGTCAACTCCACAAGGACACTGATTTATTTCTCAGCTATATTTGCAGCACCTAAGAAAGTTCCTGGTATAAAATAGGTGCAAAATAAATATTTGCTGAATGGATTGAATGAATAAATAAATGAGAATGTAGTCATTAAGAACTTTACAGAGTTGATACTTTAAAGAGAATACAAATCTCTGGATATCAGGCAGAGAGAAAATGAAATACTGATAAATTTTACCCATTTAATATTTTAATCAAGACAGACAATAAGAAAATTGTACTAGTTAATATCTGCTTCTAGGAATCTGATAATAGAGGCACAAGTTATTTCATAATTAGATGATAAACACAAAAGTTCTTTATCAAATACATTAAATTTTTAAAATACATTATATAATTTCAGAGTCTTGATTCTTTCCTCCTCATTAAAAAAATAAGACACTGGATTATATACTTTTTATATGAATATCATTCTAATAACAAATAGAACTTCTTTCTTCCTATAGAAGTGAATGTAAAAGGAATTTTCTAATCATTACTGAAAACTAGAGAAGTGATCCTCTGCCAAATATGTAAAATTTGGTAGAATTTGATTAGGAAATATTTTGGTTGAAAAAACCAAACAGAGTATGTTGATCAATAATCATAAATTTCATACTTGAAAAATTAAAGGAAAAGGGAGAAAGAGAAAGTTATTTTTATAGCTTTTTCTTTTGTCCTTCTCTCCCCATGTCTGTCTATGTCTCTGTCTCTGTCACTTTTTGCCTCTCTCTCCCTTTCATGCATGAACAAACACATTCAGACTTATCAACATATCTTAAATTTGTGGGAGGGCCACTGAAATCAATAGACAAACTCTGCTGAAACCTGTAGATGGCAGAAAACTGAAACGTTACCTAATGGGTAGACAGGCTTACAGGAGTAAAGGATGACCTGATGAGAGGAGGCAAACAGGAGTAAGAGAGGTAGCATGTCCCCCAAAATTGGTTTGAAAAGAGGGTCTCTGTTTATTGGATTGACATATTAAAGCAGCCAAAATTAGGTTGTGCCAGAATAAAAGTGAAATCTCATGCCCCTCATTATCTACTTACAACTTTATCTCTGTCTACATAAATAGTGGTGTCTCTAGGAGGCTGAAAATCACAATGAATGTAATCTCCTTGCTTTTTCTCTCATACTGAATAAAATGTGGAAGATTTTCAAAATCATTGAATTATTTGGCTTCTACTATGAAATAAAGAGCTCTGCCTAGAAGTTTGAGTATGCAGAGACAACACAAAGACAGACAGATTAAAAAAAAAAAAAACTCTGTAGGTTTAATATTAGAAATAATTCATGATAATGTATTTCACAGTTAGTATTGACCAGGAATTGCTTTAAGCACTTTAGTTATTGATAAATGTGTTCATCTTCAAAACTGTTGATTAATTAAATGAATATTTTAAGTGCCAAAGTTTATGAATTGAAGTTTGTCTCTCTTTTTCATTTACACACATAAATATGGATGCATATGAAAAGATATAGACAGAGTTACAAGTATATAGGAAGGTTTTTGTTGTATTGGCAAGAAATTATGCCAAGAAAATCATGTGAAACATTATAAATTATGTTTAAATCATATTTAAAATGCTAATTAAAAAAGAAAAGCATGATTTTGGAAAGTATATGAATAGATAATCCAATCCCTTCTTCCAAAAACTAACCCAGGTTACAGCAAAAGACAAAGACTTGAGGTAGATTTTCTACTATACAGATGACAAAATTAATGTAAAACAAGTTTTGTAGGTGGTCCATTGTCAAAGGAAAAAAAGATAATTCATATGTAATCAGTTTGGCTCCATATAAAACAACTCTAAATAAAAAAAAAAAAAGAATCACAAAGCTATATTCAAAACAAATACCCCCAAATCCTCAAAACAAAATAACTGCTATAGGAAATTACAAAGCAATAAAAGAATGTTAAAAATCCTATCAATGAAGTTTTAAAGGCTATTTAATTGTTGGAAAATTACTATTAATACCAGAAAGAATCTTTAGAGGTTAAAACTGTAATTTTTGTATTATATTATCACAATAGCAACAACAGCAAAACTAGAGGCAAATTCTAAAAGTAAGATACTGAAACAAATCCTGAGAAAATATGAGAAACTAGGAGGATAGATATAATATATGAATATGCAATGAGGAAAATAAAATCGCTTGTGGAAAAGATGAAATATTCAATGCTTATATTTAATAAAAAATAAATTTCTAACAATTGAAGAAGCTTCAATACTTCAAGATAACAGGGCTCACAGAGTCCCAATCAGCTTTAAGAAAAACAAAGAAATAAGTAAATGCCAATGTATAGAAAAGCTGTGATATGTGAGTCTACCTTGGAAGTCAAAGAAAATCAGACAACTATTCAACAGTGTAAATCCAAGTTATCATACTTGCATTTTGTAGAATAAAATCTAAAAGAAAATAAAGCACTATGCACGTTTGTGAAGGAAAAGGTTATGATAATATAGTGTTTTGAGTAGCCTTTTAAAGTAAAAACTCATATGTTAAGTCGAAGGAAAAATATTTTCTGAATCTACATTTTGAATATTTTGCCTTATAACCCTCATTAAATTGACTTTATTAAAGGAACTGCAAATGGAGAAGAAAATGGCAACCCATGCCAGTGTTCTTGCCTGGAGAATCCCAGGGATGGGGGAGCCTGGTGGCTGCCGTCTATGGGGTCACACAGAGTTGGACACGACTGAAGTGACTTAGCAGCAGTAGCAGCAGCACAGGAAAAAGAAGAATCAAGATATATACCTCAAGAATAGATGTAAAATATGTTCAAATTTGAGACTAACAATACAACACAAAGGTAGTATGAAGGAAGAAGGGGCTAAAGCCTAATAAAATTTCTTCTTGTACATTGTTGGGAGATAACAAGAAGTCTCTTTATTATTTTATTATCTTTAAAACATGCCTATGGTTATAGATATACATACAAATACAGGCATATTTAGACATATATGCACAGATATTTAGTTTAATAGGTAACCAAAAATAATGCAGAAAAATTGTGCCTTACTCTAATCATGAGATACGATTTAAAACAAAGAAATATGCTAATAATAAAGAAAAACTTATAATTATAACAAATATGGAAAATTCCCAAAATAACAACACTTAAAGTTACAGAAAAAGGTGATCTTTAAAAATTTCATGTTTGAGATTATTATCTTGTTAGAAAACATCAACAATGGTAATCCAAAAAAAATAATAGACTAAATTCATTTATGAATATAAAAAGAAAATAATTATAAATATCTGCAAAATTATCTACTATTAAAAAATAAAAATATATGAGTTTCAAGTAAAGTTCATTCTAAGAATATGTATTATGGTACATATTAATAATAATATACAGAATTATATGATTTACTGGGGGGATAGCTTAAGGAATGAAAATGGATGCAGATCATAAAAATATAATCTGGAATTGCATTTGATGCAATCAAGGATATGTTTCTGAGAAAAACCAAGTTAAACTGGTAAATTAAGTTTAAAGTGGTAAATTAAGAGGTCTTAGAACTTACATCAAATTTATCTGAAGCCAACAGTGTGAATAAACTAAACTAAACCTGACTTTTCAAACTCAATACCTATAAGTCAAGCAGAGAAATAAGATATGTAAATCAGTCATTTTATAGATAAAGTTTGTAGAGAAATAAGAGGTTACGTTACATATAAATAATAGGTTTATTAACTAAAGAGAATATTTATTTTATTTCACTTCATTTAAACATCTGGTGACCAAAAGATGCCTGTGGGGTTGGGGGAGAGCACTACTATTTATTTCAACTATACATTTCTCTGTTTTCTGGAATGTCTATTAGTAGTTGTCTGTTGTCTGGAATGTCTATTAGTAGTGTGATTTCCTAGCTGAATATGTCATGACTTTTGATATTTATTTAAAAATGTTCTTCTTTTTATACTCTGGGAAATTTCCTCAGTTTTGTCTTATAGCTCTTCTCTTGAGTTTTGTTTTGTTTTTTTATTTCTAGAAGTCAAATTTTTACCTTTCAGTAACCTATTTTTACAAACTTCTCTCTGTCTCTTTTATCAATTGCATTCACATTACGTAGGGTGCTTTTGGTCCAAAGGTTTAAACCCTCCTTTCTAAACTCAAATTTGCATGTGAGATAACCAAGTGAAAGCCAGCAATCAAATATAAACTAAGAGGCTTATTTCTATCTGCTCTATCAATAAACTACTATTAATCTTTCTACACTGAATCCCAGACATCACTCAGTTCAATTCAGATGCTCAGTCGCGGCCGACATTTTGTGACCCCATGGACTGCAGCACGCCAGATTTCCCTATCCTTCACCAACTCCCAGAGCTTACTAAAACTCAGGTCCATTGAGTCAATGATGCCATCCAACCATTTCATCCTCTGTTGTCCCCTTCTCCTCCTGCCTTCAATTGTTCCCAGCATCATGGTCCTTTCCAATGAGTCAGTTTCCCCTTCAGTTAGTCTCACCCACCAAGAAGCTTCCATAAACCCCTATCCTTATCCATCAAAGGGCAGACAGAATGAAAACCACAATCACAGAAAACTAATCAAACTGATCGTATGGAACACAGCCTTGTCTAACTCAATGAAACTATGAGCCATGCCATGTAGGGCCACCCAAAACAGATAGATCATGGTTGACAGTTCTGACAATACATGGCCCACTGGAGAAGGGACTGGCAAACCACTGCAGTATCCTTGCCTTGAGAACCTCATGAAAAGTATGACCAGACATCATAAGAGGAACTTATTCATCTTCATGGTCCAGGCCTCTCAAGGAACCTACAACTCTTTACTGATCTCTGCTTTCAGCTGTATCCTAACAGAATCGGAAAGACTAGAGATCTCTTCAAGAAAATTAGAGATACCAAGGGAACATTTCATGTAAAAATAGGCTCGATAAAGGACAGAAATGGTATGGACCTAACAGAAGCAGAAGATATCAAGAAGAGGTGGAAAGAATAGACAGAAGAACTGTACAAAAAAGATCTTCATGACCCAGATAATCACAATGGTGTGATCACTGACCTAGAGCCAGACATCCTGGAATGTGAAGTCAAGTGGGCCTTAGAAAGCATCACGATGAACAAAGCTAGTGGAGGTGATGGAATTCCAGTTGAGCTATTTCAAATCCTGGAAGATGATGCTGTGAAAGTGCTGCACTCAATATGCCAGCAAATTTGGAAAACTCAGCAGTGGCCACAGGACTGGAAAAGGTCAGTTTTCATTCCAACCCCAAAGAAAGGCAATGCCAAAGAATGCTCAAACTACCCCACAATTGCACTCATCTCACATGCTAGTAAAGTAATGCTCAAAATTCTCCAAGCCAGGCTTCAGCAGTACATGAACTGTGAACTTCCTGATGTTCAAGCTGGTTTTAGAAAAGGCAGAGGAACCAGAGATCAAATTGCCAACATCTGCTAGATCATCGAAAAAGCAAGAGAGTTCCAGAAAAACATCTATTTCTGCTTTATTGACTATGCCACAGCCTTTGACTGTGTGGATCACAATAAACTGTGGAAAATTCTGAAAGAGATGGGAATACCAGACCACCTGATCTGCCTCTTGAGAAATGTGTATGCAGGTCAGGAAGCAGCAGTTAGAACTGGACATGGAACAACAGGCTGGTTCCAAATAGGAAAAGGAGTACGTCAAGGCTGTATATTGTCACCCTGCTTATTTAACTTATATGCAGAGTACATCATGAGAAACGCTGGGCTGGAAGAAACACAAGCTGGAATCAAGATTGCCAGGAGAAATATCAATAACCTCAGATATGCAGATGACACCACCCTTATGGCAGAAAGTGAAGAGGAACTCAAAAGCCTCTTGATGAAAGTGAAAGTGGAGAGTGAAAAAGTTGGCTTAAAGCTCAACATTCAGAAAACGAAGATCATGGCATCCGGTCCCATCACTTCATGGGAAATAGATGGGGAAACAGTGGAAACAGTGTCAGACTTTATTTTTTGGGGCTCCCAGATCACTGCAGATGGTGACTGCAGCCATGAAATTAAAAGACACTTACTCCTTGGAAGGAAAGTTATGACTAACCTAGATAGCATATTCAAAAGCAGAGACATTACTTTGCCAACAAAGGTCCGTCTACTCAAGGCTATGGTTTTTCCTGTGGTCATGTATGGATGTGAGAGTTGGACTGTGAAGAAGGCTGAGTGCTGAAGAATTGATGCTTTTGAACTGTGGTATTGGAGAAGACTCTTGAGAGTCCTTGGACTGCAAGGAGATCCAACCAGTGCATTCTGAAGGAGATGAGCCCTGGGATTTCTTTGGAGGGAATAATGCTGTAGTTGAAACTCCAGTACTTTGGCCACCTCGTGCGAAGAGTTGACTCATTGGAAAAGACTCTGATGCTTGGAGGGATTGGGGGCAGGAAGAGAAGGGGACGACAGAGGATGAGATGGCTGGATGGCATCACTGACTCGATGGACTTGAGTCTGAGTGAACTCCAGGAGTTGGTGATGGACAGGGAGGCCTGGCGTGCTGCAATTCATGGGGTCGCAAAGAGTCGGACACGACTGAGCTACTGAACTGAACTGAACTGATCCACTCCTCTTCACAGTCCTTCCATTTCTGCATGCGTACTAGAGCTCCAATAGGCACCATCAATCTGACATTTCATCTCTAAGGTAGATAAGCATTGACAATTCTTTTCAGGGAATTCAGTTCAAGACTGTACAGTTTGATTCTTTTTTGAGGTGGTTGGTTTTAGTTTTGATGGCATATTACTGAATAATCTTTTCTACCTGATAAATATAGGACTGGATTTATGACACAAATTCCAGTGCTCTCTAAGCAAGAGAAATTTCCAAATGAAAGATATCAATTACCCTTTCTAAAATAAGGACTGAAGCAAAAAGGAAAAGGGTGAGGGGAACATATCAGGAAAAGGAGAGGATCCTTGAACAATACAGAAGCATATTTGGAAACCTAAATGGATTTAAGTCTTTGTCTAGTGGAGACCAGCACAGAAGAAAGGAAGCAAGCAGGCACTCAGAGCCAGTGGTGACCAGGAGAAATACAACCAACCCTTCCAATGTCATCAAGATTCCAAAAAGAACAAAAGGGAGAACAGTTTTCCTATAGTATATTAAATGGGGTTTCACCAATTTTACGTGAACTTCAACAGATGGGGTTATCCAAGATGATGACTGTGTTAATACTAATAAACATTGCTCTTCACTCTCCCAGCTCTCACATATAATCAGAAACCTAACCTTGCGTCTGAAATTCTGTGTTTCTTCTCTCATAGTTACATAGGGTGTTTTTTGCAATGCCAAATCTCACAACAAAACATCAAAATAAAACAACAAACAAAAACAAAAGAAAAGGAAAAGGAAAAGCCTTCACTAATTTAAATGTCAGAGCTGTATAACACTCACATCGAAAAGCTATAAAGCAACGGGCAAATATTGCTCTTTTTTTTCACTTCCTCTACTGACATTGAGCCCCAGAACAGCCCTGGAAAGATAGGCCTTACTGGCCAACCAGATGTACCCATTGAGAATCAGAGTTATATTACTTCTCAATCTCTAAAATGTCATTTCAGATCCATCCACCTGAATGGAAAGAGGGAATATGCCACTGGAAAGGCTCAAACACTTCCATGGTCACCCTATACACCCAGTCTCTGTACCCTTTGTCAGTAACTCTACTCATGAATTCCAGTTTTGTTTTCCCTCTTATGTAATCATTCAGTTCAGTTCAGTCACTCAGTCATGTCTGACTCTTTGCAACCCTATGAATCACAGCACACCAGGCCTCCCTGTCCATCACCAACTCCCAGAGTTCACTCAAACTCACGTCCATCGAGTTGGTGATGCTATCCAACCATTCTCATCCTCTGTCGTCTCCTTCTCCCCCTGCCCACAATGCCTCCCAGCATAAACCGAAGCTTTCTGATTACAAATACTTGACACCTGAAGACAAATTTCCTAAATACCCAAGTTTCGGTTACTTAAGTGTATATTGTGGATTTTGTGTTACATACTCTTAGAATGGGTTGCTCAGGTAGCACTAGTGGTAAAGAACCTGCCTGCCAATGCAGGAGACAAAAGAGACTTGGGTTTGATTCCTGGGTCGGGAAGATCCCCTGGAGAAGGGCATTACAATCCACTCCAGTATTCTTGCCAGGAGAATCCCACAGACAAAGGAGCCTGGCAAGCTTCAGTACATAGGTCACCAAGAGTCAGACATGACTGAAGTGACTTAGCCCATGCATGCTCTTACGATACTCTTCAAAATGCAAATATAAGTACCACTATGCTGGGAGGGATTGGGGGCAGGAGGAGAAGGGGACGACAGAGGATGAGATGGCTGGATGGCATCACTGACTCGATGGACGTGAGTCTGAGTGAACTCCGGGAGTTGGTGATGGACAGGGAGGCCTGGCATGCTGCGATTCATGGGGTCACAAAGAGTCGGACATGACTGAGGATCTGATCTGATGCTCTAAACAAACAAACAAACAAACAAAAAATGGCTATTAACCATTAAGGAAAGTGACTTGCTTGTCTCTACTCATGAAGGGCATATGTAGTATTATTCCCAATAGGAAAGTAGACAGGACAGTATTATCTGTTTCTTCTTGGAGTATCCCTCTCTCTGGCACCATATAAACTTGATCATCAACGGGCTCTAGTTAACATATAAAATGGTTCTATGTTATCTTCAGGATTAAAAAAAAAATGTATTTCTTACTACTGTGGTCAGGATTCAGGAAGATCTTGCCTTGGGCATTACTCTGGGTTCATTGCTACACATTCCATTATCACCCTTTACTTCTCTTTCTCTGTGGTGTATTATTAATACTTGCATGGCTTAAACAGATTGTAATGTGTATTCTTACTTTAGTGCCATTCCTTTTCCTGCAATGAACTATAGCCTTGTGAGCATTGTAATTCCGGGTCTTGTGATTCTTTAGCAATTGAACCCTGTGTAACTGCAAGCAATAGTGCAAAAGTACAGTTCTCCAGAACTTATAGAAGGGAAACTGCTGCATCATGAGACATAGAATCTTTATCTTTGGTAAATAGTTCTTAACTAATCTCCATTCTACTGTAACTTTCATAAGCTGTGTATAAGAGTTCTCATTTCTCTAGATATTTTTAGACATCAAGACATGTGCCAATGTAATAGGTAAAATCATACCTAATTGTTACTTAATTTTCACTCTCTTGATTGCTATTGTGTTGGATCATCACTGCATAGATCTATAGTCTGCTTGTCTTTTACTCGGAATTTGCTGAAATGTTCTCCCAAGTTTCTGCATGCCTTACTCATTTTCATCTGTCAGTTATTAGCAAAAATGGCACTGCTTTAGAAAGACTACCTCTTAGATGTGACTTTCTGGTGGCTTTCCTTCTCTTTTCCCTAAAACCAACTATAACACTGATCACAACCCAAACTGTCTTGTGTATTTTTCACTTCTTGCCATCTGTTTTCCAAATCTTATATCAATGTACTCCACATAGACATATATCCTCTCTTTTCGTACTGTGTTCCAGTGTCAAAAAGGACCTCATATGTTACTATATGTGTTAAATGAGTCCTTGTTTAATGAATGAATGGAAAATTAATCAATCACTCATAAACCAATTACATCCAATTGTAGAACATTTTCACCAGAATGTAATTTCCAAGAAAAGAAAGATTGTTCTATTCATTGCTGATTTAAAACAATGCCTGGAAGACAGTAGGTATTCAATATAAATCTGTGGAATTGAGTTATATTTTGGTTGCACAGAATTTGTTTTTGATTAGCTACTGATTCTTATCCATATAACATATAGTCAGAATTGCTAAAGAAAATATAAATAGAAACAGCATTACTATTTTCAAATTAAGTAAGGTAGTTATATCACTTACTTCCACACAGATAGACATACAAACTTCATTTCAGCAAAATGTAATTTGAGGGCTAATCTAAACCATGGTGGTTTTAGCTAAACAAGAAAACATTGTGAGAGTTGGACCGTGAAGAAGGCTGAGCATATTGAAAAGCAGAGACATTACTTGGCCAACAAAGGTCCGTCTAGTCAAGGCTATGGTTTTTCCAGTAGTCAGGTATGGATGTGAGAGTTGGACTGTAAAGAAAGCTGAGCACCGAAGAATTGATGCTTTTGAACTGTGGTGTTGGAGGAGACTCTTGAGAGTCCCTTGGACTGCAAGGAGATCCAACCAGTCCATTCTGAAGGAGATCATCCCTGGGATTTCTTTGGAAGGAATGATGCTAAAGCTGAAACTCCAGTACTTTGGCCACCTCATGCAAAGAGTTGACTCATTGGAAAAGACTCTGATGCTGGGAGGGGTTGGGGGCAGGAGGAGAAGGGGACAACAGGGGATGAGATGACTGGATGGCATCGCTGACTTAATGGACGTGAGTCTGAGTGAACTCCAGGAGTTGGTGATGGACAGGGAGGCCTGGCGTGCTGCGATTCATGGGGTCGCAAAGAGTCGGACACGACTGAGCAACTGAACTGAACTGAGTTATGTTTTAGTGGACAATTGAGCATGATTATGAAGAATCATGTCTAGAGCTTTCCTAGGCAATATGAAATTGCTCTGTAATTTTGGCAAGTACATAAAACAGTTCATTAATGAGTTGATACTTTGCAGGTAGCAATTATTGCCTTAGGTAAACGTTTAAATGTTTGCTTTCCTTATGCATCATGAAGGGGAAAGGTCTCACAGTAAGTAAAAGAGATAATTATGTTTACATAAAGATTATGAAAAGCCATATTTCTTTGAAAAACTGATTGAAATCCTAGCTAAAGATCAAAACCATATTCTACAAAGCACATCTAAATAATGTGTGATTAGACGATGGAGGGAATTGTAATGCTACCAAATCTCTACCTGTAGTTTAGCTTTTCCAAATATCACTCATTCTTATTTATTTTTTGAACAGTTACTTCATAACAATGAAAACTGATTATATTCCCTCCTTAGGCATGAAAGAGGAAGAGATCAATCTTTCATCACTACTTGTTTATGTTGGCTTGAGTGTATAAATACTATTTTCTTATTGTCTGGCTAGGTTCAAGATCTGTTAAGCTGTGCACTTCTGCATAAACCAACCACTTGGCTACAGCTACCATAAGCACAAGAGGTCCTACTACAGAAGACCTTTTGAGGAATTGGAAAAAAAACTTCATGGGACAAATGAAGTTACTCTGCTTGATTGACCTACACTGGGAAGCTGACTCCACTCTTTTTTTCCCTATGTATCTTGCATTCTCCTCCCAGGACAGCCCAGCAGCCTAAGAATGTACTCAAGGTAATACTAGAACACAATGTTGCAAATGGGAACCTTCACAGAGAAATCTCCTTCAAATTTGTATTTCTGCTTCAGTCTCTCCAGCAAAGCACATATATTTCCAAACCCAAAGGCAAGAGGGAAAGAAGGTACTCTCCACAAGGAGGAAGGAAACAGTAATTTACCAGTCAAAATAAGTGGAAACAGACCAGACAAAGATGGGAAAAAACCGGGCCATCAGTGCTTTGACTGTTCCTTTCTATGACTTTCTCCAGTGGTGCCATTTTATAATGCTAACACAAGGTAGATCAACAGCATACTTCAGAGTTTAGGTCTCTTCACTGTCGGATGCTTCCATATAAATAGGGTCTTCTGGAGGTGCTTAGGTTATGAGGGTTAAGCCTTCATGAATGGGATTCAGTTCAGTTCAGTTCAGTCACTCAGTCAGGTCTGACTCTTTGCGACCCCATGAATCGCAGCACGCCAGGCCTCCCTGTCCATCACCAACTCCCGGAGTTCACTCAGACTCACGTCCATCGAGTCAGTGATGCCATCCAGCCATCTCATCCTCTGTCGTCCCCTTCTCCTCCTGCCCCCAATCCCTCCCAGCATCAGAGTCTTTTCCAATGAGTCAACTCTTTGCACGAGGTGGCCAAAGTACTGGAGTTTCAGCTTTAGCATCATTCCTTCCAAAGAAATCCCAGGGCTCATCTCTTTTAGAATGGACTGGTTGGATCTCCTTGCAGTCCAAGGGACTCTCAAGAGTCTTACCCAATACCACAATTCAAAAGCATCAATTCTTCAGCGCTCAGCTTTCTTCACAGTCCGACTCTCACATCCATATATGACTACTGGAAAAACCATAGCCTTGACTAGACGGACCTTTGTTGGCCAAGTAATGTCTCTGCTTTTGAATATGCTATCTAGGTTGGTCATAACTTTTCTTCCAAGGAGTAAGCGTCTTTTAATTTCATGGCTGCAGTCAGCATCTGCAGTGAATGGAATTAGTGCCCTCATAAAAGAAGCACCACAGAACCCCTTGCCCTTACCACCATCTGAGGCAACTACAAGAAATATGCTACCCAGAAGAGTGTCCTCACCCAGTCACGAAGACACCCTGACCTTGAATTCCTAGCCTTCGAAACTGTTAGAAATAAATTTATTTTGCTTAAAACCATACAATCCGTCCTATTTTGTTATAGCAGCCAGAACAGACCAAGAGTACTTATGTAAGAAATAGATTAGGGAGAAATAAGTGTTTTTTCAATTTCAATTGCCCTAAATTTCAGGGGTTGTAAATCCCCTTTTCAATCATATGATTAAGCTTGTATAGGCTACTAAGTGGTTGACAAAAATGTATTAATGCAAATATTATCACTAGTACAAAGGCGTTTTAGATTAAACATTAAATCATTATATAATTGATTCAATAAGTTGCTTTATAGAAAAATGTGATCTTAATCTTCTGTATACTGAAGTTGAGTACTTGTATAGAATTTTGTAGTCTTATTTATTTCTAGGAAAGTACGTGGCAGGATGCTCTGAGAAATACATAGTTTACTGTATCTACATTTATATAACAACCTCTAAATGGTTAAATTCTCTTTGTAGACTGAAATCCTCTTTGAAACACACATTTCAGAGCTAAGATCTCTGGTTCAAGAAGTATGACATATGCTTACTCCTATGTGATGTTGTGATCAATATTGGCACCAGACTAAAACCTGGTAACAAAATGAAAGAAACATCTGACTTTAACTAACATAATATTTAATGTGATTGTGGATAAAATATTTCTCCAAACAATAAGTGTCCTTGAATTGAAATTTTAAATAGTGTTGTTAGATCAGAAGATTTAGTCATAAAACCTGCATACCCAGTTTCTGTTTAATCCATATTCAAATTTTTCCTGTATATGTAATTCTAAGCTAGTTAAGACATATCCAAAGCTGTGAAAACATTGGATAAATGGTTAAAATTAGATGAATTTCACATAAAATTTATACTTAATTAGAAACATCATCCACATATGGTTGATGTCATCAAAATATTAATAGTCACATCAGGGAGATATGTATGCTGGAGACTTTACAAGCATTCTCTCTTCTTAAAATCCACTTATATGCACAAGCAAGTATCCTAAGACATAAAAATATGACGACACTGTGCCCATTCAGAGAAAAATCAATAGGGTATGTGTATACCTGTGTATCTGTATGTGTGCATATATATTTCTATCCCATATATATTCATATATACAATTATTTATAGAGTGTGTGTATGAGAGAGAGAGGAATAGAAATTTATTTTAAGTAATGGGCTCACATGTCTGTGATGATTGTAGAGGTGTGCAAGTCCAAAATTTACAGGATTGGCTAGCAGGCTGGAGACCTAGAAAAGAACAGAGCTTGCAGCTTGGGTTTAAAGACAGTCTGCTGACAGAATTCCCTCTTCCTTGAGAGAAATCAGTCCTTTTTTCCTTTAAACCCTCAACTGATTGGATAAGGCTCATCTATGATATGGTGGATAATCTGATTTACTCAAAATCTACTGATTTAAATGTAATGTCACCTAAATTACTTCAGAGGTACATTTACACCAATGTTTGACCACATATTTGAGTACTAAGGCCTACCTAATTTACACATGAAGTTAAACATTACAAAACTTTAAAAGTGAGGTTTTAAAGTGAGATTTGAATTAATTTTACTGTCTTCATTAGCCTTTTGACTAATCCTTTATAGTCATTTAATTCAAAATTAAATGAGTAATAGAGAGATTCAATTGGGAAAATGAGATGTCTGGAATAAATATTACTGTTTTCATTATTATTATTATTACTAATTTGAATAATTGCTTGCTACATACTTCTGGTATAAGCACAGATTTCCAGGTGATATACTCAATGGCTTCCGGTGTCTTAATATTCCAAAAGCTTGAGCCTAATAAATATCATTAGTAAACCAATTCTAATCAAATCTTGGTGAACTCTTATGAGCTCTAGGACAGTCTTCAAAAACCTACAGAAAAGCAAACAAAAGTCAGTCACTGTAATTGTTAAAAGCTTGCTGTGAATACAAAATGAAGGGTGTTTATCCAACACATGGATGAGTGTATGGCAGAAAATAAGCTCATAGTAAATGACACTGTAATTTTGATTACTATTTTATCTATTTGTAGAGAAGGCAATTAATAGAACAAAGATAAGAATCTGATCAATCTGTATAAGGCCCTGTTTTTATCCTGTTTTTATTACCATTGTTTTGACATTACCAATGTCCTTACCCATTGTTTAAAATACCTTTACACCTTTCAAGGTCTTGAATGGAGGACTCACCAATATAATATCAAAATGTTTAAAATAAATGAACAAAGCAACAACATCACCAAAGAGCCCGATAGTCCTTTCAGGGAAAGAAATTAACTTCTGAACAATGTGTCCCAAATTCAATGGATGTCTTGCAATTATATATATTTCTTGTCATAATAGAGACTGATTCATAATAATACAGCCACGTAAAAGTCTTGCTTGTCAGTGTGATATGCCATATGCCATCAAAGGGGAAAAAATAACTACTTAGGGAGAAATTGGTTAAAGAGCTCTTTAGGTTGACCTTTTGCTGATAAGTTGATGACGTTCTCATTAACAGCAACCCTGCTGTTTGCCCTCAATAAAAGATAACATCCTGCTGTTAACACAATTTTCATTTTTATGATTTAATGACACGATTATATTAAAGATACTTTTTCAAATGGATTAGGCTTTAAGTGAAGACAAAATGTTTTTAATAAATTTTTATTCTGCTTCCCTGCAAATGGAACTATAATTTTCACATTGTGTTATTATACAGGATAGGTCTGATATAAAGGTTGCCAATATTCAACTGACATTACATAACATGCTTATAACTAAAAAGAAGGATTTTCCTAGTGGCTTAGATGGTAAAGAGTCTGCCTGAAATGCAGGAGACCTGGGTTTGATCCCTGGGTCAGGAAGATCCCCTGGGGAAGAAAATGGCAACCCACTCCAGTAGCCTTGCCTGGAAAATCCCATGGACAGGCTGGTGACCTACGGTCTATGAGGTCACAAAAAGTTGGACACAGTTGAACAACTAACACTTTCCTAGACCTAATGTGAATTCTCCCATTACTGAAGAGAACAAAAAGTGAAAGTTGCTCAGTTGTGTCTGACTCTTTGCGACCCCATGGACTATAGAGTCCTTGCAATTCTCCAGGACAGAATACTGGAGTGGGTAGCATTCCCTTCTCCAGGGGATCTTCAAACCCAAGGATCAAACCCAGGTCTCTCCCAATGCAGGTGGATTCTTTACCAGCTGAGTCACCATTGAAGCCCAAAGAATAAGAACAATTTGTCACTAAATTCTCTATGATACATATTTTAACATTATTTGTTTCAAGTATGCTGCTGCTAAGTCGCTTCAGTCATGTTCGACTCTGTGAGACCCCAAAGACGGCAGCCCACCAGGCCCCGCCGTCCCTGGGATTCTCCAGGCAAGAACACTGCAGTGGGTTGCCATTTCCTCCTCCAATGCATGAAAGTGAAAAGTGAAAGTGAAGTCGCTCAGTCATATCCGACTCTTAGCGACTCCATGGACTGCAGCGTACCAGGCTCCTCTGTCCATGGGATTTTTCAGGCAAGAGTACTGGAGTGGGGTGCCATTGCCTTGCTAGCATTATTTCCCACAGAAGCACCAATTTAATTTCTTTCTGCTACTAAATATACTGCACCTCATTTTTTTGAAACACAGGTGATTCTTTTATAACTAAATTAAATTGCAGTCATTGCAGGAGTATGGCCTTGAGATATCATTTCTGAAGGGAAGTATCCTATCATTGTGGAAAAATGAAAGAACATGAAATCTGGCAGACCTGTGGTTAAATTTTGGCTTCTCCAGTTATTAGATATGTGTGACCTTGAACAAGCTATATTCTACCCTAGAACAATAATAATTGCTTCATTGCCTCATTAAGTAATGAACGGAAACTTAGATAATAAATATAAAACACGTAACTCATGATAACTATTGCCAAAGCATAGACTCTTTAACTTGGGACATTTTTTAATGAAAAAAACCTCCAAGGAAGGAGTTTCTTTCATTATTGAGACTTAGACCCTGACTTGTGAAAATTAAAGAATGTGAAAATTATGAAACATAATTTATTTTCTGTGGCAAGTATTCATTTATTTTTATTATGACCCAAGTGTTTGTCTACAAAATACTATCAAGATACTTCTTAATTTTATTGGTAAATCTGTTTGTAAGAAAAAGACTCTTTTTTTAAAGAAATGAATAAAGGACAATATATAAACATTGATTGCATGTTTAAGAGCATCAGGCCCCTTCTAAGTGCTTTGAAAATAAAATGGGTGTCTTTATTGGCCTGCCTTCCCACACACACAGAAGCATGCATATGCATACACACACACTTGTACCCCAAATTACATTGTCCCAAGTCTCTTGAGTTTCCTGTGTTCATTCTTTGTTTTGAGAGTACTAACTCCAACATATCAGTGTGGACATGAAGATTGAAACACCATATTGACATTTGACAGAATATATAGGAAACCTGGGAAAGACTGGATGATCAACAATAGCATCTAAAATAGAATCTTGGTATCAAATGGAAAAAGACCTGACTGTAAAGCTTCTCTTATAAATACAACATAAGTAAAGATAAAAGTCTCAACTAACGTATAGATGATAATAGTATCTAACATTTTTAAAGGCAGTTAAAACACTTGGAAGAACAGTCTTGTCTTAACCACAGGCAATCAAACTCATACTTCAGGCTCCAGATAGCTGTTGTATACTTTAGATGCAATAACAATACAATACAATAACATCCAGAGGGGAACAGGATATGCATTATTATAAAAAAGGATGCAGTTTGTTGGGAGATCAATAGGTAATTTTGTCTATTGACCCTTTCTCTTCTTTTTGCCTACAGGTTCATAAAGACAAATAGTTAAATGCTAAGGCAGTAGCTTCAAAATTTTATTATTGTTGATCCCTCAATTCAGGCCTATATTTAGCCATTCATCATATTATAACTAATGTATCTAAATATACATTTTTCTAAATTCTCTGAATCATAAGAAAATAAAGCCATCTTTAGGACTTCTTTTACTTTGTCAATTCTGATTTAACAAAATCACATTCTTAAGATTATGAAGGCTGACTTTATCATCAAATAAGTGAACACTGATATATTTTGATTTAAAATATATTTGGAAATTTTGATAAATTTAAAAATTTAAAAAGCCACAGGTAATTTTTATTCTTATAAGTTAATACATGCTGTATGTACAGTCTAAATACCTGTGTGACATCTGCAATACCACTTCTCTTATTAGGCACAGATCAGATCAGATCAGTCACTCAGTCGTGTCTGACTCTTTGTGACCCCATGAATCACAGCACACCAGGCCTCCCTGTCCATCACCAACTCACGGAGTTCACTCAAACTCACATCAATCGAGTTAGTGATGCCATCCAGCCATCTCATCCTCTGTCGTCCCCTTCTCCTCTTGCCCCCAATCCCTCACAGCATCAGAGTCTTTTCCAGTGAGTCAACTCTTCGCATGAAGTGGCCAAAGTACTGGAGTTTCAGCTTTAGCATCATTCCTTCCAAAGAAATCCCAGGGCTGATCTCCTTCAGAATGGACTGGTTGGATCTCCTTGCAGTCCAAGGGACTCTCAAGAGTCTTCTCCAACACCACAGTTCAACAGCATCAATTCTTCAGTGCTCAGCTTTCTTCACAGTCCAACTCTCACATCCATACATGACCACAGAAAAAACCATAGCCTTGACTAGACGAACCTTTGTTGACAAAGTAATGTCTCTGCTTTTGAATATGCTATCTAGGTTGGTCATAACTTTCCTTCCAAGGAGAGTAAGTGTCTTTTAATTTCATGGCTGCAGTCACCATTTGCAGTGATTTTGGAGCCCAGAAAACTAAAGTCTGACACTGTTTCCATTGTTTCCCCATCTATTTCCCATGAAGTGATAGGACCGGATGTCATGATTTTCATTTTCTGAATGTTGAGCTTTAAGCCAACTTTTTCACTCTCCACTTTCACTTTCATCAAGAGGCTTTTTAGTTCCTCTTCACTTTCTGCCATAAGGGTGGTGTCATCTGCATATTTGAGGTTATTGATATTTCTCCCGGCAATCTTGATTCCAGCTTGTGTTTCTTCCAGTCCAGCGTTTGTCATGATGTACTCTGCATATAAGTTAAATAAACAGGGTGACAATATACAGCCTTGACGTACTCCTTTTCCTATTTGGAACCAGTCTGTTGCTCCATGTCCAGTTCTAACTGTTGCTTCCCGACCTGCATACAAATTTCTCAAGCGGCAGATCAGGTGGTCTGGTATTCCCATCTCTTTCAGAATTGTCCACAGTTTATTGTGATCCACACAGTCAAAGGCTTTGGCATAGTCAATAAAGCAGAAATAGATGTTTTTTCTGGAACTCTTTGCTTTTTCCATGATCCACTGGATGCTGGCAATTTGATCTCTGGTTCCTCTGCCTTTTCTAAAACCAGCTTGAACATCAGGAAGTTCACGGTTCACATATTGCTGAATCCTGGCTTGGAGAATTTTGGCACAACCTTATTTAAATATATATTTGAGGCCTTGAAAAAGTGACTCAATTTGGGATAAAACCAAAAACACACAATAATAAGGCAATATATGATCGAGGAGAGCAGGATGGTGGTCTGAGGAGGGCACTTTCAAGAACAGTGTAAAAGGAAGGAATGAATGTAGCAGACAATCTGAGCCCACTTCACAGTTTGGCCAAAGATAGGCTGAGGGAGGCTGCACAAAGTTGATTTTGAAGTTGTTGTTTGTTCTTTTTAATTACTAAATCAAACATCATTGGAGGAAACCTCTTCAAAGGACTATAAAAATTAATTTAAGAATAAATAAATGCTATGTGGAATCATTATTTAATGCTGTTTCAGAAAATTAAATTCTACCAGCAAAAGTTGAAAATAATTTTTTTTAAGATTAAAAATAAATGGAAATGACATACTAGATAAGAAACACAAAGTTAACGCCTTAGGAAACTTTCTATTAATTCAGGCTACTGCTGTTGTGGCTAAGTCGCTTCAGTCGTGTCCGACTCTGTGTGACCCCATAGACGGCAGCCCACGAGGCTCCCCCATCCCTGGGATTCTCCAGGCAAGAACACTGGAGTGGGTTGCCATTTCCTTCAGGCTACTAGAGACATGTAATAACCTTGTATGGTGAACAAATTCTTTCAAAATATAGTACTTCTCAAAAAGTAGTTTTCAGTTGTTGAATGCTCTTTATTTCAATATAATTGATTTTTATTTAAATAAATAGTCCTTCAAGTAATTATCTGTTAGATTTCCATTATTAATATAAAAATATTAAGAACCTACTTTAGAATAGAAGTTATAGAACACTTGGATAAACAACAGAAGTCTTTGACAATTAAATTAAAATATATTTGTGATTATTTTTTCTACTATATACCCAATTAAGATAATTAAAATAACCTAAGAATATTATACCTCTCCATAATGGGAAGATTACCAACATTTCTCTTCTCAACTTCATCCTTCCAGTCTCATATTACAGCAGCTCTATTCCAGGCAAGAGCAGTGGATAGGTTGGTTACCATCCTACTCTTTGGGTGGAATATCTATCCCAGAAAGACAAGAATCTTGGACACCAATCACATCTGTGACAACTTGCTCAAAGGGCAGGAGCTGCATAACAGAAAGTGGAGAAGGCCAGGGACTCTTGCCCACACCCAGTCAACTATGCATAAAGGAGGGCTGCCACTCTGAAAGAAGTGGGTTACTGTCTCTGCCCCCAGCTTTGGAGTAGGAACTGAAAAGATTATGCCAGATTTTGCTTTCTACAAAAGAAGTGAACTTATGTATAAGGAAACCACTAGAAAACTGAGCTTTAAAGTCCAGTTTAACATGGGAGATTTTTAGGAGTTGTTATCTCTATGATAGCAACAAGCTAAATCATTAACCAATGAGAAGTTAAAAAGAGAGAACTAGGGAAAGGAACAGATAAGAAGAGCCCTAACTGTATTAAAACAAGCCTTTAAACTAGATTCAAAGGCTACTCCACAGAAGTCTGATTTAACTGGATCAGACTATGGAGCAATTTATGCCCAGGATGTTGACAAAAACACTGTAAGTATTCATTGGGCAAATGGTGGAGGCTAACAGCTGGGCAACAGACTGGTTCCAAATAGGAAAAGGAGTACGTCAAGGCTGTATATTGTCACTCTGCTTATTTAACTTATATGCAGAGTTCATCATGAGAAACGCTGGACTGGAAGAAACACGAGCTGGAATCAAGATTGCCGGGAGAAATATCAATCACCTCAGATAATGCAGATGACACCACCCTTATGGCAGAAAGTGAAGAGGAATTAAAAAGCCTCTTGATGAAAGTGAAAGTGGAGAGTGAAAAAGTTGGCTTAAAGCTCAACATTCAGAAAACGAAGATCATGGCATCTGGTCCCATCTCTTCAAGGGAAATAGATGGGGAAACAGTGGAAACAGTGTCAGACTTTATTTTTTTGGGCTCCAAAATCACTGCAAATGGTGACTGCAGCCATGAAATTAAAAGACACTTACTCCTTGGAAGGAAAGTTATGACCAACCTAGATAGCATATTCAAAAGCAGAGACATTACTTTGTCAACAAAGGTTCATCTAGTCAAGGCTATGGTTTTTCCTGTGGTCATGTATGGATGTGAGAGTTGGACTGTGAAGAAGGCTGAGCGCTGAAGAATTGATGCTTTTGAACTGTGGTGTTGGAGAAGACTCTTGAGAGTCCTTTGGACTGCAAGGAGATCCAAGCAGTCCATTCTGAAGGAGATCAGCCCTGGGATTTCTTTGGAAGGAATGATGCTAAAGCTGAAACTCCAGTACTTTGGCCACCTCATGCGAAGAGATGACTCATTGAAAAAGACTCTGATGCTGGGAGGGATTGGGGGCAGGAGGAGAAGGGGACGACAGAGGATAAGATGGCTGGATGGCATCACTGGACGTGAGTCTGAGTGAACTCCGTGAGTTGGTGATGGACAGGGAGGCCTGGCATGCTGCAATTCATGGGATCGCAAAGAGTCAGACACGACTGAGCGACTGAACTGAACTGAACAGCTGGGCAAAGTACCAACAGGGGTAGATGAGTTAGAACTTAACAGAAATATCAGGGGAAGAGGGAATCAAAGAGAGCCCTTTTAAACTACTCTTATCTCAGGATGACTGTGCGTCTGCCCATTTTTGCACTCTTTAAGGAAAGAAATCAGAGACTATATATATTGCGGGGGAAATAAATTTCACCTAAGTAGTCCAGCCATATCACTAAAAAAATACATAAAAAACAATAATAACAAGCAACAGCAACAAACTCACAACCTAAAGTTGCTGTATAATCTACAATGTATATTTTTCAACAACATACTATGAGATATTCAAAGAAACAGAAAAGTGTATCCCACACCGGAAGAAAAACAGGCAATGGAAACTTCCCTTGAGAGGAGAGTGGTGTTCATTTAGCAGACAAAACTTAAAATAGCTATTGTAAGTATATTCAAAGAACCAGAGAAACTATGTTTCAAGAAGTAAGGAAAGTTATGATGACAGTGTTTCCTCAAATCAAGAACACCAATAAAGAGATTAAAATTGTAACAAAGCTACATGGACATTCCTGAGTTGAAAAGTAGAATAACTGAAAAGAAACAATTCACTACAGCAGCTCACCAGTAGTTGTGAGCTGGCAGAAGAATCACCAAGCTTGAAGACATTGACAGTGATTATACAATCTGAAAGACACAGAGGAAAAAGAGGATAAAGAAAAATTAGCAAAACTTCAGAGAAATGTAAAACAGATTTAGGTACACAAACATACTCCTAAAGAGTGGCAGAGAAGAGGAGAGAGAAAGGTATAGGAAGAAATATGTGAACAAGTAATGCCTGAAAATGCCACAAATATGATTAAAAATGCTGCTATATACAATTGAGATGCTCAAACAATTACAAACAGCATAAATGCAAAGAGGTCCTGTGGATCCAGCTATAGGATAAACAAAATATTGAAAGACAAAGAGAAAATCTTAAAAATAGGAAGAGAAAAACAATTTGTCATACAAGGGGACTAAAATAAGATTAAAAACTGGCTTCTCATCAGAAACACTGGAGGTGTTTCTGCAAAGAAAAGACATTTCAAAGTGCTGATAGGAAAAAACAAAATTAAGAACAACAAGAAAACCTGTTGGTAGCAGAAGTTATAAGAAATACAAAAGAATACCAGGCAGTAATTTTAAATTCACATAACAATCCACAAAAATAGTGAATATCAGTAAAGGTAATTAGTTAGATAATTATAAAGGACATTAAGATTGCATTTTTTTTTCATTTATCCTTCTGATTTAAAAAACAATTGTATAAAACATAATAGAATATTACTCAGCCATATAAAAGGATGCATTTGAGTCAGTGGTTTTGAGGTAGATGAATGTAGAGCCTATTACATAGAGTGAAGTAAGTCAAAAAGAGAAAAATAAATATTGTATATTAACACATATATAGACTCTAGAAAACTGGTGCTGATGAACCTGTTTGTAGGTGTGCAATGGAGACTCAGACATAGAAAACAGACTCATGGACATGGGGAGCGGGGTGGGTAGGAAGGAAAGGGTGGGATAATAGAGAGTAGCTATGGAAGCATATACACTAACATATGTAAAATAGATAGCCAGTGGGAATTTGTTGTATAACTCAGGGAACTCAGACTGGGGCTCTGTGATATCCTAGAGGGATGGGATGGGATGAGAGGTGGGAGAGAGGCTCTAGAGGAAGGGGCCATATGTATACCTTTGACTGATCCATGTTGATGTATGACAGAAACAAACACAATATTGTAGTTATCCTTTAGTTAAAAATAAGCTAATTATGGGGAAGAAAGCAATTGTATAAAATAATAGGTATATAATCCTATTAGTCAGAGAAGGCAATGGCATCCCACTCCAGTACTCTTGCCTGGAAAATCCCATGGATGGAGGAGCCTGGTAGGCTGCAGTCCATGGGGTCACTTAGGCCTATGAAATATAGAGAAGTAAAGTAGTTGATACTAATACAAAAGATATGGGTGGGAACAGAGCAGATTTGCAATAAGGAAATGATACTAAAAGATAGCTTGAGCCCATGGGAACAAATGAGAACCAGGAATTGTAAATAAGAAAATATATTAAAAATTATAAATATATACTGGCTCTCCCTTCTTTCAGTGTTTTTAAAAAACATAAAATTATATAAATTATACACATATTATACTTATCTAATTTTAACCATGTATTTTAGGGTGTTAATATATATGGGTATAATACACATAACATTAAGAGAACAAAATGGGGAAGAGGAAATAGATGTTTACAGAAGCAATATTACTATAGTTCACTGGAATTATTAGCATAAATATGAAGTAGATTCTGATAACTAAGGTGTTCATATTCTATAGAGCAACCATTAAGAATATTTTTTTAAAATACTTTAAAAGTCATTAAAGGAATTCAGATGTTACAATAGATAAACAGAAGTGAGACAGAAAAGACTATATATTGTATGACTTCATTAACACAAAATGTATAGATTAGGCAGATCTATATATTACAGAAAGTAGATTTGTTTTGCATAGGTCTTGTGGGAATGGACTTGAAGAATATGAGACACTGTTATGTGACATGAATTCCTTTTTGGGGTGAATCAAATGTTTTAAAATTGTGGTAATTGTTGCACAACTCTGAAAATATATAGCTGTTGAATTATAACTTCATGTGAATTATCTTTCACTAACACTATTAAAAAAGAAATACAATTAACATTTTTGTGTTCATAAGTCTTTCATTTTATAACTTTCTCAAGTCTTGCTAATACTGACTTCTGGAATGCAGAAACATAAAAAAGACCATTTGAGCTACATTAAAGAAACATGCACAACATAAAAACAAAATGTGACCTCCAGTGACATACTAAGATATATTGAGTTTCAACACTTATAATATATATTTTTTTACTTTTTATAATACTTAAGAGAATTAGCTTTCCAAATAGTATTAACTTATTTATTCAAGATTAAGGAAATAAGCATACATTAAATAATGAACACCAATCTTTGACTAAACATAAAATTTTCTAGCAGCTGCAGGAAAATATACAAGTGCATACCTGTTAAAGTTCTTCTATTGAGCCCATTTTTATTTGGGTGAAAGAACAGAAAGCAAAAACTGTCAAAATTTCTAGACACGTCTCTTAAATTCTGCTGCGGTTGAAGTAATCTGGAGAAGCGGTTTACCAACTGTTAACAAATGGAGCTCTCACAAGCTAGCTGCAAATCATCTGTATATAGAGCTTTTTATGTTTCCTTTGGGGCTAACAAAGTTGAATACTATTGAGAGGTCAAGCAGAAATAAGTATTCCCAGACAAAGAGAGTTGGGAACAGTGTCAAATGCTTTTGATCACAGTGTGAGAAATAAAGAAGTAAGAAGTCATTAAATGCCTGCATGTAATCCCCTGATGGGACTATTTTTAGGGGGAAAATAAATAAATGACTTTATGTATAAGGCTATTTGTCCCAGGTAATATAAAGCTCTTAAAATAATCCATCCTCCTATATATCAACTTTAAGAGTCCATTATTCTTCATGTGGGATTTCAATGGATTCTGCATATTCTTTTGTCATTTGTCAATATATTTAGATAGATACAAATGAATCATAATAAAGGGGATTTTAATAATGCCAATGATTTAAATGTTATATGTCTTCCAAAGAAGTTAATTTTTTCTAGCTGAGAATTTCACATAGATTCTGCTGAGGATGGGTTAGAAATGATCATTGGGAGCCAACTGAATATCGCAGTTTCTTTTGTTTAAATAATTAATGATATATCAAATGCATGTTTTTCTCTTTCCAAAGTTTCTTATCACTTACACCTCTACATCATAGACATAGATGGAGAAAACCATATTTAAAATTTTGGTATGTATCCATATGCAGTCAGTGATTTTAACCCAGTAGGCTCCATGTAAAATTTCTAACCTACAGAAATGAAGAGAATAAATTCATGCTGCTTTTAACTATATGTATGGAAATTTGTTAAAACAACAATATGCAGGTGCAAGATTTTTTTCTTCTAGTAGGTTCAAGTGTAATCTCCCAACTGACAGGTGCTCTGAAGAGATGATACTCACTGCCTGAGTCCCCAGGATAAAGGAGTGTGTTATCTGGAATGAATCTCACATGTAATCTAAAGAGTAGATGGTGGTCATGACAACTAAATTTGCTTTCAACTTTTAACAATAAGCTTTATCAATTTTAGTTTTCTTAATGCCTTTTAGATTTTAAATTTTCATTTCTGTCCAATTTAGTTCACCTGTGAGGAAAGATTTAAACAGCTGCAATAAGCAAATTTCTAACATTAAAAACATTTTGGTAGCTCTAAAACCATAGGAAAACCTCCTTTTAAAATTTATCAGGAAAGATCATGACATGTTAAACATCACTGGACCTCCAACAAGCGAGGTAAGAAATGAGAATTTCTTCAGATTTCTTCAGATTATCTGTGTCTAGTATGTAAACAAAGGTTTTAGGCCCATCAAGAAAGAAAAGCATACTGGAAAGCATTTTGTTGACTGTATTGGTACAAGTTCTACAGAAGAAAAGAATCATTAGGATGAATATATATCTAGATATAGGAAGAGATCCATTTTAAAGAACTGCCTCATGCAATTGTGGATTCCTGACAAATTCAGAATTTGACAGGAAAGGCTTATAGACTGGAAACTCAAGGAAGAGTTGTAGTTGAATCTAACCACGCTCTGCTGGATAATCCCCTGTTGCTCAGGAAAGTTCAATCTTTTGTTCTATTCAGTCCTTCAACTTACTAGGTGAGATCCATGCACATTACAGAGAGCAATCTATATTATTCAAAGTACAACAATTTGAATATAAATCTGATCTAAAATTACTCTCACAGAAATATCCAGAATAATGTTTGACTGAATATCAAGACACTGGGGCCCAGAAAGGTGGATTCTTGAACCATCACAATGACAAAGAGTTACTTTACTGATGGTTCAAGAACAAAGAAATTAACAACTGTGGCTTATCAAATAGCCCTGACTGTCATCTGAGTGACAGTGCAATATTATCTATTGATTTTTACTTAATTTAGAAGTTCTCTTAGAACACACTTATTTCAGAATTTGTAAAGACACTTTTAAAAAGGAAATAAAATTCTATATCCAGATTTGCATAACCTGAAGATCACTACATTGTTCTAAGACACATGATCTGAAGCATCACTTTCAATAAAATTTGTACTTTTACCCTTTACTAGTTAGATTACTTTCCACGGTGTTAATTCTTTTTTGCAGTGCATTGTCCTTCTTAGGAGCAGTTGAAAGTGTACCAATTAATTACTTTTCTTTTCATTCTAGTTCACAATGAGTTGTTTTTTTTTTTTTAATTTCTTTTCATAACCCCATGCTAATTTTCCACTTCAGTGAATGCAACGCAAAATGAATCAGTCCCTTTCAAATAGGTAAAAAGTTAACCCAGTATTTCTTTTCCCATTAAAAGACACAACAGCTCTCTTAACTATTTTAATTCTTATATATTACAAATTTAAATTTAAATTTCAGCCAGTAACAAAGGTTAACACTCTTCTATCATTCCTGTTTATTTTAGGCCACTCTGTTATTTTAGTGATTGCATTATTTTAAATAAAGTTATTAAATGGTATTTCACTGCAGCTTGACAATGACAAGATAAAGAGTATGGCTTGAATGACCAGTTATTGCCACCAAGGGCTTAACAAAGGGCAATTTTCTGGTGTGGTCACCATATAACACAGTGTACCTCCCTCCCCCACTGACTATGTAGCAAATATGAAAACTTGATATTGTCCAGATCCAGAAATGTTATTTGTTCCCTCACTCATTCAAGACATTGAAAATAGTGTCAGTTTGAATACTAAAGGAAAATATATACTTTCTTATAATTAGATTGCTTATGTTTGATACTAAATGCTTCTATCTCCTGAGATCAATAGACTTTGGAGCCAGGATTTTCCTTCACAATGTTGATTTGTAAACATAGAATCAGACTGTGTTGAAAGACCTTTCATACAGATGGGGGTTAAACCTGCAAAGCTACTCATGTATTACCAGAGAGTATAAACTTCGTGGTTGTCAGAACATGTGTTTGCTAGATTACAAATCTTCCCTGTGTAGAATCAGATGTCAGTTCCACATTTTTGTTCTTTGTCTTACTTTCTTTTTGGAGTGGGATGGAGAGGGGATCCAAGCTGATCATCCCTCCCCTCCAAAGGTAGTCCTTCTTCAGACTTGGTGTGATACAGTAGGCTAAGCAAGAATTACATAAAATGAATAAAGGAATAATCTAGACAAGAAATCCAAATATAATTAAAATACCATATTTCAATAAAACTGAGAGCTATAGTATTGACCAACGACATTACTGCTGCTGCTGCTGCTAAGTCGCTTCAGTCGTGTCCAACTCTGTGCGACCCCAGAGACGGCAGCCCACCAGGCTCCCCCGTCCCTGGGATTCTCCAGGCAAGAACGCTGGAGTGGGTTGCCATTTCCTTCTCCAATGCATGAAAGTGAAAAGTGAAAGTGAAGTCTCTCAGTCGTGTCCGACTCCTAGCGACCCCATGGACTGCAGCCCACCAGGCTCCTCCGTCCATGGGATTTTCCAGGCAAAAATACTGGAGTGGGGTGCCATTGCCTTCTCTGTAGTGATAAGTTTAGAAGATTTGGAGAGCAATTTTGTATTATTTAAATCTAATGATCTATAAATAATAAGAATCTGATGGATTGGTAACTATAACAAGTTTAGAGATGTTTATCTATAGAAGAGAGTAATTTTCACACAAATCCTTTGTAAGTGATGGCTCACTGTGTTTTTCTACCCTTTAATATTACTATATTGCTATTATAAAATACAGGCCAGTGTGGGACAGTTAGCAAATTGAGCAGAGATGGAGATGCAGTAAAGGAGTAAGAAGTAAGTGCAGTGATGAAAAATCATTTCCCTGGTACTCAGATGATAAAGAGTCTGCCTGTAATGCTGGAGACCCAGGGTTCAGCCCCTTGGTCAGGAATATCCCCTGGAGAAGGGAATGGCAACCCACTCTAGTATTCTTACCTGGAGAATGCCGTGGACTGGCAGTCTGTAGTCCATGGGGTCACAATGAGCTGGACTCGACTGAGTGACTAACAATTTCACTTTCTAATGGAAACCCCAAGGCAGGATCTATCCTTAACAGTGACTGTAGAATACTATATGTGTAAAATAGAAAATAAGAATTACTGATACTTTCAAATGCTCATTGATTTAGTACAATAAATTTTGATAATTCTTATGTGAATTATGTATGTGAATTAAAATATATTAATGCAACTATATAAATGTGTTTATAAATTAGTTTTAAAAATAATTCGAATTATCTGTTATATAATCATAGTTGATAAGTGCTCATAATAGGCATAGATTATAGACAGTCTAGTTTCAAAATTATATTGGGTGATCACACAAGATTTATATATCCAGTACTTACAAAAAGTTTAGAAGAGTCAGGATGCTGAGCAGAAAATCAAGAATATTATCCAAAGAAAGTACAGATGGCAAGAAATGTTATAGGTTATATTGTCTCTCATGAAAAAATTGTGCTGAAGCTCTAACTCCTGGTGCTTAAGAATATGACTTTATTTGGGAATAGGATCATTATCAATGTAATTACATAAGATAAGGTCATAATGCAGTAGTGTGTGCAGCTAAGATGCGTCTACTACTACTACTACATCGCTTCAGTTGTGTCCGACTCTGTGCGACCCCATAGATGGCAGCCCACCAGGCTCCCCCATCCCTGGGATTCTCCAGGCAAGAACACTGGAGTGGGTTGCCATTTCCTTCTCCAGTGCAGGAAAGTGAAAAGTGAAAGTGAAGTCGCTCAGTCGTGCCCGACTCTAGCGACCCCATGGACTGCAGCCTACCAGGCTCCTCCATCCATGGGATTTTCTAGGCAAAAGTACTGGAGTGGGGTGCCATTTCCTTCTCCGTAAGATGCGTCAGTCATGTCCAATTCTTTGAGTGGACTATAGCCCGCCAGTTCCTCTGTCCATGGAATTCTCCAGGCAAGTATACTGGAGTGGGTCTCCATGCCCTCCTCTTAGGGAACTTCCCAACCCAAGGATCAAATCTGAGTCTTACATCTCCCTCATTGACAAGCAGGTTCTTTACCACTCGTGCCACCTGGGAATCCCCATAATGTAGTAGGGTGGTCTCCTAATCCTTATAAGGACACTATAAGGACAGTGTCCTTATAAAAAAGATGACCAAATGGCCACATGAAGACAGAGACACACAGTAAGAATGCCACATGACAAGTGAAGCTGAAGTCAAGGAATGCAAATATCGCCAGCCAAGCACCAGAGACAAGGAAGATACAAGGAAGGATTTTCCTTAGACGTGTCTAAGGAAGGACAGACCTTTGGACACTAGGAGTTCAGACCTCCAAACTCTGGAACTGTGAGTCAATGCATTTACATTGTTTTAAGCCATTCAGTTAGTGGTACTTTGTTTTGACAGGTGTAGGAAATTAATACAGAATCTAAAATGCTTTCTCTAGGGAGTGATTAGTTACTCGTGAGAAAGTCTAGGTAAGTGAAGATTTTATCACCATTCTGAAGAATGGTTTCCCTCCAAGCCCTACTTTATCTTCTGAAGGCAGAAGTGGTCTTGCTAAAAAGTAGTGTTACCTGCCGTGATATTCCTCCTGGGATGAGAGAAAGAACAAAGGCTAAGGAAATTCTGTTGTATATATAGTGAGAGAGAGAAGGGGAGAAATTTACATATATGTATAACATCTCTCGCTTTCTGTGTGTGTGTGTTTGTGTAGATCCTTAGAACCTTCAGGCCCCAATCATGCAATGAGATTATAAGCACATAGGTAAAGAATACATCTTGCCAATCCATGTCCAATAATCTTACAAATGACTCCAGACATAGCTGCCATTCTTCTGTAACCATCTGAGAGACCAAAAGTATGAAGCATCTAGATGAGTAAATGAGCCATCAGCAACATGAGTGATAACAAATTATTGTTTTGAGCCACTAAGTTTTGAAGGTGGTTTGTTATATAGCAATGAATAATCAAAGAAGAAACTGATTGGTGAAACTGGATTGCTGCTATAAAAATGTTTTTAAATGAAAACGTGGGGTTGCCTTGGGAGCAAGCAGCAGGCAGATGTTAGAAGGGCCTTAGGAAAATTGTTAGTGAATACTGGAATGACAGGTAGGAATTTTATTTGAAGCTTGTTTTAAGGGAAAAAAATGCTTTTTAGTGGGAAAAATTTATGATATTCATTTAAGTTCAGTTGCTCTGTCATGTCCGACTCTTTGCAACCCCATGAACGGCAGCCAGGCCTCCCTGTCCATCACCAACTCCTGGAGCTTGCTCAAACTCATGTCCATCAAGTTGATGATGCCATTGAACCATCTCATTCTCTGTCATTCCTTCTGTTTCCTTCAATCTTTCCCAGAATCAGGGTCTTTTCTAATGAGTCAGTTTTTCACATCAAGGAATGAATATAAAGCATTGCCATGTCTACCTACATAAGTGGACTATAGATGTCTTCTTTGCCTATATTGAATTATTCCTTCTGAATGGGAAAATAACAAAGATGCAGAATATGGAATTTAGGAAACATTAAAGATTATCTTGCAGACCACTAACTGTGCTTTGCCTGTTATACTTTTCTGCTTTACTCTGTATATTCACAGTACCAACTGAACATTGCGAAACTTCCACTATGTGTGAAATAGAGATTATTCCGAATTCGGTCATGGAACTGCTATAGCTATTTTCCACAAAGAGTTTAGAGATGATATCCTAAATCTCTATGACAAAGATGTCTGAGGACCTGAGCGTAGTTTTCATAGTCCAAACATTTGTTCAGCTGAGGCAATTCTATGAGTTAAACATGAATTGAGAATTTCCTCGTATTTCAGGTAAAATACTGTTTTCAAAGAGTAAAGCATATATGGTTAGAGGAAAATATAGCTATGAAGATGTAGAAAATACACAGAAAAAAATAGTGCTGAAATTATAACTATCTCATATAGTCTTCAGTGTTTTATAATGAAACTAGACTTGTATCATTATAAAATTGAGAATAAAAAGAACTTGTGGGTTGTTGTAAAAATGTGATGTTTTCTTACATATTCTTTTCTACCTAAGAATTATAAGTAGTTCAATAATCCATATGAGCATTGACACCCCTAAACTTCTCCATGTTCTATGACTATCTGGAAGATAACAGTCTATGTTTTTATTACCAAAAACCGAAGAAAAAAGGCAGACTTGAATTTTCACATAGGAAGAACATATACCTTATGTCTACTGATATATTAAAAAATCCAAATAATAAATATGAAAAAATAATTACTCTTTCATACATTCATAATGCCTTCCTTCTTAAATTATTTTTGAGGAAATAATTTATAAGACCTGATAAGAAGATGATTTACTCAGATAATATATTCTTTATTCCAGTTGGCTTTCTAATGACTACAGCCATTTTCTTATTTCATAAGTCTGGAGGAATCTTGAAAGATCACTATCTTCATGCAGTTACTGATTTATTTATGTTAGCATTTGTTAAACGAATATTTATTTCTCACCTGCAGTGCTCATAGCATGGTGTTATGTAATGACAGCAAAACAAAAATGAATCAGACATGGACTTGATCCCAAAGGAAGAGAACATTAGATGTTCTTCTTTAAAAAAATATAAATTTATTTATTTTAATTGGAGGTTAATTACTTTACAATATTGTATTGGTTTTGCCATACATCAACATGAATCTGCCACAGGTATACAAGTGTTCTTAAAAATATCCACAAACATAGATCAAATGAATTATATATATGAAATCCTACTAGATTTAAAAGGGAAAAATTCTTCGTAATGGGAAAATTGAGAGATGATTGGAAGAGAGATGGATAAATTTAATTTAAATATCCTATTTGATACGAATTTATCCAAGAAAAAAATTTGTCCACAGCCTATCATTTTTATCAAGCAATGTTTAGGCTTGGAAGGGAATTTGGCAAGAACATGCACACAAAATTCCCTCCACTGAGTTATCATGTTGCAGCTGGTGTACAAATTAAAAATATATTTGCTGTATAATTTACAAAAAAAAGCCTATAATTGAAGGAGTGAACAAATAAAGGTCACCTGATAATAACTAAATAAAGAAAAATTACTGAAGATGGCAAAGAAAATAGCAGACAGTCTCATTACAAGTGGCATGTATGGTACTGACATATTAGCTTTTGATAGATTTGGGAGAACACACCTGTATTTTCTCTATATCTTATTAACAGATAACAAATTAAACAAAACTTTAGCCTTAATTATGGAAACTTTATGTGTGTTTATTATTATTATTATCTTTAGAATAGTTTAAAATTGTATTGTAGTATTAAGGCAAGCATTCTTTAGCCAAACACGTCTCATTGCTTCATTCCTAATTTTTTCCTTTAACATTTGTAATAGGGTTATTTAAGGTACATTTATATACAGATAGGGAAATGATATTTACTCTACTTTTTCAAAAGTGATGCAATGTATATTACTCCAAATTTATAATTCTCCCTCCATGACAACCTACATAAGTTGATTTGAAATGAAAGGTAAAAGAAATATAAATGACTTCTTTTTCAGAACCTTAAAGAGGTGTAGCTGTCCTAGCTAGAGTAAATTATTATAAATTATTAGTTCCAATCAAAGACATGATTTCCATCTCCTGATTAAATCTATACAAAAGGTCTTCAAACACACAGTTCAGCTGCCACCAAGTGACCTATCAATCAAGAAAGACAATACAAGTGAGTGATAGGGCTGCAGGCAAAACACAATGGTTTGTGGGTGGCCTTTCCCCTCTCATTCAAAGCCCTGTTATTAATCAGAAAATGGGAGTGACCATTTATTGCATGTTGCATTTACTTTTATTGAAACATTAAAATGTTTCAATATGAGCATTCTGTACCCTACAAACATTGAAACAACAAAGGAAAAGCCTTCAATGGCTTTTAAATATGTTTACTTAAGAAAAAATATTATAGGCTTACTGCAAAGCATTCAATAAGTGTAGGTAGGTCAAAATTGCTTTAAAGCAAACAAACCAAAACCAAAAACAAAAACCCTGCCCCAAACCAAAAACTTAGATCACTTAATTAAGCAACAAAAAATGTCAAGCTTTTTTTCACATTTTCTAGACCAGTTTACACCTTTAAGTTGGTTGTCAGGTCCAGTGGGACTTGATTCCATCATTAAAGTAAAAAGACTTCAGGCAACAAGACAAATGAAATCTGAAAAATACTGGCAGGAATGAATTCATAGCTCAAAGAAAAAACTGATTTTAGGAAGTTAAGCAAATATTGGTTCGATTCTTATTTGTAAATAATTTTGAGAAGTCATTACCCCTCAAACATATTTAAGTTTAACAGCATCTATACTTCAAAAGTTTTTGAATATATATTATGTAAAAAATTCAACCAGTTTTAGTGTAGTGAATTTTATATCCATTATTTATACATCCATTGTATAATCTCAATATTTAAAAACTTTATTTTAAAACAATATTTTATATCTCATTTTGAGAATGACTTAAAACTACCTTCAGAAAAACATTGCCAATATAACAGTATGCAAAACACTTTAAAAATAATTATGAAATGGATAATTTTCATTGAAATTCATGATTACAAACTACTATTGCTTTTTAACCTAGATAGCATATTAAAAACCAGAGACATTACTTTTGCCAACAAAGGTCCTTCTAGTCAAGGCTATGGTTTTTGCAGTAGTCATGTATGGATGTGAGAGTTGGACTGTGAAGAAGGCTGAGCGCTGAAGAATTGATGTTTTTGAACGGTGGTGTTGGAGAAGACTCTTGAGAGTCCCTTGGACTGCAAGGAGATCCAACCAGTCCATTCTAAAGGAGATCAGTCCTGGGTGTTCTTTGGAAGGAATGATGCTAAAGCTGAAACTCCAGTACTTTGGCCACCTCATGCGAAGAGTTGACTCATTGGAAAACACTCTGATGCTGGGAGGGATTGGGGGCAGGAGGAGAAGGAGACAACAGAGGATGAGACAGCTGGATGGCATCACCAATTCGATGGACGTGAGTTTGAGTGAACTCATCGAGTTGGTGATGACAGGGAAGCCTGGCATGCTGCAATTCATGAGGTCGCAAAGAGTTGGACACGACTGAGCGAATGAACTGAACTGAACTGATTGCCTTTATTTTTTTATTTATTTTTTTAATTTAATTTTATTTTTAAACTTTACATAATTGTATTAGTTTTGCCAAATATCAAAATGAATCCGCCACAGGATTGCCTTTAAAAAGACAGACACTTTGTGATTTTTTTTAATGTATAACATATTAAGAGGTCTTAAGCAATATTTATAAAATTACTTATCACATATATGAAATAAAAATCATACTACTGCTAGGACTAGCTAGGAATTATATTAAGTATTTACTTATATTTACTTGTAGTAATAGCACTTCAAGATAAATAATTTCTCACTTCATACATGAGATGCCTGTAGTACAATTATTTACATAGTCATACAGGTAGCTAGTTACTACAGTAATTTTTTAAAGTACCCATGAATCCATTTTAAACATTGAAGAGTTCATAGTGATTTATACAGAAATATGAGAACAAACAATAAATGGAAATACTTCAGGTTCAGGAAATGCAATTACATTTTTCCTGAGAGTCAAAAAATGCCAACAACACCCTCATAGTATTTTGTGCTCTAAATGGCAACCCACTCCAGTACTCTTGCCTGGAAAACCCCAAGGACAGAGGAGCCTGGTAGGCTACAGTCCATGGGGTTGAAAAGAGTTGGACAGACTGAACGACTTCACTTTCTTTTCTTTCACTTTCCTCACCTACATTTTTTTTTAATTGGTCAGCAAGATGATCACAGTGAGAATAAGCCAATCCATCCACCACTGACCTATATAACTATTTTCACTTTTTTATTTTGTTCTGTATATAATAGAGAACACATGTTTAAAATATCACCAGTTCACCATCCTTCAGTATCATTATTTTGGTACCTCTCTGAAACTACCATTTTTTTTTTCTTCCAGAGTAACCACTAGGAAGTAGCACTATGTGAACTTTCAGGTTTTATATGCCTAGAATATATAAATTTTAAATAATGTGTGTGAGCATGCCCTTGTGTTTTGCACATCAATTTTGAAAAGGTGGTTGTAGGTTTTCCACAGAACTACTGCCTTACAAATCAATATTTTAATTTATTTAAATTTTATTTTAAACTCTGAATTATTTATTATTTATTTTTATATAAAATGTTCTTACTACTAACTCTACTAGAGGCTTATACTAGAGTATACACTTAGTACGAAGATGAATCTTAACCTCAGTTCAGTTCAGTTGCTCAGTTGTGAATGACTCTTTGCGATCCCATGGACCACAGCTCGCCAGGCATCCCTGTCCATCACCAACTCCTGGAGTTTACCCAAACTCATGTCCATTGAGTCGGTGATGGCCATCCAACCATCTCATTCTCTGTCATTCCCTTCTCCTCCTGCCTTCAATCTTTCCCAGCATCAGGGTCTTTTCAAATGAGTCAGCTCTTCACATCAGGTGGCCAAAGTATTGGAGTTTCAGCTTCAACATCAGTCCTTCCAATGAACACTCAGGACTGATTTCCTTTAGGATGACTGGATCTCCTTGCAGTTCAAGGGACGCTCAAGAGTCTTCTCCAACACCACAGTTCAAAGGCATCAATTCTTTGGGGCTCAACTTTCTTTATAGACCAACTCTCACATCCATACTTGACCACTGGAAAAACCATAGCCTTGACTAGACGAACCTTTGTTGACAAAGTAATGTCTCTGCTTTTTAGTATGCTGTCTAGGTTGGTCATAACTTTCCTTCCAAGGAGTAAGCGTCTTTTAATTCCATGGCTGCAATCTCCAGCTGCAGTGATTTTGGAGCTGCCCCCCCCCCCAAAAAAAAAAATAAAGTCTGCCACTGTTTCTAGTGTTTCTCCATCTATTTGCCATGAAGTGATGGGACCAGATGCCATGATCTTAGTTTTCTGAATGTTGAATCTTAACCTACACAGTTTTGAATTTCACCCTCCCAAACTATTTCAGTAGTAGACACAGAGTAACAAAAAATATTAGCTTATTATTAAATTACCAATGAGTCTTTAAAGAAATCTTGTAGCCAAAAGAGGTTTACCCTCTGTACCAGTTCCTTTGTATCAGTATTTTTCAGTGTCTTGGGTTAAATAGCTTTGGAGATCTGATGGGTTTTTATATGCATCATTTGTTATATGTCTGTGTTGTATGCTCAGTTGCTCAGTCATGCCTGACTCTTTTGTGACCCCATGGACTGGAGCCCACCAGGCTCCTCTGTCCATGGGATTTTCCAGGCAAGAATACTGAAGCGGGTTGCCATTCTCTACTCCAGGGCATTTTTCTGACTCAGGGATAGAACCCATGTGTCCTGCATTGGCAGGCAGATTCTTTACGACTGTGTGATCATTTATTATACAGAAAAATATTTTTACTCAACATTTTGTTTCAAAAAATAAGCATTAAAAGACATCACTCAGGATCTAAATTAGGCTACTGTGGTGGTTGTGTGGTTATGAAATATTCCTTTCTCTTTGTTATAAGATAATTGCATGCATCATCTCATTGATGTCAAACTTGGCTACAAAATTCGGTCTATATTAAGATGCCAATTCTGAGCAGATACTTTCACATCTGTTGCTTAGTACCTGCAAGTTTTCCTTTCTCTGAGCTATGATGCATACAATGACCCAGGCAGGGTCTATTTCTTTAGTTTTAGCTTTCAAATAGAGATGAGCCATAGCAGAATCACTACTTGTGAACCAGGAGCCACAGATCTTTTTTTGTTGGAAGCCCTCAAGTTTTTGTGGTTGTTTGGGACCGTCACCCTAGCATAAAGTGACTGACAGAGTCAAAAGAAACATTTTATTTGAAAGGCATTATTTTCCACAGTTGCATGGATTTTACATTATATTAATAACAAAATATCATTTGATTACATTCACCAATGCAACAATACATATTTGAGTGCCTACTACATATTAATACAAACAACTGGACTAAATATTTCTTTGGAAGAAATGATGCTAAAGCTGAAACTCCAGTACTTTGGCCACCTCATGCGAAGAGTTGACTCATTGGAAAAGACTCTGATGCTGGGAGGGATTGGGGGCAGGAGGAGATGGGGACGACAGAGGATGAGATGGCTGGATGGCATCACCGACTCAATGAACATGAGTTTGAGTAAACTCCGGGAGTTGATGATGGACAGGGAGGCCTGGCGTGCTGTGATTCACAGGGTTGCAAAGAGTCGGACACGACTGAGCGACTGAACTGAACTGAACTGGACTAAATATTTAAATTATACAAAACCTGTAAACAAACAGGGTTGCATACAGGGCCTAATATTATGGTTTATGTGATAAAGAAGGAACACAAATTATAAAAAATGCTATGGGCAATTCATGATTCCTTGCCAAGTGAGGTCAGAAAAGGGAGAGTCCTTATGGATTGTAGAGTAAGCAACTATTACTGAACAACGTGGAAATTTGTGCATGGGTGTTGAATTGTTTCAGTCGTGTCCAGCTCTTTGCAATCCTCTGGACCATAGCCTGACAGGCTCCGCTGTCCATGGGATTCTCCAGGCAAGAAAACTGGGTTGGGTTGCCATGCTCTGCTCTAGGAGATCTTCCCAACCCAGAGACTGAACCCAGGTCTTTTATGTCTCCTGCATGGGTAGGTTGGTTCTTTACCACTATCACCACCTGGGGTTTAAATTTTAGAGGGAGGCCTGGTTAACAAAGTGAAGGATTTCCCTGTTAGCTCAGCTGGTAAAAAATCTGCCTGCAATGCCAGAGACCCTGGTTCCATTCCTGGCTCAGGAAGACCCGCTGGAGAATGGACAGGCTACCAACTCCAATATTCTTGGGCTTCTCTTGTAGCTCAGCTGGCGAAGATTCCACCTGCAATGTGGGAGTCCTGGGTTCCATCCCTAGGTCAACAAAAGTGAAGAAAGGCACAGATACAAGCAAAAGGTATGATCAGAATTAAACTTAGGGTTTCTTTGGACCTGTAGTAGAATATAAGACTGAAAACTTGATCTTTTGAATCTTTGTTTCCCTAGATGTTCTACCACAGAACACTTTTCAACAGAATAAATATACCCCATAATTAGGGTTCTATGCTCAAATTTGGATAGGAAATCTCCTAAGGAAACAATGACCACTTTTATTCATGCTGAGGTTCTCAAAGAATTCATTGCACTGATACACACTATCAGTCTCCACTATGAGATAAAATTTACAATTTTTCCTAAAATTAAATGGCCACAAAACAACTCTTTACCATCTCATCTTTATTAATATTTGAAACACACTACTTGAAATTCAAGTCAGGAAATTACTGTGTCATAGCTGTCAATACCATACAAAGTAAGGGCAATTAACTCTCTACAGTATTGGGGTGCATATTTTTCAAGTATGAGTAGTCTTTTTAAAAAACAAGTTTCATGAGCCCCCATAAAAGAGTAACTGTACTAGGTGGGTGATTTAAAGCATTCACAGTTGAGTTGAAATTCCTGGCTTCAAATTCCAATTTCCTATTTACTTACAAGGCATGTGACTCTGTACAAATTATTTAACTTATTTTAATTTCATCGTATAAGTTGCAGATTGAAGATAGCAATTCTATGTATCATTCTTGTGAGTGTATTTGTCTGTCAAGGTGTCCATGTGTTTGAATGGGTGTATATGTGGTTATGCATGGGTGTTTGAGAGAGGAATAAATTGAATTAGTCTATGGAAAGCTGACTGGCACAAAATTCAAAACATATTAATGTGAGTTACTGAGAAATATGTGAAATTGCTCATATGAAAAATTGACTAGTATTTGAAATTTATATTTCATTAACAGTATCACACACATTTGGAGAATAGTAACGCCTATTTGTATAGCTCTGTATTTAGTGTACCCTCCACTTTTGGTGTATACGTGGATTTACAATTCTTTGTAACACTCTGTAGAGTGGCTGCTCCAGGCACCACAGAATGACTGAAGACTTTTGAAGAGAAGAATGACAGAAAGAAAGGTGTATTTAAGAAGATAAATTTTGTGGAAAGAATGTAGAAAGGAACCAGAATATAAGAGAAAGTTGGCAACAAGATCAGTGTAAAGACTACACTATTCCTGAGGTGTTGTTGAGCATGTAAGCATTATTTCACTACAAAGTCAAAAAATGATTTTGAGGCAAGAATTTTATCATATGCTTTAAAAAAAATGCTCAAATAGCTTCAGAATAATGGAATAAATCAAATGAAAGACAAATCTATAAAGGAACACAAATGGAGAGATAGAAATTATGAAGTGTATGATTCTTGATATCTGAAACTAATGCTAAAACTATTTTTCACTATTATTCACTGAGGGAGAATAAATTTATGAAAAATTGTTCATAAAATAGCACCATTAATATTGATGCATGAATGTTGAAGAGACCTTATTGAAAATGGGCCTCCAGTTTTGCTTTGTATTGTATTCCAGACAATCTTCATTGTCAACAAGGCCTAGTTCTAGCTACTAGAATTTCTTTTATTCTGAAATATAATGTGATATTTTGGTTCCTCTGTAGGTACATTATGCCCTCCAACTTGAAGTAACTCAAGAAAATTTATGGCTCATACACACAAGAGTTCCTAAAACAAATGCTATATTTAACTTTAGTGAGATTCATTGTTGGTAAAGACTGTTATTTTGATATAATGGAAATAATTAAAAACATGTTATCAAATAAAGTTGAATGCACTAAAATAGCATATGGGCAGCAGATGTATTTATTTCTCATATCAAGAATTTAGGATAAAATTGTAATTCTTCCAAATATTTTATAATTTAAATTTAATTCTTTAATTTAAAATTTATGATTATTAATTCAATAAGTGTCTGCCAATACAAAAAGACTTCTCTTCCTTAGTGTTATTCTTAATTGTCCTTCTTTTTTCAACAGAGAATGTAAATTATCTTAATTTATAATTATCTTAATAAGATGCAATTAAAATAGATTGCTTTATCTAATAAGTAACAAACCTGAGATTTATCAATACTACAATAAACATTATGTTGTCTCTTCTCTGGGAGGTTGTTAAAATTTCTACATTATTTATCTAAATTTTGTTTCTATTTATTCTCTGATTCCATTCCTTAATTCTGCAAAAATCAATACAAGTCGACCATAGACTTTTCTTTATTCCAAGATGAAAACTGGCATTGCACCAAGTCATCTGCTTTAGAAGATGCTTTGTGAAAATACTAAATAAATTCAGGTATGGTATACATAGGCTTGTTCATCACCTATTTTGTTCCAGACACTGACTCAAGCATTTGGTGTATGTTATCTTTTTCAAGTCTCAGAACAATTTTTGAGGTTGTTATTATCTAATTTCATAGATGAGGAAACTTAAGACTCAGGCATGTCTCACTTGTTAATGTCATGAAGTAGTTGGTATGTGAAGCCAAGGTTCAAAGTGGAACCCATCACCAAACCTGGTTAGCTCTCCATAATAACATTATTCTCAAGAAAAATTGGTAGACCTAGTGAGGAGTTTATAAACTTATGTCTTTGTCCTACCTTGTAAGAATTCACTATGTGCTGAAGAAGTAAGAAAGGGCAACAAACTAGAATATCTCACATGACAGACTGTATACTCTGAATATGAGGACTAGAGATAGATGTTTAATGTGGTTCAGGAGAGTTTAATAAATGTAACAGTTGTTTCTTTTCATTTTCTTTTGCCTAAGTCTACACATTAAATAAAAATGTTCCTGGCTTTCAGAAAGCACTGTTTATAGATATTATTGATAAGAATTAATTGAACTTAATTGCCTAATAAAAAGAAACGGATAATCCTAGCAGCTGTAAGATCATTCTATGGACATTCACTTTTTATTGAGAAATCTCTCTATCCCATCGTGGACTCCACACACATATAAACTATACCAGTTCAGTTCAGTCACTCAGTTGTGTCCAACTCTTTGTGACCCCATGAACCACAGCACGCCAGGCCTCCCTGTCCATCAGCAACTCTTGGAGTTCACCCAAACCCATGTCCATTGAGTCGGTGATGCCATCCAACCATCTCATCCTCTGTCGTCCCCTTCTCCTCCTGCCCTCAATCTTCCCCAGCATCAAGGTCTTTTCAAATGAGTCAGCTATTTGCATCAGGTGGCCAAAGTATTGGAGTTTCAGCTTCAACATCAGTCCTACCAGTAAACACCCAGGACTGATATCCTTTAGGATGGACTGGTTGGATTTCCTTGCAGTCCAAGGGACTCTCAAGAGTCTTCTCCAACACCACAGTTCAAAAGCATCAATTCTTTGGCACTCAGTTTTCTTTATAGACCAACTCTCACATCCATACATGACCACTGGAAAAACCATAGCCTTGACTAGATAGATGGACCTTTGTTGATAAAGTAATGTCTCTGCTTTTTAATATGTTGTCTAGGTTGGTCATAACTTTCCTTCCAAGGAGTAAGTGTCTTTTAATTTTATGGTTGCAATCACCATCTGCAGTGATTTTGGATCCCAGAAAAATAAAGCCAGCCACTGTTTCCACTGTTTCCCCATCTATTTGCCATGAAGTGATGGGACTGGGTGCCATGATCTTAGTTTTCTGAATGTTGAGCTTTAAGCCAACTTTTTCACTGTCCTCTTTCACTTTCATCAAGAGGCTCTTTAGTTCTATGGTGCATCACATATAATGGTGATGGTTTAGTTGCTAAGTTGTGTCTGACTCTTGCAGTACCATCCTGCAGCTAGACTTATTCTGAAAAAGACAGGGAAATGGACAGAGATCCCTTATGTTCAACTTTTCTTCTGACTAAGAGATATGAAGGAACTCTGTCTTAAGTATGGGATTGTTGTAGGCCCTAAAAGTGAGCTTACTAGGCAAATATGGTGTTAGGCACAGAAAAGCAAAAGAAGGAAGCCCCCCTTGAAGGTTCACCCCTCATGGCTCCCGAGTTGCCTGGTGCGCCTTCCTTGTATCCAAACATGTCCCCATATCTGGGGACACCCCCTCCACAAAAGTCAACTCAAGTATGCCCCTTAGTTGAAACTGGAGGAGAATAAGAACCAACCTGGGCCCATAAGCCTTTCTCTCTCTTAAAACTAATACAGATCAAACAAGACCTGGGAAGCTATACAAATGACCCAGGCAACTATATAGGTACATTCCAACACATTACCTTGGCCTTTGACTTGACGTGGAAGGACATCATGGTCATATTTAACCAAACTTTATCTGACCCTGAGCATGCCAAGGTCTTAAAGGAAGCCCAAAGTTATGCTATGGGGCTTCACGTGTCAACCCAGTAAGAAAAACTGTGGTCTCTTCCTCAGATCCTAATTGGAATTATAATGACCCTGAGCCCATCTGGGAAGGGATCATTTTCTGATCTGTGTAAAGGCAGGACTAAAATCATCCCAGCAAAAAGTAATCAGCTCTGCCCAGGTCTCAGTAATAGCTCAGGAGCCCAACAGGAACCCCAGGAACCCCATTGCCTTTCTGAAAAGGCTAAAAGAGTCCTTCCAAAAGTTTACCAATCTAGACCTAGACTCTTATGAGGGGTAGGTGATTTTAAAGGACAAATTCCTGTCCCAATGTGCATCAAACATTAGGATAAAATTACAGCAGCTACAGCAGCAGGACCCTGCTGCCTCTTTAGATGAGATGGTCCAGACAGCCATCAATACCATTTATCACAGAGAAGAGAAGAGGGAAGCCAAGGCCAAGGAAAGGGAGAAAAGGAAAGAGACAAAGCATGCCCAGATGCTGGCTGTCCTCCAGGGAAGCTCCATGACAAACCCGGAGTCCTTGAAGGACAATTCATGAGGCAAATGCCTAATCTGTAGACAGGCGGGACATTGGGCCAACGAGTGTCCAAACCGTGACAAGTCTCCTAAAATGGTTTGCTAAAAATGCCATCAATTGGGACGTTGGGTGACACCCTGCCCTCGGTATCTAAGAGCCTCAAGGTCAAGCGCCAAGCCTTCCCTCACAATAGTTCAGCAGGACTGAAGCAGCCCGCTCCAGCCAGCCCACCTGCCTGAGATAACCATCACGGGCCTGGAGCCAAGGGTGCAATTGGATGTGGCAGGTAGGTCCGAGTATTTTTTGATTGACACAGGGGCTACCTACTCTATTCTGACCTCCTACTCTGGAGCCTTCTCCTCCCAAACCTGTACCATTTTGGGTGCTACAGGAAAAACAATTACAAAAAGATTCACCTGAGCGCTTCTTTGTTGCTGGGATGGACAAATATTTCCCCACCAGTTTCTGGTGGTCCCTGAGTGTCCTACTCCCCTATTGGGAAGAGATATACTCACTAAACTTGTATTGGGAAGCTTTTCAGTCCCTAGAGCCCTAAAGCTTCTGGTTACTACTGAGAAACCCATTACACCCTCTCCAATAGGAAAGGACCAAAAACTATGGGAGGACAAAATTAACCCCCAGGTGTGGGACCAGAGGACTCCTGGATGAGCCCACCAAGCTGAACTGGTCATCATTGTCCTCGGAGATTCCACTTGGTTTCCATACCAGAAACAATATCCCCTCAGAAGAGAAGCTTGGGAAGGATACAGCCTCTAATAAATAAATTATTTGCCTGTGGGCTATTGGTCGCCAACAATTTGCCATGTAACATCCTGATCCCTCCTGTAAAGAAAAAGGACAGGACTTGGTGAATGATTCAAGATCTCCAGATCATAAATGAAGCTGTAGTTCCCCTCCATCCCACAGTACCCAATCCCTATGTAATCTTGAGAGAAATCCCCCCCAGTGCCAAGTGTTTACAGTTCTGAATCTCAAAGATGCATTCTTTTGCATATGACTAGCTAAAGAATCCCAGTATCTTTGTGCCTTCGAGTGGGAGGCTCCAGAAGAAAAATACCAACAGATGACTTGGACAGTATTACATCAGAGGTTCAGATATAGCCTCCATTTATTTGGGCAGGCTCTTAGCTGGGATCTCCTAGATTTGGACCTGAGACCTAATGGGAAAAATTACAATACATAGATGGCATACTAATCTACTCTCCAGATGAGAAAAATGCCCAACAGCATTCAATTCAGGTTCTAAACTTTTTGGCAGAGAGGGGATATAAAGTCTCCCATGCTAAGGCACAGATGGTTGAGACAGAGGTCACTTACCTGGGAGTTCAGATTACACACAGGTCCAAGAGGCTGTCCTCTGATCAAGTACAAGGAATCCTCCAGTTGCCCTCTCCCATGACTCGAAAACAAATATAAGCTCTCCTGGGGCTAAATGGGTATTGCAGACCCTGGATACCCAACTGTAGTCTAATTTCCCAGCCCTTATATGAAAGCTTGAAGGGACAGAATGATTCAATCCCACTAATGTGGGGACCTCCTCAAAAAAAGGCAGAGGCTATACTAAAACAAGCTTTAACTCAAGTACCTGACTTGAGGTTGCCAGACCCAGAAAAAGCATTCCAACTTTATATACATGAAAAGGAAGGAATAGCTTTGGGAGTGTTGACTCAAAGATTGGAACCTGAGCCCCAGCCTGTAGCTTACTTATCCAAGAGGCTTGACCCAACCACCCAAGACTGGCCTCCCTGCATTCGAAATCTTGCTGTTATTGCAATCCTGATAGAAGATGCTTTAAAATTTTCTTTTTTTTTTTTTTTTAATTTTTTTTAAAATTTTTTTATTTTTTAAATTTTATTTTATTTTTAAACTTTACATAACTGTATTAGTTTTGCCAAATATCAAAATGAATCCGCCACAGGTATACATGTGTTCCCCATCCTGAACCCTCCTCCCTCCTCCCTCCCCATTCCATCCACCAGCCACTAAGTGAAACAACTCATAAATGGATGAGGCCATTTATGGATGTCTGATCAAAGAATCCTCAGATATCAAGTAGCACTAATGGAAAATCCAGGCCTCACTATATCCGCTTCTGAGGTTCTTAACCCTGCCACCCTCCTGCCTACCCCCAAGGGCTCTCTCCCCTTTCACTCTTACCTAAAACTCTTGGACCACTAGACAAAACCCTGAGAGGGATTGTCAGAAGATCCTCTGACCAATCCTGAAGAAATCTGGTACACTGATGGAAGCAGCTTTGTCTTGGATGGAAAAAGAAGAGCTGGATAAGCAGTAGTCTCCAATTTTGAGACCATAGAGGCTAAACCTTTGCTACCAGGTACTTCAGCCCAATTAGCTGAGCTCATAGCCCTGACTCGAGCTTTAGAGTTGGGAAAAGGAAAAAAGTAGCCATTTACACTGACTCCAAGTATACATTTCTGGGGCTACATGTACATGCTGCTATTTGGAAAGAGGCCACTTGACCACGCATGCATCCCCATGCAAATATGGTGATAAAATCCTTAGGTTCTTGAAGGCAATATATCTGCCCATTGAAGTTTCAGCCTTCCACTGTAAAGGGCACCAAAAAGGGAGCACAGAAGTGGCAAGAGGGAACCAAGAAGCAGATCAGGCAGCTAAGAGAACAGCACTACAGAACAATGATTTAATAGAGGTTTGCCACCTTAGTTCGACAGACTAATTTGCCAGAAACTCCTTCTTATACTGAAGGTGAGACTCTTAAAGCTATGAGTGAAGGCTTTCACGAAGATCATACGGTGTGGTTCCAAAAGGAGGGACTCCTTTTTCTGCCTGGGAACCTCAATGAAAGTTGGTTAACTCCTTACATGCCATCCCTCATTTATGGGAGAAGGCCCTCCAAAGATTACTAGAAAGGTCCTTCAGAAGAACAGGACTCCAAATGACTCTAAGTCAAGTGGTCTCCTCTTGTTCCAATTGGCAATTAAATAACTTGAAGAACCCAGCCTATCCAATGATGTGGGACCTACCCAGGAGAGGACTGGCAGATGGACTTTACTCAGATGTCAGTTTCTCAAGGGTATAAATACCTATTTGTCATGATAGATATATTCACAGGATGAATTGAAGTCTTTCCCACCTGGACTGAGAAGGCTGAGGAGGAGTTAAAAAAAGAAAAAATACAAAACAAACTGCTCCATGAAATCATTCCAAGATTTGGTCTGCCTAGGTCATTACAAAATGACAATGTGACACCATTTACTTCTAAGGTCACCCAAGGGGTCTCTAAAGCATTGGACATTACTCATTATCTTCACTGTGCCTTGAGGCCTCAGTCTTCAGGAAAAGTAGAAAGAGCCAACCAATTCTTAAAATCAGTGATAAAAAAGATAACCCAGAAGACCTCCTTGGGATGGAAGGAGGCTTTACCAATAGCTCTCCTCTGCACCTGTATTGCCTCTAAGGAACAGATTGGTCATTGGTCTTAGTCCATATGAGATGCAATATGGGAACCATTTTGTTTATGTCAATGGCCTCTTCCTAGATCCAGAGGCTCAGATCCTCCAGTCTTATACCATGACCATTGGGCAATTCCAACAGGATGTACGCTTCTTGGGTATCAAACAAGACCCAAAAGATTCTAAAGAGTCACAACTATATGCTCCAGGGGCTCAAGTCCTAATTAAAGTCTGAAAAGATGGGTCCCCAAAAGCTCAACTCCAAGCCCACATGGAAGGGCCCCTACCCTGTAATACTTTCTACTCCCACAGCAGTCAAGTACCAAGACATGACTCCTGGATTCACTACTCACGAGTCAAGCCATGGAAGAAAACAGAAGAGGACACTCAATACACCTGTGAGCCCCTGGGAGATCTCAGATACCTATTCAGAACTACAAATGAGTGCCATTCTAATGAACACCCCCAAAATCTAGTTTCTGGGGATAAGATTTCTCAAGATAGCTCTAAAGAGCCAACACATCTTTGCAGGGGTTATACTCCAAAATGGGCAAGAGATATATCTCCTGATCCCTGAACAAGGAGGGGCTTGAGCCATCTTGAATGAGACGTGTTGTTTCTGGGTAAATACCTCCAGTTGAATTTAAAAAATCTCACAGTCCTCAAGAAAAACTTTCAGATCCTACTGTATCTCAAAGAACAAAATGGAGAGTTCTCGGGGTGGCTACAATCTCTTTTGGGGTGGTCCTTCTCCTGGTGAGGGGAAATTTGCAGTTGGCTAATGCTTCTACTAATCTTTTTTGTCAATATATCGATGCTGCTTATGATTGCTCCATGTATTATCAATTGTCTAACCTGTTTTGTCTCTTCCCAGGTCAACAACATGCAGTGCTAGTTCAACAAGGATATAAAAAACTACAGCTGACCATGGAAAATATCACTCACCCTTAGATGGACATCACTATAAGAATTCTGAGGCTTGAGACTAGCAAGAGGGGAGGTCCAATGCCCCTCGCCATCCTAGTTCAGCAGGAAGTAGCCAGAGAGACCTCAAAGCCCATATTCCCAAGAATCAGGCCTCCCATCTCTTGAGGGGGGAGTGTTAGGTAGTCAGAATAGGAAAAAAGGAGTCCAGAATAGCAGCAGCTAAAAGCAAAGAAGGAAAAAGCCCATGAAAATAGAACAAAGGAACGTCTGAGGGCCAGAGTGAGAACCTCAAGTAAAACAAACAGCCCCTCTGGCTAGCCTAATTTACATAGGGCACGCTCAGGGGGAAGAGAAAAAAAAAAAAAAAAAAATATATATATATATATATATATATATATATGTAAAGAGAAGCCAAAATTGAACCAGGGGCTTCTCTTCTCTTCGCATCTTTTGGGTTGGCCTGTCCTCACACCTCAAGGCTTCAGTTTCCTTTGTTTGCCAAAAAAATAACTTAGCTGTAACAGAGCTGTAACACCAATCAGTCTGTCACTTCAAATTTTTGCTGTGGCAAGACAGAACCAAGGAAATGACAAACTCTCCCAACAGGAGTATAATAAAATAAATCATTTATATTTATTTAGGGAAAAATGTATTATTATTGCATGACTTCTTTAAAAGATATTTTTAAAGTATATTTTAGATGCCTAGGTATAGTAGCCTTGCACACAGACCTTATTTTTTAAATCAAATTTTAGATGAAGTTATCTAAAATGAATGTATGGCTCATCCAATGTTACTCTAAGGTTGAGAAGTATTAAAGAAAAAATATTTACTCAATGGCGGCGGGAGTGGTGGGGGGGTCTTCCTAAGCTTCTTTGTATTGATATTACAGTAAGATGTGTATGGAGCTCTTGCTCTATGGATTTCACTTCTAGGTTTTGTTATGTAGATTTAGATTTGCTCTGCAGCAGCAGCTGGAGGCTTTGCTTTTGCAGATACCTAAACTAGACACTCTTGACTTTAGAAGTAGTTATTGACTTTCTGTATCCTAGGCAGTTTCATATTGATCCTGAGGCAACTCAATTACCCAAACCTGGAAGAGGCAATGAATTTGAATAGTGTTCATGGTTTCTTTTATACATCTATTTTTCCTTTGTGGTGAAGGGCAAAATGAATCAACATGGGGATATTCTGGTTCTTTTCTTGAAGGTAACAGAAAAGAAAGGTAATGGAAAAATGTCTTCAAAAATCTTTAAGATAAAACATTCACTAGTCCAGTGTGGAGATTATTTATGAATACTTATTCTATTTAACTTTTATAGTGTAAGTGATTAAAGCATTTTTCTTTTTTAAAAGAATTCTAGATGACTTCAGAGTTAAACTTCAAATAGTTGAGATTTTAAGGAGAAACCAAAGTATCTTTTTTCCAAAATTAATAGTAAGAAAAATGTTATATCCAGAGGAGAGGTGAGATATATTGCAGGACAATTGAATTACTTTTTATTGAGCCAGGACTAGGTGATTTCTTCTTTTTAATGTGGAACTATAGCCTTTCAGAGGTCTAAAGACATTAGAGAGAACTTTCTAATAAGAAGTGACTTGGTGACTCCACTAGATACCATCAGTGTGATGGCTGGTAAATTACTTGACACTATGATTCAAGTGACTCCAGGGCTTCTGAAATCAATGTTGATAATTTCCACATCATCTCATATGGGTTGTTATGAAGAATAAATTAGATAATATACACAGTTGCCTTATCTCAGTGCCCAATCATACATGTTATTCACATGTTCAGCTCCACTATTTAACAGGTAAGAGAGGTGCAAGAATGTTATATTACTTAACGAAGGTAACAAAGCTAACAAACAGCAAAATGGACAAGAATACTACTTCTAGCATTTTGAAATTTATCATTATAAATTGACATATGCTTAGTTCTCATATTCATGTATCTAGATAGTTTTCAAGTTAAGCACCATGCGTATTTATTGAGCCTCTCTTCTGTTCAAAGCATTGGCTTAAACCCTGTGGGAGATGCATTCATAAATCAGCACTCTCATGAAGCTTATCATTTAATAGAAAAAAAATAAGAATATAAGATGAGGATTGTAAAACAGGCACAACATTCTGTAAGAGGAAAGATCACTTCCAGTTAAAAGCAGTTGGAAAAGATTCAATACATAAATTGTTATTGAGATGTATTTTAAAAATAGGTTTATCATCTCCTTGACAAAAGCTTCTTATAACTTGTTGGGCTACTTGCACTTCCTTCTAAGAACAGGTTATGCTTACACTGCTGTGCTTTCACTCATGGGATCCCTTATGCCATTCTCTTGTTGCCACAAATATTTTATTTCATGCTAAAGATACAATTGCTCAAGAGTCTCAGTGTTTAAAAGCTACCATCACACCATGTTTTAAAAACATTAAAAACAATCTAGTAATAAAATTATGTGGTTTCAGAAGTTTTCCTGGCCTTTTGTTCAATTACACTTATTTTTGCACCATTATCATAAAAGCCACATACAAGAAACAACCTTTCCTTTATCTCTGATTATTGGTTTATAAATACATATATATATATATATTAGTCTTTATATATGAGCAATTCCATATTTCATTTAAAATAATTTTTAAAAAATGGTTTGTTATAATGTCTGATTTACTTTTGCGTGTTGTTTTCTTAAAGTATAGTTCATTTGAAATGCTCTGTTAGTTTCAAGTGTATAGCAAAGTGATTCAGTGACATATATATGTATATTCTTTTCTAGATTTTTTTTTCCTGTATAGGTTATTACAAGATATTGAGTATAATTCCCTGTGCTATACAGTAAGTCCTTGCTGGTTATCTATTTTATATATACTAGTGTGTATATCCGGAGAAGGCAATGGCACCCCACTCCAGTACTCTTGCCTGGAAAATCCCATGGGCGGAGGAGCCTGGTAGGCTGCAGTTCATGGGGTCGCGAAGAGTCCGACACGACCCAGCGACTTCACTTTCACTTTTCACTTTCGTGCATTGGAGAAGGAAATGGCAACCCACTCCAGTGTTCTTGCCTAGAGAATCCCAGGGACGGGGGAGCCTGGCGGGCTTCCATCTATGGGGTCGCACAAAGTCGGACACGACTGAAGCGACTTAGCAGCAGCAGCAGCAGCAGTGTGTGTATTGGAGCTTCCCTGGTGGCTCAGAGGTTAAAACATCTGCCTGGAATGTAGGAGACCTGGGTTCCATCCCTAGGTCAGGAAGATCCCCTGGAGAAGGAGATAGCAACCCACTCCAGTACTCTTGCCTGGAGAATCCTATGGAGGGAGGAGCCTGGTAGGCTACAGTCCATGGGGTCACAAAGAGTTGGACACGACTGAGTGACTTCACTTTCACTTTAGTGTGTATATATTAATCCCTAACTTCTAATTTATTTCTTTTTAATTGCTCCTTATAGCTTAACTCAGCTTTAACAATCTGTCCTTCTCTCCATACCCGGTCTCACATATCTGAGGAATCCTTTCAGCTCTTTGAGGTTCTCAACACACTGAATGGTAATCACATGTTCCTTATACAAGAAAATGAGTGTTGAAAGGCTGAATCTGAATCCTTTACCTCTGACATGTAATAATTTTTTTTTTAATGAAGCAATCAAATGGAGCTCTTTTATAAGATGGAGAATTTACCCTCTATAGCTGGAGTCCAAAACAGATTTTAAAAATCAAGAATAAATAAGAAAATAATTTATATATTATTTTAAGAAAGGACATAGAAAAATACATAGAGTAGGGATTCTCCTGCAGCAGGGGAAAAATGAAGGCCAAAAAATATGAAGAAATCCAAAGTGTTAGTAAGAAATATATTGAAAAGGCTTGCTTACTTTAATTTTCTCATTTAATCATAACATTCCTGTTTGTTCAACAGACACAGGTGAATAGCAATATTGCTTGAATGTGTTTTATAAATATTAAAGGAAAAGCTGAGTAATAATTACGGAGAGAAAAAATGTAAAAAATAAAACTCACTTTAAAAGGAAATAGCTAAAGAAGCTTTCAATAAAAGCTACAATGCCCTCTGGTGTGCATACATTTTAAAGCCAATCTAACACATACTTTTCATATATATTTTCTAAGCACTAATTGCCAAAAATATTCCATTAGCAAGTGCAACTGTTATATATATTTAAACCCATATTTAATTCCAAAAGACCCTAAATACTCATATAAAGATACTTAACGAATTATTCAAATATAAATGCAAATCAGCTTAGTCTTTTTTGCTTGTGAATGAGGGTAGAAATTTCTGACTAAAATGCCGAAGCCTTAAGTTCTCCATGAGCTTGTCTGCAACTCATCACAGGATTATGAATAACCATGACTGGAGAACTATGCAGATTTCCTAATAGAAAAGCCATGAATGTTTTAACACCCAGGGGTTCAAATTATAATAAAGGGATAGCACCTGTCACTGGAGGCCAACTACAAGATCACCTTTGCAATCCCTGGAGCAATTAAATCACCAATAAGTTAGCCTTTTTCTGGAAGTCTCCAAAGACACCAACATACCTATATATCTCAGAGGGCCACAGGTAGGACAATTGCCTTCATTTACACTTATTCATTTTGAAGCACTATTTTTCAAATATCAAAGCTCTTTTTTTTTTTTTTAAAGATGCTAAGTGTGATTTCCTGTATTTTATTAAATTGTTAGAAGAGAGATTACATGGTCCCTTCTAATATCACTGATAAGGTATGACCTTTCTATTTCAATAAAATATCACTCTATATAGTATGTATGCAGATGTAATTTCAGCATTACTGTTTTTGTAAAAATACTTCAATTCATCTTATGATTAACATTTACAGGAAAAATACAGAGAAAGATTATACTGGATGCTTTAGAGGAAATCTGCAGAGAATTTACTGATTATGTTTGTGCATCTGAGAAATGGTGGCCATGCTTCCAGCCCCATTCTGGGGGATTACTCCTGCAGAGTCGCCTGTGTCTTCAACATCAAAATGCTGACCACAACTTCTAACTGTAGGGATACATGGTATAGGAGGAGCTCCCTGTGATGGAGACTGGTACCTGGCCTCTCACCCACTCACAGCAGTAAATGAAATAATGGGGAAAACAGAGGACAAAAATATAAGAATCCAGAAGTCAGCAGAAACCCTCAGGTGAAAGGAGGCGCAGTGAAACAAAAACACCAATTGTTAAACGCCGCGAGGAATAGCTCTGTAGTAAAGAGGGAAAGTCCCTTCTTCTAAGGAAAATTTCTACATTCTACTCAGTGAGTCCAGGCTGGGTGGCAATGCAGACAGTTTTCTCTTTGGCTTGTGTGCATGCTCAGTCAGCTTGCTATTCTCAATAAACTTACATTAACTGAGTTACCTTAGCAACTACCCTCCTGTATAGCCTAAAATGCCTCGTTAAAGCACTTCACTGTACTCTAGTGATTTCAGTATTTGCACATTATATGTTTAATAGTGTTGTTTAAAGATGATCCATTACAAGGCAGGAAAAAAAATAAAAAGAGTTAAAATATAAGTAAATAATTTCTTTGAGAGTATACAATTAATGACCATTTCACAGCATTTGATACTGAGAAAATAAAGTTTTAAAACCTACAGTGCTGGCAAATTTACTGAACAAATGCTGGAAGACTAGCAATTGGGAATTAATGATATTCCATACAAAAAATTAAGTTCCTCTAATAACCAGTCTCTGTATTCAGTTCAGTTCAGTTCAATTCAGTCACTCAGTTGTGTCCCACTCTTTGCAACCCCATGAGTTGTAGCATGCCAAGCCTCCCTGTCCATCACCAACTCCCAGAGTTCACTCAAACTCACGTCCATTGAGTCAGTGATGCCATCCAGCCATCTCATCCTCTGTCTCCCCCTTCTCCTCCTGCCCCCAATCCCTCCCAGCATCAGGGTCTTTTCCAATGAGTCAACTCTTTGCATGAGATGGCGAAAGTACTGGAGTTTCAGCTTTAGCATCAGTCCTTCAAATGAACACCCAGGACTAATCTCCTTTAGGATGGACTGGTTGGATCTCTTTGCAGTCCAAGGGACTCTCAAGAGTCTTCTCCAACACCACAGTTCAAAAGCATCAATTCTTCGGCGCTCAGCTTTCTTCACAGTCCAACCCTCACATCCATACATGACCACTGGAAAAACAACAGCCTTGACTAGATGGACCTTTGTTAACAAAGTGATGTCTCTGCTTTTAATACGCTGTCTAGGTTGGTCATAACTTTCCTTCCAAGGACTAAGCATCTTTTAATTTCATGGCTGCAATCACCATCTGCAGTGATTTTGGAGCCCCCAAAAATACAGTCTGACACTGTTTCCCCATCTATTTCCCATGAAGTGATGGGACCAGATGTCATGATCTTAGTTTTCCTACTGGAAATTGAAACATTACATAATGATATTTTACATGAAATATATATATATCAGTAGAACACAGTGTAGAAAGAAGTATATAAATGTAAAAATCATTAGTGAATATAACAAAGGCATAGCAGAAAAAGATCTTGAGGCCAAATTTGAAAAACTAAATCTGTGGATGAAGAGGCATAAGGGGAATATAAGAACATGCCTTTCAAATAACCTGAGAAAGAAGTCTGCCAAGTTCCCATATACAAAAATGAAAATAAATAATTATGTAATTGTATATATAAATATATATATGGGCAGTGAGGGTGGCTCAGACCGTAGAGAATTTGCCTGCAATGCAGGAAACAGAGGTTCAAACTCTGGGTTGGGAAGATCCCCTGGAGAAGGGAAAGGCAACCCACTCCACTATTCTTGCCTGGAGAATTCCACAGCCAAAGGAGTCTGGCAGGCTACAGTCCACTGGGTTGCAAAGAGTTGGACATGACTGAGCAACAGACACACACACATATTTAATTTCTGCCAAATCTATATAGATATTTACCTCCCTAAAATACAGACCAATAGGCACAAATTCCTCTGGCTATTACCTTGTTGGCTATTACCTCGTTAACTATTACCATACATGATAGCTATACTGCACTAACAGTAAAGAATTGCCAAACCTTAAGAATATTAGTATAAGGTGAAGAAACAGATCTAGAAAGAAATTACCAATTAAAAAAGAGTTGAACAATAAATATTTTAAATTAACATTAACTCCACTCATTTAATTGTAATTTGGTGTACAAGGCACTTCATTAATGCTCAATTGTTAAAATGTAATGAATGTTTTCACATTCCATCATTTTGCACTTTATATAGCAATTCTGTGTTTAAAAAATAGAAGTGGAACTTTTTATACTAAGTTGTGAGAGGCTAGAGACTTTAAATAATTGCTCTGCTTAAAAAAAAATGATCATTTAAAAGGAGAATAAAGTTTTTGCTTAGAAAAAGAAAACCATATATGCAGGTGTGTGTTAATGTGTATGTGTTTATGCAACAATAAAAGTTTCACATTCAGTCACTGTTTAGTAGGAAATTGAAGATTTTGTCACCTATAAATGATAGTTTCATTGAAAATGTTTAGCCATTATGTTTGAAAAACTTAAAGACATGCCTTGTCATGTACATTACCAATATGCCAGTCAGAATGAGGAGTGTACTTATATGTATATAAATTATATTGGTTTCAAAAAAGGCTATTCAGTGTAGAATTTCTTAACTTTCTAGGCCATTATAAATTATTGGTTTTCCCCTGTGGCCCAGTGGTAAAGAATGCCCCTAGCAGGAAACCTGGGTTCGATCACTGGGTTGGATAAATCTCCTGTAGAAGGAAATGGCAACCTACTCCAGTATTCTTGCCTGGTTAAGTTCCCTGTTGACACAGACAGTAAAACGTCTGCCTACAATGCAGGAGACTCAGGTTCAATCCCTGTGTCGGGAAGATCTCCTGGAGAAGAAAATGGCAACCCACTCCAGTATTCTTGCCTGGAAAATCCCATGGACGGAGGAGCATGGTAGGCTACAGTCCATGGGGTTACAGAGTCAGACACGACTGAGCGAATTCACTTTCAAGTTACATGGACAGAGGAGCTTGGCAGGCTACGATCCATGGATCGCAAAAGTCAGAAATGTCTGAGCAACTAAGCACACAAACGTAGTTTGTCAACTCTATTATTCTCTTTATTCCTTATATCATTTCTTCTAGGTTTGCTCTTGCATGCACATATAGTCTTTGCAAACATTCCGTGTGTGTGTGTGTGTGTGTGCACGCGCGCTCAGTCATGTCCAACTCTTTGCAGCCCTATAGACTAAAGCCTGCCAGGCTCCTCTGCTCATAGGATTTGCCAGGCAAGAATACTGGAGTAGGGTGCCATTTCCTTCTCCAAGAGATCTTCTTAACCAAGGAATCGCACCTGTGTCTCTTGCATCTCCTGCATTGGCAGGCAGATTCTTTATGACTAGTGCAACCTGGGAAGCCTCATAAATTCCTAGGGATTCTACAAAAATGTCTTACTTCTGGGCTCTATTTTATATATATTGAACAATCATTTCCCAGGAAATTATTGTTATTCTTTATTATAGGGGACTGGAATGCAAAAGTAGGAAGTCAAGAAACACCTGGAGTAACAGGCAAATTTGGCCTTGGAATATGGAATGAAGCAGGGCAAAGACTAATAGAGTTTTGCCAAGAAAATGCACTGGTCATAACAAACACCCTCTTCCAACAACACAAGAGAAGACTCTATACATGGACATCACCAGATGGTCAACACCGGAATCAGATTGATTCTATTCTTTGCAGCCAAAGATGGAGAAGCTCTATACACTCAGCAAAAACAAGACCAGGAGCTGACTGTGGCTCAGACCATGAATTCCTTATTGCCAAATTCAGACTGAAATAGAAGAAAGTAGGGAAAACCACTAGACCATTCAGGTATGACCTAAATCAAATCCCTTATGATTATACAGTGGAAGTGAGAAATAGATTTAAGGGCCTAGATCTGATAGATAGAGTGCCTGATGAACTATGGAATGTAGTTCCTGACATTGTACAGGAGACAGGGATAAAGACCATCTCCATGGAAAAGAAATGCAAAAAAGCAAAATGGCTGTCTGGGGAGGCCTTACAAATAGATGTGAAAAGAAGAGAAGTGAAAAGCAAAGGAGAAAAGGAAAGATATAGCATCTGAATGCAGAGTTCCAAAGAATAGCAAGAAGAGATAAGAAAGCCTTCTTCAGCAATCAAGGCAAAGAAATAGAGGAAAACAACGAATGGGAAAGACTAGGGATCTCTTCAAGAAAATCAGAGATACCAGGGGAATATTTCATGCAAAGATGGGCTCAATAAACGACAGAAATGGTATGGACCTAACAGAAGCAGAAGATATTAAGAAGAGGTGGCAAGAATACACAGAAGAACTGTACAAAAAAGATCTTCATGACCCAGATAATCACGATGGTGTGATCAATGACCTAGAGGTAGACATCCTGAAATGTGAAGTCAAGTGGGCCTTAGAAAGCATCACTACGACCAAGCTAGTGGAGGTGATGGAATTCCAGTTGAGCTATCCCAAATCCTGAAAGATGATGCTGTGAAAGTGCTGCACTCAATGCGCCAGCAGGTTTGGAAAACTCAGCAGTGCCCACAGGACTGGCAAAGGTCAGTTTTCATTCCAATCCCAAAGAAAGTCAATGCCAAAGAATGCTCAAACTACCGCACAATTGCACTCATCTCACACACTAGTAAAGTAATGCTCAAAATTCTCCAAGCCAGGCTTCAGCAGTACGTGAACCTCGAATTTCCAGATGTTCAAACTGGTTTTAGAAAAGGCAAAGGAACCAGAGACCAAATTGCCAACATCCACTGGATCATCGAAAAAGCAAGATAATTTCAGAAAAACATCTATTTCTGCTTTATTGATTATGCCTAAGCCTTTGACTGTGTGGATCACAATAAACTGTGGAAAATTCTGAAAGAGATGGGAATACCTGACCACCTGACCTGCCTCTTGAGAAATCTGTATTCAGGTCAGGAAGCAACAGTTAGAAGTGGACATGGAACAACAGACTGGTTCCAAATAGGAAAAGGAATTCGTCAAGGCTGTATATTGTCACCCTGTTATTTAACTTATATGCAGGGTACATCATGAGAAACACCGGACTGGAAGAAGCACAAGCTGGAATCAAGATTGCCGGGAGAAATATCAATAACCTCAGATATGCAGATGACACCACCCTTATGGCAGAAAGTGAAGAGGAACTAAAAAGCCTCTTGATGAAAGTGAAAGTGGAGAATGAAAAAGTTGGCTTAAAGCTCAACATTCAGAAAATGAAGATCATGGCATCCGGTCCCATCACTTCATGGGAAATAGATAGGGAAACAATGGAAACAGTGTCAGACTTTATTTTTCTGGGCTCCAAAATCACTACAGATGGTGACTGCAGCCATGAAATTAAAAGACGCTTACTCCTTGGAAGGAAAGTTATGACCAACCTAGATAGCATATTCAAAAGCAGAGACATTACTTTGCCAACAAAGGTTCGTCTAGTGAAGGCTATGGTTTTTCCTGTGGTCATGTATGGATGGGAGAGTTGGACTGTGAAGAAAGCTGAGCACCAAAGAATTGATGCTTTTGAACTGTGGTGTTGGAGAAGACTCTTGAGAGTCCTTTGGACTGCAAGGAGATCCAACCAGTCCATTCTGAAGGAGATCAGCCCTGGGATTTCTTTGGAAGGAATGATGCTAAAGCTGAAACTCCAGTACTTTGGCCACCTCATGGGAAGAGTTGACTCATTGGTAAAGACTCTGACGCTGGGAGGGATTGGGGGCAAGAGGAGAAGGGGACGACAGAGGATGAGATGGCTGGATGGCATCACTGACTCGATGGACATGAGTCTGAGTGAACTCCGGGAGTTGGTGATGGACAGGAAGGCCTGGAGTGCTGCGATTCATGGGGTTACAAAGAGTCAGACACGACTGAGCGACTGATCTGATCTGATCTCCGATTTATAATACTTTCCCCAGGTAAGTCATAAGCTCAGATAAGTTTAGGAAACTTTAAGGAACAGAAATACATAATATTTTGTTTCTTTGATTGTTAATAATTAGAAAGGTTTTAGATTTGAAGGGGACTATATATTAAAGCATTGTTTCTTAAATCGGCCTGCTCATTAAGTTACCTGGTAACTTTTTAAAGCAGATTTGGACACTTTTGCAGATGTATATGCTTAAGAAACTTCAGGAATCTTCATTTTTTTCAAGTTTCCTAGATTAAAATTTTGTTAGCATTGCCTGGTGATTTTCACGCCAAGGTTCTTTTGGAGAGGTAAAGGAAAAAAAAAATGCTCTGGTAAATAAAGAGTTAAATTTGCATTGCTTAGAAACCTAACAGTTTTTTTTTAAATTTTAATCTCGCTCTCTCTCTCTTTTTTTTTTTTTACTACCTAATATGCTTTATCATTGTGCTTTTAATCTGTTTGCTGCTCCATACTGCTGTCAAAGTTATTTTTACAAAGTACTAAGCACTTTTACTCATTCCCTTCTTAATAAATGTGTAGCCCAGAGTGTACACAAAGAAGCCCCCAAACCTCAGTTTTGACTCATTGATGTGTTCACGCTTCCTTTCTTTCGTTAAAGACATTAAATATCTACAATGTGCCAGTCACGGTTCTGGGTTCTACATGTTAACTGGCAAACAAAGAGACCAAGTCTGTGTCATCATGGTGTTTTCTTTCTAGAGGCAGGAGACAGGAAATCAGATAAACAATGCCAGTGTATGTCGATACAAAAATAGAGCACTATCTCTATGATTCCTGAATAGCAGTAGTCAACCCAATTATAGGCATAGCACCTGAGGTCCTTTGCACTTTAAAAAGTCTTTAAATAGGTGATATTGGGGGTATATTAACTTCTGAAATTGGATGTAAAATTTTCTTCATGTATGCATGTTCAAAATTTTTTGAGGAGAGTGTCCATTGTTTTATCAGATTGATCAGGGGGTTACTGATCCCCCAAAAGTTTAAGAATTATAGAAGACATGACTTACAAATTCAAAATAGTTCAGATCTTAGTCAAAGGTTGTATTAGTTGTATTATTATTATCAATAGCTGCTATAACAAATTGCCTAAAATCAGTGGCTTAAGACCACACAAATTTGTTCTCCTACAGTTATAGAGGCCAGAAGTCTGAATTCTGTTTGGGTAAAAGTCAAGTGTCACTTGGGCCTTTCCTTCTCCAGGCTCCAGAAGGAATTTGCTTCCTTACTTTTCTAGCTTCTAGAGACCTTCTTTGGAGAAGGCAATGGCACCCTACTCCAGTACTCTTGCTTGGAAAATCCCATGGATGGAGGAGCCTGGTGGGCCGCAGTCCATGGGGTCGCTAAGAGTCGGACAAGACTGAGCGACTTCACTTTCACTTTCCACTTTCATGCATTGAAGAAGGAAATGGCAACCCACTCCAGTGTTCTTGCCTGGAGAATCCCAGGGACGGGGGACCCTGGTGGGCTGCCATCTTTGGGGTCACACAGAGTCAGATACGACTGAAGCGACTTAGCAGCAGCAGCAGCAGAGACCTTCTTCATTCCTTGGCTTGTGACTCCTTCCTCCAGCTTCAAAACACATCACTTAAACCGTTTGTTTCCATTATCATTTCTCATATCTGATCTTCTGTTTCTACCTTATAAAGATCGGTGTTAATACATTAAGGGCATGCCTGAAAAATTTGAGGGTAAATTTTCTTATCTCAAGATTTGTAACTTAACTACTTCTGCAATGTATTTTTGTTTGTTTGTTTGTTTGTTTTACCATGTAAGTAACATGTTAATTCTAGGGATTCAGATGTAAACATTTCAGGGGGTGGAGGGCAATGCAAATATTTATGAATGGTTGTTCAGTTACTTGTAATCACTGACATCATAAATTCTAGGTTGTCTTCTCCTTGCAATGCTTATAACTATAAGTCATCCAGTCCCTTCCTACTCAGGAGGTTATATAGCACAATGTAGTTTACATTAAGAATTGGCATATTTTTCTCTAATGTAACTATTTTAGGTTTTACGTTGTAGCTATTCAACTCTGCTACTATATAAAAAAAAGCAGCTCTAGGCAACATGGTAATAAATGAGGAGAGATGTTTCAATAAAACTATTTACAAAACCAGGCCAGGAGGGGATTTGGCCCATAGTCCAGGCTTGGCCCCTGGTTTAGATAAGAGAAACCTAAAGAATATATGAAGCATATATTTTATGTGAGGTTGTTTGGTAATAAGTTTGGAGCATATTGAATAACTTGGTGTTTGAACACATACTTAGGTTCAAGCATCATTTCTCTCATGTATAAGCATTATAAAATTAGAGAACTTTATCTAAACAACTACTTATGTACAACAGACACATTTACTTAATTAGGTTATTTTTAAAAATAAAGTCACTCAGTCGTGTCTGACTCTTTGTGGCCCCATGGACTGGGGCCCACCAGGCTCCTCCATGCATCGAATTTTCTAGGCAAGAGTACTGGAGTGGGTTGCCATTTCCTTCTCCAGGGGATCTTCCTGACCGGGGGATTGAACCTGAGTCTCCCGCTTTGCAGGCAGATGCTTTACCATCTGAGCCACCAGGGAATCCCACGGTTATTTTTAAGATGAGATCTTATACTTGAAGGCCATGGCCCTGAAGTAGGCATGTATTTAGCACCTAATAAGTATTATTTTATATTATGTCCAGGCATAGATTATGGGATATTGACATTATTTCACTTGACTGTAGAGAGATGCCCATAAACTTAATCAATAACAAATAGAATAAAATGTATATTATTTTTATCATGGGTAGTTACTTATATTTTCAAAAGCCACAGTTAATATTTAGATATATGTTTGAGATTTTAAGTGAGTTTAAAACACTGATTAATGATTATAGAAAACACAATTTAAAAATAGACATATTTACTTATTCCTATTATAGTGGTAAAAATAATTCATATTTCTGTTTTAAGAATAATTCAAGTTGAAATGCATATTGTGCTTTCCTGATGGCTCAGACAATAAAGGATCTCTCTGCAATACAGGAGACCTAGGTTTGATCACTGGGTTGGGGAGATCACCTGAAGAAGTGAATGGCAACCCATTCCAGTATTCTTGCTGAAGAATCCAATAGACAGAGGAGCCTGTGGGGCTACAGTCCATGGGGTCACAAAGAGTCAGACACGACTGAATGACTAAAGTTAAAATCCATATTCAGTTCAGTTCAGTTCAGTCCCTCAGGCATGTCCGACTCTTTGCAACCCTATGAATCGCAGCACGCCAGGCCTCCCTGTCCATCACCAACTCCCGGACTTCGCTCAGACTTATGTCCATTGAGTCATTGATGCCATCCAGCCATCTCATCCTCTGTCGTCCCCTTCTCCTCTTGCCCCCAATCCCTCCCAGTATCAGAGTCTTTTCCAATGAGTCAACTCTTTGCATGAGGTGGCCAAAGTATTGGAGTTTCAGCTTTAGCATCATTCTTTCCAAAGAAATCCCAGGGCTGATCTCCTTCAGAATGGATTGGTTAGATCTCCTTGCAGTCCAAGGAATTCTCAAGAGTCTTCTCCAACACCACAGTTCAAAAGCATCAATTCTTTGGTGCTCAGCTTTCTTCACAGTCCAACTCTCACATCCATAAGTGACCACTGGAAAAAACATAGCCTTGACTAGAAGGACCTTTGTTGGCAAAGTAATGTCTCTGCTTTTCAATATGCTATTTAGGTTGGTCATAACTTTTCTTCCAAGGAGTAAGTGTCTTTTAATTTCATGGCTGCAGTCACCATCTGCATTGATTGTGGAGCCCCCAAAAATACAATCTGACACTGTTTCCACTGTTTCCCCATCTATTTCCCATGAAGTGATGGGGCCAGATGCCATGATCTTCATTTTCTGAATGTTGAGCTTTAAGCCAACTTTTTCACTCTCCACTTTCACTTTCATCAAGAGGCTTTTGAGTTCCTCTTCACTTTCAGCCATGAGGCTGGTGTCATCTGCATATCTGAAGTTATTGATATTTATCCTGGCAATCTTGATTCCAGCTTGTGCTTCTTTCAGCACAGCGTTTCTCATGATGTACTCTGCATATAAGTTAAATAAGCAGGGTGACAATATACAGCCTTGACGAACTCCTTTTCCTATTTGGAACCAGTCTGTTGTTCCACGTCCAGTTCTAACTGTTGCTTCCTGACCTGCATATAGGTTTCTCAAGAGGCAGGTCAAGCGTGCTGGTATTCCCATCTCTTTCAGAATTTTCCACAGTTTATTGTGATCCACACAGTCAAAGGCTTTGGCATAGTCAATAAAGCAGAAATAGATGTTTTTCTGGAAGTCTCTTGCTTTTTCGATGATCCAGCAGATGTTGGCAATTTGATCTCTGGTTCCTCTGCCTTTTCTAAAACCAGCTTGAACAACTGGAAGTTCACGGTTCACATATTGCTAAAGCCTGACTTGGAGAATTTTGAGCATTACATTACTAGTGTGTGAGATGAGTGCAATTATGCGGTTGTTTGAGCATTCTTTGTCATTGCCTTTCTTTGAGATTGGAATGAAAACTGACCTTTTCCAGTCCTGTGACCAGTGCTGAGTTTTCCAAACTTGCTGGCATATTGAGTGCAGCACTTTCACAGCATCATCTTTCAGGATTTGAAATAGCTCAACTGGAATTCCATCACCTCCACTAGCTTTGTTCATAGGGATGCTTACTAAGGCCCACTTGACTTCACATTCCAGGATGTCTGACTCTAGGTGAGTGATAACACCGTCGTGATAATCTTGGTTGTGAAGATCTTTTTTGCACAGTTCTTCTGTGTATTCTTGCCACCTCTTCTTAATATCTTCTGCTTCTGTTAAATTCATACCATTTCTGTCCTTTATCAAGCCCATCTTTGCATAAAATATTCCCTTGGTATCTCTATTTTTCTTGAAGAGATCTCTAGTCTTTCCCATTCTGTTGTTTTCCTCTATTTCTTTGCATTGATCGCTGAGGAAAGCTTTCTTACCTCTCCTTGCTATTCTTTGGAACTCTGCATTCAGATGCTTATATCATTCCTTTTCTCCTTTGCTTTTCGTTTGCCTTCTTTTCACAGCTATTTGGAAGGCCTCCCCAGACAGCCATTTTGCTTTTTTGGATTTCTTTTCAATGAGGATGGTCTTGATCCTAGTCTCCTGTACAATGTCACGAACCTCATCCACAGTTCATCAGGCACTCTATCTATCAGATCTAGGCCCTTAAATTGATATCTTACTTCCACTGTATAATCATAAGGGATTTGATTTAGGTCATACCTGAATGGTCTAGTGGTTTTCCCTACTTTCTTCAATTTCAGTCTGAATTTGGCAATAAGGAGTTCACGATCTGTGCCACAGTCAGCTCTCGGTCTTGTTTTTGCTGATGGTATAGAGCTTCTCCATCTTTGGCTGCAAAAAATATAATCAATCTGATTTCGGTGTTGACTATCTGGTGAGCTCCATGTGTAGGGTCTTATCTTGTGTTGTTGGGAAAGGGTGTTTGCTATGACGAGTGCATTTTCTTGGCAAAACTCTATTAGTCTTTGCCCTGCTTCATTCCATATTCCAAGGCCAAATTTGCCTGTTACTCCAGGTGTTTCTTGACTTCCTACTTTTGCATTCCAGTCCCCTGTAATGAAAAGGACATCTTTTTTGGGTATTAGTTCTAAAAGATCTTGTAGGTCTTCATAGAATTGTTCAACTTTAGCTTCTTCAGCATTACTGGTTGGGGCATAGACTTGGATTACTGTGATATTGAATGATTTGCCTTGGAAACGAACAGAGATCATTCTGTCATTTTTGAGATTGCATTCAAGTACTGCATTTTGGACTCTTTTGTTGACCATGATGGCTACTCCATTTCTTCTAAGGGATTCCTTTCCACAGTAGTAGATATAATGGTCCATATTAAACCCCCCAAATTTATACTTACATAAAATTTTCACTATTCAAAAAGTACCACTGACATTATGACAGGTGGACTTGGCAATCAACCAGAAGTCAAATTATGTCTCCATTTATGATTATAAAGCCTTCACAAATACTTTTCAATAAGGATTCAATTTGAACTTGACAGTGTTGATTGGTGATTTGGCATTTTATATACTTATTTATTTTTAATTTAAATTTATTTATTTTTTTTGGAGGCTAATTACTTTACAATATTGTATTGGTTTTGCCATACATCAAGATGAATCTGCCATGGGGGTATTTTAATACATACTCTTTTCTAATTCAAAAACCACATTTTCCTTGTTTAAATTACAGCATTATTCATGTGAAAGTCCATTTCATATTTCAGAGACTGCTGCTACTGCTGCTGCTAAGTTGCTTCAGTCATGTCTGACTCTGTGTGACCCCATAAATGGCAGCTCACCAGGCTCCCTCGTCCCTGGGATTCTCCAGGCAAGAACACTGGCGTGGGTTGCCATTTCCTTCACCAATGCATGAAAGCGAAAAGTGAAAGTCAAGTTGCTCAGTCGTGTCCAACTCCTAGTGACCCCATGGACTGCAGCACACCAGGCCCCTCCGTCCATGGGATTTTCCAGGCAAGAGTACTGGAGTGGGGTGCCATTGCCTTTTCCGATTTCATAGACTAGGAAATGGCAATCCACTCTGGTATTCTTGCCAAGCTACAGTCCATTGGGTCACAAAGAGCCAGACAAAACCGAGCCTGAGTTCAAATGAAGTATAATATTGACAAAGCCCAACTGCTTTTCTAAGTTTATAATATGTATAAGCTAAGGAGAAAACATATACTTTCATAATGATAATATATGAAATTACTTTGATGAAGCACTTCTTCAACATTTCCTGTAGAGACCTATTAATTCCAACTGTCTGATGTAAAAGTACTTGTTTCAGATATTAATCCTGATATATCACTGATAATGTTGAATAATAACTGATATATTTAGCTAGAAGTTTTACTTAATTTTGTGTCAGTTATTTTAATGTTATTAGCTATCATTAGTTCTAAACATGTAAAAACTCATAAAGTATATTTTATTCTTTTATATTGATATTTTATTAATATTTGATGCTATGGATACCAAAGAATTGAGTATGCATTGATCCTTTCCCTTAAATAAAAAAAGATTGTAATAACATAAAAGAAAACATTTAAATTATATAATAGTTTTCATTCATTGTTCATCTACACCAGGTTCTAGAAACACAAAAATGAGTAAACAATATCTATCCATGGCAAAATTAGATTCTTAATGAAGAATGATTACCAATACTTAGAAAGTGTAGAGTTTTATGAAGATATTTTAGGACAGTTGCATAACCATTTATATATGATAAGAATAGGCAACTATGATGAGTATGATGATAAGAAACATTAGAAATGATAGATATTTGATATGAGAGTTGAAATATGGAATATATATATATAATAAAACATTATATACTATGAATATATATTGTGGTGTATATAAACATGAAAGAACTGCTGAGAGATTTCTGGCTTGTTTCATGAATGACATGGCATTTGAATTGTGACTTAGTGACAAACTAAAGTAAAAGAAAGAGATCTTCTAAAAAGAAGAGACAGATGAATCAAAGAGAGGAAAGTGAGGGGAAACGTGAGTCATGCTTGGGGAAAGGTGAATGGTTCAACTTTGTTTGAGTCAAGGCTCAGGTTATATGATATAGAGTTAGGATAGAGCTGATTAAAGGTGCCTCCTTAAAGAATCAATGCTTCATTCAAAAAGGAAGAGCAATTCTCATAGTTTCTGGGACAGAGATATGATATAGAAAGTGATTCAGTTCAGTTCAGTTCAGTTGGTCAGTCATGTCCGACTCTTGCAACCCCATGAACCACAGCACCCCAGGCCTCCCTGTCCATCACCAATTCCCAGAATTTACCCAAACTCATGTCCATTGAGTCGGTGATGCCATCCAATCACCTCATCCTCTGTTGTCCCCTTCTCCTCCTGCCTTCAAACTTTCCCAGCATCAGGGTCTTTTCAAATGAGTCAGCTCTTTGCATCAGGTGGCCAAAATATTGGAGTTTCAGCTTCAACATCAATCCTTCCAATGAACACCCAGGACTGATATCCTTTAGAATGGTCTGGTTCCATCTCCTTGCAGTTGAAGGAACTCTCAAGAGTCTACTCCAACACCACAGTTCATATGCATTAATTCTTCAGCACTCAGTTGTCTTTATAGTCCAACTCTCAAATCCATACATGACCACTGGAAAAGCCATAGCCTTGATTAGATGGACCTTTGTTGACAAAGTAATGTCTCTGCTTTTTAATATGCTGTCTAGGTTGGTCATAACTTTCCTTTCAAGGAATAAGTGTCTTTTAATCTCATGGCTGCAATCACCATCTGCAGTGATTTTGGAGCCCCCAAAAATAAAGTCAGCCACTGTTTCCACCGTTTCCCCATCTATTTTCCATGAAGTCATGGGACTGGATGCCATGATCTTCATTTTCTGAATGTTGAGCTTTACGCCAACTTTTTCACTCTCCTCTTTCACTTTCATCAAGAGCCTCTTTAGGCTAATAGAGTTTTGCCAAGAGAACCCACTGGTCATAGCAAACACCCTTTTTCAACAACACAAGAGAAGACTCTACACATGGACATCACCAGATGGTCAACACTGAAATCAGATTGATTATATTCTTTACAGCCAAAGATGGAGAAGCTATATACCGTCAGCAAAAACAAGACTGGGAGCTGACTGTGGCTCAGATCATGAACTCCTTATTGCCAAATTCAGACTTAAATTGAAGAAAGTAGGGAAAACCACTAGACCATCCAGGTATGACCTAAATCAAATCCCTTATGATTATACAGTGGAAGTGAGAAAAAGATTTAAGGGACTAGATCTGACAGATTTCCCTGGTCAGACTTCCCTAGTGGCTCAGACAGTAAAGCCTTTGCCTGCAATGCGAGAGACCTGGGTTCGATCCCTGGGTTGGGAAGATGCTGTGGAGAAGGAAATGGCAACCCACTCCAGTACTCTTGCCTGGAAAATTCCATGGACAGAGGAGCCTGATAGGCTACAGTCCATGGGGATGCAAAGAGTTGGATACGACTGAGTGACTTCACTTTCTGATAGATAGAGTGCCTGATGAACTGTCTATCTATGACGGAGGTTCATGACATTGTACAGGAGACAGGGATCAAGATCATCCCCATGGAAAAGAAATGCAAAAAAGCAAAATGGCTGTCTGGGGAGGCCTTCCAAATAGCTGTGAAAAGAAGGCAAACGAAAAGCAAAGGAGAAAAGGAATGATATAAGCATCTGAATGCAGAGTTCCAAAGAATAGCAAGGAGAGGTAAGAAAGCCTTCTCAGCAATCAATGCAAAGAAATAGAGGAAAACAACAGAATGGGAAAGACAAGAGATCTCTTCCAGAAAATTAGAGATACCAAGGGAATATTTCATGCAAAGATGTGCTTGATAAAGGACAGAAATGGTATGGACCTAACAGAAGCAGAAGATATTAAGAAGAGATGGCAAGAATACACAGAAAGTGAAAGTGAAAGTGAAGTCGCTCAGTTGTATCCAACTCTTAGGGACCCCATGGACTGTAGCCTACCAGGCTCCTCCGTACATGGGATTTTCGAGGCAAGAGTACTGGAGTGGGGTGCCATTTCCTTCTCCAAAAAGAATACACAGAAGAACTGTACAAAAAAAGATCTTCACAACCAAGATAATCAAAATGGTGTGATCACTCACCTAGAGCTGGACATTCTGGAATGTGAAGTCAAGTGGGCCTTAGAAAGCATCACTATGAACAAAGCTAGTGGAGGTGATGGAATTCCAGTTGAGCTATTTCAAATCCTGAAAGATGATGCTGTGAAAGTGCTGCACTCAATATGCCAGCAAGTTTGGAAAACTCAGCACTGATCACAGGACTAGAAAAAGTCAGTTTTCATCCCAATCCCAAAGAAAGGCAATGCCGAAGAATGCTCAAACTACTGCATAATTACACTCATCTCACACTCAAGTAAAGTAATGCTCAAAATTCTCCAAGCCAGGCTTTAGCAATACATGAACCGTGAACTTCCAGATGTTCAAGCTGGTTTTAGAAAAGGCAGAGGAACCAGAAGTCAAATTGCCAACATCTGCTGGATCATTGAAAAAGCAAGAGAGTTCCAGAAAAATATCTATTTCTGCTTAATTGACTATGCCAAAGCCTTTGACTGTGTGGATCACAATAAACTGTGGAAAATTCTGAAAGAGATGGGAATACCAAACCACCTGACCTGCCTCTTGAGAAACCTATATGCAGATCAGGAAGCAACAGTGAGAACTGGACATGGAACAACATACTGGTTCCAAATAGGAAAAGGAGTATGTTAAGGCTGTATATTGTCACCCTGCTTATTTAACTTATATGCAGAGTACATCATGAGAAACGCTGTGCTGGAAGAAGCACAAGCTGGAATCAAGATTGCCAGGAGAAATATCAATAACCTCAGATATGCAGATGACACCACCCTTATGGCAGAAAGTGAAGAGGAACTAAAAAGCCTCTTGATGAAAGTGAAAGTGGAGAGTGAAAAAGTTGGCTTAAAGCTCAACATTCATAAAACTAAGATCATGGCATCTGGCCCCATCACTTCATGGGAAATAGATGAAGAAACAGTGGAAAGAGTGTCAGACTTTATTTTTGGAGGCTCCAAAATCACTGCAGATGGTGACTGCAATCATGAAATTAAAAGATGCTTACTCCTTGGAAGGAAAGTTATGACCAACCTAGATAGCATATTCAAAAGCAGAGACATTACTTTGCCAATAAAGGTCCATCTAGTCAAGGCTATGGTTTTTCCAGTGGTCATGTATGGATGTGAGAGTTGGACTGTGAAGAAAGCTGAGCCCTGAAGAATTTATGCTTTTGAACTGTGGTGTTGGAGAAGACTCTTGAGAGTCCCTTGGACTGCTCAGAGATCCAAACAGTCCATTCTAAAGGAGATCAGTCCTGGGTGTTCAGTGGAAGGACTGATGCTAAAGCTGAAACTCCAATACTTTTGCCACCTCATGCGAAGAGTTGACTCTTTGGAAAAGACTCTGATGCTGGAAGGGATTGGGGCTAGGAGGAGAAGGGGACGACAGAGGATGAGATGGCTGGATGTCATCACCGACTCAATGAACATGAGTTTGAGTAAACTCCGGGAGTTGGTGATGGACAAGGAGGCCTGGTGTGCTGCAATTCATGGGGTCACAAAGAGTCGGACACAACTGAGTGACTGAACTGACTGAACTCACTTTCTGCCATAAGTGTGATGTCATCTGCATATCTAAGGTTATTGATATTTCTCCCATCAGTCTTGATTCCAGCGTGTGCTTCTTCCAGCCCACCATCTCTCATGATGTTCTCTGTTTATAAGTTAAATAAGCACGGTGACAATATCAAATGAGAGGTTAGTGCCTAGCAATACCATGTCATTTATTGGGTACTGGTGAAAATAGTGGTAGAGTATTTGGTGCTATATTAATGAATGGGAGAAGAAAAAATACACTAAATTAAATGTGATTGAGGTTTCTATTCTGCATTTAGCTATTAATAGAAATAGGAAAACCTGGATGAGAAGGAGGGCAATAAGGCATAGAGTTAACTATAGAATTAAAAATCTACACTATTCTTCAAATATCTTGCTTTGTTAGTTCTTATCATTCATTAACTATCTTGACTGCACTTTTCTATTTTTTCCAAACTAAGTTATTTTACTCAATGACACAACTGTTTTTATTAAAACTTTCTGGTACTTTGTCCCACTTTTGCTACCATAAACAGCAGCTGGCTTGCTTCTCTCCCCACAGGTTTCCTTGTCATTCATCGCCCTCTGCTCTATTGATTAAATGACTTTTTGTGAATTTGCATTCAATCCAACACCTTCTTTTCTAAAAGGTAGACCTAGACAAAAGATGGTGTTTCTGGGGCCAATTAGATTGTGGCACAGTAGATGCTTTGTTCAAAATCTATAATGATTGCAATAACTGGATCAATTGTGTAGCCATCTGCATTGATTGGTAAAACTGCTGACAATTCGAATTGAATGTCCTTTTGCATCAAAACCATTGCAAAAACCTCTATGATGAAAACAAACTTTGTTTTAAATAGAAGGCAAAAGAAAAATAAAAAACTCATCAGGGAAGAAAAAGTACAGTAACTCTGAATAAGAAAAATAGTACCATTATTTACCAACATCACTATAAGCAGTACACATCACTAAGTCTATGGTCCTGTTTAAGGAATTTGAATATAATATGCTTAAAATGAGAGTTTTAAAAATATGAGGATAAAAATTAATAATAATTACAGGTATTTAGAAACATAGAGCTCTACAGAAAATGTAGGATGAAATATATAGATATGACTTGTTAATTAAGCAACATAAAATATTTAATATTGAAGAAAATGCTGCAGTTGTGTTTCTGTCTTTTTTTTGCTTACAAATATGAAGCTAATGTTCTACCTAAAAACATGTATAAATATATGTATCAATTTTAATATCTAAAAATATAACATTTCTCTATGATACTGTTAAGTTCAAAACTAAATTTTCAGAAAGCTTGGCTTCATATCATGGTCCTTTTATTGTTTATGATGAAATATTAATACATGTTTAAAATAATACTTTAGTTCATTAAGTTTAATAAGTAAAAAGTGTTTTGTGAGCAGGAGGACTAGAACAATGGTATTCATTTGTATTCAAAATATGTTAACTTTCACTATTCCAAAAATGATATCTACTTCTAGAAGTAGCAATGTGAGCTCAAAAATATGTGGTTATACCTTACAAGTTGCCACAAACATCTTTAAAATAACAAGGCAGGTCAATCAACAATATAAATTCTTTTCTTTGATTTTATTAACCCATCTGTATTTATGAAGGTAAATGATTCAAATACCAAATCTTTCATTTACTTTAAAATTTTTTCCAGTGTTTTGATTGACTTCTCAGCAACATTTCAGCCATATATTGGTGGAATAAATTAGCTACATATTTAAATTATCTGCATGTCTCAGATTTCAGTGTCAAAAAATTCTATGTTTGAAAACTATCCAAAGTCATTTAGTGATCAATGTTTTAATTTTAAGAAAATGAAAACCACAAATACTATTATAATGCCATAATCATAACTGAGAAATAGAAGACACATTATTCTTAGCTTATAGAGTTTATTAAATTTAAAAAATTGAAACACTCAACATACCAAAACTTAGTGGAAATGAGTAAAATAAAATTTATTATACAATATTAACCATTTAGTTACTGATTTCTACTTAAATCAGTGCATATTTTCTTTTCTCTATTTTTCTTAATAGAACTAAATTTAGTGAGCAATTTAAAAATTAAAACCTATACCCTTATGAGTGATTCTTATTGATATTTGGTAGAAACAAACACAATAAGATAAAGCAATTATCCTTCAATTAAAAATAAATAAATTTAAAAAAAATCTAAAAAAATGTATATCCTAAGGAAATTTTCAATTGATACTATCTTCAGTAGAGATATTTGTATTAATTTAATTTCTTAAAAATCAACTTTTTCTAGTTTAAATATATTATTTATTTACTTTTACTTAATATTTAAATCTTAAAAGTAAAACACATTCAAGCATTTGTATTTCCATTATCAGATTACGTGTGTTAGTTGCTCAGTCCTGTCCAACTCTTTGCGACCCCATCGACTGTAGTCCGCCAGGCTCCTCTGTCCATGGGATTCTCCAGGCAAGAATACTGGAATGGGTTGCCATTTCCTTCTCCAGGGACTCTTCCCAGCCCAGGGATAGAATCCAGGTTTCCCACATTACTGGCAGATTATTTACTGTCTGAGCCACTAGGAAAGCCCATTGGATAATGTATGACTGTCTAAAAATGAATTTACTTTATTTAAAACTTATCTTTACTTTATTTAAACTCATGAGTATTAGAGGATGATTCCTCATTGTTGCTAAAATTGACAGTGAGAAGGTCACAGCTTCTACATTTATTTATTTGTCAAGTGATCTGTTATGAACAAAGAACATGAAATACACTAATTCATATTCTTCTGATGAACATAAGTTACACTGAGATTAATGAATAGATAAAACATTTTTTCAGTTAATATTTATTAAAATAACAGTCTCTATACTCACTGATTAAGGCACAATTTTATCACAAAAATAAATCAGGGCAAATTTCTTAACTCTAATAATTCACATAAGACTTTTGGTTGTCTGATCAGTATCATTCACTTCTGTTCTTTATCAGATAGATAAAAATAAAAAAAAATAGCATAACAGAAAGTAGTTATTTAAAGCTGAAATAAATGCACAAATCTTTATCAAATTCCATCTAAATTTAAAATTTTTATTTTAGTGATTTGCTAAAAAGTCATTATTTGCATTAAAACCTCTATTCCTTTCCTTTAAAAATATTTTAAGGAAAGTGTGATATCAAACCATCAAAAATGATTTACATCCTCCAACCTCTCACTCTCACACATCCTCTCACTCTCAGTGTGCTGCACTGCTTCATTCATGCCCAACTCTTTGCAACCCCATGGGCTGTAGCCGGCCAGGCCTCTCTGTCTGTGGGATTCTCCAGGCAAGACACTGGAGCGGGTTGCCATGCCCTCCTCCAGGGAATCTTCCCAACCTAGGGATTGAACCCATGTCTCATACATCTCCTGCATTGGAACGTGGGTTCTTTACCACTAGCTTCACCTGGGAAGACTTACTGTCATCTTTCTATGATCAATAATTTATCTATTGATGACTACTTTTCTGTATGTATATTTATGTATCAATAGCTGCTTTTATCATAATATTTACTCTTATGTATGATTATTGATAGCAATCTTTGCAATTACATAGCATAGCTGACTGACAGACTTGCTTAATTAAAATTAATTTAATTTCCTGCTATCTCTGAAAAGAAAAAGAAAGAGAATGTGCTTTTATCACCCAAAACAGAAACTGAAATGAGAAATATTTGAGGTGGAATTAATTACCAAAGAAATTAATGTTTTATAAGTTAAAAACAAGAAAATAGCTTAAACCATATGTAAAAATTACATCTATTACCTATCTATCTTGCCATCATCTCAGTTAAAATTGAGCAAGTCATTCAGTTATGCTATATAATTACAAAGATTAGTATCAATAAATCATACACAAGAGATAAATATTGTGACAGTGAAATCAGCTATAGATATATAAATATACACACAGATAGATGATCATTGGTAGACAAATTATTGATGGTAGAAAGATGATAGCAAGGTAGCTAGATAGATAATACATAGGTTTTCACATATGTTTTAAACTATTAGATTGTTTATAATTTATGAGAGTTTAATTTTCTGTAGTAATTAATCTCACTTCAAATATTTTTCACTTGTTTCTGCTTTGGGAGATGAAAGCACATTCTTTTTCTTTTCTAAATAAACTGACAAACAATACAGGATTATGGAAAAATGTACACAGAGAATTAGTTCAGGCTTTCTTCATAGCAGGAAATTGGTGCCCTCTACTGTCTATTTGTGTTTTAGACTGCATTTTCCTGATATTTCTGAAAATATTAAAAGTGTAAAAATTCAGCATTGTATCATGAAATGGCATGATATTATATACATATATACTATATAATATATAAATTTTAATTTATATAATTGACAATATTTTTCAATATTAAGACAGTACATATGAATGTTAGAAGGACAAACGGAGGAGTTGGATGGATAGATTGTCAATTGTCTATTAGAACTTATACAATAATAAGAAAAAGAAAAAAAAAGCACAAAACTTTTAAATGAATGAAAAAGCAAAGCAGTGTGTTTTAAATAAGCATTAGAGTAACTTTTAAAATAATCCTTAATTTTTACTCTTATCAGCACTTACATATTAATGGCACAAGGAGTATTTTTTGAATTAGTAATTCATCAAAATAAGAAAAGAAATGTTATCAGATCAGATTATAATTGATCTTTTAATATTTTAAAAATATTTTTCCTAATACTTCCTGCACCTTTACAAAAATTTACAGAAATGTGTTAAATAAAACAATTGTGAATATTATACAATAGGTCATAAACATAATGAAAACATTTTCCTCATCATCTAATTTTCAGCTTTCACTGTTTACTCTCAGGTGTTCTATATCCTTCATATTATAGCATAAATTAGAAAATATAATGTCGCTAAGGGCTTCTTGGTGGCTCAGCGGTAAAGAATTCACCTGTAATGCAGGAGATGAATATTTGAACTCTAGGTTGAGAAGATACCCTGGAGAAGTGAATGTCATCCACTCCAGTATTCTCTGTCCCATGGACTTAGCACTAAATTTGGCAACTAAACAACAATGTCATTAAAAGCTCACATTTACAGAAAAAAAAAAAAATACAGAAGATATTTGCACACATTTCAAATCATTTTCTAATTATAACTTTTTAATATATTTATATATTGATTCAATAGCTATTATCTATCTGTAAGCCAATTAACTCAGCTAAATTTAAGATTAAAACTGTGAGATAAGTAAGTATATTGGTTTCAATGAGCAGTTATTACGATCATATAGTTTACTTATACTACTGAAAAGTCACCAGCCATTATATGTAAAAGATCAGAATATATTTTTAAGTGTTTTATTCCAAAATTTTATTTTTCCCCTAAATTACCCTTGTGTATGCTTAGTTGCTCATTTGTGTCCGACTGTTTGTGACCCCATGGACTGTAGCCCACCAGGCGTCTCTGTCCATGGGGATTCTCCAGGCAAGAATACTGGAGTCAGTTGTTTGTACCCCCCTCCAGAGATTCTTCCCAACCCAGGGGTTGAACCCAGGTTTCCCACATTGCAGGTGAATACCCTTACTCCATGTCAAAACTCAACAAAGACATATATTATTAAATATATATAGGTATTTACATATGCGTACTTGCATATATAGATAAACAGACAGACAGATAGAAACATTGTGCAGTAGTTTAAACATTCCTTGGCATTGCCTTTCTTTGGGATTGGAAAGAAAATTGACCTTTTCCAGTCCTGTGGCCACTGCTGACTCTCCCAAATTTGCTGATATGTTCAGTGCAGCACTTTCACAACATCATCTTTTAGGATTTGAAATAGCTCAGCTGGATGTCCATCACCTGCAGTAGCTTTGTACATGGTGATGCTTCCTAAGGCCCACTTGATTTCACATCCCAGGATGTCTGGCTCTAGGTGAGTGATCACAGCATCCTGGTTATCTGGGTCATTAAGCTCTTTTTTGTACATTTCTTCTGTGTATTCTCGCCACCTCACTGCACATGGGACAACAGACTGGTTCCAAATTGAGAAAGGAGTACATCAGGCTGTATATTGTCACCCTATTTATTTAACTTACATGCAGAGTACATTATGAGAAAAGCTGGGCTGGAAGAAGCACAAACTGGAATCAAGATTGCTGGGGAAAATATCAATAACCTCAGATATGCAGATGACACCACTCTTATGGCAGAAAGTAAAGAGCATCTAAAGAACCTCTGACAAAAATTGAAGGAGGAGAGTGGAAAAGCTGGCTTAAAAATCAACATTCAAAAAACAAAGAGCATGGCATCCAGTCCCATCACTTCATGGCAAATAGATGGGGAAACAATGGAAACAGTGACAGACTTTATTTTCTTCAGCTCCAAAATCACTGCAGATGGTGTCTGCAGCCATGAAATTAAAAGACACTTGCTCCTTGAAAGAAAAGCTATGACAAACCTAGACAGCATATTACAGAGACATTACTTTGCCAAGAAAGGTCCGTATAGTCAAAGCTATGGTTTTTCCAGTAGTCATGTATGGATGTGACAATAAAGAAGGCTGAGCGCTGAAGAATTGGTGCTTTTGAACTGTGGTGTTGGAGAAAACACTTGACAGTCCCTTGGACTGCAAGGAGATCCAACCAGTCTATCCTAAAGGAAATCTGTCTGAATAGTCATTGGAAGGACTGATGCTGAAGCTGAAACTCCACTACTTTGGCCACCTGTTATAAAGAGCTGACTCATTAGAAAAGACCCTGTTGCTGAGAAAGATTGAAGACAGGAGGAGAAGGGGACAACAGAGGATGAGATGGTTGGATGGCATCACCAACTTAATGGACATGAGTTTGAACAAGCTCCATTAGTCAGTGAATGACAGGGAAGCCTAGAGTGCTGCAGTCCATTGGACTGCAAAGATTTGGACACAAATGAACAACTAAACAACAATGACAAGACAGACAGATAGATATACAGGCAGACAGATTGATATCAATTTAAAAGGACAGTGCACAAATCCTTGTCAAGTATTCCTAAAAATCATTATAGGTGACTGCCTCAATATCTCGTGATGCTACCAAACCCAGAATTGTCCAAACCATATTTATTTTCCTATTTCAACACAAAGCCTATATATATATAAGCCTATATATATATATATATATATAAGCCTATATATATATATATAAGCCTATATATATATATAAGCCTATATATATATATATATATATATACAAGCTAATATAAAGTCTATATTTATGTGTGTATATACATATATATTTAGAGAGACAGAGATAGAAATTATTCTTGAATATAACCTCTGACAAGTTTATACCCATTATCTTATACAAACCTATAAGGAAGTGTAATCTTCAAAAACATTGAGTCACTATGCTCTAGCACAATATTTAAATAAACTATATACTTCAATTTAAAAAGGAAATCAGAAATTCAAAATAAAATATTAGCATAGTATTAATCCATAGAATTAAATAATATGTACCTTCTTCCACTGTTATATTTATGTACAATTTAGAAAGAAATATTCTCTTCCCACTATTGAACAAAAACATTTTGCCACATTTTTTAATTATTAAACATAACATATATTTTTGATCATTTAGTCACTTTTGAGGTGTTTTTCTAAAACATTTTTCTCCAAACTGTGAAGAAACTATGTTCAAATATAACCATACCTCTCTTCTTTTTTAAAATGTCCAAAGAAAATGTCCTCAATATCACTACCTGTGTATTATGATGTATCTTGAGGTACATTCCTATTTGGAACCAGTCTGTTGTTCCATGTCCAGTTCTAACTGCTGCTTCCTGACCTGTATATAGGTTTCTCAAGAGGCAGGTCAGGTGGTCTGGTATTCCCATCTCTTTCAGAATTTTCCACAGTTTATTGTGATCCACACAGTCAAAGGTTTTGGCATAGTCAATAAAGCAGAAGTAGATGTTTTTCTGGAACTCTCTTGCTTTTTTGATGATCCAGCGGATGTTGGCAATTTGATCTCTGGTTCCTCTGCCTTTTATAAAACCAGCTTGAACATCAGGAAGTTCATGGTTCATGTATTGCTGAGTCTTGGCTTGGAAAATTTTGAGCATTATTTTACTAGCATGTGAGATAAGTGCAATTGTGTGGTAGTTTGAGCTTTCTTTGGCATTGCCTTTCTTTGAGATTGGAATGATAACTGACCTTTTCCAGTCCTGTGGCCACTGCTGAGTTTTCCAAATTTGCTGGCATATTGAGTGAAGCACTTTCACAGCATCATCTTTCAGGATTTGAAATAGCTCAACTGGAATTCCATCACCTCCAGTAGCTTTGTTCTTAGTGATGCTTTCTAAGGCCCTCTTGACTTCATATTCCAGGATGTATGGCGCTAGGTGAGTGATCACATCATTGTGATTATCTTGGTGGTGAAGATCTTTTTTGTATAGTTCTTCTGTGTATTCTTGCCATCTCTTCTTAATATCTTCTGCTTCTGTTAGGTCCATAACATTTCTGTCCTTTATCAAGAGCATCTTTGCATGAAATGTTCCCTTGGTATGTCTAAGTTTCTTGAAGAGATCTCTGGTCTTTCCCGAATATCAGTAACCTCAGATACGCAGATGACACCACCCTTATGGCAGAAAGTGAAGAGGAACTAAAAAGCCTCTTGATGAAAGTGGAAGACGAGAGTGAAAAAGTTGGCTTAAAGCTCAACATTCAGAAAACGAAGATCATGGCATCCGGTCCCATCACTTCATGGGAAATAGACGGGGAAACGGTGCAAACAGTGTCACACTTTATTTTTCTGGGCTCCAAAACCACTGCAGATGGTGACTGCAGCTGTAAAATTAAAAGACACTTACTCCTTGGAAGGAAACTTATGACCAACCTAAATAGCATATTCAAAAGCAGAGACATTACTTTGCCAACAAAGGTCCATCTAGTCAAGGATATGGTTTTTCCAGTGGTCATGTATGGATGTGAGAGTTGGACTGTGAAGAAAGCTGAGTGCTGAAGAATTGATGCTTTTGAACTGTTGTGTTGGAGAAGACTTTTGAGAGTCCCTTGGACTGCAAGGAGATCCAACCAGTCCATTTTAAAGGAGATCAGTCCTGAGTGTTCATTGGAAGGAATGATGCTAAAACTGAAACTCCAATACTTTGGCCACCTCATGCGAAGAGTTGATTCATTGGAAAAGACCCTGATGCTGGGAGGGATTGGGGGCAGGAGGAGAAGGGGATAACAGAGGATGAGATGGCTGGATGGTATCACCAACTCGATGGACATGAGTTTGAGCAAACTCCGGGAATTGGTGATGGACAGCGAGGCCTGGCGTGCTGCGATTCATAGGGTCGCAAAGAGTCGGCCACGACTGAGCAACTGAACTAAACTGAACTGAACTGAGGTATATTAGACCCACTATCTTGATTTGATGAAGTAAATAATTCATATAAAAGTTATAGACACTGAATTAAGTTCCTTTTTAAATTTATCACACACCTTTTATCATTTCTTATTTATACTTTGTTGCTTGAATATTAATTGTAAAAAAGCAGGAAAAGGGATGATTATATTGTCCATTTCTAATGAATTATTTCATTAAAACCAAGCGAGGATTCTTCAAGGAAATAATGTCTTAATGTAGCAGCTCTGGCATGTAATCATTACTTTTTATGGAAGTAGGAGCCTGATGTAGAATACGATGTAAATTGCCATTCTTTCACATATTTTCTTAAAAAATCAATATATAATGACTTAAAGTGCATTAGGTTTCACATAGAAAAGGAATAAGAATTTTTGCTTAATATGTCTGCTCGAGAATTTCATACATGCACTATTATTTCTGAATATGATTGGCATAACTTATAGTCTTCCCTCTCAAGTCTTACCTTTAACCTGTCTTCTGACTATCAACAGTCTTGTGTTAGTGTCTGGTGGTCAAAATACTACCTATGAATCGCTATCACTCAAAAGGCATAATCATGTAATCACGATAAGAGAGAGAGGCAGTGGCATTGGGAAACAGAATGTCTCTCTTTAGGTATTATACAAATGCAGAATGAAAAGAAAGGACCTTCTGAGTAACTGTTAATACAACCATCTCAGTGCAGCATCCCAGTGCTCTGGTCCTATCTCCGTATTCACTCTCTCCACTCTTATCTGCATTCTCAGTGCCCTGAAATTAACTAGCTGTCCTCAGAAAGTCTACCACAGATTCCACATTTGGAGAATTATGGTAAATTTTATATACAATCTTGACATTCATAGCACTATAGTGACATGGTTAAGGGTCAGACTCTCTGCTTTAGAATCTCTATTTCTAATTTTTACTATTAATAACTATGGACCTTTATTTAAACTTCACCAAGCCTCAGTTTTCATCTTTGCACATTTAGGACTTGCTCTGTTATTCAATGAAGTATTTTATGTTAAGTTTCAGACGCAATAAAATACTCAATATGTATTAGCTATCATTAGTTATTGTTCTTATTAGCTTTTCAGTTAACAACTTAATAGGAAAATAATAGTTATTTTGATTGAGGATATTATTTAAATTGCAAATGTGTGGTAGAATATAAGAACTTTCTGAAATATCAGATGTGAGAAACTTGAAAGTGGAAGAAGGCCAGAACATTTTCCAAATTTATTGACAGGTTTGGTGTTGATAACATTAAAGGAAATAGTTGAAGTAGGCTTGTGTTTTGGGACGGAAGCAAAATGAATGTGGTTGGTTTGGACTATTTTGGGTTTCACAGCACCATGAGACATTAAGATAGTTGTCAGCGACTGAGCGACTTCACTTTCACTTTTCACTTTCATGCATTGGAGAAGGAAATGGCAACCCACTCCAGTGTTCTTGCCTGGAGAATCCCAGGGATGGGAGAGCCTGGTGGGCTGCCGTCTATGGGGTCGCACAGAGTTGGACACGACTGAAGCGACTTAGCAGCAGCAGCACTAGCAGTGATGAATATGCGGAATACTCGATTTGTTCAGATGTCCTTTTAAGTTGATAGTTAAGAGAATTCCCCATGGTATGTAAATTGCTTTCTTTTTTCACATAGACAATATTTTTTTACTTGAATTTTCTCACCTCTCTCTCCAAACTTTTTTTTTTTTTTAATGAATTTTAAGTGGTTATGTTAAAGAAAATACCCTATTCTATTTAAGTCCCTGGAATTTGATCAGGGACTTTTTATATAGGGAATTCTAGAGTCCTTCAAGTTTAAACACTTACAACTATTCTTATTTGATACCATATAACTATAGTGTTCTATGACTGGGATGTTGAGAAGTGAAACATCACTTCATCTTCATTATATGTCACAATTTGTCCTCAAGGCGCTGGAGTATTACTGTTTGAACCCAGAAAAAAAAAAATCTTCTGTGAATACATAACCTTTTTCAGGTTCTAACAAAAATGTTCAACACATTAAGTCTTAAAACACTTATTCATTATATAATGAAAACACAATAATGTTTCTGGATCTCTGACATGCTCTGGTTAAACAATGCTAAACAAAACACATTGTCAACACTCCCTGCTGATATAGAATTAGCCTTAAGAGGCAAAACCAATGTTAAATAATAATGCTGAAATTAATGTATTTATTCCCTCAGTTTACTCAACAGATACTTATTTATTCATCTCATCCAGTACATATTTATTTGGTTCCTGTTCCAGATACTGCTATAGAGATGTAAATAAACAGAAAATCCCTACTTATGTGGAGTTCAAATTCTATTATAAAAGACAATAACACAGGGAATTCAGCTCTGTGATCTGTGATGACCTTGATGGGTGGGATGAAGGAGAGAGGAAGGGAGCTCCCAGAGGGAGCTATATGTGCATACATATGTGCATACATATAACTGCATCACTTAGTTGTACAGCAGAAATTAATGCAGCATTTTAAAGCAAGTATACTCCAATAAACAAAAGACAATAAACAAATAAATAAAGTACATTGAATGAAAAATAAAGAGTATTTTGAAAGAAAAGAGAGGGAGGAGCCAAGATGGCAGAGGAGTAGGACGGGGAGAATACTTTCTCCCCCACAAATTCATCAAAAGAGCATTTAAACATCGAGTAAATTCCACAAAACAACTTCTGAATGCCGGCAGAGGACATCAGGCACCCAGAAAAGCAGCCCAACTCTTCTAAAGGAGATAACCGAGTGGCGGGGAGGCGATAAGTCGCAGCATTGGCGCCCGCCAAACACCTCATCACCTGAGCTGCTCGGATCTGGGAAGAACACAAAACGCAGACCCAACTGAGTCTGTGCCTCTGAGGACTACCTGAGTGCCTGAACCTGAGCGGCTTGGACCTGGGAGCTCAGCCCAGGGCCGGCCTCTGATTGTTCCCGGTGGAACAACCTAGAGCCCGAGCAGTGTGGGCAGACCCAGTGTGGCTGAGGCACTGCGAGCGCACGCCAGTGTTATCTGTTTGCAGCATCCCTCCCTCCCTCCCCACAGCGCGGCTGAACAAGTGAGCCTAAATTAAAAAAAAAAAAATAGTGTCCTCAACAGTCCCCTTTGTGTCAGGGCGGGAACCAGACACTGAAGAGACCAGCAAACAGAAGAAGCTATAACAGAGGGAAACGCCTTGGAAGCTACAGGCCATAGTTTAAAACCCTATGGTTACTACGGACTACATAGGAAGGGGCCTATAGATCTTGAGAAATATAAGTCGGACTAAGGAACTAGCCAAAAATGAACTGAACCCACAATACTCACAACAAACCAGAGAAAGACCTAGATATATTTTTACTATTTTTACGATCAATCTTTCTTTTTTTTTAATTTTTTGTTAAAAATTTTAAGTCCTCTATTGTCCTTTAATTTTCACTTTTATAACTATTACTTTGCAAAAAAAAAAAAAAGACCCTATGTTTTTTTCTTCTTCAGCAAACTTCATATATATATTTTATAATTTTTTGACCGTGTTTTGTTTTTCTTTTTCTTTTTCTTCTTTTCTTTAACATTGTATTTTGAAATTCCAAACTCTACTCTAGATTTTTAATTTTAGTCTTTTGGTATATGTTATCAATTTTGTGCCTATAGTTTTTTTCATAATTTCTGTGACTTTTTTTTTCCCTCTGTTTCTTTCTCTTCTTCTTTTATATAACATCATATATCTGCAATTCCAAACTCTACTCAAGATTTTTAATTTATGCTTTTTGGTATTTGATATCAATTTTGTACCTGTATTTTCTTTATAATTTTTGCGACATTGTTTTTGTTGGTTTGTTTTCTCTCTTTATTTTTCTTCTTCTTTTTTTTTTTTTAACATTGTATTTTTGAAATTCCAAACTCTACTCTGGATTTTTAATTTTTGCTTTTTGGTATTAGTTATCAATTTTGTACCTATAGTTTCTTTACCATTTTCACGACCTTGTTTGTTTTTCTTTGTTCGTTTTCTCTCTCTTTTTTTTCCTTCTTCTTTTCATTAACATTGCATTTTTTAAATTCCAAACTCTACTCTAGATTTTTAATTTTTGCTTTTATGTATTTGTTACCAATTTTGTACCTTTAACAACCCAATCTTCAGGACCCATTTTTCACTAGGGTACGAGATTACTGGCTTGACTGCTCTCTCTCCCTTTGGACTCTCCATTTTCTCCACAAGGTCACCTGTATCTCCTCCCTAACCCCTCTCTAACTCTACCCAACTCTGTGAATTTCTGTGTGTTCCAGATGGTGGAGAACACTTAGGGAACTGATTACTGGCTGGATCTGTCTCCCTCCTTTTCATTTCCCCCTTTTATCCTTCTGGCCACCTCTGTCTCCTGCCTCCTTCTTCTCTTCTCTGTATAACTCCGTGAACATCTCTGAGCGGTCCAGTTGTGGAGTGCACATAAGGAAGTGACTACTGGCTAGCCCATTCTCTCCACTATTGATTCCACTTCATCTCATTTGGGTCACCTCTAACTCCCTCCTCCCACTTCTCTTCTCCATGTAACGCTGTGAACCTCTCTGAGTGACCCGCACAGTAGAGAAACTTTTCACTTTAACGTAGATGTTTTATCAATGGTGCTGTATAGAAGGAGAAGTTTTGAAACTACTGTAAAAATAAGACCGATAACTGGAAGTAGGAGGCTTAAGTCCAAACCCTGACTCCAGGGAACTCCTGACTCCAAGGAACATTAATTGACAGGAGCTCATCAAACGCCTCCACACCGACACTGAAACCAAGCACCACACAAGGGCCAACAAGTTCCAGGGCAAGACATACCAAGCAAATTCTCCAGCAACAAAGGAACACAGCCCTGAGCTTCAAGATACAGGCTGCCCAAAGTCACCCCAAAACCATAGACATCTCACAACTCATTACTGGACATTTCATTACACTCCAGAGAGAAGAAATACAGCTCCATCCACCAGAACATCGACACAAGCTTCCCTAACCAGGAAACCTTGACAAGCCACCTGTACAAACCCACACACAGTGAGGAAACGCCACAATAAAAAGAACTCCACAAACTGCCAGAATACAGAAAGGACACCCCAAACTCAGCAATTTAAACAAGATGAAGAGACAGAGGAATAGCCAGTAGATAAAGGAACAGGATAAATGCTCACCAAACCAAACAAAAGAGGAAGAGATAGGGAATCTACCTGATAAAGAATTCCGAATAATGATAGTGAAATTGATCCAAAATCTTGAAATTAAAATGGAATCACAGATAAATAGCCTGGAGGCAAGGATTGAGAAGATGCAAGAAAGGTTTAACAAGGGCTTAGAAGAAATAAAAAAGAGTCAATATATAATGAATAATGCAATAAGTGAAATTAAAAACACTCTGGAGGCAACAAATAGTAGAATAACAGAGGCAGAAGATAGGATTAGTGAATTAGAAGATAGAATGGTAGAAATAAATGAATCAGAGAGGATAAAAGAAAAACGAATTAAAAGAAATGAGGACAATCTCAGAGACCTCCAGGTCAATATTAAACACTACAACATTCGAATCATAGGGGTCCCAGAAGAAGAAGACAAAAAGAAAGACCATGAGAAAATACTTGAGGAGATAATAGTTGAAAACTTCCTTAAAATGGGGAAGGAAATAATCACCGAAGTCCAAGAAACCTAGAGAGTCCCAAACAGGATAAACCCAAGGCGAAACACCCCAAGACACATATTAATCAAATTAACAAAGATCAAACACAAAGAACAAATATTAAAAGCAGCAAGGGAAAAAACAACAAATAACACACAAGGGAACACCCATAAGGATAACAGCTGATCTTTCAATAGAAACTCTTCAAGCCAGGAGGGAATGGCAAGACATACTTAAAAGGATGAAAGAAAATAACCTACAGCCCAGATTATTGTACCCAGCAAGGATCTCATTCAAGTATGAAGGAGAAATCAAAAGCTTTTCAGACAAGCAAAAGCTGAGAGAATTCTGCACCACCAATCCAGCTCTCCAACAAATACTAAAGGATATTCTCTAGACAGGAAACACAAAAACGGTGTATAAATTCAAACCCAAAACAATAAAGTAAATGGCAACGGGGTCATACTTATCAGTAATTACCTTAAACGTAAATGGGTTGAATGCCCCAACCAAAAGACAAAGACTGGCTGAATGGATACAAAAACAAGACCCCTACATATGTTGTCTACAAGAGACCCACCTCAAAACAGGGGACACATACAGACTGAAAGTGAAGGGCTGGAAAAAGATTTTCCATGCAAATAGGGACCAAAAGAAAGCAGGAGTAGCAATACTCATATCAGATAAAATAGACTTTAAAACAAAGACTGTGAAAAGAGACAAAGATGGTCACTACATAATGATCAAAGGATCAATCCAAGAAGAAGATATAACAATTATAAATATATATGCACCCAACACGGGAGCACCGCAGTATGTAAGACAAATGTTAACAAGTATGAAAGGAGAAATTAACAATAACACAATAATAGTGGGAGACTTTAATACCCCACTTACACCTATGGATAAATCAACTAAACAGAAAATTAACAAGGAAACACAAACTTTAAACGATACAACAGACCAGTTAGACCTAATTGATATCTATAGGACATTTCATCCCAAAACAATGAATTTCACCTTCTTCTCAAGCGCACATGGAACCTTCTCCAGTATAGATCACATCCTGGGCCATAAAGCTAGCCTTGGTAAATTCAAAAAAATAGAAATCATTCCAAGCATCTTTTCTGACCACAATGCAGTAAGATTAGATCTCAACTACAGGAGAAAAACTATTAAAAATTCCAACATATGGAGGCTGAACAACACGCTGCTGAATAACCAACAAATCACAGAAGAAATCAAAAAAGAAATCAAAATTTGCATAGAAACGAATGAAAATGAAAACACAACAACCCAAAACCTGTAGGACACGGTAAAAGCAGTCCTAAAGGGAAAGTTCATAGCAATACAGGCACACCTCAAGAAACAAGAAAAAAGTCAAATAAATAACCTAACTCTACACCTAAAGCAACTAGAAAAGGAAGAAATGAAGAACCCCAGGGTTAGTAGAAGGAAAGAAATCTTAAAACTTAGAGCAGAAATAAATGCAAAAGAAACAAAAGAGATCAAAGCAAAAATCAACAAAACCAAAAGCTGGTTTTTTGAAAGGATAAATAAAATTGACAAACCATTAGCCAGACTCATCAAGAAACAAAGGGAGAAAAATCAAATCAATAAAATTAGAAATGAAAATGGAGAGATCACAACAGACAACACAGAAATACAAAGGATCATAAGAGACTACTATCAACAATTATATGCCAATAAAATGGACAATGTGGAAGAAATGGACGAATTCTTAGAAAAGTACAACTTTCCAAATCTCGACCAGGAAGAAATAGAAAATCTTAACAGACCCATCACAAGCACGGAAATTGAAACTGTAATCAAAAATCTTCCAGCAAACAAAAGCCCAGGTCCAGATGGCTTCACAGCTGAATTCTACCAAAAATTTAGAGAAGAGCTAACACCTATCCTGCTAAAACTCTTCCAGAAAATTGCAGAGGATGGTAAACTTCCAAACTCATTCTATGAGGCCACCATCACCCTAACACCAAAACCTGACAAAGATCACACAAAAAAAGAAAACTACAGGCCAATATCACTGATGAACATAGATGCAAAAATCCTTAACAAAATTCTAGCAATCAGAATCCAACAACACATTAAAAAGATCATACACCATGACCAAGTGGGCTTTATCCCAGGGATGCAAGGATTCTTCAATATCCGCAAATCAATCAATGTAATACACCACATTAACAAATTGAAAAATAAAAACCATATGATTATCTCAATAGATGCAGAGAAAGCCTTTGACAGAATTCAACATCCATTTATGATCAAAACTCTCCAGAAAGCAGGAATAGAAGGAACATACCTCAACATAATCAAAGCTATATATGACAAACCCACAGCAAACATTATCCTCAATGGTAAAAAATTGAAAGCATTTCCTCTAAAGTCAGGAACAATACAAGGGTGCCCACTTTCACCATTACTATTCAGCATAGTTTTGGAAGTTTTGGCCACAGCAATCAGAACAGAAAAAGAAATAAAAGGAATCCAAATTGGAAAAGAAGAAGTAAAGCTCTCACTGTTTGCAGATGACATGATCCTCTACATAGAAAACCCTAAAGACTCCACCAGAAAATTACTAGAACTAATCAATGACTATAGTAAAGTTGCAGGATATAAAATCAACACCCAGAAATCCCTTGCATTCCTATACACTAATAATGAGAAAACAGAAAGAGAAATTAAGGAAACATTCACCATTGCAACGGAAAGAATAAAATACTTAGGAATATTTCTACCTAAAGAAACTAAAGACCTATATATAGAAAACTATAAAACACTGGTGAAAGAAATCAAAGAGGACACTAACAGATGGAGAAATATACCATGTTCATGGATTGGAAAAATCAATACAGTGAAAATGAGTATACTACCCAAAGCAATCTATAGATTCAGTGCAATCCCTATCAAGCTACCAACAGCATTCTTCACAGAGCTAGAACAAATAATTTCACAATTTGTATGGAAATACAAAAAACCTCGAATAGCCAAAGCAATCTTGAGAAAGAAGAATGGAACTGGAGGAATCAACCTACCTGACTTCAGGCTCTACTACAAAGACACAGTTATCAAGACAGTATGGTACTGGCACAAAGACAGAAATATAGATCAATGGAACAAAACAGAAAGCCCAGAGATAAATCCACGCACATATGGACACCTTATCTTTGACAAAGGAGGCAAGAATATACAATGGATTAAAGACAATCTCTTTAACAAGTGGTGCTGGGAAATCTGGTCAACCACTTGTAAAAGAATGAAACTAGAACACTTTCTAACACCATACACAAAAATAAACTCAAAATGGATTAAAGATCTCAACGTAAGACCAGAAACTATAAAACTCCTAGAGGAGAACATAGGCAAAACACTCTCTGACATACATCACAGCACTATCCTTTATGACTCACCTCCCAGAATATTGGAAATAAAAGCAAAAATAAACAAATAGGACCTAATTAACCTTAAAAGCTTCTGCACATCAAAGGAAACTATTAGCAAGGTGAAAAGACAGCATTCAGAATGGGAGAAGATAATAGCAAATGAAGCAACTGACAAACAACTAATCTCAAAAATATACAAGCAACTCCTACAGCTCAACTCCAGAAAAATAAATGACCCAATCAAAAAGTGGGCCAAAGAACTCAATAGACATTTCTCCAAAGAAGACATCCAGATGGCTAACAAACACATGAAAAGATGCTCAACATCACTCATTATCAGAGAAATGCAAATCAAAACCACTATGAGGTACCATTTCACACCAGTCAGAATGGCTGCGATCCAAAAGTCTACAAGTAATAAATGCTGGAGAGGATGTGGAGAAAAGGGAACCCTCTTACACTGTTGGTGGGAATGCAAACTAGTACAGTCACTATGGAGAACAGTGTGGAGATTCCTTAAAAAACTGGAAATAGACCTGCCTTATGATCCAGCAATCCCACTGCTGGGCATACACACTGAGGAAACCAGAAGGGAAAGACACACGTGTACCCCAATGTTCATCACAGCACTGTTTATAATAGCCAGGACATGGAAGCAACCTAGATGTCCATCAGCAGATGAATGGATACTAAAGTGATGGTACATATACACAATGGAGTATTATTCAGCCATTAAAAAGAATACATTTGAATCAGTTCTAATGAGGTGGATGAAACTGGAGCCTATTATACAGAGTGAAGTAAGCCAGAAAGAAAAACACCAATACAGTATACTAATGCATATATATGGAATTTAGAAAGATGGTAACAATAACCCTGTGTACGAGACAGCAAAAGAGACACTGATGTATAGAACAGTCTTATGGACACTGTGAGAGAGGGAGAGGGTGGGAAGATTTGGGTGAATGGCATTGAAACATGTAAAATATCATGTATGAAACGAGTTGCCAGTCCAGGTTCGATGCACGATAGTGGATGCTTGGGGCTGGTGCACTGGGATGACCCAGAGGGATGGAATGGGCAGGGAGGAGGGAGGAGGGTTCAGGATGGGGAACACATGTATACCTGTGGCGGATTCATTTTGATATTTGGCAAAACTAATACAGTTATGTAAAGTTTAAAAATAAAATAAAATTAAAAAAAAAGAAAAGAGAATAACAAGGAGAATTTACTCAATGGGGAAAGAAACCAGTCTATTTTTTCAATTAACATTCAGACTATGAATTCTTGCTAAGCATTATTTTTCATTTTATCTCTATGACTATATTTTTAAAAATACATAGAAGTCAATATCCTTTGATACTATGGAGAATTGGGTGGGCTTAACACAATAAATAGACATTTGAGTGCAACACAACTAGTATATGTGTGTGTTAGTCAGTCGATCATGTCCAACTCTTTGCAAACCCATGGACGGTAGACCACCAGGCTCCTCTGTCCATGGAATTCTTCAGGCAAGAATATTGGAATGGGTTGCTGTTATCTCAATAATTTCAAAAATTAAGGATCTTTTAAAAATGCATTCTTCACTTTCATATGCACAACAGAATGAGAAATTGAACTATCTCTTTCATAAGACGTATTTTCAGATTCCTTCCTTTATTTTCAATATTTTGTCACATTTTCTTTTATTTTCTAGTAATATCTCTAGAATTTTAATTTATCCATCATGTGGTTTTAAAATAAAATCTGCCTTAAGTAATAATGATACTATTTCTATATCACATTTTGTTTCTATAAATATACATAATGGCCAACTCTATCCCTGATATTTAGTAGTTTTTGGAAGTATAAAGAAAATCATATTTTGTCCATATCATTCATTATGCCAAAGTGGAGTGTAGGAAAATGTTTTCCAAAGCACTGCCTGTAAGGTCATGAAGATACACCATAGAAAGTTCCAAACTGATGAACTAATGTTAAATGTAGTGCATGAGTGCATCCCCAGTCATGTCCACTCTTTACAACTCCGTGGACTGTAGCCCACCAGGCCTCTCTGTCCATGGATTTCCCAGGCAAGAATATTGGAGGGTGTTGCCATTTCCTCCTCTAGGAGAGCTCCCCAACTCAGGGATTGGACCCGTGTCTATTGTGTCTCCTTCACTGGCAGGTGGATATTTACTAATGAGCCACCTGGAAGGCCCCTACTTAATGTAGTAAAATTAACTAATTCATGCAGTAAAAAGGTATAGTCTATATAAGAAGCTATGAAAGTTACATTGAAAATGTGGCATTACTGAAACTCCAAAAAATAATGAAACTGAAAGAAAGGTATAATATGATATGGGAAGATAGGACATTTGAAATTTTTATTTTATTTTATGGATTTGGTAAAAGCTCACCAACTGCATTAGCATATCTTGTTTCAACTTTGGGATTCACCACATATTTCTGGGCATTTTTATTAACCCCTTAATTTTTTAAAGTTTGTATGGGCATTTAGCATAATGTATGCAGAGTATATCATGCGAAATGCCAGGCTGGATGAGGCACAAGCTTGAATCAAGATTGCCGGGAGAAATATCAATAACCTCAGATATGCAGATGACACCATCCTTATAGCAGGAAATGAAGAAGAACTAAATAGCCTCTTGATGAATGTGAAAGAGGAGAGTGAAAAAATTGGCTTAAAGCTAAGAAGACTAAGATCATGGCATCTGGTCCCATCACTTCATGGCAAATAGATGAGGAAAAAACGAAAACAGTGGCAAACTTTAATTTTTTGGGCTCCAAAATCACTGCAGATGGCGACTGCAGCCATGAAATTAAAAGGCACTTGCTCCTTGGAAGAAAAGCTGTGGCCAACCTGGACAACATATTAAAAAGCAGAGATATTACTTTACTGACAAAGGTCCATCCAGTCAAAGCTATTATTTTTCCAGTAATCATGTATGGATGTGAGAGTTAGACTGTGAAAAAAGCTGAGCACTGAAGAATTGATGCTTTTGAGAGTCCCTTGGACTACAAGGAGATCCAACCAGTAAATTCTAAAGGAAATCAGTCCTGAATATTCGTTGGGAGGACTAATGTTGAAGCTGAAGCTCCAATACTTTGGCTACCCGATGTGAAGAACTGACTCATTGGAGAACACCCTGATGCTGGGAAAGATTGAGGGTGGGAGGAGAAGGGGATGACGGAGGATGAGATGTTTGGATGGCATCACTGACTCAATGGACATAAATTTGAATAAACTCTGGTAGTTGGTGATGGACAGGGAAACCTGGCATGCTGCAGTCCATAGGCTTGCAAAGAGTTGGACATGACTAAGTGACTGAACTGAACTGAACTGAAGAGTAATCTACAGATCATGCAGTGCATGAAAATCATGTTGTTTAAAAATCAGAACACAATTATTGTTAGCTTTACAAAGTATCACACTGCTTTAGGGACAATATTTTTGATAAAGTACCTTTTGACACAAGGATCCATAGAGTAAGGTTGGATTAGTTGTAATAAAAGGGGGATGGAGGGGGGAAAATGCATCAGATTCTGACGGTGACTGCTTAAAAATACTTGATAATAACAGAAAAACCGTGAAGAGGGAATGGGCATACATTAGGGGGAAGTTACAAGGGATATAGAAGTTTATTTTGCATGAAACAAGGCATTCATAAATAGGTTGCCACATCTCTGGAAAAATGCTAATTCTAAATATTTGCCTCATTGTATTTAATGACTAAAACTGCAAGGAGAAATTATATAAATTTTGCAGAGCATTTACAAATAATATTCCTTTGTAAATAATTATGTTTCTAAGGTAGTTTATTTTCTTTATTTCTTTCAGTCAACACTCTTTGCTAAATGCTCCTTCATGACTTGAAAGAAAGTTTTCTTAGCTTACTGCAGAAGTGTTATGCTACATCTGATATAAGAGGACAGTGTAGTACACTGGTGTTCCCCATAAAAATTAATTTGAACTTTTAAATGTAAATTAAAAATTTAAATAACTTTCTTAATATTAATGATTCTAATTATTAGGAGGTTATATTCAATATATTTAATTGACTGTAGGTTCAATATTATTGCTTATAATTTCTTCTTTACATAATTTTCCATTCTTATTTTTGTTTCTGCTTAGCATTGGACTAAACATTAGTGACAAATTTATTCCAATGAAATTGTCATTTTATCATGATTTTTAGTTTTCTGGAAAGTATCTTTAAGAACCTAGTCAGAACAAATAGCTATTCTTGCTGTGCCAGAGTTAAATATTCAAAATCTGTCCCCCACTTCCCATAATAATAGAAGTTGAAGAAACTGGCAGACTGCTTTTCTTTACTTTAAATTTAACGAAATAAGGTTAATTGTTAAAGAAATTAAACAAGGAGCTGGGGTGAAAAGTAGCACTAATATAAACCCTGGTAGAGATTGTCAATTTAACAAGTGGTTTGTAAATTACAAAGTCTTTTATCATCAAGTATACCCACCCTGCCTCCTCCTGTGGGATGCTGTTAGAAAGCAGTTGTCTTTGAGTGTTTGCCCTCTTTGTGTCATTCTCTGGGGGAGGGGGAATTTTTTTTCCATAATTAAGACCCCAAAATAAAAATTTCCTCAGACAGTTCTTTTTGAAAATAAACATATATTGAAAGAATTGCATGAGAACATGATGTGAAGAGTTGACTCACTGGAAAAGACCCTGATGCTATGAAGACGGATACAAGTTTGAGCAAAATCTGGGAGATCGTGAAGGACAGGGAAGCTGGACATGCTGCAGTTCATGGGGTCGCAAAGAGTCAGACACAACTTAGCGACTAAACAACAACAAATTCAAGATGCAACAATGAGGCTGAAGTGTTCAACAGAGAGGAAGAATTTGAGAATGAGAATGCTAATTAACGACTTTAAATTTGCATATTCTGAAAGATCAGCTCAAAGTGTTATTACTTGCAGAATGCTGATTGCCTAGTCTTGGCATCACCACTGTCATTTGTACGCAAATGGCCTAGGAAAGTGGCATAACCAGTTGCCCATGTGACTCTTATCTGTACTGGTCTCCATTAGTCAGACCATTGGTGTAATTGAGATAACGACCCCCTGCATGATCAGCTGCTGCATGGCAAAACTTAGCTAATGTTTTTAATTTCACAAACCAAATCAAGCAGTGCTGAAAGGAAATAAAAAATACTATTTAAAAGGGGAATTTAAGGAGGGTGGGATGTATGATAGTAGTCAGGCGAGTATTTACTCCTTGGTTCTGTCTCGTCACAACAAAGAATTGGAGTGACGGACATTAAAGCCCTCAGCGTGTCACAGCTCTCGGGTCTTGGACAGACGGTGTTATAACTCTCAGGTCTCAAACAGACCGTGTTATAGCTCTTAGACAAATTAGTGTTACAGCTCCGTGTTATAGCTCTATTTTATTTAGATAATAGAAGGAAAATCTATCCTCAAAGCATGAGGGCATGTCGACCCAAAGACGTGAAAAGAATGCCCCAGTGCACGGGAGAGAGAGAGAGAGGGAGACCCCTAGCCCTTTGGCTCCTCTTTTTATACATCTCTTCATCTCCATGGGCCTCCCCTACGTAAATTGGGCTAGCCGGGAGTGTTGTTTGTCCTACCTGAGGTCCTCACTCCAGTCCTCGGATCTTCCTTTGTTGTATTTTTGCGGGCTTTTCCCTTTCTTATCTTTTAGCCACCGCCATTCTGGACTCCTTTTTCCTATTCTAACTACCTAACAATAGGATTGAAGAATCCTAGTGGTCCCTTCTGGGCTCAAGTTGTGCTGAATATCTGTATCCTTATGTCTATATCTATTTATCTATATACAGATGCTCATAAACATCTACTGCACCTTTCTGAGCATCATTTTCTACAAAGTAAAAAGTATATTTTAATTACTTTCCAGCCCACATCCTGTATGAGGTCCTGTATTAGCTAAAATATATAACAATATTATTCAAAAGTAATGTTTTATCTTTGGAGACATTTGCTTCAAGTTCTACAAAAAAGAAATTATCAATCATTGTGGATATGTTGTAGGCATATTTTCTCATTAAGAATAGGAAATAAATAAGTTCTCTAGAATGCATTTTTTCATTCATACATTCATTCATTCTTGACTAAATAATTAGTGAGTGACTTCAGTGCTTTAGCCAGTGTGATTGGTCCTGGATACAGAAAGTCTGTGTCCCCATGGAATTGACACTCTACTGGCAGAGAGAGACAATAAATAGTAACTAGTGTCAGGGGAGTGTGTAATTTCCTTGGTTCTGTCTCATCACAACAAAAATTTGAAGCTACGGATGAACCACCGTTACAGCCCTCAGACAGACCAGTGCTACAGCCCTTGGATGGCCCAGTGTTACAGCTCTGTGTGGCAGCCCAGTTTTATTTAGAAAGTAAAGGAAAATACATCCTCGAGATGTGAGGGCGGGCCAATCCAAAGACTCAAAGAAAAGAGAAGCCCCGGCTCAATTTTAGCTCCTCTTCTTATATGCTTTTTCTCCTCCCCCTTGGCCAGCCCTATGTAAATTGAGCTAGCCAGGAGTGCTGTTTGTCTTACCTGAGGTCCTCACTCGGTCCTTGGGCCTTCCTTTGTTCTATTTTTCTGGGCTTTTCCCTTCCCTGTCTTTGAGCCACTGTCATTCTGGACTCCTTTGTCCTATTCTAACTATATAACATTCCCCCCTCAATAAATGGGAGGCCAAATTTTTTGGGAATAGGGGCTTTGAGATCTTTCTGGTTACTTCCCGCTGAACTGGGACAGTGAGAGGCATAGGGACTCCCCCTCATGCGGGTCTCAAGCCTCAGAGTTCTTATAGCTGTGTCCATCTAAGGGTGAGTGATATTTTCTGTGGTCGGCTTTACTTTTATATATCCTGGTTGAACTGGCACTGCCTGTTGTAGCTTGTTGACCGGGCAGAGACAAAATGGGTTAGACAATTGATAATACATGGAGCCATCATAAGCAGCATCAATAGGGTGATAACAAGGATTAGTAGGGGCATTAGCCAATTCCAAATTTCCCATTGCCGGAAGAATGATCCCCCAAAGAGATTGTAGCCACCCCAAGAAATATCCAGCACGTTCTTTGAGGTACAGTAGGATCTAGAATGTTTTTCTTGAGGACTATGAGACTTTTTTAACTTAGCTGGAGGTACTTACCCAGAAACAACACGTCTCATTCAAGATGGCTCAAGCCCCTCCTTGTTCAGGGATCAGGAGATATATCTTCTATCCATTTTGGAGTACAACCGCTTCCAAGCTGTGTTGGCTCTTTAGAGCTATCTTGAGAAATCTTATCCCCAGAAACTAGATTTTGGGGGTGTTCATTAGAATGACACTCATTTGTAGTCCTGAATAGGTATCTGAGATCTCCCAGGGGCTCACAGGTGTATTGAGTGTCCTCTTCTGTTTTCTTTCATGTCTTGACTCGTGAGTAGTGAATCCAGGAGTCATGTCCTGGTACCTCGACTGCTGTGGGGGTAGAAAGTATTACAGGGTAGGGGCCCTTTCATGTGGGCTTGGACTCGAGCCTTTGGGGACCCATCTTTTCAGACTTTAATTAGGATTTGAGCCCCTGGAGCATATAGTGGTGACTCTTTAGAATCTTTTGGGTCCTGTTTGACACCCAACAAGTGTATATCCTGTCTAAATTGCCCAATGGTCATGGTATAAGATGGGAGGGTCTGAGCCTCTGGACCTAGGAAGAGGTCATTGACATAAACAAAATGTCTCCCATACAGCATGTCATATGGACTAAGACCAACCTGTTCCTTAGCGGCAATCAGGTGCAGAGGAGAGCTATTGGTAAAGCCTCCTTCCATCCCAGGGAGGTCTTCTGGTTTATCTTTTTTATCACTGATTTTAAGAATTGGTTGGCTCTTTCTACTTTTCCTGAAGACTGAGGTCTCCAGGCACAATGGAGATAATGTGTTTCACCCAATGCTTTAGAGACCCCTTGGGTGACCTTAGAAGTAAATGGTGTCCCATTGTCACTTTGTAATTACCTGGCAGATCAAATCTTGGAATGATTTCATGGAGCGGTTTTTTTTTTACCACTTTGTCAGCCTTCTCAGTCCGGGTGGGAAGGCCTTCAATCCATCCTGTGAATGTATCTATCATGACTAATAGGTATTTATACCCTTGAGAAACTGGCATCTGGGTGAAGTCCATCTGCCAGTCCTCTCCTGGGTAGGTCCCACATCGTTGGATGGGCTGGGACAGCTGGAGTCTTCAAGCTCCTTGGGGGCTGTTTAACTGGCAACTGGAACAAGAGAAGACCACTTGCCTTAGAGTTGTTTGGAGGCTTGTTCCTCTGAAGGACCTTTCTAGTACTCTTTGGAGGGCCTTCTCCCATAAATGAGTGGTGGCATGTAAGGAGTTAACAAACTTTCATTGGAGTTTCCCAGGCAGAAAAAGGAGGCTCTCCATGGAACCACACCATATGATCTTCTTGAAAGCCTTTACTCTTAGCTTTAAGAGTCTCACCTTCAGTATATGAAGGAGTTTCTGGCAAATTAGTCTGTCGAACTAAGGTGGCAACCCCTATTAAATCATTGTTCTGTAATGCTGTTCTCTTAGCTGCCTGATAGGCTGCTTGGTTCCCTCATGCCACTTCCGTGCTCCCTTTTTGGTGTCCTTTACAATGGGTGACTGAAACCTCATTGGGCAGATGAACTGCCTCCAAGAGCCTAAGGATTTTATCATCATATTTTATTGGGGATGCATGGGTGGTCAAGTGGCCTCTTTCTTTCCAAATAGCAGCATGTGGAAAGGCATATTTGGAGTCAGTGTAAATGCCTATCTTTTTTTCTTTTCCCATCTCTAAAGCTTGAGTCAGGGCTATGAGCTCAGCTAATTGGGCTGAAGTACCTAGTGGCAAAGATTTAGCCTCTATGGTCTCAAAATTTGAGACTATTGCTTATCTGGCTCTTCTTTTTCCATCCAAGACAAAGCTTCTTCCATCAGTGTACCAGATTTCTTCAGGATTGGTCAGAGGATCTTCTGACAGTCCCTCTCAGGGTTTTGTCTAGTGGTCCAAGATTTTTAGGCAAGAGTGAAAGGGGAGAGAGACCTCGGTGTCAGGCAGGAGGGTGGCAGGGTTAAGAACCTCACAAGGGGATATAGTGAGGCCTGGATTTTCCATCAGCACTACTTGATAAGGGCATATAGAGACAAATAAAAGGTTTAAATGAATGGAAAGAAGTGCAATTTTTTGTCTTTAAAATTTTGAATAACAAACAGCAATTAGAAGCATCTATATAATGCTTTTATTTTATTAAACAAATAAACTATCAAAATTTGAAACATATAACAACAGTTGGGCATAAGTGAATTTAAAAGTCAGGTGATTAAAATAATGACCTCTTAAGAAATACAAAGTTGCTATTAAATTATTCATTTTTCCTTTAGTAAATAATAGAAACATGGAATTTTAAAATATTAGAGAAACAAGAGTTTTCTAAAGAAAATGTTGGTATTTCAATGTTATCAAACAATAAATTAGATCTGATTTAAGGATAAACAAATAATAAAGATTTCCTTTCATGTGTAACTTGACCTAAACAGCATACACATTGCATGAAAGAAACTATATTGATTTAACACCTATTTCTTTTCATATAAATGAATTTTGTACTTAGGGTAAAATTTTTAGAACAGTAAATTAAAAAATCAATTTAATATTAATATTTTTCTGAAACTGTGAGTTAGAGTATGAGAGTGTGTGTGTGTGTATATACCACTCACTCACACACACACAATGTAGAGTTGCAAATAATCTGTATTCATTCAAATGCCTATGCTGACTTTCTTCAATAAACTGCATGGCTGAGTTTCCAATAACTCTTTGAGGAATAGGCAGTTCTAGATGCAGTGCTTTCATGAATGACTATTGCTATGCTCAGTTTCACCTGATGGAGAAGTCTATTAGAACAATTTTAAACCCTTCAAAGCATTCATTGGCCTTTGTTATTGTTATTATTGTGGTCTCTTAGATTGTAACCAAGTATGGACCAGAATACATTACATCGATGTATAAAGTCAAAGCTTTAATTCATTTTCAGAAACTTTTTCTGTAACAGCATCTCTATAAATTAAGTGGGTCACATGAATTCTTAAGAGAATTTTTCACTATTAAATGATAAAAAGCATATAGGTTTATGCCCTAGGACACAGTTGCAAAATTTAGATAAACTTTAGCCTCACTTTTCAACATTCTTGCATTAAAGAGAATATCAGGAAAAACACTTCTGTTTTGATATGGTCTTACTCTTGAATTCCATGGTTGATTTAAACTGATGTTTCAGTTCAGTTCAGTTCAGTCGTTCAGTCGTGTCCGACTCTTTGCGACCCCGTGAATCGGAGCACACCAGGCCTCCCTGTCCATCACCAACTCCCGGACTTCACTCAGACTCACATCCATCGAGTCCGTGATGCCATCCAGCCATCGCATCCTCTGTCGTCCCCTTCTCCTCCTGCCCCCAATCCCTCCCAGCATCAGAGTCTTTTCCAATGAATCAACTCTTGGCATGAGGGGGCAAAAGTACTGGAGTTTCAGCTTTAGCATCATTCCTTCCAAAGAAATCCCAGTTTATTGTTGTTCAAAAAGTACCAAATAGAGAAACAATAATAGCACTGCTATTTTGTCACCCTGCTTATTTCACTTATATGCAGAGTACGTCATGCGACATTCTGGGCTGGATGAAGCACAAGCTGGAATCAACATTGCTGGGAGAGTGAAGAAGAACTAAAAAGCCTCCTGATGAAAGTGAAAGGGGAGAGTGAAAAAGTTGATTTAAAGCTCAATATTCAGAAAACTAAGATCATGGCATCTAGTTCCATCACTTCATGACAAATAGATGGGGAAACAATGGAAATAGTGACAGAGTATTTTGGGGGGCTCCAAAATCACTGCAGATGGTGATCGCAGCCATGAAATTAAAAGACACTTGCTCCTTGGAAGAAAAATTATGACCAACCTAGACAGCATATTCAAAAGCAGAGACATTACTTTGCAAACAGAGGTCCATCTAGTCAAAGCAATGGTTTTTCCAGTAGTCATGTATGAATCTTTCCCAGCATGTGAGAGTTGGACTATAAGGAAAGCTGAGCACTGAAGAATTGGTGCCTTTGAGCTGTGGTATTGGAGAAGACTCTTGAGAGTCCCTTGGACAGCAAGGAAATCCAAGCAGTCCATCCTAAAGGAGATCAATCCTGAATATTCATTGGAAGGTCTGATGCTGAAGCTGAAACTCCAGCACTTTGGTCACCTGATGAGAAGAACTGATTCATTTGAAAAGACTTTGATGCTGGGAAAGATGGAAGGCAGGGGGAGAGGGAGATGATAAGATGAGATGGTTGAATGGCATCACTGACTCAATGGACATGAGTTTGAGTAGGCTCCAGGAGATGGTGAATGACAGGGAAGCCTGGTGTGCTGCAGTCCATGGGGTCACAAAGAGTCAGACACTACTGAGCAACTGAACTGACTGACTGACTAATAGTATGGCTGAAATTTATCATTGTTTTTGCTGACACTGTAAAGAGTTATACTACAAGTTTTAAATGAATAATTCGACTTTTGTACAAAAAACTTAATTAACATCGTGTTAAAATTGTTTTTAGCACTTCTACCTAAGCATTTGCATTGAATGCCATCAAAATTTCCACATTTTCACAATTTTCACTCTTCTATATTTTCTGAAGGATATGTCTGAAGGGTCAGTTGAATCTGTGTTCCAAAATGAGTAGATCTTAAAAGACTTATGTAAAAAATCTTGGCTTTGCTTTGAAATACTTAGACCTTCCACTTTTGTGCAGAAAATACAATTAAACTTTTTGTTGTTATTGTTATTAACATCACATAATATTCAAAAGCTAATTCAAGCAGTGATTAAAAATAATTATAACAGTGTGTGTGTATGTTCAGTCATTCAGTCGTGTCCTACTCTTTGTGGCCCCATGTATTGTAGCCCACCAGCTCCTCTGTCCATGGGATTTTTTGAGGAAAGAATACTAGAGTGGGCTGCCATTTCCTACTCTGGAGAATCTTTCTGACCCCAGGATTGAACCCATGTCTCTGGCCACTCATGCATTAGCATGCAGATTCTTTACCACTAGCACCATCTAAGAAGCCCAATTAGAACTGTGGTATTATCAATTGTGAGGCTTCCCTGGTGGCTCAGTAGTACAGAATCTGCCTGCAATGCAGGAGACATAGGTTCGATCCCTGGGTCAGGAAGATCCCCTGGAGGAGGAAATGGCAACCTGTTACAGTGTTCCTGCCCTGAGAAAGCCCTTGGACAAAGGAGCCTGACAGGCTACAGTCCATGGGGTGGTAAAGAGTTGGACACAACTTAGCAACTAAACAACAACATTATCTATTGCATTTGTCAGAAACCGTACATTGTCAAGATGCCAGTGGACTCAATATTCTTGTTAATGACAATCCTTTCTCCCCACCCTAATGGTAGCCACTTTTCTGGCTTTATGAATATCACTGGTTGTTTTTTATTTGTTTGTTTCTTAATTAGCAATCATATTTCTATTTCTAAATAGTAGCATGCAATATTGTTTGTTTTGGGAACTCTATATAAATGAACATATATGGATATGCTGGGGGGGGGTTGTTCTGTTTAATACCAAGCTTTTATGATATCACATTTTGTTTTATGTAATTAGAGTGTATTCATATTTATTATGAATAGTATTTGAAACTTTAACTGTATAGAAAAATAATAACTTGGTCCGTCTTATGACTACTATGTATTCACTTTTACTTTCAAAAATGTGTTTGGAATTCTATAATACCTACCATATAATAATAGAAATTAAGCAAGGGATGGGAATTCCTGATAGCTCAGTCAGTAAAGAATCTGCCGGCAGTGCAGGAGCCCCAGCTTCAATCGCTGCCAGGGTTAGAAAGATTCCCTGGATTAGGAAATGACAACCCACTCCAGTATTCTTGCCTGGAAAACTCCCATGGACAGAGAAGCCTAGTGGGCTACTGTCCATGGGGTCACAAGAGTCCAATATGACTTAGCAACTAAGCACCACCACAACAAAGGAATGGAAAGCTGAAAAATATCAGAAAGAAGACCAAATTTATAGTTAATAACTGTGAAAAGCATCTGTTTCCCATAGATCGGGGAAAACAAATCCAGATGATGTTGTGATATGCAAACTGGGAAGGTTGAAGAGGGACCCTGCAGGGTTAGAAATCAACTTTCCAGAAGGGTTGTGGGCTTGGAGGTGGGGCTTACAGAGCAGGACCCAGGCATCCCTCTATGTGGCAGTGCTGTAGAGCTGCTGCTGGTGCCTCTGGGGAGTCTAGAGGACTTGTTTCACTAGCGTAGAAAGAAGCTGGACACTGTGACAGACTATTGCTGTCAGGGAGAAGGGGTTTTGCTCAGTTAATGACAGCAGGGACAGAAAACACAAGGGAGAAGCAAGTTTTCTTCAATTCTTTCAGCCTTCCAATCTCACTCTATGCCCTCTACTGACAGACCATAATAGGGAATTCCCTGGTAGCTCATAGTGCAGGAGACCCAGGTTCAATCACTGGGTTGGGAAAATCCCCTAGAAAAGGAAATGGCAGCACACTCCAGTATTCTTGCCTGGAAAATCCCATGGAAAGAGGAGCCTGGTGGGGCTACAGTCCATGAGGTCCAAAGCCAAATGACAAAGAAGAGATATCATTTTTAGACTTTAGTGCTAGCATGACAAAGTAGAGGAAGACATATCTGGATCTGGGAAATCATGGTTCAATAACACATCAAAATTTTAATTGTATAATTATGCTTGGGGTGCTCAACTAACATGAGGCTGAGGATGACTCAGTTGATAGAGACTGAGACCATAATCATTCACAAAAATAAATTTGAACTATGAAAATATTGGTACATAATGATAGAGTGTAAAGTTTAAAATTTGAACAATGTAATAAACATACTTCCAACAGGTAGATTTTTCAGTTCTTTTATGTAGTAGCTCCAAAGAATTTAATCAAAGAATTTAAGGTTTTTTTTTTGTTGTTGTTGTTTGTTTGTTTTTTGCCTAAACTTAAAGCTTTTTTATTTGGTATTGAGATGTTGTGGTACTTTCAGGTGAACAGCAAAAGGACTCTGCCATACATATACATGTATCCTTTCTCCCTAAATCCCCTCCCATCCAGACTGCCACATAATATTGAGCAGAGTTTCCTGTGCTACACATTAGGTCCTTGTTGTTTATCCATTTTATATATAGCAGTGTATATATGACCTTTCTCAAATCTCTACCTATCTCTTCCCCCCAGCAACATAAGTTTGTTTTCTAAGTCTTTGAGTCTCATTAGACTATGGCTCAGATCATGAACTCCTTATTGCCAATTCAGATATATTGAAGAAAGTGGGGAAAACCACTAGGCCATTCAGATATGATCTAAATCAAATCCCTCATGATTATACAGTGAAGTGAGAAATAGATTTAAGGGACTAGATCTGATATACAGAGTGCCTGATGAACTATGGATGAAGGTTTGTGACATTGTACAGGAGACTATCCTCAAGAAAAAGAAATACAAAAAAGCAAAATGGCTGTCTGAGGAGGCCTTACAAATAGCTGTGAAAAGAAAAGAAGTGAAAACCAAAGGAGAAAAGGAAGGATGTATCCATTTGGAGGCAGAGTTCCAAAGAATAGCAAGGAGACATAAGAAAGCCTTCCTCAGGGATCAATGCAAAGAAATAGAGGAAAACAATAGAATAGGAAAAACTAGAGATCTCTTCAAGAAAATTAGAGATACCAAGGGAACATTTCATGCAAAGATGGGCACAATAAAGGACAGAAATGGTATGGACCTAACAGAAGCAGAAGATATTAAGAAGAGATGGCAAGAATACACAGAAGAACTATACAAAAAAATTGTCACAATCCAGATAATCACGATGGTGTGATCACTCACCTAGAGCCAGACATTCTGGAATGTGAAGTCAAGTGGGCCTTAGAAAGCATCACTATGAACAAAGCTAGTGGAGGTGATGGAATTCCAGTTGAGCTCTTTCAAATCCTGAAAGATGATGCTGAAAGTGCTGCACTCAATATGTCAGCAAATTTGGAAAACTCAGCAGTGGCCACAGGACTAAAAAAGGTCAGTTTTCATTCCAAATCCAAAGAAAGGCAGTGCCAAAGAATGCTCAAACTACCACACTTGCTCTCATCACACACAGTAATAAAGTAATGCTCAAAATTCTCCAAGCCAGGCTTCAGCAATACATGAACCATGAACTTCTAGATGTTCAAGCTGGTTTTAGAAATGGCAGAGAAACCAAAGATCAAATTGCCAACATTCGCTGTATCATTGAAAAAGGAAGAGAGTTCCAGAAAAGCACCTATTTATGCTTTATTGACTGTGTCAAAGCCTTTGACTGTGTGGATTACAATAAACTGTCTAAAATTCTGAAAGAGATGGAAATACCAGATCACCTGACCTGCCTCTTGAGAAACCTGTATGCAGTCAGGAAGCAACAGTTAGAACTGGACATGAAACAACAGACAGGTTCCAAATAGGAAAAGGAGTATGTCAAGGCTGTATATTTCCACCCTGCTGATTTAACATATATACAGAGTACATCATGAGAAATGTTGGGCTGGAAGAAGCACAAGCTGGAATCAAGATTGCCAGGAGAAATATAAATAACCTCAGATATGCAGATGATATCACCCTTATGGCAGAAAGTGAGAAGGACTAAAGAGCCTCTTGATGAAAGTGAAAGAGAAGAGTGAAAAAGTTGGCTTAAAGCTCAACATTCAGAAAACTAAGATCATGGCATCTTGTCCCATCACTTCATGGCAAATAGATGGGGAAACAGTGGAAACAGTGGCTGACTTATTTTGGGGGCTCCAAAATCACTGCAGATTGTGATTGCAACCATGAAATTAAAAGACCCTTACTCCTTGGAAGGAAAGTTATGACCAACCTAGACAGCATATTAAAAAGCAGAGACATTACTTTGTCAACAAAGGTCCGTTTAGTCAAGGCTATGGTTTGTCCAGTAGTCATGTATGGATGTGAAAATTGGACTATAAAGAGGGCTGAGTGAAGAAGAATTGATGCTTTTGAACTGTGGTGCTGGAGAAGACTCTTTAAAGTCCCTTTTTAAAAAAAATGTATTTATTTTAATAGGAGGCTAATTACTTTACAATATTGTAGTGGTTTTTGCCATACATTGACATGAATCAGCCATGGGTGTACATGTGTTCCCCATCCTGTACCCCCCTCCCACCTCCCTCCCCATCCCATCCCTCTGGGTCATCCCAGTGCACCAGCCCTGAGCACCCCGTCTCATGCATTGAACCTGGACTGGAGATCTCTTTCACATATGATAATATACATGTTTCAGTGCTATTCTTTAAGAGTCCTTTGGACTTCAAGCAGATTCAATCAGTCCACCCTAAGGGAAATAGGTCCTGGGTGTTCACTGGAAGGACTGATGTTCAAGCTGAAACTCCAGTATTTTGGCCATCTGATGCGAAGAGCTGACTCATTTGAAAAGACCCTGATGTTGGGAAAGATTGAAGGCAGGAGAAGGGGGCAACAGAGATTGTGATGGTTAGATGGCATCACCAACTTAATGGACATGAATTTGGGAAAACTCTGGGGAGTTGGTGATGGACAGGGAGGCCTGGCGTGCTGTGGTTCATGGGGTTGCAAAGAGTCGGACACGACTGAGCCGGCTGAACTGAATTGAACTGAACTGATATTGGGCTTTATAAATTCTTGTGTGACTAGTGAAGAGTAAATTTTATATAATTAATTGATTTTAATTTACACCTTAATTCATATAAAAATAATTGTATTTGAATAAGCAAACTTCATATATGAAGTTTTTGAGATCATGTGAAATAGTAAGAAATAATTCCACCTTCTATATGTAGTCAGAGTCCTAGAGAGAGTAAAATATTTTCTTTTTTTCCCTAGAAGATGCTTACAGATGTTTCTTTGCTTATGTGGAGAAACTTTCCCTAGAGTTTTCTTTTATACTTGTCTGAAAAGAAATTTTTAATTTTTTGAAGATAAGCTTAGCAGTTGTCATAGCATTCCCACATGAAAGAAGTACCAGAACTTCTTGTAAAGTTAGTAGTTACAAGCCATCCTGTGCAGAGCTGTTTACTGAGGAGATGAGCCAGTTTTAATAGGGTCCAAGAAGCTGTCCCCAAGAAATGACTGAGATCCTTTTCTTGCTATTACTGCAAACTGATGAGTTAAGATGGTTCCAAAGAATCAGTGTTAGAAAGAAAGATTCAAAAAATTCCAAAATGGATCATACCAAGAAAGAAGATTGTCTACACTGACTTTAGACACAATTCCAAGATTAGAGGTTTATAGGGAAGAGCTAATTCTAGTCCACATGTGAGCTGAGGTGGGGCTCAACATCCTTGTATGCTGTCTTTGAATTTGTGGCTTGGGAATATATGCTGAGCATGAGTGTGTAAATTAAGACTTCCATGGTTGGGTACTCTGAGGCCTGAGCAAGGATGAAGCAGAGCGAGAGTGAGTCTGAAGTTGTGAATGACCTGTTTTCAAGAGCAGAAAATGAGAGCAGTATAAATGGTTTTGATGTTCTTTAGTAAAAATCAGGATTCTATATGTTGATAAAAGTTTACTCTCCCTATTTGGAAATTAGAAACTGGACTAACACTATTGTCAAAGGAAGTTCTAGTATTTTGCAACAATTTTAGATTGTAAGGATTCTTAATAAGATTATATGGTAAGGACCACATAATTAATATGAAACATAAGAGAGAGAATTATATTTGGACTTCAATCTAATAAAATATGTCCTAACAGCTAATATACATGTGGGTCTCATACTAATTTTGGCATTACAAGTTGTGCCGGTTGTGGTTACCTAAGAAATAATTTCTTTATTTTCCAAGAATGTGAGTAGATACATGGAGGTTAAAAGTTTGGCTAAGAATCAAATACCTAGTCAGGGGCAGACGTGCACTGAAAAAATAAAGCTGATATCATCTACAATTTATTCTAGAACAGTCACTCCGGGCTTAATATATTCAGTAGAAGTATATAGTTTAAAACTGCCATTCAGCACCATCACTCTTCAATATCAAAATAAAAGAGGGATGATGTAATATCAACTTAGTATTTTATGTGCATTAAAGTGAGGGCAAACATCTCATTTATCTTCTGATATTATAAATGTTTAGTACATAGAAAGTAATCAATAAAGATTTGTGGAAAGAAGGAAGGAAGAGAAGGGAAAAGAAAAGAAAGGTCAAGTTGCACGTTTATCACTATCACTTCAGGATCAATTCACAAACCAAAAAAAAAAAGTGTAACTAAGAACTGCTCCCTGAGTTTACACCTAACTGGAAGCATTAAATCCTTATGCTAAATATCGTGTGCACCTAATTTCATTTTAGAACTACTTATCACCTTTATTACACATTGAGTAGCTGAAGAAATTGTACCAAAGGCATATATCATAAAGGAAGAGGCTAATATACTTCATTATATGAAAACTGAAAATTTTGTTCATAAAATTTTAATTACCATGGAATAAAATTAAAGAGGTAAATAACAAACTGAATAATAATAATTGTGAGAAACACAACAGATAACAAGATAAAGCCTTCATATATAAAAAACTTTTTCAATGAATTCAGAGACAAGGGAAACAAAGGAAGAAGGGTGTGGGGTAAATAGATATATGTAACAGGTAAAATTTCAGGACTTGTAAAGATAGCCACGATATGCTATATTAAAAAAGAGATTATTAAACAGTACATAAAACACCATAAACATGTATAGACTCACAATGATCTCTGGAAAGATTAAATATCAAGACTGGATAAGTAAACATAAAAGGCTGTAATATTTTATGATGATGAATATTATCTCTTTCTCTTTCCACCTCCTCTCTTAGTAAATCTTTCTTTACTGGTTTAAAAAAAAAAAAGTAATAACAAGGAGAGCTTAGGGAAGAAAAATAACTGACAATGAAGGACATTTAGAATGTAGCCATTTATTTGAATCTGATTCATACTTATAACTCAAAGAATGGAATAGACATAAAGAAGAAGAGCTATATATTAGAGAAACATCATGCTCTATTACAACAGATAGAGTATCAAACAAAACTAGACTCAAAATATATTTTTGTGCTGCCTAACTGTATAGACATTAATATGTCACCTATAGGATTGCAGCCATGAAATTAAAAGACACTTACTCCTTGGGAGGAAAGTTATGACCAACATAGATAGCATATTAAAAAGCAGAGATATTACTTTGCCAACAAAGGTCCATCTAATCAAGGCTATGTTTTTTCCAGTGGTCATGTACGGATGTGAGAGTTGGACTGTGAAGAAAGCTGAGCACTGAAGAATTGCTGCTTTTGAACTGTGGTGTTGGAGAAGACTCTTGAGAGTCCCTTGGACTGCAAGGAGATCCAACCAGTCCATCCTAAAGGAGATCAGTCCTGGGTGTTCATTGGAAGGACTGATGCTGAGTCTGAAACTCCAATACTCTGGCCACCTCATGCGAAGAGTTGACTCATTGGAAAAGACTCTGATGCTGGGAGGGATTGGGGGCAGGAGGAGAAGGGGACGACAGAGGATGAGATGGCTGGATGGCATCACTGACTCGATGGATGTGGGTCTGAGTGAAGTCCGGGAGTTGGTGATGGACAGGGAGGCCTGGCATGCTGTGATTAATGGGGTCGCAAAGAGTCGGACAGGACTGAGCAACTGAACTGAACTGATAGGTCCTCTTATCAAGTGTCGCTATAGTCTAAGCTTTGGTATTTGTGTCAGGTGGGAGGGAGAGAGCTGAGGGTTAGAGATAGTTTAGTCGATATTTGTGCTTTTTTTTTTTCTGTTCTTTACATTTATTGTGCTAAATTAAAGTTATTTTTATTTTTTAGAATTACACTTGTTCTGGTCTCTGTTGGCAGTAAAATCTAAGCACTATTTCCTTGATGACTTAATTAGTCTTCACCTTTTCTGTTACCGTTATCTGTTGTTTAAAAAGTCTTTTCAGGCTAAAAAGTATAAAAATAGTTGCGAAATATTCTCAGGTTTTCATCTTCAACATTTCCCCCTAGTACAAATGAAATTTATTCTCCTTCATGGTAAGAAACCAGACTGTCCCTGGTTTTAAACAGAGAAATTATTTCCCAGAAGCAACTTTAAGTTAATCTTAGTAACTTCAAAATGTCCAGAGGGATGGTATGGGGAGGGAGGAGGGAGGAGGGTTCAGGATGGGGAACACGTGTATACCTGTGGCGGATTCATGTTGATATATGGCAAAACCAATACAATATTGTAAAGTTAAAAAATAAAATTAAATTAAATTAAAAAAAATGTCCTCTAGTAAAGAAGAAAATAGGGCTTCTCTGATGTCTCAGTGGTAGAATTTGCTTGCAATGCAGGAGATGCAGGTTCTATCCTAGGGTCAGGAAGGTCCCTTGGAGAAGAAAATGGCAAACCACTTCAGTATTATTGCCTGGGAAATCCCATGGATAGAGGTTGACTAGTCCATGGTTGACTACAGTCCATAGGGTTGCAAAGGAGTTGGATACAACTTAGTAACTAAACATCAATAAAAAAGCAGAAATTAATGTATATCTTTTAGGGTAAAAGGATTAAATAAGATACTGCATGTAGTGTACACATCCAAGTGTCTGGTACATAGTCCTGTTTAGTTAATTGCTGTCATATATGAATGACTTTAATAATTTTATAATAATCAATTCATTGTCCTTGAGGATTAACAAAAAGTGCTATATTTAAATTTATATTTTGGGAAAAATAATAAACTGTTTTAGTCTATTATTCCTTAGCTAAGGTAATGCTTAAACTCCTCAAAGAAAACTAATCATGTGGTCTTTTACTAAAAGAATCCTAAGTTTCCTTTGCATTTCAGGTTCTACAATTTCATAATTACTTTGAATCACCAAGACTTTGATATATTTTGAGATATGTTTAATGATTATATATATATATGTATATTTATAATGATCCAAGTTTTCACCAGTAGCTCAGCAGTAAAGGATCTGCCTGCAATACAAGAGATGCAGGACACACATCTCTGGGCTGAGAAGATCCCCTGGAGGAGGGCATGGCAATCCACTCTAGTATTCCCACCTGGAGAACCCCAGGGTCAGAGGAGTCTGGTGGGCCACAGTTCAAGGGGTCCCAAAGAGTCAGACATGACTAAAGTGACTGAGTGTGCATGCATATTGATCCAAAATGCACCATCTATATATGGCTAGTCTGTGTAACTATACTATTCATAACCATTTGTAAATGGCTGGTACACAAATGCATTCTGTAATAAACACCAATGAGGTAAATCTTTTCAGTGATATTCCAGTTGATGTTAAAGTAAAAAAGGCAGAACACTAATAAATGAGTTTCATTTTTTGGGATAATACTTGGTCTCAAATCATCAGTTCACTTCAGTTGCTCAGTAGTGTCTGACTTTTTGTGACCCCATGGACTGCAGCACGCCAGGCCTCCCTGTCCATCACCAACTCTTGGAGTTTACTTAGATTCATGTCCATTGAGTCGGTGATGCCATGCAAACATCTCATTCTCTGTCTTCCCCTTCTCCTCCTGCCTTCAATCTTTCCCGGCATCAGGGTCTTTTCTAATGAGTCAGTTCTTCGAATCAAGTGGCCAAAGTATTGGAGTTTCATCTTTAGCATCAGTCCTTCCAATGAATATTCAGGACTGATGTCCTTTAGGATGGACTGGTTGGATCTCTTTGCTGTCTAAGAGATTTTCAAGAGTCTTCTCCAACACCACAGTCCAAAAGCACCAATTCTTTGGCATTCAGCTTTCTTTATAGTACAACTCTCATATCCATACATAACTACTGGAAAAACCATAGCTCAAATCATAAAACCTAATAAATTCTCTTAATATACTTAGACTTCTTTATAGCACGCACATTTCACTTTATTTTATTCAATAGAATTTCTGCTAAAGTTTATAGCTTGAAATAAGAGCCTCTTGATATTTCCTCCTAAGATAAAGAGAGCCACAAATTCTTTGCCTTTTTTCCCCCCCAGGAAAAAAAATGACCTTCTTCTCATCTTTGAATTTGGACAACATGTAACTATTGTGTTCAGTGGTGTGATAAAAGACACTACATCTGCTTGGGGCTAGACTTTGAAAGGACTGCAAGATTCTGCAGTGATATCTTGGAACCCTATTCTGTCATGTATAAAACAAAATGGAGAAACGTGGGGATGGCAATGAAAGGGAAAAGTGCCCTGTTGAGTCCAATCTTGCAGTCATGTCCAATAAAGTGTTAAGCAGATACAGAAGGGAAGAAACCAGCATGGAAATTGATTGTTCATTCTCAAACACTCCAGTTTATGATACATAAATTAGACACAAACTTTCTAGCCAAGGCTTCTCTGACTTTCTGTCTCAAAAATGATGATCACATGTGTTCAAACCCATAGACTGTGCAAGAGCAATAGTGAACCCTGAAGCAAACCATGAACTTTGTGTGGCTATGATGTGTCAACATGGGTTCATCAATTCAACAAATGTACCCTCTCTAATGGGAGAAGTTGATAAAGGGAGGAAGCTGTGCATGTGTGGAAGCAGAGGGTATATGAATATACACAAGCAGTGTGTGTTTCTTCTTTTCAGTTCTGCTGTGAATCCAAAGTTGTGCTAAAAATAAAGCCTTAATTTAAAAAATTAGGAGAAAAATAAAATTTTTCCAAAACCAAATGTCAAAAATTTGCATGATTTAAAGACAGTTTATTCTTGTTAAAATTTGTTAAGGAATTACATTTTGAGAAGAAAAATTAAGTAGGAATATGATTTTGAAATAAAGGGAATTTTTGAATGTTTAAAGCCTTTTTAAATCTGAAAGCTGAAATGCACAGATTACTTTGAATACCCAGAATATTATTCTTATAATGAAATAATGAAATACAAGAATTAGATGTATAAAATTAGATATAATGAGCTTATCTAGTTTACTTGTATATATGTACTCATACAACTGGTAAGTCAAATCAAAAATACAAATTGTTATCAAATAAACCTATAAAATATATAACCTTGCAAGTAATGCCAATGTTGTAGTTCCCAAGCTGTATGTGGACTCTAGCTTGAGAAATTGTTTCAACTAATTCATTTGGTTTACAAGGTTAAAATATTGTTATTATGTAATCTTTTTCCAATACGCAAAATCTAAGCTTTTATAATGCTAATTATAAATTAACATGAAAACAGAAATGCTTCCAGGCAGTGAACTATATATACTGGACAAAATGTCTCATCAAAATATTTCTTTTATCCTCTTGTAACTGATAAGGTACCTGTAGTTGCTAAAGGCAGATGTTTTATTACCATATTACAATGCATGTAAATGGACTGTCAAAAAGCAGAGTTTGAGAAAGTAGTCCAAAGAGAAGTGGCTCTTCTTGAGTGTAAAAGTCAGCAGAGATCCATAGATGTCTGACCACTTTGATGAGAATAGGGTGGGTTTGGGGACAGAGAAACAATGAAAAAATGCAATTTATTAATCTGAAAGGCTGTTACTACCCTGGCAAGTAAATTAATATCTCTGGGTAGTTGAATTTCACATGAATATCTACATGAAAAATTGTATTTTTAAAGCATTGGGAAATTCAAAGTCTAAAAATTTTGTATGAAAAATTACCCTTCTATTATTTTGTTAGGATACATTCCCCTAATGAGTAATGAAGTAGAACTGTTTCCATCAAATCTTTTCAATCTTAAATAATACAAAGATCATAATATAAGTTTAACTATATTATCAATATGACTAAGGATCATAATCATACAATCTCTTGATTTGAGTACATTCCTAATGAACTTCTTTCTAATGTGACAAGATACATTTGACAAAAATAATTTGACTTAAAATTTTTTTTAATGTTTTTTCTTTTTTTCCTGAAGAAATGATTTCACTTGCTTTCACCACATATGATGCAGATACTAAATTAGTAATGTAAAGTATCAACGTGAGTCTTTTAAATTTGTTTTTTTTTTTTTAAAGAAGTCATATTTTAAGTACCTTGACAAATATATCTTTACCTTCGGTTTTCTTGGGAACAACTAACAAAACACATTTAACCACAAATTATTCCTGCAAGCATTATGTAACAATTCATATGATAAAGCAAGCTGCAGCAATGAGATACGTATTCTAATAAGCTGTTTAGATTATATTCCCATTGCATACTTGGAAGTGTTTGCCAAAGTAAATTGAGCTGAAAAGTTATCATTTTCTTGTTACTGATAGAGTTCATCTATATTTACTTGTGTTTCCTTTTAAATATACATTTTACTATCAAATTCCTTCAATCTCTTTCCTTTCTTAGGACTAACCTTCTCTTACTCTCCCTCATTATGATGGTCTTAGAGAGCAAAGCATATCTTATGAACCCTTACAAGGGTGCTGAGCAAGGTAATTAATTTTGATATTTTTGTTCCCAAATGTTAATCCCATTTTAATAAACATAAGCTGAAAACTGTACTTATTTTCTTTAAATGATTAAATATGCCCTAGTCCTTCAACTTGTTCAGTTAACATCTGACATCAAGAGTACCTAATTTTGTGTAAACCTTTATAGGCATAAAGAAAAATAAGAAAACTGGGCAAAGTTCTGCATACATAATGTAGTTATAATAATTATCACATTGATTTCCAATTATTCACTTTTGTATCACATATCTGCAATGAAAAGGATGTGTATTATTCATGTTCGGTATCACCAAGACAAATCTCAGTGTCTGCTACAACGGGAGTTCTGTAAAAATCATGGCTGAATAAATGGGTGGGTGGGTGGGTGGGTTGTTGGATGGATAGATTGTTGAGTGAACAGCATAATGCATTAACTCCACTCAAAAAGAAAATGATGATAGAAAACTAGATTCCAGATATAAAAATGCTATATAGGAGTATATATTGTTAGAGAAATAAAATGTCATAATACTTAGCATAAATTTGGCCCACTTCTGTTCAGCATAAGCAGAACTAATTATATATAAGAAGGCATGTGAAGTAATTCTGAAAGACAATCTAAAATAAAATCTTTAAACCCTTTGATGTCATCTCTCAAAAAGCAGCACTTAGACATGCATACAATTATGCAAGTCAATCATTTACAAAGAGAAGCAAAAAAGCACCCTGCAGAGGCAGAAATTTAATAAGAATCAACAATTAACCTTATTTCATCTATTCAAGCATCTTAGATTTTGAAATATAAGTTTTTACACTGCACAATATCCTTTGGAATTTAGAGTGATGACACTAAGGAAAAGGAACCATTATTCTCCCCCGTTCAAAGCTACTGAAAGGAAGAGCAAAAATCAAAGAGTTATATATAGTTTTAAAGGGTTGTCACAACAACGCATTTCACCTGACTGCTCAGCATTCTCTCCTTGTGCCATGTTGTGTGGCCCTCCTGTTCACATTCACCTAATTTTGTTCATCCTCACACTATGACACTCAGGTAGACCTGCATTCTATCCTTATAAGTGCTCATGAAAGATGAAGCTGGCATTCACTCCATGTGTGACTTCTCCAGATTTTATCAGTAAAGTGCCCACCTGGCCAAGTTGTTTAATTTACATTCACAGAGAACACCTAGTCCTACTTTTATGCCAAAAAGCACCTTAAATTACCACTGTTAACTTCCATACCTCAAAACTGACTCTCTACCCTCACAAATCGTTTATTCATTTTCTTCACACAGTTCTTCTCTCTAGAAGTTCTACAAAGCTCTACAAAGCTTGGCTGGAGTATGTGTTACTAAGAAAGACTGAGGGATCCTTTGTCAATTATCCAGACAAAACAACTTCATCATTCTCTCTCAGCTGTAAATTCTGATGCAACTTAATTCATAGGAGGTCTCACACAAACTAATCTGACATTGACGTTTATTGAAGAAATATTTAATGTACTGGACACTGTACAAGGCACACCGAACAAAACAGTAAACAGAAAATACAGTGTATTTGCTTCCTGGAGCATACATTACTGAGTGAAGGTCAGATAGAGAGTTAAATTGATATACAAAAAAAAAAATCAAAAAGTGAGCAATACGTGGAAGACAGAAACAAGAGAGTAGAATATCTTTCAGAGAGACAACACTGTGGTCTAGATAACATAATATTTGCATGCCCTATTACTAAAGGGAAGACCATTCTCAGACATGTTCAACCTTTAGTAATATATTTCACTTGGAGAAACAGTGTCCAGCACAGACAAGATGGGGAAAAAAAATGTTTGCTTGTAAGAAAAAACCCAATGTCACTGCCAGGATCTGAGTATTCTGAGCCATAGAAATGGAGAAAATATCTGTCTAATGAAATAGAAGAAGAGTCAACAGCAAAGAACATAGCTAACAAACCTCCGTGGAATCACAAATATTCATATCATGAACAAATATTTATGCTGAAAAATGGAAGATGAAAAAAGGAAATAACAACTTCAGAAAAAGAAGAAAAGACCTTCCAATGTAGAAAGAGACCCTAAGTGAATTAGTGAATAAACTCTAGCTATTGTGCTCATTACTTTGCCAACAGAGGTCCATCAAGTCAAGTTTATGGTTTTTCCAGTAGTCATGTATGGATGTGAGAGTTGGACTATAAAGAAAGCTGAATTCTGAAGAATTGATGCTTTTGAACTCTGGTGTTGGAGAAGACTCTTGAGGGTCCCTTGGACTACAAGGAGGTCCAACCAGTCCATCCTAAAGAAAATCAGCCCTGAATATTCATTGGAAGAACTGATGCTGAAGCTGAAACTCCAATACTTTGGCTACCTGATGCAAAGAACTGACTTACTGGAAAAGACCCTGATGCTGGGAAAGAAGGTGGGAGGAAAAGGGGACAACAGAGGATGAGATGTTTGGATGGCATCACCAACTCAATGGACATGAGTTTGAGTAAACTCTGGGAGTTGGTGATGGACAAGGGAGGCTTGGTGTGCTGCAGTCCACTGAGTTTCAAAGAGTCGAATACGACTCAGCAACTAAACGGAACTGAACTGACTGTCTTGTCCTCAGTGCTCAGTTGTGTTTGTCTCCTTGTGACCCCACAGACTGTAGTCCGCCAGGCTCCTTGGTCCATGGGATTCCCCAGGCAAGAACACTGGAGTGGGTTGCCAGTTCCTCTTCCAGGGAATACAAGGATCCTAACTGAGAATAAATTCAGTGGACTCTAGGAACATAAAGACCAGTATGATGATTAAGAATGCAGTGGTATTAAATGAGGAAAGAGAGTTACAAAATGTCCAGAAATACCAGGGTAAAGAGGCAGGGCTTTATTCTACAATGACAGACATCTACTGGATGATTTTAAGTAAGGTTGTGACAACAGTTCAGTTCATTAGTCGTGTCCAACTCTTGGCGACTCCATGGACTACAGCACAACAGGCTTCCCTGTCCATCACCAACTCCCAGGGCTTGCTCAAAGTCATATGCATTGAATCGGTGATACCACCCAACCGTGTCATCCTTTGTTGTCCCCTTCTCCTCGTGCCTTCAATCCTTCCCAGCATCAGCATATTTTCCAATGAGTCGGTTCTTCACATTAGGTGGCCAAAGTATTGGAGCTTCAGCTTCAGCATCAGTCCTTCCAATGAATATTCAGGATTGATTTTCTTAAGGATGGGCTTGTTTGATCTCCTTGCAGTCCAAAGCATTCTCAAGAGTCTTCTCCAACACTACAGTTCAAAAGCATCAATTCTTTGGCGCTCAGCCTTCTTTATGGTCCAACTCCCACATCCATACATGACTGCTGGTAAAACCATAGTTTTGACTAGACAGAATTTGTTGACAGAGTAGTGTCTCTGCTTTTTAATATGCTGTCTAGGTTTGTCATAGCTTTTCTTCCAAGGAGCAAGTATCTTTTATTTTCATTCCATTTAGGCTGCCATAAATCAGCTACTTCACTCTCAGTCTTAAATGTTTCTCCTCTCACCCAAACAATTGCCCCAATGTAGCGATCAGATACTCTCTTCAGTTCCCCCATCTGCCAAGGGCAGGTCCAGTTCTACTAACACTCCTGTTTTTCCCACTAATTCCTTCATCCTACTGAGTTTTGTGTGGTCCTATATATCCTTTTTCAGTGGTCAGGTACTCATGTCTGCTCTTAGCTGGTGTTCTGCAAGCACTTCTGTGAATGAAGGTGTATTCCTAATGTATCCATGGAGGGAGATGTAATCCACATTCACCTACTCCTGTGCCATCTTGTTCTCTTCTGCAAGTGCCTTTTAATTTCATGGCTGCAGTCACCATCTGCAGTGATTTTTGAGCCCCCCAAAATAAAGTCTCTCACTGTTTCCATTGTTTCCCCATCTATTTTCCATGAAGTGATGGGACCAGATACCATTATCTTAGTCTTTTGAATGCTGAGTTTTAAGCCAACTTTTTCACTCTCCCCTTTCACTTTTATCAAGAGATACTTTAGTTCCTCTTCACTTTCTGCCATAAGGGTGGTGTCATCTGCATATCTGAGGTTATTAATATTTCTCCTGGCAATCTTAATTCCAGCTTGTGCTTCATCCAGTCTGGCATTTTGCATGATATACTCTGCATATAAGTTAAATAAGCAGGGTGACAATATACAGCCTTGATGTACTCTTTTACCAATTTAGAATCAGTCCCTTGTTCCATTTCCGGTTCTAACTGGTGCTTTTTGACCTGCATATAGGTTTATCAGGAGGCAGGTAAGGTGGTCTGGTATTCCCATCTCTTGAAGAATTTTCCAGTTTGTTGTGATCCACACAGTCAAAGGCTTTGATGTAGTCAATAAAACAGAAGTATATGTTTTTTTCTGGAATTTTCTTGCTTTTGCTATGATCCAATTGATGTTGGCAATTTGGTCTCTGATTCCTCTGCCTTTTTTAAACTTAGCTTTAATATCTGGAAGCTCTCAGTTCATCTGGAAGTATTATCTGGAAGCCTAGCTTGGAGAATTTTTGGCATTATTTTGCTAACATGTGATATGAGTGCAATTGTGCAGTAGTGTGAACATTCTTTGGCCTTGCCTTTCTTTGGGATTGGAATGAAAACTAACATTTTCCAGTCCCGTGGCCACTGCTGAGTTTTCCAAATTTGCTAGCATATTTAGTGCAGCACTTTCACAGCATCATTTTTTTAGGATTTGAAATAGCTCAACTGGAATTCCATCACCTCCACTAGCTTTGTTCCTAGTGATGCTTCCTAAGGCCCACTTCACTTCACATTCCAGGATGTCTGGCTCTAGGTAGTGATCACACCATCATTGTGACATAGCTTGTCATAATATTAAAAAAAAAATAGTAAAGGTCATTTCAGAGAAGACAATGGCACCCCACTCCAGTACTCTTGCCTGGAAAATCCCATGGACGGAGGACCCTGGTGGACCGCAGTCCATGGGGTTGCTAAGAGTCAGACGTGACTGAGCGACTTCACTTTCACTTCTCACTTTTATGCACTAGAGAAAGAAATGGCAACCCACTCCAGTGTTCTTGCCTGGAGAATCCCAGGGATGGGGGAGCCTGGTGGGCTGCCGTCTATAGGGTCGCACAGAGTCGGACACGACTGAAGCGACTTAGCAGTAGCAGCAGCAAAGGTCATTTAGGATTCTACATACAGTTGTACCAGCATGAGACAGAAGAATAAAAGCAAGAAAAAGAGCTAGCACCCCACTCCAGTACTCTTGCTAGCACTCGAACTTCCGCTGCTGTGGAAGTTCATGTAAAAAATGATTATGGCTTATGGCAGGGGATGAAAAAGAGTGAATACATTGTGGAAACGCTATTATAAAATGTGATAATTTAGTTAGATATTGGGTGGTTGGAAAGGGTCATGGATAACTATCAAATATTTGGCTCTCCCAACTGACAAGATGGTTGTTAAACATTTTCTGAAACAAGGAGGCCTGGGCGTAGAGAATACTTTGTTCATGTTAAGTTTAATTTGCGTATTAGACATTAAATGTGTGGTGTAAACCAAATTGAATATATGAGGTTAAACAGTAAATGGTAAAATCTGGAAAAAATTTAAGCTTCATGTAAATGGAATGAATGGTTATGATAGTCGAGGTAATCACTAATGTAGATGTACAGACAGAAAAAAAAAAGAGGTCTCTGGGATGATTCATAAGGCAATATAATGTTTGGCTAATTACACAATTTTCCTATAGAAGTTGTAAGATATTACAAAAAACTTAAAGTGTTAAAAGAAAACAAATCTATTTTCTTAAAATGTTGGGTATCAGAAGTCTAAAACATATCAGCAAATTTTCTGGAGTCTTTAGAAAAGAACTTATTTCCTTGCTTGTTTCTTCCAGAATCTGTTCATATTCCTTGAAGCTTGACTGTACAAAACTCCTACCTCCACTTACATCATCACCTCACCTTTTCTGATCCCCTGCCTCCCTCTTTCTCTCATAAGATTCCTTTTGGTTACATTGGGCTCACTTGGATAAACCAGGGTTTTCTCCCCACCTTGAGATCCTTAACTTGATCACATGTGCAAAGTGCATTTTGCCATATAACTTATTCACAGATTCTGGAAACAGTGTGGATTCAGCTACATGGACTATGACTTCAGAGTCCACATACTAGCTTTTTCTGGATATCAATAACCCTTGGAATTACTGTGGAGAGAGGTATAATCTGGGAAAGAAATTGTGCTAGGATCCAGCAGTAAATTTATGGAATTTTTAAGTTGAAAGCATTATTAAATATCACCTAGTTCTCCCAATTATTATACAGATGAGAAAAACAATACTAGGAATAATTAAATGGAGTTAGGTCTCCATAAATAGTGGTAAAACTAGAACTTAAATCCAGGTCACTTTGCATGCAGTTTATAACACTCCCTTCACCATAATACATACTAGTGTTTAATAAACTTGTGTTGGATTGTAAACTATCATTTGCCAGACTGTTTGAGTTTGAATTTTGGTTCTATTGATTATAAGATATCTGACCCTGGTTATCTCTGTTCTTACTTTTTACATCTGAAAAACCAAGACAATAATAGCCTAGGAGTAGCAGAGACATTACTTTGCCAACAAAGGTCTGTACAGCCAAAGCTATGGTTTTTCCAGTTGTCATGTACCAATGTGAGAGTTGGACCATAAAGAAGGCTGAGCGTTGAAGAACTGATGATTTTGAACTATGGTACTGGAGAAAACTTTTGAGAGTGTCTTGAACTGCAAGAAGATCAAAACAGTAAGTTCTAAAGGAAATCAATCCTAAATATTCATCAGAGGGATTGATGTTCAGGCTGAAGCTCAAATACTTTGGCCACCTGATGTGAACAGTCAACTCATTGGAAAAGACCCTGATTCTGGGAAAGATTGAAGGGACAACAGGATGAGATGGTTGGATGGCATCACCAACTCAATAGACATGAGTTTGAGCAAGCTCTGGGAGATAGTGAAGGACAAGGTTGCTTCAGCCCATGGAGTCGCAAAGAATCAGACATGACTGAGCAGCTGACCAACAAGTATCTAATATAGGATTTCTTATATGGATTTCAATATATAAAACTATCGAAAATGCTGGGGACATGAAGGATCAAAAAGGGGATTTTGAATGTCTAAGCAGGAGTTACCATTCAAAGTCAGTCTGGCAAGATATCCAGCAGTGGAAGTGAAGCTGGAAATTAGATTTTGTGAAGAGGTCTTTGGGAAGCTATGGTGCCTACATGCTTTTTGCGTTAGTGGATCCACAACCAAGACCCTGGGGGTGGGCCTAGAATGGCTGGCTGATGGAAAATTGATCCAATAGTTGGGAAGATAGCCTCTCAGCTGAGTGGAGGGCAGCAAGGACATTCTAAAGTCCATTGGTAAATTCTGTCTGTCATATCTTGGCAACAAAGGGTCTCTTAAAAGTATAACTCACTTCTCTTCTGCATTTCAAATCTTTCACAAGTTTCTATAGTGGCCAATTTTAACTTGGCACTATATTAATAAAGGGCTTCCCAGGTGACACAGTGGTAAAGAATCAATCTACCAATACAGGAGATGTAAGAGACATGGGTTCAGTCTCTGGATTGGGAAGATGCCCTGAGAAGGAAATGGCAACTCACACCAGTATTCTTTCCTGGAAAATCCCATGAACAGAGGAGCCTGGCTGGCTGCAGTCCATGGGGTCACAAAGAGTCACTCATGACTGAGTACCACCACTATATTAAGAAAGGAAATTCTTGGAAATATATTCCCCAGCTTAATTAAGTTGATGCAGTTAATATGCACTTAGTTTTATTGGCACACACAAAATTATTTTTTTTTACAAGTGAGTCTAATAAATTCAATGCAAAAATCCAATATTTAAAAATTGATCCAAAATTGTCAATTGATGACATTCTTTAAAATTCAAAAGGCCATTTAGAAATAAATTATATAAAAGTCTATATATATATATATATATATGATGATATGAAAAGTTTCACTGTTGAAAATTAGAAGAGAAACCTTATTTGCATAAAAACTGCATTGTTTAAGAAATGTTTTGTACTGTTGGATAATGTGTAGTTATGTGTAACTATATGTTTTTTGTTTGATTTCTGTTTTAAACAAAGCACATTTTTTTTCCCAATAGGTTAAATATTTTTGAAACTTCAGTTACCAGAGATACAGAAATGCTCATTTATGCTCAGTTTCATGATCCAACATTCTCTATAATTTCTTTAAAGATTAATCATTGATTTGCAGTTTACCTCTGTAAATACAGAATGAAGCTGTGTGGCTACAATTTTTACTTAAGGACCTATTTTTGATCTAAAGTACTTTGATTTTTCTACAAAATAAAGAATAATATATGAATGTCCTTAGATTCAGTTTTAATGGCCTTATTGTTTTTTCCTGATCTTTTCTAATCATAGATCTAGAATTCATTTCAAAACTTTATCAAAACTTTAAGGAAGATAGTTATCTAATCTTGCACCAAATTTAGAATATTGGGAATGAAAATTATTACTTCTGAATTTCAAATTTAGATAGCTGTTTAAACTCTGAAACCTAGGGAAGTTATTTTTCATATATATCATTGATTTTTAGTATAACTGTTCTAACTATAACTTTCCAATTTCATAAGTTTGGAGCATGTTCCAGTGTGGATCATCTTTGCTCAGAAGAAAATATCATTTCTAAAATTCTCTTTATACAAAATAACTGTATATACAAAGTATTTATCTACCTTCTCCTGGTGAATTATATTTTCATAACTGAAATAAATATTATTTTACAAATCTTAAAACTGAAAATTAGAATGTTCAAATCTCATTTTAAAGTATAAATCCTGGTATGAAATTATAAAACAGAAAGTTGCTAACAAATATAGTATCTTTTATACTGTGTCAAGTGTATTTTTGTAAAATTGGATATTTTTAAATAAATGCTTTACCTCTATCATAATTACATTGTACTTCCAGCTTGTGTGTGTGTAACCAGTTGCTCAGTCACATCTGACTCTTTGCAACCCTATACAGAAACATACTTCTTCTACAGATATTTTTACATACAGAGTTTCAGACTCCATTTATCAGTATTCATGTATTTTTAGGAGACATATTCACAGCTAACTGAGCAACCAAGTATTCTCCTATATTTCCTGGACTCATTTGAAGTATTAAGAATTGTTAAAGAAGTTTAATATAATGAAATACTAATTAGTATAACTATTAACTGTGAAATTGCTTGCATTTAGCTGATAATATTATGGTTCCACAAACATGAATCTTAAAATGTATCACTTGGGTACTTATGAAAAGAGAAAAGAGAGAGGGAATAAAATCATAGTTAAGTAAAAATTAAGAGCATACTTAAATGTATCACTTAAATTTAAGAGCATACTTAAATGTATCACTTGGGTACTTATGAAAAGGGAAAAGAGAGAGGGAATAAAATCATAGTTAAGTAAAAATTAAGAGCATACTTAAATGTTCTTCATTGCAAGAATAATCCATAAGACCCAAATTCAAGTTATTTTTTAACAGCTTTTCCCTTTGAAAATTTTGTTATAGAATATAAAGAAAGGAAACTAAGTATTCTCAATTGCAATCTGGGGTATTCTATTTTGCATTTCTCTCTACCATAATATTTCACTTTACTTCTCCTCATAATGTATGACTTAGTCTGGAGGTATTTTCTATATGGAAATATAAAAACCAAAAATTGGAGAGTACCTTTAAAATCATCTGGGAGAACATTTGTGCTATCTGAAGTGAATATCCTCAGTATAACATTGCTATGAGTGGATATCTAGTATACATTTGAGTACTTCAGGGACATGAAGCTCACTGGTTACAGAAAAACATTTGTCTCCCTTTGATCAGGTAAATCATTAGAAATTCTCCATTATTCAGAATCTGAGTTAGTTTTCTCTATATCCATTGCAGAAATATAGGGCAAGTCAATTCTTCTTCATGGCTGTTTGTGGCAGCAATGAAATAATATGTGTGTATGTATTTCTCATAAGCTAGTCCCAACAGCACCTCCTCATTAGTATAGTGGTTAGTATCCTTATCAGTCATGTGGGAGACTGGGGTTCAATTCCCCAGTGGGGAGGTTGGCAATCTTTTAGGGTTTTCTAGGTGGTGCTAGTGGGAAAGAATCTGCCTGCCAATGCAGGAGACTTAAGAGACATGGGTTCAATCCCTGTGTCAGGAAGACCCCTTGGAAGAGGCCACAGCAACCCACTCCAGCATTCTTGCCTGGAGATTCTCAGGGACAGAGGAGCCTGGCAGGCTACAGTCCATGGGTTCGTCAAGAGTGGGGCACAACTGAAGCAACTTAGCACTCATGCAGTCCCAATATGTAAGCATGGCTTCCTGTAATCTCATCTAGTCTTTTGTTGTTGTTGTTGTTATGCTCATCACTTTTTTATTTTTTTGGAATTTCTTTTTTTTTAATTTATTTATTTTAATTGGAGGCTAATTACTTTACAATATTGTAGTGGGTTTTGCCATTCATTGACATGAATCAGCCATGGGTGCTCATGTGTTCCCCATCCTGAAGCCCCCTCCCACCTTCCTCCCCATCCCATCTCTCTGGGTCATCCCAGTGCACCAGCGCTGAGCACCCTGCCTCATGCATCGAACCTGGACTGGTGATATGTAATAGAAAGTTCCAAAGAAAATTTCAACTAGTCTTATTTATCATCTAGTTAGGCAGATTTGTAATAGGAATTTTCTACTAATCGAACTCCATCACTGACTCAATGGACATGAGTTTGAGCAAACTCAGGGAAACAGTTAAGAACAGGGAAGCTTGGCATGCTGCACTTCATGGGGTCACAAAGAGTTGGACATAACTTAGGGACTGAACAACAAGAGAAATGCAATATAAATTGTCTGTTAGGAAATATGAAAGGATAGAGCATTCTGCCTTTTCAAATGATATATCCACCAAACTACACCAGTAGAAAATGAATAAATAAAAAATTTAAAAGGTAGAACTGAGTTAGAGAACTGTAAGTAGGACGAAGTCATGAATTCATTTATGCCTTTGGCAAAAATACATTACTCTTTGAGTCAGTTTGAAGTTGTTTGCACAGTAGGGTATTTCACCTACTAATGATATCGCAGCTGGCACGTGCATGGCATCAATGTTTATTGGCATCTTCAATGTCAGTTATTTTTAAGAAGGTCTCTTCCAGGACTCTGAATAAATTATCTATCAAGTGCAGCAGCGCATGACAACACCCACATCACAATTTGCAGTCTTGCACAAGCTCTCATTATTTGGTGTAAATGAAATCCCAAGTCATTAAACTTTTTTAAAAATGAAGCCACCTTGTATTAAAAATAAGAGCAACTGAAAGACCTGCTAGGTCATTCTTTCAGTCTATCATATGCATAGTAATGAGCCAAGATATAGGTTCAATCCCTCAGCAATTGTTTACTTTCCTTTGAAAGGCAAAAGTTTGTGTCAAACATTACAGAAAAAGTTCTAGCAGGCTAGTTTCATCTATTCTACTGGGAATATGCTTAGAAAATTGGCCTAGAGAAAAGACAACACAAGCAATGATGATAAGAAATAACATACTCCGAAATTTACAAAGTTATCAGTCAACAAATAGTATATGGTGTCTTCAGAATAGCTATGAGTGATTCATATGTCTATTTGTCAGAAAGTCTTTTTTTTTTTCCTCTCATATGCTGTAAGATTTATTTAAAAAACAAGAGAGAGAGAGATGGAAAGAACTTTTCTTTAATCTGGCTATATGGGTCTTATCAATTTCAGGCAAGATGGCAATACTTTCTCGACAATGAGTTTAAACATATCTCAGTCTCTCCTGCTATGTTTACTATGAATTTTGATGATGCTTTATATAAACCTCAAAGCTATTGATATTGCTATGCTTTTAATCCATGAAGTAGTGTTAATCACTCATCAAAACACATTTAATCGCAAACCAATACTTGGTAAATGTTACCTCCCACAGCTTGTTTTGTTGTTGCTTTTCCTATGCAGTAAACATATACAGTGATACAGTGTAACATTTTAATAATGCGAATGTTGAGGAAAAATATAAACATTCACTTATAAACTAAGGAAGCTTAGGCATGACTCCACCCTGCATACCAATATGTTTTAGACCCTCCCCCCACCTAAAATTTAACCCCCTTGGTATACCTGAATCTGTAGAATTGTTTTAAAAAGGAAAAAGAAGGAAAAGGCTCTAACAGTTTTAGCCAGAAAAGTCTAAATGCAGTTAAACATTTGATCAATGTGGCTGTTTCCTATTATTAAGTTCCACACAAGCAAACACTCATTCTTTTTTTTTTTTTTCTTCTCCAGTGTATTTTCCTCACTTGACATGTTCCTAGTGTGGCAGATTAACTGTTATTTAGTCACTAAGTAGTGCCCAACTCTTTGCAACCCCCTAAACTATAGCCCATAAGGCTCTTCTGTCCATAGGATTTCCCAGGCCAAAATACTGGAGTTTGTTGCCATTTCCTTCTCCAGGGGATTTTCCTAACCTGGGGATCAAATCCCTGGCTCCTGCATTGGTGTGCTGATTTTTCACCACTGAGTCACCAGGGAAGCCCCGATATGATTTAGCATGACCGATTCTCAACGATATTTGTTAAATGAGTGAATAAATAACTGAAAGTAAAGGTCAAATTCTTGGGTCTTATTAATTTCAAATGACCCTGCTTTGGCAGGGGTTGCTTTGAAAATGTGTCTTATAAATAAATGCAAAGTTTTATAAAATTGGTATTCCAAGTGATGATAAATTTATTAGAAAAATTCTAGCAGTGAAAGAAATTTGAGCTGACTCTTAAAAACCAAGTTCAAATGGCATGTTTTTGCTGATGAGGATGTAAGTGACAGAGATAAGCTAAAGGATTTTCTTGTTGACACAGATCTAGTTCCCAGCCAAGCTGGAAAAAATGAAAGTGCTATTTTCATTATCCTGTGCTCTTTCTAGTTCTCTGTGGAGTCTCTGTTATTCTACAACTCCCACAATTCCAGCACCATCTTCAGTCATCACTATTATCTTCATTAACAAATTTTACTCAGCTAAGAAAGTGACTAGAGACTTTAACTAATACCCTTGTATATATACAGTTAGATTTTAATCAAATGTTCTCAACAGGAAGAAGTGGAAAAGACAATGTGAGAGGACTTATTTAATGAATGGATAGAATCATGTATATAAAAATACATGTTTGGGTCTAGTAGCTCTGGACCCTCTGCTCCTTGAAGCTGCCTTATGTATCTTCCTTGATATCTACAACACTATAATCTCCTAAAAATTATTCGAGTTTTCTGCTGTCCCCTCAGAATTATTTACTGTATTATCTTTTCCCTTCTTTATATCCAATCAATAGAATAAATCACAAAGAATGAACTCTCAGTTTTCTTTTCCATGTTGCACCTGGGAAATGCCATCTAAAAACCTATCTTCGGCTCTCCCAGTTCTGTGAATTACTTCCATCTTTGTATGTCTAACCTTATATTTTTCCATGCTACTGCTGCATATCCCATTGGAATATTTATTAGCAATATTCTGAAAAGCTATTCTATCTTTCTTACTCATTATGTCTACTCTCTATTTCCTCTCTCTCTTGTGCACACACACACACACACACTGCTAACCATCAGCAAAGACCTCCATGATTGTGTCATTTGACCACTACACCTACCCACTGCTAATTCCTAACAATATACACAATATCTTTCCTCTCCATTTGTATGATTACTATCTTAATTTAGAAATTCATTAACATGTCCTTCAGTTACTGACCTATATTGAAAATACAGTCTTTCTGTAGTGTCTCTTGCCTCTAGAGTATTTTATATACCCGTCTTTTTGAAGAACATATTACTTCTTTGTTAAACACCCTCCCCTGCTGCTGCTGCTGCTAAGTCGCTTCAGTCATGTCCGACTCTGTGCGACCCCATAGATGGCAGCCCACCAGGCTCCGCCGTCCCTGGGATTCTCCAGGCAGGAACACTGGAGTGGGTTGCCATTTCCTTCTCCAATGCATGAAAGTGAAAAGTGAAAGTGAAGTCTCTCAGTCGTTCCCGACTCTTAGCAACCCCATGGACTGCAGCCTACCAGGCTCCTCCATCCATGGGATTTTCCAGGCAAGAGTACTGGAGTGGGGTGCCATTGCCTTCTCTGAAACACCCTCCCCAGCCAGAAGCAAATACTAATTTACCATCTGTATCTATAGATCTGCATATTCTAGATATTTTATTTGAATGAAATCTGAAATCTTACACCATGTGGTCATTGTGACAGGCTGTTTTGATTTGGCATAATGGATGCAAGTTGTATGTTGTAGCATGTATCAGTACTTCAATATCTTTTTAATATTTAATAAATATTTCGTTGTATGGAGATACTCCATTTTTATATCTATGAATCATTTAATGGACAGAAACTTCCATTTTGATCAGGGGTCCTGACAGAAAGTGATAGTGAGGAAATTATTTATGAATCTTTGAAGGTTGGTATTTTCAATGTGACTATTTACTCTCAAATTTAATATAAACCTCTTAACAGACTTTAGCATCAAGACAAGAAGAACAGAACAGGTGCACCAGTTTCAGATTGAGTTGCTGGTAGTTACTTAAATAATTTTGCATTGTTGAAGAGACATGGAAGCTGAGTAGTTTCTGACGAGTGAAGAAACAGCAGAAATTTAGTGTGAGAAGGTGTTGATTATTCATTTATCCCCTTTTACAAATAAGATAGTTGTTAATAGCCCAGCTCTTAAAAAAAAACAATCTTTATACCTTGACCAAAATAATGAGCAACACCAAGAGCAATCTCTTTCATAAAGGACTACATTCAGTTCTTAGTAGTAGGCTGAGTCATGTGAAATTGTCATTTTTATAGATGGAGAACTATTGCCTAATGTATGGTCAGATCTACTAGAAGTGACTGAAAACCACTGGTAAGAAGAAATATTTTCCTTGTGGTGAATTCATAATAAAATGAAAGAAATATAAAAGTATTATTGTTAAAATAAACAAATACCACAACAAATCATATTCAAAATATTTAGTGTCTTTTTTTTCATATTTCTTTCTAAGAGTGTTTCATACTTGCTCATTCTTTTTGAATTTACACACACAACTCCTTTTATGTGGGAATTCAACCTTCACAGCGCTAAATTCAAAGGTCCTGACTGCATAAACCAAAGTTAGTTTTTTAATAGGCTGGCTGTTAATTTATGACTTGGCTCAAAAAGATAGCCTTGGGTAAACATATTCAACAAGAATATTCAATTACAGCAAAATGAAATATAGGGGAAATGCATTGAGGGAAAAACAGGAAAGAAAAAGTAACTCATACCAAATCAACTGCTATTTCTCTACTATGGTTGTTCAGTCATGCCCAGTTCTCGTTGACCCCATGGACTGCAGCGTGCCAAGGCTCCCTGTCCTTCACCATTTCCTGGAGTTTGCCCAAGTTCATGTTCATTGCATCGGTGATGCTGTCCAGCCATCTCATCCTCTGATGCCCTCTTCTCCTTCTGCCCTCAATCTTTCCCAGCACCAGGGACTTTTCCAATGAGTTATCTCTTCATATCACATGACCAAAATACTGGAGCTTCAGCTTCAGCAGCAGTCCTTCCAATGAACATTCAGGGTTAATCCCCTTTAAGAATGACTGGTTTGATTCCCTTGGTATCCAAGGGACTTTCAGGAGTTTTCTCCAGTACCACAGTTCTGAAGGAGATCAGCCCTGGGATTTCTTTGGAAGGAATGATGCTGAAGCTGAAACGCCAGTACTTTGGCCACCTCATGCAAAGAGTTGACTCATTGAAAAAGACTCTGATGCTGGGAGGGATTGGGGGCAGGAGGAGAAGGGGATGATAGAGGATGAGATGGCTGGATGGCATCACTGACTTGATGGACGTGAGTCTGGGTGAACTCTGGGAGTTGGTGATGGACAGGGAGGCCTGGCATGCTGCGATTCATGGGGTTGCAAAGAGTCGGACACGACTGAGCGACTGAACTGAACTGAACCACAGTTCAAAGGCATCAGTTCTTTGGTGCTCTGCCTTCTTTATGGTCCAGCTCTCACTACCGTATATAACCGCTGGGAAAACCATAGTCTTAACTATACAGACTTTAGTTGGCAGGGTCTCTGCTTTTCAACACACTGTCTAGGTTTGACATTGTCTTCCTGCCAAGAAGCAATTGTCCTCTAAATTTCAAAGTGGCAGTCAACGTTTGCAGTGATTTTGGACCCCAAGAGGAGGAAATTTGTCACTACTCCACTTTTTCCTCTTCTATTTGCTGTGAAGTAATGGGGCTGGATGCCATGATCTTAGTTTTTTTGTTTTTGTTTTTGTTTTTGATATTTAATCTTAAGCTGGTTCTTTCACTTTCCTCCTTCACTCTCATCAAGAGGGTTTTCAGTTCCTCTTCACTCTCTGCTATTAGAGTGGTATCATCTGCATATCTGAGGTTATTGATGTTTCTCCCACCTATCTTGATTCTGGCTTTTAATTCATCCAACCTGGTGTTTCTCATGATGTACTCATCATACAGTTTAAACAAACAGGGTGACAGCAGACAGTACTATCTGCCATACTCCTTTCTCGATCTTGAACCAATCTGTTCTTCCATACAGGGGTCTAATTTGTAGTTTCTCTACTTCACAACCTTATTTTCTCCTTCTAAATTGTCATAACAAACGTATGCATCCAAAAATAAACTTATGTTTTATTTTTTCTGTATATTATATTATGCTTATAGCTATATTTTATATAAAATATATATTAATACGTTAATTGACAGTGGCAAATATATGCAATGTAAGCCAAACACCATGAGGTCAGGATGTTATTTGGGATGTTATCAGAAATTAAGTAGGTATATGTATATTATAGGAATTGTCATTTTTCTTATCTGATAAGAACGCATAGATAAAGAGCTTCCTGATATCAATATAGAGATTTGGGTGCATACCCTTCATTTACAAAAGCAAATACATTTTTTTAAGTTCTATTTAAAATGATAAGAAAACTTATCTTGAAAGTGAAAAGTGAAAGTTAGTCACTCAATCATGCCCCACTCTTTGTGATCCCATGGACTATAACCCACCAGGCTGCTCTGTCCATGGGGATTCATCAGGAAAGTAAACTGGATTGGACTGCCAGGTCTTCCCAACCCAGGATTGAACCAAGATCTCCTGCATTGCAGGCAGATTCTTTACCATTTGAGCTACCCGACAAGATTGAATTATAGACAAAAAAGATTCATTGTCTTTATTAAGTGCAAACAATTTAATAACTACTTTTTATTTAGAGAATCACTGTGCTCTTTCTAATAGCTCTAAAGTGCCAGGAGGGTTTCAATGTAATGGTCGTTAAGTGTAGGGGGGTGGGGGGGTGGAAGGACTGTAAAGTTATATTGATTTAGAAATAGACCTATTGTTTTTAATGTTCTACTGTAGTGTGTAGTACTCTTGCCTGGAAAACCCCATGGATGGAGGAGCCTGGTAGGCTGCAGTCCATGGGGTCGCTGAGGGTCGGACACGACTGAGAGACTTCACTTTCACTTTTCACTTTCATGCATCGGAGAAGGAAATGGCAACCCACTCCAGTGTTCTTGCCTGGAGAATGCCAGGGACGGAGAAGCCTGGTGGGCTGCCGTCTATGGGGTCGCATAGAGTCGGACACGACTGAAGTGACTTAGCAGCAGCAGCAGCAGCAGTAGTGTGTAAACCTTCTGTATAATTGACAACCAAAAGTATAGGTATCACATTATAAAGTAACTGGTGCTTTTCAAGTTAGTATGCCTTAGTGCTCACTTTACAAACATGAAATACAAAAATAATATATCTATGCTTTACCTTTTTTTCTCAAGTTTAGAATCAGTCTTCTTGTCAGCAGATATAAAATGGATTCCTATAGAAACATATTAAAAGGTGGACCCTACAGCTTAAAAGTATGAACAAAGGAGATGAATGTTAAATAATTTCTAAAAAAACATTAATTTCAGAAAATCTTAAAAATCCCAACAAAGTACAAGAAGACATGTGGATGATTCATCTGAAATCTATCAGACAGGAATAAATATGGTAAATATTTTGATAGGCACTTTTAAAATATTTTCTATGTATATGTAGAATTTGTGGATATATACATACTTGCATGCATACACATGTACATGCACATTAAACAGCATGGGTTACAGAGTATCTTTTGCTTTGCAAATATTTTTTCCCAACAATATTTTACCATTTATACCTATGTCCATAATAAATTTTGATATATGTAGCTATCATTTAGGATATTTTTAAATAACTGCCTAACAAGGAATACAACTAAAAAGGTTTGATTTTTGTCAAATTTTCTCACTTTCCTCTTTATTCACCATTATGAAGTGAGACTCTGAAGTTATCCAAAATGATCTCTCTCTCTCTTTCTGTATCTGTATATGTATTTCTTTTCCTGAGTCAACTACAATAAAGTTTCTAAATACCTCAGTATCTTTCGGAGAAGGCAATGGCACCCCACTCTAGTACTCTTGCCTGGAAAATCCCATGGACAGAGGATCCTGGAAGGCTGCAGTCTATGGGGTCGCTGAGGGTCAGGCACAACTGAGCGACTTCACTTTCACTTTTCACGTTCATGCATTGGAGAAGGAAATGGCAACCCACTCCAGTGTTCCTGCCTGGAGAATCCCAGGGACGGGGGAGCCTGGTGGGCTGCCGTCTAAGGGGTCGCACAGAGTCGGACACGACTGAAGTGACTTAGCAGTAGCAGTAGCAGCAGTATCTTTATCTAGCACTGTACTATGTTTTAAATATTCCTACTCATTTGTAAGTTAATTTCCTCATAGTTACAGTAAAGAAGTGATTCATAGTGAAGACCACATAAATTTTTGTAATTCCAGATTCGAATAGGCCATTTGTTTTGTCTGTGTGTGCTGTCATTTCAGTCATGTCTGACTCTTTGCGATACTTGAGACTGTAGCCCACCAGGCTCTTCTGTCCATGGGATTCTCCCAGCCAAGAATAATGGAGTGGGTGGCCATGCCCTACTCTAAGGGATCTTTCCAACCGAGAAATCGAACTCATGTCATATAACACATGCACTCCCAGGTGGGTTCTTTACCATTAGCACCACCTGGGAAGCCTCCAGCTACATAAAAACATAGACACCAAAGCCTTACAAGAGACAAAATTTTTCTTTCCATTCACATGATTCACTTAAAATTGACTGTGTCATCCTTGACTAGAATTAACTAGTTCAGATGCTACTGAATTTTTGACATGACTAAAAGAAAAAAGCTTTTAGACCCATAAAGGTTTATTCTTAGCAAAGAGTAGTAAAAAGGAAAGGAAAAATTATATTGATATCTCTTTTTATATTTCAGGACTTGCTTTCTCAAGGACACAGGAAAATAAAAAGGTAAAATAAAATTTGAACAAATTACTTTGGCCAAAATATATCTACAATATATGCATAGAGTTTGGAGTTAATTAGTAGCCAGTACTAAGTTAAAAAATAATAATAAATATTTGGAAAATAAAAACTACTGAGTGGCCTCTGTACAAAGTTCAGAGAGCAACCTATGGAAAGTTTATCTCTATGAATGACTAAATTCATAATTATCTGTGAAGTCATCAAGAATGACTAGAGTTAAAACATTAAGATATCACATTAGTAAATATGTTGAGAGAACTGGTGCTTTATAATCTCATAAGTCAATAAAAAGGAAAACGATTCAGATAATTCGTATTTGGCTTTTGGCTGTGTTTTCATCTTGTTGTTGTTGTTTTGGTATATTGAAAATGAATGCCACTACTGCTCTGAATGGTCTCTTCAATTATAATAAAGAAGAACCAAAGGTGAAGATAACTCAGGAAGCATTAGAAAAGTATCTGCTCTACCTAAACTCCTCTTTATCATCTGTATTTACCTCAATGCATGATAGGAAAGATTGGTCATTTCCTACATAACAGCAAAGTCTTTAATAAAGCTAATTTGCATTCTATCTAAACTTATTAGAAAGTTTAAGAGCTTCCACCTGAGATGAAAAAGCATACAATTTTTTAAAAATATATAATAGATATGTATTGGATGATAAAATACAAATAAAACAAGTAATATTGTGGTATTAATTATTGTAAAATCAAATCACATTTTATCTGTAATGTTTATCACTAAGAAATTGAGTCACCTTTATTTAAATAGTAATTTTTAGATTAAAGCAACACATTAAAACAATCAATGAAATACTGTTGATAGGGGAAATTAAAATTCCAAACAAATTTTTTAAAGCATGCAACCCTAGAGAAAACAATAATAAAGCTGATTAATTACCAATGTGAATCCTAGGAAAGTGTACAGACATGACTTTTTCAGTTTAGCTAGATACCATAAAATAATTTTCAGCATCACCGTGAAAGATTTAGTGTGTGACTGTGCTGCAGGCTGAAAATACTGATGAGAATATCCCCAGCTATTTATATAATCTACCGTTTATGCACTAATCTATGTAATTTCATAATGAGCTTGCATTTTCAACCATATTGATTTCTTGTATCTTTTCTTTTTTTTTAATCTTGAAAGCACGTCAAGCCTGAAATCCACATCAGATGAAAGGAAAGTTGGTGTTGTTGTAAGGTAGTCAAATACATTCTGCGGGATGAAAATATATATCATGAAAATTATTCCCGCTTCCTCTGAAGAATATTCTTTCAGAAACATTTAAAAAATCATGTTGGTTTCTTTTCTTGAAATGATCTGAACGATTGAAAACATCAATAGAGGGCACTAACAGGCTGTTCTGGAAAGCCTTTCATTTCATCGCTTGTGACAATGAAACCAAGCTGAGAAAGCAGTGCCTGTTAGCTGCATAAACTTGCAGTTGCTGTGGTGGAAAGAACAAAAAGTCTACATTGTGCTTTAGCCAAAAGATAATTTCACAAACCTAATCCTTTACTGATTCACTTCTCTATATCAGATATTATCGTCCACCTGTATGTATTCCCTTTCGAATATACCTAACTTTGTCTGTGGCTCTTTCAAATGAAATATATTTCTAGTTTTAGACCTCATTAGTGATAACTACAGAGCTTCCCAGGTGGTGCAGAGGTAAAGAATCCACCTGCCAATATAGGAGATGCAAGAGACATAGGTTCAATCCCTGTTTCAGGAAGATCCCCTGGAGGAAGAAACAGCAAGCTGCCCTGGTATTTTTGCCTGGAGAAGTCCATGAACAGAGGAGCCTGGCGGGCTACAGTCCTTGGGGTTGCAAAGAGTCAGACATAAATGGGCACACATGCACTGATAGCTAACCTCAACCTAGGAAAATATTTAGTCATGCAGTCAGTACTTGGTGATCTATATTGATGGAGTTATATCAGGATATTCCCAAATAAGAAATATTTATAAATAATTGTTGGTTTTGACAGCCTACCTTTATGTTTTGCTTTTGATGTCATGTTTTATATTAAACTAATAATGATTATAGAAGGAAATCTATGGTGACATCTAAAATTTAAAACAAATTGTAGTAATGGTCATCCAGAGATGGTTATTTAAACTCTTTGGAACCATAAAACATGAGTGAGTTTAGGAACACCTAATGTTCTCCAGAATTCCTGGAAATTAATGAAAATCTTTCTGATTTTAAGGAGTTGACTTAATCAACCATGTGTCCGAAAGCAAGAGAAATGGAACATTCATGAACGTAGTCCTTACATGAGTTGGTAAGAACTACAAGGACTTCCCTGGTGGCTCAGATGATAAAAAACCTGCCTAACAATATGGGAGACCCAGGTTCGATCCTGGGTTGGGAAGATCTCCTGGAGAAGGGACTGGCAACCCACTCCAGTATTCTTGCCTGGAAAAAAATCCATGGGGGCGTAGAGAGTTGGACAAGACTGAGCAACTAACACAACAAAACAAATTTCATCAGCTAGCCATCTTTGTGGATATAAACTAGTGTTATATTGTGGTATTCATTTACATTTTCCTGATAAGGACACTGAGTACCTTTGTATATTTTGTCACTTGTAAATATTTTTATTGGGAAAATGTCCATTCAGATTCACTGTTATTTTTTGAATGGGATTATTTGTTTTTAATTTATTGAATCGAGATGTCCTTTATACATTCCAGTTGCAAATATTTTCTTCCATTCTGTGATTTATCTTATCACTTTCTTATCAACATTCTTTAGAGCACAAAGGTTTTAAAATAGTCTCTCTTTTCCTTGGTAGTTATTCTGTTTATTGTCTACAAGTAACTTAATGCATATAAAATGCTGTGTTAGGTTCCCGGGGCTGCCATAATAAGGCACCACAAATTAGGTGACTTAAGCAACAGAAATTTATCGTTTCACAGTTTTCGGGACTAGAAGTTCAAAATTAAGATGACTGTAGGGATAGTTCCTTCTATGATGAAAAAATCTATTCCATGCCTCTCACCTAGCTTCTGTTGGCCCCTTTGGTAATAGTTAGTGTTTTTTGGCTTATAGGAGCATGTAGGAGTGCTTAGATCCCTTCCTTCATTTTCACACAGCATGCTCTGTGTGTATATGTGTGTGTGTGTGTGTCCACTCTCCCTTCACCTAAATGTAACTAATTTTATCAGCAACAACCCTAATTTCAAGTAAGGACACTTAGCTGCTTTGGGTTAGGACTTTTAACATATGGGATTTTATGGGACACAGTTAATTCATCCCACAGCAGATATATTTTCAAATAGATACTTAATTGTACTTACATAGACTTTACTTAGTAAAATCTTGAAATTTACATAAATATTTGCAAGATTTTGTTCACACATTGTATCCTTTACTTTTCTTATAACCATTTGGTGTGACCATCAGTATTTATAGCTTATTTCCATTTTATAAATAAAGTACCACTTCCCTGGTGGCTTCCTGGTAGCTCAGTTGGTAAGGAATTCACCTTCAATGCAGGAGACCCTGGTTTGAATCTGAGGTTGGGAAGGTCCACTGGAGAAGGGATAGGCTACCCACCCCATTATTCTTTGGCTTCCCTTGTGGCTCAGCTGGTAAAGAATCTACCTGCAATGTGGACGACCTGTGTTCGATCCCTGGGTTGGGAAGATCTCCTGGAGAAGGGAAAGGCTACCCACTCCAGTATTCTGGCCTGGAGAACTCCATGTACTCTATAGTCCATGGGGTCGCAAAGAGTCAGACATGACTGAGCAACTTTCACTTTCCCTGGTGGATCAGATGATGAATAAAGCAACTGATGTCTATAGAGAGATTTTTGATTTGCTTTAGTTCACTAAGTTTCATGTAACAAAAACACCGGGGTACAATCTCCCATTCTACATCCTCTCCAGGATCTTTCACATCCTAGAGTGATGCCTATGACTACATTTATTTATTTAAAAGAAAGGTAATACAAGTAAAAGTCACTATATATATATGAATATGTGAGAAATAAACCTTATAGATAAACTGGCATACATTTCTATTCAATAAGCCTAATGCCTATTTGCTTTGAGTTCTACTCAGCTAGACAACCTGGGACATACAGAAAGAGTAAAAAGTGTTATCTATACTTTCAATATATGTATTGTCTATCAGGGAAGTTAAAAATAATATAAAAAATAATGAATAAGAAAACAAGGTCAGAAACTTAGATGAATTGCTCAACTGTATGATTCAGACAGTGGTCAAAGGAGAATTAAATCTGGGTAGATTGGATATTCCGGGATGCCTTTCTTATTATAACTGAATTTGAATTAGGGCTGATATAAGGGGATGGAGACTGATGTCATAGAAAGGAGGAGGCATTCCATTTGAGAGCAAAAACATGACCCAAACTAACAAATTGGAATTATGAATACCTTCTCTAAGGAAGTATGACAATTTGAATTATAGGGGATGAAGGAAAAAAGAACTGCAGACTTGATAATTAAAAAATGAACTTTGCAGTTCTCATTTAATTATTTATATTTATTGATTAATAAGTGACTGCACCGAATAACTTTAAGATTCTATACTAATTCCAACACATTCATCCAGAAAAAAGAGAACCACTCTCAAAAACAAAATCAAGTTTTTACTTCATGGTATTAAGAAATATTAGAGCATATTCAAAATAATGAATTGGAAACACTAATAATTTAAGTGGTTCTTTAGTCTACATACTGAGGAGGTGTGGAGTGTGAACCAAGAAAGAGTAAAATTCCTCTTCAAGGAAAGTCAACTCTAATCTGATGGGTCAGTACTTTAACCTCACAGCCTACTCAATCCATCTCTATTTTTCTGGAACTACCAACAAGGCTGCCAAATGTGATCCATGCACTTGTCCACTAGAAACTGAATGGGAGCCATCAACTCATTTCACACAGGTCAGCAAACAGCAATCAAAGGCTAATGGCTTTCTGTCACCACCAGCCCAGGCTAGGTGCAAAGGCCAACCTTGAGGTCAGAGGCTCTGCATCCCATTACTATCCCAGGAACTGTCTAGTCCCCCTTTAAAAGGCAATTTACTTGGGGCAAAATTGAAAGTACCACCTGATTTGCTCTTTTCTCGGTGCTGCTTTCAAAAATACTGAAAAGTTTCTAAAGTGACAGAACTGATGGACCGGCCTCTTTGTTAAATGTTTGGCAAGTTTGAGGGAACAATCATGAAAGAACTAATAGAGAAAAGTCAAGTCACACAATGACAAGAGGTGAATCAACATTCAATCCATGACAAAGACTCAGGCTAAAATGTTTTTATAGTCGTTAAGTGTAAAATATAGCCACAGAAAAGTGTTTACAAGAAAAGCATATTTTTGTCACAAAGTAACCATTAACTGACATTAGTGATTAGTGGTAGATGGGTTGAAAATTATTACTTTCTGGCTACTTCATTTAAAAATTGAAATTATATGGAGTAGTTTACTTAATACTTGACTCTAGAAATGATATTTTTTTCAGAAACCGTTTGACTCAAACTGTTACATAAACAAGTTCTATATGTCTTATCATAGACTTTAGGATTACTTTGTCTTAAAATTAATGCAAAAATTGTCAACAAATGCAAAATCAAAATTGAAGTGAATATACTCTAAAATTAATGAAGATTAAGCTTCAGGCACTCTCCCTCAAAACATAGGTCATATCTAAAGCTCTGGTAACTTTTTGATGATTCATTTGTTATTTTTCTCTTAAAGAAAACCTTTCAAATTATGTAAAACTTAGGCTTCATAACTAGGGCGCATCCCTATTGACTGATTAATCCTATCATGAATCTATAAAAACCTACAAACACTGTATCTAACTGTGCATTCTCAGTCTACACAAAAACCACTAGAAACAATATTTGAACAGATACTTCTCTGTGGGCCTCTTGGGGGAGACACAGCCCAAATAGTGGTTGCAGCATTTTCTCATATTATTTCACAGCAAAACTACTCAGAGATCCACACACAAACACAAGTACAAATGCAGATGCAAAGACAAAGGCAGAGTGAAAACAGACGCTAAGATCTGGAAAATGCTAAACAATTCCATTTAGGAAGGAATTGAAAATATCTCGTTCACTATGATGTTTAACTGCATTTAGTAAGATATAAAACTATAGTTAGTTAGAAATTACAGGACTTTCAATAAAAAATGTACTAGCTTGTCAGTACTGTTTTGAGGTGTGAACTAATTAATAGAATTCATGCTTTACAAGACCCTATGTAATTTATTCTATAATTTATATTCAATAAAAACCATCATAATTTATCATAGCCATTGACTTTTTGCAATAAATTATGTATATGTGTATGTATTATATATTATTCAAAGGCATATATATATACATATATGTGTATATATATGTGTGTATATATATATGTATATGTGTGTGTGTGTGTGTGTGTGTGTGTGTGTGTGTATAGGGCTTCCCTGGTGGCTTGAAAGTTAACAAATCTGCCTGCAATACAGGAGACCCATGTTTGAACCCTGGGTTAGGGAGATCCCCTGGAGAAGGAAACCCACTGGCAACCCACTCCAGTATTTTGCCTGGAAAATCCCATAGACAGAGGAGATTGGTGGGGCTACAGTTCATGGGGGTCTCAGAAAGTTGGACATGGCTGAGCACATAACAGACACAGACATAGACAGACAGACAGACAGACACACATATATATGTAAGTTAGAACCGAACAGGGAACAGAATGGTTCAAATTTGGGAAAGGTCTCTGTCAAGGTGTATATTGACACACTGCTTATTTAACTTACATACACAGTGCATCATGCAAAATGCTGGGCTGGATGAGGCTCAAGTTGGAATCAAGATTGCCAGGATAAATATTAACAACCTCAGATATGCAGATTACACAATCCTAAAGGCAGAAAGTGAAGAGGAACTGAAGAGCCTCTTGATAAAGTTGAAAGAGGAGAGTGAAAAAGTTGGCTTAAAACTCCACACTCAAAAAGCATCATGGCATCCAGTCCCATCACTTCATGGCAAACAGGGAAACAATGGAAACAATGACACACCTTATTTTCTTGGGCTCCAAAATCAATGTGGTTGGTGAATGCATCCATGAAATTAAAAGACGTCTGCTCCTTCAAAGAAAAGCTATGACAAACCTAGACAGCATATTAAAAAGTAGAGACATCACTTTGCTGATAAATGTCCATATAGTCAAAGCTGTGATTTTTCCAGTAGTCATGTATGGATGTGAGAGGTGGATTATAAAGAAGGCTGAGCACTGAAGAATTGATGCTTTCAAACTGTGGTGCTGGAGAAGATTCTTGAGAGTCCCTTGGACTGCAAGGAGATCAAACCAGTCAATCTTAAAGGAAATCAACCCTGAATGTTCATTGGAAGGACTGATGCTGAAGCTCTGATACTTTGGCCACCTGAAGCAAAGAGTCAATTCATTGGAAAGATCCTGATGCTGGGAAAGATTGAAGGAAGGAGGAGAATGAGATGACAGAGGATGAGATGGTTGGACGACAATGCCTATCAATGGACATGAGTTTGAGCAAATTTGGGGAAATAGTGAGGGACAGGGAAGCCTGGCATGCTGCCATCCATGAGGTTGCAAAGAGTTTGACACAACTGAGCAACTGAATAGCAACATATGTATATGCATACACATACATACATGTGTGTGTGTGTGTGTGTGTGTATATATATATATATATATATATATATAACTAGGAATACATCAGTCGTGTTTTTCAACACAGCACAGAAATCTGTTTCTAGAATTATCTTTAAAATATGTACCTATGAAAAATAACTTAGAGTAATCAAAGTTTAGGAATATACTGAGTTATGCTGTTTTAACAGATACTGTTTAGATTCTAAAATAACTTGCCTCAAAAGCTAGGTTTTTGCTAATGCTTTTAAATAGATTATATGTAGACTTAGAAAAAAGTTCAAAAACATATAGGAAGTTCTCTTATACCCTTTAACCAGCTTTCCTTAATGTCAATATCATATACAATTATAGTACATTTATCAAAAGCAGGAAATTAACAGAGGTCAATACTACTAACTAAACTACAGCGCTTATTTTGATTTCACTCATCTTTTTCCCCTAGTGTCTTTTCAGGATCCAACCCAGGATCCCACATTGTACTTCATTTCTGTTTCCTTAGTCTCCTCCAATCTGTGACAATTCTTCGGTCATTCCTAGTCTTTCATTCTGAAGCTTCCCTTTTAATAGGAATTCCATTTATTTTCTCAAATAAGAAGATAGACATCAACTCCCACTATTGCCACAATGATGTTATTACTATGCCAAACACTCATATAAATGCAAAATTATCATTCATTTTGGGAAAATAAAACTACACAAATATTTAGGGTCATGAAAGGAAGAATAATTTGAATATATACATTGCTCACATATAATCATAAGTTTTTTTCATTCTTTCACTAGCATAATATCTGTTAGAAATATGTGTTATTTAATCTCATTTTATAAGTGATGAAATTGTGTCTCAGAAAAGGTACTTTCTCCAAATCACTTAACTGATGAGTAGCAAACCAGAATTTTAAAATAGCTTTTGTATTACAATTTATATGCTCTAGATAATCTCCCGTGCATGCCAACTAGGTATGATTAGGTTTTTGTAGACTGTAACACCTAACTCCTAAAGCATCTACATCCTTTTTTGCTGTTTTGCACAGCTTCAACTGCTCACTCACAATAAAATATGACACATCTGAATAGAACTGTTGGTTGCCAAGTCCTAGTATGATCAATAGATTGTCAAGTTTGTACTTAATTTTTTTTCCATTAGGCAGTGTCAAATACTACATATATACAAATAATAAGTCTTCCTAACATCTTTCACATGAATTTCAATGAGCCAAAAAGTCCCTTTCTGAACACCAGTACTAAATTTCCCCCTTCATGTTGCCTCCTGGTTTGAAAGGAATTACATTCAAAGAGGTCTACACACATACCTTTCCCTAGATTTCCTTGTCACCAAGTTACTATGCCATCTGAGCTATGCATCATGGACTGGGTGTTTCCTGTCTCAATAAGCCATAAAGTTGTATAAACACACCACCACTTAATCATCAAACAGAAGTGGTATATATGTAACGGACTAGTGTATACAGGCCCAAGCAGGCCCTGAGGGTACAAATAAGTCACATGAATAGTGGTCCAAATACCTAAGGTGCCTACCCCTGCCACACTACCTTTTTCTCAGCCTGTATCTAAGGCTTCATGTGGAGCTCCCTACAATCAGCACACAGAAGAAAAAAGAACTCGGGCCTGGTTTTGAGATGGTTCTGCATAATATCTAGGCACCTCCCCAAAGTGGACAACTATAGCTCTAAATCCCCTTTCTGGACATCCCTGAAGGACAGTGGTGAAGGGGAACCCTTCTTGTGGGCAGTATATTGAGCAATTCACTTGGTTGATAACTTCACAAGAAAGTAGAAACGGAGAAATGGCTAGATATGTGATTTTTTACCAGTATATGAGCAATGGCCAGTGTTTTGGCAGGATGGTCAAGGACTTAGAAGAATACAATTAGAAAATGGGTGACATGGCAATCTGAGGAAGAGGTATGTGGATAGACCTCTCTGAATAGGCAACAAATGTAAAGATATTTGTGTACCATGTGAATGCCTAGCAGAGGGTAATTGTGTGAATGCCTACCAGAGTTTTTTTTTTTTTTTAATAATTCTATGCCTATGACCTGTTCTGTGTATACCAGTGTGCTTTTTCCCTAGCCGCCCTAGTAACCACCTAAAAAGCTCATGAACAAAGTAGCCAGAGTGGTAAGGACAGAAGTTACATAGGGGCTTCCCTGGTAGCTCAGATGGTAAAGAAGCCACTTGCAATGCAGGAGGCCCTAGTTCAATTCCTGGGTCAGGAAGATCCACTGGAGAAGGGATAGGCTAACCAGACCAGTATTCTTGGCCTTCCCTGGTGACTCAAGTGGTCAAGGATCCGCCTGCAATGCAGGAGTCCTGGGTTCAACTCCTGGGCTGGGAAGATCCTCTGGAGGAGGGTATAGCAACTGACTCCATTATCTTGCCTGGAGAATGTCCATGGACAGAGGAGCCTGGTGAGCAATAGTCCATAGGGTCTTAAAGAGTTGGACATGACTGAGTGACTAAGCACAGCACAGCACAGCACACAGCAGTATGGACTTCCACTCATCAGAGCAGGCTGCCTACAGTCAGTGCCCACTCTGCCAGCTGCAGAGGCCAACACTGAGTTCCAGAATATGGTACCATTCCCTGGGGGTGATCATCCAGCCACTTTCTGGCAAGTTGATTACACTGGACTGTTTACATCACGGCATCGTGGAAGGAGCAATGTTTTATTCTTACTTGAAGAGTCACTTACTATGGATGCAGATTTGTCTTTCCTGCACACAGTGTTTCTGTCAAAAATACCATCTGTGGACTTAAAGAGAATGCTTTATCCACAATTAGAGTCTTCCACTGAATTGGTTCTGATCAAAAATTTACTTCCTAGAATCTTCCCATAGTCCTGAGAAAGCTGGCTTGATAGAAAAATAGCATGACCTTTTGATGACCCAGTTATTGTACCAGCTCTGCGGCAATACCTTACAGGGCTGGACAAGTTTCTCCAGAAGACTGTATATGCTATGAATCAGTATCTGACACATACTGCTGTTTCTTGCATAGCCAGAACTAATGGGTCAAGAAGTGGAAATGAGAATGGTGACACTCACTAACCCCCTAGTAATTCACTGGCAAAACATATGCTTTTTGTTCCCATGATCTCGTGTTCTGTTAGTCTAGAAGGCATTGTTCTGAAGGAAGGAATGTTTCTGCCAGAGGACACAACAATGATTCTACTAAACCGGAAGTTAGGACTGCCACCTGGCCACTCTCAACTCTTTCTGTCACTCAAACAATAGACAAAGAAGAGTTACTGTACTTGGTGGGGTGATTGATCTTGGCTACCAAGGGAAGATCAGACTCTTCCTGCAATGGAGGTATGGATGAGTATGTCTAGAATACAGGAGATTACTTTGTGCTTGTATGCTTATGCTTAGGCACTCAGTCATGTCTGACTTTTTGGGAACCCATGGTATAGCCCACCAGGTTCCTCTGTCCATGGGCATTCTCCAGGCAAGAATACTGGAGTGGGTTGCCATTTGCTTCTCCAGGGGATCTTCCCAACCCAGGGATCAAACCCAGGTCTCCTGCATTGCAGGTGGATTCTTTACCATCTGAACCACCAGGGAAGCCACTTGAGAGATCACTTTGGGCCTCTCTTACTATTACCCTGCCTTTGGATTGAGTTCAATGGAAACTTACAACAACTAAATCCAGGCAGGACTCATAAACTCTTCAGGAATGAAGTTTTGTGTCACACAATGTGGCAAAGAAACATAATTGAAGACAAGTGGAATATAGAATGAATAGTGGAAGGAGGTAGTGATAAGCAACAGTTACTAGTTACAAAAGCTAATAGCATAATTTTTAGGAGTGTTCTTCCTTATTTTTTTGTGAATATGTTTGCATGTGTGTGTATAGCAAATATCTTTGTTTTCTTCTCTTTTGTTTCATCATGTAATATAAGATGTATTATCATTATAGTATTTAAGTATTGTTAACTTTATATCGTAGTATTCATGGTATGGAATATCAAGGAGAAGAGTAAACACAACTCAAAGGCTTCACCTCCTCTTCTGGAGAAGGGGTTACTAGGTTTCTGGTTACATGCAAGTGAAGTGAAAGTAAAGGTTGCTGTCATGTCCGACTCTTTGCGACCCCATGGACTATACAGTCCATGGAATTCTTCAGGTCAGAATACTGAAGTGGGTAGCTTTTTCCTTCTCCAGGGGATCTTCCCAACCCAGGGATGAAACCGAGGGTCTCCTCCATTGCAGGCAGATTCTTTACTAGCTGAGCCACAAGGGTTACATGCAGGATAGTTGTATTATAGTAGGTGGAATTCTGATGGTGTTATTGTCTTTATTTGGAGATTAAGTATGGTTAAGAAGATATACATGGGCTCTATGTGGATAAGAAGTGGACTTGTATTTGAAAAGAGTATTTCAACATATGAATTTTATGGGTCCGCATCATTCATACTATAGCATATAAAAATAAATCATACACAGCTAATTCTTGACTTGAGTTTGAACCTGGTAGGTCCACTTATATGAGGCTTTTTTCAATAAATATTACAGTACTACACAATTGGCCATTGGTTGAATCTGCAGAGGTGGAATCGTAGATTTGGAGGGCCAATTGATTATGGTAATTGAGCACTGGTGGAGTTTGGTATCCACAATAGGTCCTGCGACCAATGCCTTTTGTATACTGAGGAATGACTTTGTATTCTTCACATCAATTATGAATGTGTGTGTGTGTATGTGTGTGTGTGTGTGTGTATGTGTGTGCGCATGTGTGCACGCATACAATTGGATTTGTTTCTCAGGAGAAGTTAGACTAGTGCAAATGACCATTGAGAAGGAGGTCTCTGATTGAGAAGGAGACCAAGGAGAAAGTAGTGAAAGCCAAGGAGAGAGACCTCAGAAGAAAACAAATTACTGACCCCTTGATGTTGACTTCTGGCCTCCAGAATTGTGAGAAAATAAATGTGCTAAGTTACACATTCTGTATTATTTCATTATGGCAACCCTACTGCCCTAGTAAAATAAAATACAGGCTTTCACTCTCATAAAAATAACAAAAAATTCAGACCTGAGTTGAAACACAAAATATGTGGAAGAATGCAGAGTGAGTAATAAATAACTTTCCCAGGCAATGGTATGTCCCTTCTTGTCTTCCAGTCTTCTAATTTCCGAAGCACTATAAGAGAGCTTTTCGAGTTAAGTGGACCTAGTGTACATTCACACTTGAGACTATTTCCCCAAATGGACTTAATATATGGGTACCACACCACAATAATATTTGGCAAAACTAATACAATTATGTAAAGTTTAAAAATAAAATAAAATAAATTATAAAAAAAGAGAGAATGTCTAAATAAGGCTATTCCTCATTGTTTCACACATCACAAATATCATACTAGATTTATATTGCATATAACAAATTGCCACCAATTTAATGACTTCAAACAATACTCATCTGTAATCTCAGTGTTTCTGTAGGTCAAAGGTCCAAGGACCGATAATTTTGTCTTCAGATAAAGATTTACTAATGCTGAAATCAAAGAGTTTCTCAGGTTTGCACTTTCATCTAGAGCTTGGAATCCTCTTCCAAATCCATTCAGACTACTGGCAAAGTTCAGTTTCTTATGTTTGTAGGACTGAGACACTCTTTTCATGCTATATAATGGCCAAAGGTTACTCTAAGCAATTAGAGTCTTTCTTCAAGTCCTTGACACACTGGTCCCTTCATCTTCAGGGTGAGCAATGTAGAATGCTTCTACTATAGTATTTGACTTTAGGAAGGCCCCAGTCTCTTTGACAGGCTTAGCTGGTGGTGTTAATAAAACCAGATAGTCTCTCTTTTCCAAGATATAAAAATATGCTTGCTCTAGACAGTATATTAAAAACCAGAGGCATCACTTTGCCAACAAAGATCCAGATAGTCAAAGCTATGGTTTTTCCAATAGTCATGTATGGATGGATGAGCTGGACCATAAAGAAGGCTGAGGGCCAAAGAATTGATGCTTTTAAACTGTGGGACTTGAGTAGATACTTGAGAGTCCTTTGGATGGCAAGGAGATCAAACCAGTCAATTTTAAAGGAAATCAACCATGAATATACATTGGAAGAACTGATACTGAAGTGGAAGTTCCAATACTTTGACAACCTATGATGCTGGCTCATAGAAAAAGATCTTGATGCTGGGAAAGATTGAGGGCAAGAGGAGAAAGGTATGACAAAGGACAAAATGATTGGATGGCATCACTGAATTCATGGACATGAGTTTGACAAAACTCAGGTAGATAGTGAAGGACAGGGAAGCCTGGCATGCTGCACTCCATGGGATCAAAAAGAGTCAGACATGACTGAGCAACTGAACAACAAACAAACAAACAAATAAAATTTCTCTTTTAACTGACTCAAAGTCAACTTATTGGAAGTCTAATCACAAGAGAAATATTGCATCATATTTACAAGGGGAGAGGATTTTAAAAGGCATATACATCAGATGTTGAAAATCTTTGGGGCCATCTTAGGCTTCTGTTTACATACACATAATATGGATAAAACATATCCTAGTGGTTAAAAACATGAATTTTAGAGCTGGACATCCTGAGTTCAAACCCAATTATATTAAAAATCAACTAAGTAATCTTGTTCACTCCCTGTAGCTCAGATGTAAGGAATCTGCCTGCAATGCAGTAGGCCAGGTTCAATCCCTGGATCAGGATCCCCTGGAGAAGGGAATGTCAACCCATCACACTATCCTTGCCTGGAGAATTTCATGGACAGACTATGCAGTTGCAAAGATCTGGACACAGCTAAGCAAATTTCATTCATCATTGCAATCTTGTGCAAGTTACTTAAATTCCATGTGCTGTTGTTTCCCTCATAAGTAATATACATGGTTTATAAGTGTTCCTGTTTTGCAGGTTGTTGTGAGGATTCAAATGTATATATAGAAAGAGAAAATGAAAAGAAAGCTTGAAAGTGTGTGTGCACACAGAAAGAACTGTACGCATTTCAGGAATTTTATTATTAGAATAAAAATATGTTGAACCAAAGTGAGAAATCACATTTTATTAAACTGTGCTGCCCTGCTCTTACTTAACTCCAGAACTCTTTCACAGCTCCCTACACACCAATTTCATCTCCAGTGCTGTGATTGCCCTACCTGCCAATTCAGATTTTCTAATATGTTTGCTAAGTTTAATAAGTGTTTCTCAAGTTATGTCTGGAATTATTTACATTATGATGGGTTGTGGTTTTTCTAGTAGTCATGTACGAGTGTGAGAGTTGGACCATAAAGAAGGCTGAGGGGTGAAGAATTGATGTTTTCAAAATATGATACTGGAGAAGATTCTTGAGAGTCCCTTGGACTGCAAGATCAAACCAGTCAATCCTAAGGGAAACCAACCCTAAATATTCATTAGAAGGACTGATGCTGAAGTTGAAGCTCTAATATTTGGCCACCTTATGCAAAGAACAAACTCATTAGAAAAGACTGTGGTGCTGGGAAAGATCAAAGGCAAAAGGAGAAGGGGACAGCAGAGGATAAGATGGTTGGATGGCATCATTGACTCCATGGACATAAATTGGAGCAAAGTCCAGGAGATAATGAAGGACAGGAAGCCTGGTGTGCTGCAGTCCATTGGGTTGCAAGGAGTCAGACAGCACTTAGCAACTGAACAACAATAACGAAGGGTAGAAAATGGCAGCTAAAAGCCAAGAAAAAAGACGTAAAATAATCAAAAAGAATAAGCCTTTCATGTTCTAATCTGATAAGTGATCTGGACAATATTTTGAAGGAATTCTTCATTCAAGTATTAATAATAGTGCTTGAGTCCATATTATTCACAGTAAAAGAAGCTATGGTTTCTTAATATAATTTGATATGCATTATCAAAACACAACATTAGGAGTGCAAACATGCTGTTGGAAATGAAGAAATTGGAAATCAAAGCATTTAGTTTCTAAAGTCAGTTCCCCATGTAACTTTTCTGTGAAATTGTGAAAATCCGTAAACTACTATTGGATTCTTCACAGCAATTCAACAACAACAAAATAGTGAACAAAGATCAAAGACTCTTTCAGTTATAAATTCTCTATTTTATGAGTAAAATATAATATCAATATTAGCTTCATTGGTTAAATTTGTAAGAAATAGTAATTACTGTTTTTTTTTTTTTTTCATTTTCAATCCATAAACCCACAAAATCCAGAGCAAACTCCTTTTATAATGGATAATCATCTCATTGGAGTTTATTTTTTTCCTTTTTAAAATTTTATTTTTTGCAATTTTAAAGGTTACTTTGTTCAGTTATTTAAAATTTTTGTCCATATTTCCCATGTTGTACAATAAATACATCCTTATGGTCTGTCTCACACCCAGTATCTCACATCTTCTTTATCCATTCATCTGTTGATGGATCGTTTAAAACAGCTTTCATATCCATTATCTCATTTCATCTTACACACACTACAGTATTCTTGCCTGGAGAATCCCCATGGAGTCCCCTGCAGACTGGCAGGCTGCAGTCCATGGGTCGCAAAATGTCAGACACGACTGAATGACTAACCACAGCACAGCACATACACCACAAACACACAGAATGTGGTGAATAGAACTGGTATTAGCCCTACTTAAGCAGTCCAATGGGTCACAAAGAGTCAGACATGACTGAGTGACTGAACTGAAGTATTATCTTTACTTTGTAGATGGAATAAGGATGATTCAGATAAGTAAGTTGCAAAAAGACACAGTTAAAAGTATTAGTGCCATGACTAAAATTTAAATTTCAGTGTTTGCTTTTTTCAGCACACCATAACACTATTTTCATCTGATTTGCACTTTAAGGGGACATAGTTTAATATTTCTATGCTTTAATCTTTAAAGAAAATAAGACAAGAATCATAACACAGTTGTTATGAGGCACAAATGGCAAAATATTGCACAGTGTGCTTTCCATTTCAGTGATTTTTGAAATCATAGATTTGGCAGTCAATGAGTAGATATTGTGTTTCCAAGACAATAGATTAACAATGTACAATGCTAGGTTAAGACAAAATTTCTATGTCTCATTAAGCATTTGTACTTGGGGGATATCAATGAAAAAACAAAACGAAACTATTATCATTTCTTTACATTTTTGTCTGAATAATATTGGAAGTCTTGTGCAGTCACCTAATATGCAAGATATTTTATGAAAATAGGTATCTAAAATCACTAGACATTCTACAATGAGATAAAATTCTTAAAATTAAGTGAATAAACAGTGATAAGGTCCAACATTTGAATAAAGTTGAAAAACTATTTTAAAGTAGATAATTGTGCTTTTTACTCCATTCAACTATTTCCTTATGTCTTTCTTGATGGGAGTTAATTCAAAAAATCTGCCTGAGTATATTTAAATCTTGAGCTTATAAAAATTTATCAGACATAGAGATGATTCAAGAGAATATCTTTAAGAAATAAAATATATTGTTTGCAGAGAAGAATTATATTTACCTGTGGCACAGATAAAAAGGTAAATTTTATCAATCTTGTCAGACAATTCAGGTTAATGCAGAACCAAATATAAATTGAGTTTTCTTTTTGTCCAAATGTAAGGCTTACTTAAAGATAAAGTGAAAAATAATGCAAATTTGGAACCTTAAGTGTTACTACCTAAACATTTTCAAAGTGTGAGTAAATATAGTTATTTGATAAACACAAAAAGTATATTTTAAGGATTGGTTTACTGAGATATTGATTACAATGTAATAATTTCTAAAAAAATTTGGTTTTATACTAACTTGGAATAACTCTAACGATTTCAGCCTTTGTGCTGTAAACTCTTTACTTTTTCCTTTAAGAAATATGAAATAGCTAAGTTTCAGAGGTGCCTCTGTGTTGATACTGAGGCTAATAGGCTATAGGCTAAAAGTAATAGTTGATACTATAGGCTAAAAGTAATAGCCTATAGGTAAAAATAATTGATGATAAGATAATTGAGCAGCATATCTCCTCTTATATCATCCCTAATTATCACATTATTCATATATGAGAGATAATTTCCAACATCATTGCTAACTAAGGCTTAACATGGTGATCAAACCTATGATATTTTATGTTGTTTCTTATAATCTATGATTATTTCTTATATTATATGGGATATCTTCTCAGATAATATTATGATTTTATTTATAAAAGTTCAAAAAGAGACAAATAGCTGCAGTGTAGTAAAATCACCAAACTATAACTTCAGTATTAACTACATGAATTATGAGGAACATTTCTAAACACAGAAGGAAAAAAAAACTGAGAATTTATCAAGCTTTCCCACTGATTACTTATGTGATTTGGGACAAATAATTTAACTTCTGTGTTCTTTCATCTCCATCTGTTAATTTATATTCCATGAAGCATTTTTATGTCTTAGATATTTGCAAGGTAAAGTAATGTTAAAAAGGGAAAAAAAGAAAGTGTCATCTGGAAAATGAGGATAATGATATAGTAATTGTCAGTTAAACAGTTTGAATTTTTGGAAGAAAAATATGAAGCAATTTTAAGCATTATTATTTAATGAAAGCAGCTATTCTGTTACTCACATTCACATGAACATAATGGTATAAATTATAAATGAATCTTTCTACTTTGGAAAGAAAATGGGAGGTAGAAAATTGTCATTCAGAAACAACTTGATATGTGAAAAGTAAAGAACCTAGCATTATCTACTGGTTTAATAGCAGATCAACCTAAGGGTGAAATATCTTTCGTCCAATAATAAGAACAAAGGTTGTTATACTAATCTTTTTGGCCTACTGCTATCTTTTCACCGTTAATGTAAATGTTAATGCAAAATACTTCATCCATATTTTGGTTGTCTCCTGTCTTGAAATAGCTCAGCTTTCTTTGCATTTTCACTTAGGCTTTCTTGTCTTTCCTCACTATTCTTTGGAACTCTGCATTCAGATGGTATATTTTTCCTTTTCTCCTTTGCCTTTCTCTTCTCTTCTTTTTTTTCTCTTCTCTTCTTTTCTCAGCTATTTGTAAGGCCTCCTCAGACACCATTTTGTCTTTTGCATTTCTTTTTGACAGGGATGGCTTTGATGACCACCTCCTGTACAATGTTATGGGCCTATGTCCAAGTTTTTCAGGCACTATATCAGATCTAATCCCTTGAATCTATTGGTCACTTCCACTGTGTAATTGTAAGGGATTTGATTTAGATCATACCTGAATGGTATATTCAAGCTGGTTTTATAAAAGGCAGAGGAACCAGAGATCAAATTGCCAACATCCGCTGGATCATGGAAAAAGCAAGAGAGTTCCAGGAAAACTATTTCTGCTTTATTGACTATGCCAGAGCCTTTGACTGTGTGGATCACAATAAACTGTGGAAAATTCTTCAAGAGATGGGCAAAATAGACACAGATGTATAGAACAGTCTTTTGGACTCTGTGGGAGAGGGAGAGGGGGATGATTTGGGAAAATGTCATTGAAACATGTATAATATCATATAAGAAATGAATCACCAGTCCAGGTTTGATGCAGGATACAGGAAGCTTGGGGCTGGTGCACTGGGATGACCCAGAGGGATGGCATGGGGAGGGAGGTGGGAGTGGGGGTTCAGGATGGGGAACACGTGTACACCCGTGGCAGATTCATGTTGATGTATACCAAAACCAATACAATATTGTAAAGTAATTAGCCTCTAATTAAAATAAATAAATTTAAATTAAAAAAAGAGAGATGGGAATATGAGAAAACCTGATCTGCCTCTTGAGAAACCTGTATGCAGGTCAGGAAGCAACAGTTAGAACTGGACATGGAACAACAGACTGGTTCCAAATAGGAAAAGGAGTACGTCAAAGCTATATATTGTCACCCTGTTTATTTAACTTCTATGCAGAGTACATCATGAGAAACTCTGGGCTGGATGAAGCACAAGCTGGAATCAAGATTGCTGGGAGAAATATCAATAACCTCAGATATGCAGATGACACCATCCTTATGGCAGAAAGTGAAGAGAAACTAAAAAGACTCTTGATGAAAGCGGCATGCTGCAATTCATGGGGTCGCAAAGAGTTGGACACGACTGAGCGATTGAACTGAACTGAACTGACCTGAATGGCCTAGTGGTTTTCCCTACTTTCTTCAAGTCTGTATTTTGCAAAAAAGTGTTCATGATCTGAGCCACAGTCATCTCCTGATCTTGTTTCCACTGACTGTATATTCTTATACGTCTTTGGCTTCAAAGGATAAAATTAATCTGGTTTTGGTATTGACCATCTGGTGATGTCCATATGTAGAGTTATCTCTTGTGTTGTTGGAAGATGGTTTTTGCTATTACCAGTGTCTTCTCTTGGCAAAACTGTTAGCTTTTGCCCTGCTTCATTTTGTATTCTAAGGCCAAACTTGCCTGATACTCCAGGTATCTCTTGACTTCCTACTTTTGCATTTCAATCCCCTATGATGAAAAGGACTCCCCCCTCCACCCCCCCCCCGAAGTTAGTTCTAAAAGGTGTTGTGGGTCTTCATAGAATGGTCAACTTCAGCATCTTCAGCATTAGTGGTTGGGGCATAGACTCAGATTACTGTGGTATTGAATGGTTTGCTTTTTAAATGAACAGAGCTCATTCTGTCACTTTTGAGATTGCACCCAAGTACTGCATTTCGGAATCTTTTCCTGACTATGAGGGCTATTCCATTTCTTCTAAGGGATTCTTCCCCACAATAGTAGATATAATGGTCATCTGAATTAAATTCACCCATTCTGGTCCATTTTAGTTCACTGATTCCTAAAATGTTGATGTTCACTCTTGCCATCTCCTGTTTGATCACTTCCAATTTGCCTTGATTCAAGGACCTAACATTCCAGATTCCTATGCAATATTGTTCTTTACAGCATCAGACTTTTCTTTCACCATTATACACATCCACAACTGGGCACTGTTTTCGCTTTGGCTCCATTTCTTCATTCCTTCTGGAGCTATTTCTCCACTCTTCTGTAATAGTATATTAGGCACCTACTGACCTGGGGAAGCCATTTTTTAGTGTCCTATCTCTTTGCCTTTTTATACTATTCATGGGGTTCTCAAGGCAAGAATACTGAAGTGGTTTGCCATTCCCTTCTCCAGTGGACCATGTTTTTTCAGAACTCTCCACCATAACCTGCCCACTTTGCCTGGCCCCATATGTCATGTTCATTGAGTTAGATAAGCTTGTGGTCCATGGGATCAGCTTGATTAGTTTTCTGTGATTGTGGTTTTCAGTCTGTGTACCCTCTGATGGAGAAAGATAAGAGGCTTATAGACTCTTCTTCATGGAGAGATGACTAAGGGAGAAACTGGGAGGTGTCCTGAGTATGTAGGAAAGCCTATGCTCAGTAAATCTTCAATACATTTTTCTGCTAATGGCTGGGGCTGTGCTCCCTCCCTGTAGTTTGGCCTGAGGCCAAACTATAGTAGTGGTAATGCCTGTAATGGTGACCACCTCAAAAGGTCTTATGCCAGCATGCTGAGGCTCCCAGAACTATTGTAGCCAGTGCCCCAGACTCCATGATAGGCCACTATTGACCCACACCTCAGTCAAAGACTCCTGGATACTCACAGGCAAGTCTGGCTCAGTCTCTTTTGGGGTCACTGCTCTTTTCTCCTGGATCCTGGTGCACACAAAATTTTGTTTGTGCCCTCCAATAGTCTTTTTTCCCAGTTCTGTGGAAGTTGTTTAATCAAATCCCACTGGTCTTCAAAGTCAGATTCCCTGGGGCTTCTCAGTCCTTTTGCCAGCTCCCCAGGTTGGGAAATCTTTTGTGGGTCCTAGAAATTTTGCAACAGTGTGAGAACTTCTTTGATTTAATTGTTCTCCAATTTGTGGGTTGCCTGCTTGGCAGCTCTATAGTGTAGCTAATGTCAAACTCCTGCAAGAGGATATATGCCATACACCATGCCTTCCAGGTCTGCTGCAGCCAGAGCCCCTGTTGATGAGGCAGGTCACTACTGACCCATGCCACCACAGGAGACACCCAAACATTCAAAAACAGATCTGGCTCAGTCTCTTGCGGGGTATCACTGCTCCTTTCCCTCTGTTCTGGTGCACACAAGGTTTTGTTTGCACCCTCCAAGTATCTCTGGTGGGCATGAAATTTTATTTTAAATGTGATTGCATCCTCCTACCAACTTACTGGGGCTTCTTCTTTGCCCTTGGATGTGAGGTATGTTTTTTGGTGGGACCCAACATTCTCCTGTTGATGGTGTTCAGCAGCTGCTTGTGATTTTGGTGTTTTCATAGGAGAAGATGAGCACACATCCTTCTATTCTGCCATCTTAAGTCAAGTCTCTGAGAAATCTTAATGGTTTGTAAGAATTAAGATAATATATGCATTTTATTTATTCTTTTAAATAAAGCATTGCTACGTGTAAAGAAAGATGTATATTTTTATGAAATCAAGTTAGGCGCAATGAGTCATTTGCAATGAGCATATGACATTAGCCATCCTCTTGAAAATAGATGTAATAAAATGTTTAGGTGAAAATAATGAAATAAAATATCCTATGCATTTTTTAATCCATCTCAATTTTCCTAGAGAAGGTGGTAGTTATGTATAAATTACTCATGAGAACAACATACTCTTAGCTGTCCATGTATTCAGAGTTAAACATAACATTTTAGTTTTAAAATTGTTTAGAGAATGTTCTACAATAGGATAAAAAATTATAACAACATACAAGAAATGTAAATAATCTTTATTATTTTGCATATTTATCTTCTGTTTTAGATAAAAATTGTAAATATAATTCCATTTCACACAAAAAGTCAGATAAGGAAATTTTTAATATTTTAAACTATATAAAATTGTATACTATTTCAATATATTTTTAAATGAGATTTTATTCTGAAAAATTAAAATGACCCCATCTGTGCATTTGTAAATCAATAACCATCAAATCAAATGTACCACCATTAAATGGTAATATAAGTCTACCGTGGGGACTGTGAATAAGTTTGACCCAATCTTGTATTACAAGAGTTCAAGATGTTACAGTTTGTAAAGCTCATTAAACAGAGTGAAAAAACACAAATGCAAATAATACAGTCTAAAGCTTTAATGATGACTGTCAAAGAGATATTTTATTAGAATTCTGTTTCAAATTCAATTTAGAATGGTAGATTGTAAACAGCATGAAAGAATTATATTGAAAATAACATATATTGAAGATCAACCAAGATGGTAGAGTAAAAGGATATAGAACTTAAGCTACCCCCCATGAATGCATCAAAATTACATTTACATGTGAAACAATTATCACTGAAAACTAACTGGAAACTCCAATACAGCCAAAGTTGTAGGAAAGATACACAAGTAAATGGGTAAGAGGAAAAAAAAGCAGTCAGGTCAGGACCTGTGTCTTTGGAAGAGTACTAGGGAAAAAGGGAGAATAAGTAAAAAGACACCACCCTGGGGAGTAAGCAGTGAGAGCCACATAGTGAATTCCACAATCATGGTGTCCAACTCAGGGGAGATGAACCTTCTTGGTTAGCCCATGAGGCAGGGCAGAGAGAGGACTGCTCTAGCAACTGCTGGGTTTACCATGACTGCCTTAATGAGTGACCTAACCCAAGCTGAGTTATAGCTCGGCCCCTGCTCACTCCACATCATATCATGACACTGAATGGGGTGGGCACAATCTGAGAGAAAATTCACCTTGGGATGTAGAAGTGGTCCAATCTTGGGGTGAAATCTGAATGGCGTTGCAATGGGTATTCTTGGCACTTACTCAAACAAGACCCCACCACTCCACCACAGATCCTGCAAATATGTACCAAGAGTCCATGTGTGTCCTGTCAACTCTACAGTGTGCCTCCACAAAGGGATGGGGGTGGTGGAGGCTGGGGGCGGTGATGGACTCTGAGAGACAAAGGGGACCTGACCTGAGGCTGCATCTAAGCAGAGCAAGGGAAACAAACATGAGCACTTGCACAGGCAGTGCATCAGAGAGAGCTCAGAACTCTGTCTACAGTCAACAGGAACAGAGAGTCAACACAGGTCCTACTTGCTTCAGGACTCCTCCTCTCTGTTGCAAGAGTCCCAGTTCAGGGAAAGGGGAAAACATATACTTCAAGGAAACAGAGAACCCCAAGCCCAAGCTCAGAGCTTCTGCTCTAGCAACTTGCCTAGACCCTATCCCCAGTAGGGTGCTGATGGTCACTGAATGGATAGGAAGTCTTGCCTCACAAGCACCTCCTGCTCTAGTTGTTCCATATCCAGCCTCACTGCTTACAAGGTGATATTTGCTGACACATCCTAAGGAAGGATTTAACTTGCATCCATGTCAAATTCAGCTCTCCCACCAAAAGTATTGGGCACACCCAGACTGTACATGAGCTCCCATATAGGGTCACCATGTCAAAACTGTAAACTGAAGGTAATTGTTTCATTTAACTTTAGAGAGGTGGAGAAAATTAAGCAAAATGAAAAGACATAAATATTAACATGGAAGTAAACAATTAACTGGATAAATAATTCAAAGCATTGATTATAAAAATGGTAAGTACATGAGTGAGGAAGAATTGATCCACACAATGTTAATTTTAATAAAAATTTAGAAAATATTTTAAAAAGATCCAATCAGATGAGAAATAAAGAATTAAATAGCTGAAATAAACACACAAGAAGGAATGAACAGCACACTAAGTGATAGAGAAGAACACATAAAATATCTGTAAAACAGAAAAATGGAAGCCATCCAATTAGAACAACAAAAAGAAAAGTTAATTAAAAAGTATGAAAACAGTATAAGAGACCTCTGGGATAACATTAAGTGTACCAGCATTTGTGTTATAGGAGTGCCAGATGGAGAAAAGAGAGAAATGGTTCACAAATTCATTTGAGGAAATTATGGCTGAAAACCACCCAAACTTGAAGAGGAAAACAAGTCTCCAAGTATAGGAAGTATACAAGGTCACAAATAAGATGAAACCAAATGGATCCAAAATAAGAGATACAATCATTAAAATGGCAAAAGTTAAAGATAAAGAGAAAAATTTAAAGACAGAAAAAGGAAAAAAAAAAGTCATATTAAAGCAAATACTCATAAAGCCATCAACAAATTTCTTTGCAAAAATTGCAGGCCAGATTGGAGTTGCACAATATATGCAAAGTATACTAAAAAGGGAAAAACAGCAACCTAAGATAATCTACCCAGAAAGTTTATTAATTAGAATCATAGGTAAAATAAAGAACCTCTCAGATAAGCAACAACTGAAAGAGCTCATCAACCCCAAAATAAATGTTAGAGGGTTTTCTGTAAGAGGAAAAAGAAGGAGCAGTAGAAAAGGGCTGATCCAGCTAGGAAAGGCAAATATATAGAAATAAATGTTTAGAACAGTCTTATGGACTCTGTGGGAGAGGGAGAGGGTGGGAAGATTTGGGAGAATGGCATTGAAACATGTATAATATCATGTACGAAACAAGTCACCAGTCCAGGTTCGATGCACGATACTGGATGCTTGGGGCTGGTGCACTGGGACGACCCAGAGGGATGGTATGGGGAGGGAGGTGGGAGGAAGGTTCAGGATGGGGAACACATGTATACCTGTGGCGGATTCATTTTGATATTTGGCAAAACTAATACAATTATGTAAAGTTTAAAAATAAAATAAAATAAAAAAATAAAAATAAATTAAAAAATTAAATTAAATTAAAAAAAAAAGAAATAAATGAGGACCAATCACTTAAATCAGCCAGTAATAAAAGACTTGTAAAAGCAACTATAGTTAACAATACAAAATTAAAGAATACACATGAAAATGTAAAATATGACGTCAAAAACACAAAATTTAGGGAAGGGGAGTAAAAAGTGTAGATTTCTTAGGTCTACATTTAAACAGTTTAAAACAAGTAGTTATAGATCCACATATATGAAACATATGGTTACCACAAATCAAAAACAATAATACACAAAAACTTAAAAGAAAGGAAGACACATATACTACTGAAGAGATTTATCACACCACAATGGAAGAAACAAAAAGAAGAAATGGAAAGAGAAGAACCATGAAAACAACTGGAAAATAAGTAATAAAATGTCAATATGTACACACCTATGAGTTATTACTTTGCCTGTCAATGGACTAAATGCTCCAATTAATAGATATGGTGTGGCTTATTTGACCAAAAAAAAAAAAATCCTTCTGTACCCTGCCCATAAGAGACTTATTTCAGACCTAAAGACACACACAAACTGAAAGTGAAGGGAAGGAAAAATATTTCATCCAAACAAACAAAAAACAGTAAAGTGTGCATATTAATACTCATATCAGGTATAACAGATTTTAAGAAAAAGTTTATAATAAATGACAAAGAAGGGCATGATTCAGTGATAATGGAATCAATAAAAGAGAATCTTATGCTTCAGTTCAGTTCAGTTCAGTCTCTCAGTCGTGTCTGACTCTTTGCGACCCCATGAACAGCAGCAGGCCAGGCCTCCCTGTCCATCACCATCTCCCGGAGTTCACTCAAGCTCACACCCATCGAGTCGGTGATGCCATCCAGCCATCTCATCCTCTCTTGTCCCCTTCTCCTCCTGCCCCCAATCCCTCCCAGCATCAGAGTCTTTTCCAATGAGTCAACTCTTTGCATGAGGTGTCCAAAGTACTGGAGTTTCAGCTTTAGCATCATTCCTTCCAAAGAATGATTACTAACAGATATACAAATATAGGAGTACTTGTATAAATACTAACAGACATAAGGGGGAAATTTGATGATAATACTATAATAGCAGGAGACTTTAACACCAACAATAGACAGATCATCCAGACAGAAAATCAATACAGCAACAGCAGACTCAAATGACAAAATTGACTAGTTGCACTTAATAGGACATTTCATTCCAAAACAGAGGATATACGTATATATATATATACACAAATGGAATATTCTCCAGGGGAGACCACATGCTAGACCAAGAAAAAAATAAATCTCAACAAATCTCAACAAATTTTAGAGGATAGAAATTATATGAAGCATTTTTTCCATCCATACTGGTATGAAACTAAAAATCAATAACAGAAAGAAAAATGGGAAAGGAATAGATACAGGGAGACTCAACAATGTACTACTAAAAAATCCAGTGAAGATATCAAAGAGAAAATCAAAAAATACTTTGAGACTAATGAAAGGCAAACACAACATTCCAAAATCTATAAGATGCTCCAAAAGCGATTGTAGGAAGAAGGTTTACAGTGAATGGACCATCCTTAAGAAACTAGAAAAAGCTCAAGTAAACAACCTAATTTAAAACCTAAAGGAATCAGAAAAAGAACAAGCAAAGTCCAATGTCAGCAGAAGGAAGAAAATAATAAAGATCAGAGAGGAAATAAAATAGAAACCAAATAAACAATAGAAAAGATCAATGAAACAAAGACTTTTTTGGTAAGATAAACAAAACTGATAAAACTCCACCCAGGCTCACAAAGAAAGAAAGTGAAGTCTTTCAGTTGTGTCCGACTCTTTGTGACCCCATGGACTGTAGCCTACCAGACTCCTCTGTCCAGGGGATTTTCCAGAGAAGAATACTGGAATGGGTTGCCATTTCCTTCTCCAGGGGATCTTCCCAGCCCAGGGATCAAACCTGGGTCTCCTGAATTGTAAGCAGACACTTTTACCATCTGAGCCACCAGGGAAGTCTCACAAAGAAAAAGGGATGATCTAATTAAACAAAATAAGAAAACAAAGAGTAGGAATAACCAGCACCACAAATATAAAAAAATAAATAAATAAATCATAAAAAATACTACAAACAATAACTATGCCAACAAAATGGACAACCTAGAAGAAATGAGCAAATTTCCATAAACATACTACTTTCCACAAGTGAATCAAATAAAAAAGAAACAAACAAATTCAATAAATCAACCACTACTAATGAAATTGAATTTGTAATAAAATAGTCCCAGTAAACAGAAGTTCAGAGCCAGATGGCTTCACAGGGATATTCTACTAAACACATTAAGAGTTAATACCTATACTTCTCAAACCGTTTCAAAAACTTGAAGAAAAGGAACAATCTTGAATTCATTCAATGGGGTCACCAATGATACCAAAATAAGACCAAAACACCACAAACAAAATTTTTAAGAAAACTATAGGACAGTATATTTGATAAACATAGATGCAAAAATCCTCAACAAAACATTAGCAAACTAAATCCAATAATATATATAAAAGGAGACTTCCCTGGTGGCACAGTAGATAAGAATCCACCTACCAGTGCAGTAGACATGAGTTCAATCCCTGGTCTGGGAAGATTCCACATGCTGCAAAGCAACTAAACCCATGTGCCACAGCTATTTAGCCCACATTTTAAAACCCACAAGCCGAAACTACTGAACCTATGCACCTAAACTACTGAAACCACGAGTTCTAGGGCCTGCGAGTTGCAACTATTGAGCCTGTGTGCCACAACTAATGAAACCTGCACATCCTAGAGCCCGCATGTTACAACTACTGAAGCCCTCACATCTAGAGCCTGTGCTCTGCAACAAGAGAAGCCAGTGTGATGAGAAGCCTGTGCACTACAACTAGAGAAAGCCTGTGCAAAGAACGGAGACCTAGTGCAGTGAAACATAAAAAATAAATAAATAAGTAAACATATATGTGTGTGTGTGTGTGTGTGTGTATATATATATTTCCTTTATATATACATATCTATCCTTTATATATATATATATATATATAAAGGACCACATATTATGATCAAATTGGATTTATTCCAGGAACACAAGGATGGCTTATCATTTGGAAAGGAAATCAATCCATGTGATACACCAGATTGATCAAATGAAAAATAAAAATCACACCATCATCTCAATAGACATACATAAAGCATATGGAAATATTGTCACAATAAAAACCCTCATCAATATGGGTATAGAGCGGAAATATCTCAACACAAAAGGCCATTTATGACAAGCCTACAGCTAACATCGTACTCAACCCTGAAAAGTTGAAAGCTTTTCCTCTATATCCAGGAAGGACACAAAGATGCCCACTCATCATTTCTATTTAAAATAGCATTGTAAGTCCTAGCCACAGTGATCAGAGAAGAAAAAGAAATTAAAAAGCACCCAAACTGGGAGTGATGAAGTAAACCTGTCACTATTTGCAGATGACATGATACTTTATATAGAAAATCCTAGTCTCCACCAAAAATCTATTATGCTGCTGCTAAATCGCTTCAGTCATGTCTGACTCTGTGCGACCCCATAGACAGCAGCCCACCAGGCTCTCCCGTCCCTGGGATTCTCCAGGCAAGAACACTGGAGTGGGTTGCCATGTCCTTCTCCAAAAATCTATTATAACTAATAAATTAATTCAGTATAAGCTGTAAGATACAACTTTCAGAAATTTCTTGCTTTTCTATATATCAATAATGAAATATCAGAAAGAAATATTTTAAAAACTCATAAAATAACATCAAAAATAATAAAATAGGAATACACATATCCTAGGCAAAAGATCTATACTCTGAAAAACATAAAACATTGATCAAGAAAACTGAAGATAATACTAAGAAATTGAAAGATATCTCATGTTTTTGGGTTGAAAGGATTAACACTGTTAAAATGGCCATACTTCCAAAATAATCTACAGATTTTATGCAATCCCTATCAAAATACCCATTTATTTTTAACAGAAAATGAACAAACAGTACTAAAATTCATATGGAACCCCAAAAGATCCCAAACTGCCAAAACAATCTTGAGGGAAAAGGAAAAAAAGCTGGAGGTATCAGTCTCCAAGAATTCAGATTATGCTACAAAGTTACAGTAGTCAAAACAGAAAATTACTGGCACAAAAATAGAGACAGATCAATGAACAGAATAGGTTGTCCCAAAATAAACTCATGCATCTGTGGTCACTCTGTGACAGAAGAGGAAAAAATATACATGGGAGAAAAGATAGTCTCTTCAACACATGGTGCCTGGAAAACAGGACAGCTACATTAAAATACCAAGGTTAGACTATTTCCTCATACCATGTACAAAAAATAAGCTCAAAATGGATTAAAGACCTAAATGTAAGACCTGAATGTGAAGTCAAGTGGACCTTAGAAAGCATCACTATGAACAAAGCTAGTGGAGGTGATGGAATTCCAGTTGAGCTATTCCAAATCCTGAAAGATGATGATGTGAAAGTGCTGCACTCAATATGCCAGCAAATTTGGAAAACTCAGCAGTGGCCACAGGACTGGAAAAGGTCAGTTTTCATTTCAATCCCAAAGAAAGGCAATGCCAAAGAATGCTCAAACTACCGCACAATTGCACTCATCTCACACGCTAGCAAAGTAATGCTTAAAATTCTCCAAGCCAGGCTTCAGCAATATGTGAACTGTGAACGTCCTGATGTTCAAGCTGGTTTTAGAAAAGGCAGAAGAATCAGAGGTCAAATTGCCAACATCCGCTGGATCATGGAAAAAGCAAGAGAGTTCCAGAAAAACATCTATTTCTGCTTTATTTACTATGCCAAAGCCTTTGACTGTGTGGATCACAATAAACTGTGGAAAATTCTGAAAGAGATGGGAATACCAGACCACCTGATCTGCCTCTTGAGAAATTTGTATGCAGGTCAGGAAGCAACAGTTAGAACTGGACATGGAGCAACAGACTGGTTCCAAATAGGAAAAGGAGTACGTCAAGGCTGTATATTGTCACCCTGCTTATTTAACTTATATGCAGGGTACATCATGAGAAATGCTAGACTGGAAGAAACACAAGCTGGAATCAAGATTGCCGAGAGATATATCAATAACCTCAGATATGCAGATGACACCACCCTTATGGCAGAAAGTGAAGAGGAACTAAAAAGCCTCTTGATGAAAGTGAAAGTGGAGAGTGAAAAAGTTGGCTTAAAGCTCAACATTCAGAAAACGAAGATCATGGCATCCGGTCCCATCACTTCATGGGAAATAGATGGGGAAACAGTGGAAACAGTGTCAGACTTTATTTTTCTGGGCTCCAAAATCACTGCAGGTGGTGACTGCAGCCATGAAATTAAAAGATGCTTACTCCTTGGAAGGAAAGTTATGACCAACCTAGATAGCATATTCAAAAGCAGAGACATTACTTTGCCAACAAAGGTCCATCTAATCAAGGCTATGGTTTTTCCTGTGGTTATGTATGGATGTGAGAGTTGGACCGTGAAGAAGGCTGAGCGCTGAAGAATTGATGCTTTTGAACTGTAGTGTTGGAGAAGACTCTAGAGAGTCCCTTGGACTTCAAGGAGATCCAACCAGTCCGTTCTAAAGGAGATCAGCCCTGGGATTTCTTTGGAAGGAATGATGCTAAAGCTGAAACTCCAGTACTTTGGCCACCTCATGCGAAGAGTTGACTCATTGGAAAAGACTCTGATGCTGGGAAGGATTGGAGGCAAGAGGAGAAGGGGACGACAGAGGATGAGATGGCTGGATGGCATCACTGACTCGATGGACATGAGTCTGAGTGAACTCCGGGAACTGGTGATGGACAGGGAGGCCTGGCGTGCTGTAATTCATGGGGTCGCAAGGAGTCAGACATGACTGAGCGACTGCTCTTATCTGATCTGATATGAAACCATAAAACTCCTAGAAGATAATTTAGACAGGACACTCTCTGACATAAACCATAGCAATTTTTTGGATCTGTCTCCTAAGACAAAACAAATAAAAGCAAAAATTAAAAAATGAGATGTAATTAAAAGCTTTTACACAGCAAAGAAAGCAATCAACAAATGAAAAGACAGCCTGTGTAGTAGCAGAAAATATTTGCAAACATTATTTCCTACTGTCTTATTCACTTTCTCATTTTCTTACTCCTGATGGAATGTATCAAGTTAGACATTTCCCTTACCAAAACCTGATCTAATGTATGATCAGGGCCACTTATGTAGTTTTATCTCAGTAATTATGGTTTTTATCACTATATTTTTCACTGATAGAAGATTGTTGCCTCTTAGTTCTAGTTTCATGGGTGTAGCACAATCCTAAATTTGATCTCAATGTAAATGAGAAATTAGAGTAAATTTACACAGAAAAAAAGTTTCTCTTTTTATCCAGATGGACTTATACATTTGAAGTGTAGTGCTTTCATAAAGCTGGAGATATTTGCTGATTACTTTTATATGGTACTCTATATTTGCCTTTTAATGGCTTAAAACAAACAAAAAATTATCTGGTTTTTGATGGGTATTGTAAGTAATGTAATAAACTCATCATGTCCAGAGGAAAAAGGAATATAGTACAGACCAGCCAAATATTCACATGCAATGCATTGATCCTAAAATCTTCTACTGACCAAAAAAGAAATGGGGCGAGGATTGGCCAAAGAGTTTGAAACCAAGAACCCTAGGCGATCTCTATAAAATTCTTCACTTTCAGACATATTCTTTCCTGTCCGAGTTGGTAGAATCACATACACCAAAAGCAAGTCTTAGAAGTTCTGTTCTATTCCCTTTTTTTGTAAACTCATCCAGAAACAAGACCCATAGGATGCCATAGCTATGAGAAGTCGAGAATTCATGTTTACATGAAACAGTATAAGATATGCTTCTGCCTAATAGGAGTTTTGCTTCCACCCAGGAAGCAGAAACCTGGAAAGAGCATTGCCGTCATCCTAATAACAACAGAAAAATAGCCTGAAATCCGCAGAAAGACGGGGACTTGTAAAGAGAGACAGGATATGAGAATTGGCACACATATGACAGAATAAGGGAGAGGTGGTTCTGGGTAGCGTACAAGAACGTAAGAAGAATTTAACTTTAATAAATTGCTAATGTCTAAGTGTAGCCTGGAAAATCCTATGGACGGAGGAGCCTGGTAGGCTGCAGTCCATGGAATTGCTAAGGGTCGGACATGACTGAGGGACTTCCCTCTCACTTTTCACTTTCATGCATTGGAGAAGGAAATGGCAACCCACTCAAGTGTTCTTGCCTGGAGAATCCCAGGGACAGGGGAGCTTGGTGGGCTGCCAGCTATGGGGTCGCACAGAGTCGGACACGACTGAAGAGACTTAGCAGCAGCAGCAGCAGCAGCAGCAAGTGTAGTTTAAGAGTACAAAAAACAATAAAAACCACAGACTCAGGAGAAGGTTATACTCATTCTTATGTTCTTCTCTTCCAAACTCCCCAATTGTACATGAGAAAGATTGGACACAGGGTGGGAGATGAGAGAAAGCATCAGTGGTAGTGAAGGTTTAGAAAAAGTGGGGGGACTCCTTATTGGAAAATCAAAAAGACCCACCCAGGCAATTCTACTTTAAGTAGGTGGTAAAGGTAACTTAGCTCTTCAAGGACATAGATAGAGGTGCACTAGGAAAGGGCATTTATTACCTGTGAGTCCAGACAAAGAAAGGATTTTTTGTTGGTAGGAGAGGAGAAGAAAACTCTTTTTCTGACAAAAGCCACCAAAGATACAAAGCACAGTTTAACCATGAGCAGAATCATTGAGAAAGTTATCTTCAGAATGTAGAAATGACCTAAAATTGATGTTGGACCAGGATGAGAGAGAAAATATTTCTACCTGCAGCCCATGTGCATAAGCGTGCGCACGCACGCACGCACACACACACACACACACACACAGATACCAGTATTAAATAAAAAACAACAGAGTCAACTACTGAGGGAGGGTCAAGAGTACAGGGAGAAATCTCATCTGAATTATAGACACACATGGAAGATAGAAAGTTGAGGCTGAAGCGGAGCTATTGAGAAAGACAGTTTGCCAACCAGCCTTTACCTTTAAATCACTTCTGTTAACATAATTGGTTCTTTTTTTATCAAAGCTGAAAGTAAAATTTATTAGAGAAAGAACAGTTTTTTCAATAAATGATACTGCTGCTGCTGCTAAGTCGCTTCAGTCGTGTCCGAATCTGTGCGACCCCATAGATGGCAGCCCACCAGGCTCCCCCGCCCCTGGGATTCTCCAGGCGAGAACACTGGAGTGGGTTGCCATTTCCTTCTCCAATGCATGAAAGTGAAAAGTGAAAGGGAAGTTGCTCAGTCATGTCTGACTCTTAGCGACCCCATGGACTGCAGCCTACCAGGCTCCTCCATCCATGGGATTTTCCAGGCAAGAGTACTGAAGTGGGGTGCCATCACCTTCTCCGAAATGATACTAGAATAAGATATTTAAATGTAAATTGAATGAATGAAAGGATAAATGAAAGATATATGTTTAGAACTTCAAAGACAAGCTTATGGCTGAGAGGAAACATTTGCAAGCAGGTATCTGATAAAGAACTTGTATTCACAGTATATGAAGAGTGCTAAAATCAATAAGAAAAAAAATGAGGCAACTAAAATGGGCATAACATTTCAAGACATTTTCATAGAGATATGATGGCAAATAAGATATATAAAAAAGCTATACATAATTAGTCATTGTGAAAATACAAATCAAACCACAATAAAATTCTACTACAAATATAATGATAACCAAATGAGAAAACAAAAGCCAACCAAACAAAAAATTTCAAGTGTAGAAAATTATGTGCACTAGATAGAACTCTCCTAAAATATTGATAGAAATGCAAAGTGGAACAGGCACTGTGGACTAGAGTGAGGCAGTTTATTATCAAAGGAAAATATTCACTTACCATAGAATCATATAATCTATACTTTAGTGTTACTAAAAAAGATACATGAACAATGATTTGCACACAAAACAGTGAACACAAATGTTTATAGATGCTATATTCATAACTGTCAAAAGTGGTAATAACACAAAAGCTCTTCACATGATGAATGGATACACCAATTAGCACATGTCTATACCATGGAATACTATTCAACAATAAGAAAAAATAAATTGTTTATAAAAAGAATAACTTTCCAATGCATTATGCCAAGTGAAAGTTGATCTGAAAAGGCTCCATTCAGATTTACTCCCTTTATATTCCATTCTGCAAAAAGCAAACAAATTAGTGTCTGTCAAGATTTGGGGTAAGGAGAATGGTTGATTATAAAGGGGCGAGAGAAAACTTTTTTTCAATAAAGGAAACATTCTATGTAATTTTGGTTTCATAGATCTAAAATGTCAAAACTCATAGAAGTGTATGCCTAAAAGGGCAAATTTTCTGATTGTTAATGAAACCTTAATAATCTGACTTAAAACAAGTGTTCAAGATAAGCACAATTGTTTCTTTGCAAAAGTTATATGAAGGACAATATTTCAAGCATTTCTATTAATACTAAATGAAAAATATATTTATAAAATATGATACATTTCATAGTAACAGAATTTTAAGTCTAGCAAGTTGAGGTCAAGAATATATGTTATTATAAGGCAGTAATCTGAGTACTCTACAGTGGATCACACATCTCATGCCTAAAGAATTCAAGTCATAACAAAGACTAAATTTAATAATGATAATATTCAATGGAAATGAGCCACTTATTGTCTATAAATATTCGGTGAAAGAAAAGGACCTATACCAACTCTTCCATAGTAAACTTTTAACAATTATTATTTTCATAAAATGACATTGAAGAAATAAACCACAAATCATAGGTTTAGATTCTACCAGGTTCATTCTGAATTAAAATACTTTGATATGCTGCTGCTAAGTCACTTCAGTCGTGTCCAACTCTGTGTGACCCCATAGACGGCAGCCACCAGGCTCCCCATTCCTGGGATTCTCCAGGAAAGAACACTGGAGGGGGTTGCCCTTTCCTTCTCCAATGCATGGAAGTGAAAAGTGAAAAGTGAAAATGAAGTCGTTCAGTCATGTCTGATTCTTAGCGACCCCATGGACTGCAGTCCACCAGGCTCCTCCATCCATGGGGTTTTATAGGCAAAAATACTGGAGTGGGGTGCCATTGCCTTCTCCAACTTTAGATCACATCAAAGCTAATGATCAAAGACTAAATATTGTTCATAGATCCCTTCCCATACAAGAACATATTACTTCCAAAAGTTAACTTTAGTGGAACAATTAATGTTAAACATAAATGCAACCATGTCAACAAATGGACCTTGCCCAACTACCTAGCATTAGCAAGTCTTGCTGTTTTTTAATAATTGAATTTTTTTCAATGTGGAATAATTTTTTTCATGAACCTCACCAAATTTCTAATAGTCCTACTGAAATTAAGTATCTGTTAAGAAGTCTGACTTCAATTCTGAGTATATTTTATATCTTTGAGCAAGTATGCTTTTGCATAGCAATAATAATGTTTTTAAAAATGTATTATAAAGTCCTGTAGAATAATCATGCCATAAATCTCACTTTATTTTTCCAATGCAATCAGTGAAAAATAGTAAAATAAAGCATGAATGCAAACCTAGTCATCTAAACAATTGTTTCTTTGTAATGTTTTATTATTTTGTCTTTTTCTGAGGAAAAGGATAGTTTAAGTATACCTGGAAAACCTTCCTGTTACCTTAATATTTCCTCCTAGTACTGTGAAATAAAGTACATAGAACAAAATTACTTCTCCAGTAGGTAGTGATTTGTTGTGCTATTATATTATTTTGCATCACTATTTTCAGTATTATAGTAAAGTTACATTTTAGCTGTGCTTATGGGTTTCTCAGGTGGCTCAGATGGTAAAGAATCCTCCTGCAATGCAGGAGATCCAGATTTAATCCCTGGGTCAGGAAGATCCCCTGGAGAAGGGAATGGCTACCTACTCCAATATCCTTGCCTAGAGAATCCCATGGACAGGAGTCCGGCAGGCTATAGTCCATGAGGTCCAAAAGATTTGCACACAATGGGACGACTAAGCACACATACACACATGGGTTTCCCTAGTGGCTCAGTGGTAAATAATTTGCCTCTCAATGCAGGAGATGTGGGTTCCATCCTTGAGTTGGGAAGATGCCTTGGGGAAGGGCATGGAAACCCACTCCAGTATTCTTGCTGGGAAAATACTATGGACAGAGGAGCTTGATGGACAATGGTCCATGGGGTCCCAAAGAGTCAGACATGACTGAAGTGACTGAGCATGCCTGCACTCATGAGATATTAATGGATTATCGAACACCAACAGCACTTATTCATAGTTGTCTTAAAAAATCAATTTGTTATATGAAGAGAACTTCTAACCAAAGAGTCTAGAAATACGAGATGTGAGTTTTGTTTGTGTGAACCTACAATCTCTGCAACACAAAACATACACTCTCCAATGTTTTTATATCTTCATTGATAAGAAGTTAGAAAATGTCAGAAATCACAAATAACTTTTTGATGAATCATTTTCTGCAGTTTGTCAAGGAATATTTTTACTTTTTTATGAAATTAAATGTAAAATGAAATATTTCTACATCTAAAGCCACTGTTTAAAAAAATTACAAACTATAAACCAGATCCCAAAAAGTTGTTTACTCAATGTTTTATAAGAATCCTATAGAACATTAATATTATAGAACATCCTAAATCATCCTTTCCTAGATATTTAGAGTTTTCACTTAATTCTTTTAATCCTGTGTTTTCTAAGTGATTTTCTGATAATTTTTCAAAAAAGTTATTCTGCTTAGGTCATTTCCCTTTGATAGTGTGTTTTTATTGTTCCAAGATTAAAAAACAGCACAGGCTGGGAGATATGTTATAGTTTTCTAAAGATGAAGTTTTTGTGTACACTAAGTTTTAATTATTGATTTGATAATTAAGTTTTAAAGTTCTTTTTCTTATTCTTCAGATTATCTTCTAAAATTTGAAAAATGTGACATAGGTCTTTTTGTTTTAATAGCTGTAATTATTTCAATTCAGAATAAGGAATCAAAAAAGTATAATGTGGTAAGAAGAAATTATATTTTCTTGATAGAAAGTAGAGAAACCAGGAATTTCTCCAAAGTGGTTCTGTGTATCTTATATGCCTATCCCATTACAGTTATGAGTTAAACTGATCATTGGAGAGTATATTTGAGTAAAGAGGAAACTAGATTGGAAAAGGCACTGAAAGAATCATCAAAGGGTAAAATTAAGGCTCTAAATTATTTTCCTTTTCTTCCTGCCTTCAACTGAAAATTTGATCCCTAATTCATTTCTCTTGATAATTTAAATGCAAAGTAGTTTGAGCTGCGAGCTTCTCCTAACTTTGACCATTTCTTGGGATAGACTTATCAGGGTTTAAATTTTATAAGATATGCAAACCTTCCACCAGAAATCAGTTAGGATATCAGCCTCTACAGTGTAGTGTAAAATTAAGAGTAAATTTGCCTTTCCTGGGAATGTTGGATTTTACATCTTATAAGTTTTTGAGGCAAAAGAATACTGCTGCTCAATTAAACACCTTAGGCTTGAGTGCACAGGATGGGGAGGATTTAGGTAAGAGACCATCTCAGACACTCTAAATTGATGCTGTGCAAGCTGTCTATGCTCTACCCATGCCAATCATATTTGTTTTCATTGACACATTTGTTGAATCCTGATTAAACAAAACTTTTCTGTAACTGCTTCAAACAGCATCAGTCAGAATTCTGTATAAATCATTTGTCACCCTTCCCCCACTACTGCCCAGTAAAACCCCCAACCCCTGAGTTTTGTGTAACATCTTTCACCTGAAAGGACATTTACAGAAAAATATGTACATGCCATAAATTTCAGCAAACACCAAGAAACAATCTGCCTTCATAATTTAGTGTGCAGGCAAGAGAAAAAAACAGACCCTCCTGTGAATTATTGTTCCCTGTAGTCATAATGCACCTTGTTTCATGGCCATAAACCAATATGAAAAGTGGCACTGTGATGGATTCAGTAGTTATACCATATGCCAAGATATTTTCTTGAAAATACCTTCCCTTAAGTATCTAACAAAACAGGTAGCTCATCATGGCTGATTCTTATGCAAGTCTAAAATAGTTTCTGCATACTTGAAAAGGCCCTGAAGGGTAATAAAAGGATAATAGGTTGTTAGCATTATTCCAATAATTAAATGCTCAGGAAGTTAGATGGCAGGACTTGTAGGCTCCTTGTATTTGGTTCGTAGTCACATAATCATATCCTGCCGAGGATATCTGCCCATTATATTAGATCAGATGCCAACATACCAGCTGTGGTAAATACTCCAGTGTGTCAAGATGCTCCACATTTAGGAGGTGATGCTATTCTGTAACGACGATAATATTTTCAAACTAATTCAATGTTTGAGAAAAATATCTCCTTTTGTTTTTACAATGTTACTGTAATAATGATAAATAAGTTAAAAAAAGAAATCAAAGCAAGAATCTGTCCATTAGGGTGAACAGTTAACCTCTTACAATTTTTCAATAATGATTTAACAAGATAAATTCATTTGAAAAGGATGATACAACTATTTTCAAGCCTTACTTTAAAACCTGTGACGGATTCATTTTGATATTTGGCAAAACTAATACAGTTATGTAATGTTTAAAAATAAAATAAAATTTAAAAAAAACAAAAAAACAAAAAACACATAGATGAATATGGTTAAGCATGGGAAAATGGCAACCGACTCCAGTATTCTCGCCTGGGAAATCCCATGGAGAGAGGAGCCTGGCAGGCTAAATTCCATGGGGTTGCAAAGAGTTAAACACAACTAAACAACATATACCCCCAAACAATCAGCAGACATTCTAAACTTACAAAAAAATCTCAACTGAATTTTCATTGTATCGCTTTTATCTACTACTCTATATCCACAGAAAGAATATAGCTAAATATATTTTAGAAGAGAATACTTCAAACAAATGAATGATTAAATGAAAAAAAGTATTTTTCCTTAGCATTAAAGTTACTTTAAAAATTATGTTCCAATTATTTCAAGTGCTTCATTAAGTTAATGCAATCTGTCATTTCTACTTTTTTCTCATCTCATCTCTTTCTCTTGCATCTTCTTTTTTCCTGTGTGTTCTTTTATTTTCCACACTCTGTCCTAGCAACTAATGATGGGCAAGAAAGGGCCAAAGACTAGATTTTAAAATGTATTAAAATAAAATTATCTCATAATTTGAAAAAAAGTAATTAGAAGAAAATTGTTTCATAAAGAAAAAAAGGGCTGTGTGACTATAAAATTAGTCTAGTTAATTGAGAGCAATCCAGCATAGGTTTGATCTTTTTAGGGGAAATAAAAAAGAAACAAAAAGTAGGGAATAACTTTATTGTGAATATTTCAGAGAGAAATAGTTTTCTCTTTGAAAAGCACACATAAAAAGACAATCTAAATTGTCATAATTTGAAGGTTTTATTTTGTTGTTACTTTCACAGGAGTTAACAAGATGTATGCTACACACTAAGTACTTGATAGATTTTTTAATTGATAAGCATAATACTCAATAATTTTCTAAAAATAAAGACTGCCTATGTTAGCTCACAGTTATACTGTAACATGCCACTAAATCATGCTAAAATGGTATATAACTAAAAGTTCATTGTGAATAGAATATTTGGGCACAAAGGTTGATCTATTTGTCTTATTTAATAAGACAAATCTTATTTGTCTATTGGTTGCTTGATCTTGGGGAATTCATTCATGCACTGAGTTTTTCTCATCTGTAACTGAGGACATTATCAGTATGTTCTTCCAAATCAATCATGATGAAGAAGACAAAGTACTGTGCACATTGTACATAGTAAACCAATCATTTAATAAAACTACATTTATTTTTCTTTTTTGGAGAAACTTGGGCAGGTGTGAGATTCTTGGCTATTTTCCATAAGATGATTGTGGAAATAAAATTTGGTCAAGAAGTAAGCATAAATTGTAACTTGGAGAACATAGTACCAAGATTCTTGGCTTGTCAATCCCAAGACAATTAAAATGACACATAAACAGAACATACTTGTAAAGCATTTCTATCCTGTGCTACGTCATGATACGTTGGGCATGTTGGGTACTTCATAAAATTTTTACTGAACATTGAGGAAGCTGCTTTTGTCTGCAACACACCCTCAGGAATCAAAATGGGAAATAAAAAGATGTACTAGGATGTGCTGACTATCAATGGTTTGGGGTTTTAAAAAGATGGCCAAGTAACCTTACTCATAGGAAACACTGACTGTATCTTGTATGTGAAGTCTGTCAATAGATAAACTGAAATATTTGACCCTCTTAAGATAGTAAGAGAGGATTCTTTCTTGTTAAGAGCTTGAAACTGTTGAAGAATTCTCCCTCTAATAGTATGACTATAAATTAATATGTTGTAGAGTAGAAAATAAATTAGCTTTGTTGAAAAATGACATGACTTGTGTGATGACTCACAGCTCCATGAATAGAAACTATTCATTTGGGGCTTATCAAGAAGCAAATTTGAAATCTGGCCATAAAACCTCTTCAATAGAGTCTTAGCCATTTTTAGATGATTAAAACTCTCTTCATATTATAGTAGTATATTATTCTGACAACATTATATTAGTTGGACCACACTGATCCTAAGTGCTAAAGTTTAATTTTGCATGTTTTCAAGTAAGCTAACAATTTTGGATATTCAACAACTACCTTCATTTAATCCTTATATAATCACAATTTCTTGTTCATAGACTGCAAAATTTCTTCATCTTAAAATTATCCTTTTAAATGAGATTTATCTGAATGCAGAGTTCCAAAGAACAGCAAGGAGAAATAAGAAAACTTTCCTAAGTGAACAGCACAAAGAAAGAGAGGAAAACAATAGAATGGAAAAGACTAGCGGTCTCTTCAAGGAAAGTAGAGATACCAAGGGAATATTTCATGCAAAGAAGGGCACAGTAAAGGACAGAAATGGTACGGGTCTAATAGAAGCATAAGATATTAAGAAGAGGTGGTAAGAATGCACGAAGATCTATACAAAAAAGATCTTCATGACCCAGATAACCACGATGGTGTGATCACTCACCTAAAGCCAGACATCCTGGAGGAGTCAAGTGAGCTAGTGGAGTGACAGAATTCCAGTTGAGTTATTTCAAATCTTAAAAGATGATATTGTGAAAGTGTTGCACTCATTATGCCAGCAAATTTGGAAAACTCAGCAGTGGCCACAGGAGTGTAAAAGGTCAGTTTTCATTCCAATCCCAAAGAAGGGAAATGCCAAAGTATGTTCAAACTACTGCACAATTACTAGCAAACTCCCACATATGCTAGCAAGGTAATGCTCAAAAACCTCCAAGTTAGGCTTCAACAATATGTGACCCGAGAACTTCCAGAGGTACAAGCTGGATTTAGAAAAGGTAGAGGAACCAGAGATCCAATTGCCAACATCCTCTGGTTCAGAGAATAAGCAGAGAACTCCAGAAAAAAATCTACTTCTGCTTCATTGACACACTAAAGCCTTTGACTATATGGATCACAATAAACTGTGGAAAATTCTGAAAGAGATGGGAATACCAGATCACCTTACCTGCCTCCTGAGAAACCTGTATGCACTTCAAAAAGCAAAAGTTAGAACCAGACATGGAAAAATGGGCCAGTTCCAAATTGGGAAAGGAGCACCTCAAGGCTGTGCTGTATATTGTCACTAAGCTTATTTAAATTATATGCAGAGTGCATCATGCAAAATGCTGGTCTGGATGAAGCACAAGCTTGAATCAAGATTTCTGGGAGAAATATCAATAACCTCAGATGTCATTGTCTTTGAAGACTGGGACCTGGGGACTGGAGTCAATGAGAAGAAGGACACAGGGAACCCAAGTCTCAAGCAAAACATGGGTTCTTTATTTGCAGAAATGCATGCTTATATATCTTCAATCAAAGGATTACTCAGCCATTAAAAAGAATGAAATTCCACCAGTTGCAACAAAATGGATAGTCCTAAAAGATCACTGAAGGGAGTCACTGAAGGGAATCCAAGCAGGTGCTCTTTCCCATGATCTCAGTCCTGAGAACTGCGTGCAGCTCTGCTCGTTCTTGTTTTCCAGGAACTGATAAGGAACAGAGAGTCCTTGAGAAACAGCACACAAAGGGAGAAAACAACATATTGGATGCCTTAAAGTTGAACGTTCCCCTGACACTCAGATATGCAGATAACATTACTCTTATGGTAGAAAGTGAAGAGGAACTAAAGATCTTCCTGATGAAGGAGAAAGTGGAGAGTGAAAAAGCTGGTTTCAAACTCAACATTCAAAAATGAAGATCATGACATCTGGTCCCATCACTTCATAGCAAATAGATGGGGAAACAGTGGAAACAGTGACAGACTTTATTTTCTTGGGCCCAAAAATCACTGAAAATGATGACTGCAGCCATAAAATTAAAAGGCACTTACTCCTTGGAAGAAAAGCAATTCAAACCTAGATGGCATATTAAGACTGCATAAGTAAAGTAGAGATATTAATTTGTGGACAGATATCCATATAGTCAAAGCTATGGTTTTTCCAGTAGTCATGTATGAAAGTAAGAGTTGGACCATAAAGAAAGCTAAGCACCACAAGAATTGATGCTTTCAAAAGGTAGTGCTGAAGAAGATTTTTGAGAGTTCCTTGGACTGCAGGGAGATCAAGCCAGTCAATCCTAAAGGAAATCAGTCCTGAATATCCATTGGAAGGTTTGAAGCTGAATCTGAAGCTCCAGTACTTTGGTCACCTGATGCAAAGAGCCAACTAATTGGATCCTGATGCTAGGAAAGATTTAAGGTAGGAGAAAGGGATGACAGAGGATGAGATGGTTGGACGGCATTACTGACTCAATGGACATGAGTTTGCGTAAGCTCCAGGAAATGGTGAAGGACAGGGAAACCTGGCTTCCTGCAGTCCATGGTGTCACAAAGACTCAGACATGACCTAGGGACTGAACAACAACCAATTATGGGTTTACTAGGAAACCATCAAATATCTTAATTTTTATAATATGCTTTAGAAGTCCCAGTGAGCATCATATCTTAACCTAATATAACATAATACACTGTGTTAATAAGAGCCTGAGTATAATGTAATAAGCAGATAATGATAATATAGGTTGTACCATGCAACTATGTATTGAATTAAGATACTGACTTTAGCATGATTTTCCCTTTAAATTCATTTTAATTCTAGGAATATTTGTTGTATGTCTTAGTTATAAAAATGGTTATTACAGTAACATGACTTCTAGATCATGTTACACTTACTCCTTGGAAGGGAAGTTATGACCAACCTAGATAGCATATTCAAAAGCAGAGACATTACTTTGCCAACAAAGGTTCGTCTCGTCAAGGCTATGGTTTTTCCAGTGGTCATGTATGGATGTGAGAGCTGGACTGTGAAGAAGGCTGAATGCCGAAGAATTGATGCTTTTGAACTGTAGTGTTAGAGAAGACTCTTGAGAGTCCCTTGGACTGCAAGGGGGTACAACCAGTCCATCCTAAAGATCAGTCCTGGGTGTCCATTGGAAGGACTGATGCTAAAGCTGAAACTTGAATACTTTGGCCACCTCATGCGAAGAGTTGACTCACTGGAAAAGACTGATGCTGGGAGGGATTGGGGGCAGGAGAAGAAGGGGACGACAGGGGATGAGATGGCTGGATGGCATTACTGACTCAATGGACATGAGTTTGAGTGAACTCCGGGTGTTGGTGATGGACAGGGAGGCCTGGTGTGCTGCGATTCATGGGGTCTCAAAGAGTCAGACACGACTGAGCAACTGAACTGAACTGACTTCTAGATCTTATGGAAGCCACCTATTTCTCTTCAGAATATTCATCTAGTTTCTTGGTCTATTGAGACAGATCTCTTGAAAACACTTAAGGTTATTGACAACTGCAAATATCTGTTTCTCCTAATAAATTACTTTACTGTAATCTAATGATCAATTATTATAATAACTGAAACAAATTATGAGGTAAACTCTTTAGTAGTGCCCAAAATGCTAAGCCACTAATATAAGCAAGATGTGCTGTGTTTGCTCAGTCATGTCTGACTCTTTGTGACCCCATGGACTTTAGCCTTCCAAACTCCTCTGTCCATGGACTTTCTCAGCAAGAATACTGAAACTAGTTGCCATTTCCTACTCCAGAGGATCTTTCCAACCTGGGGATCGAACTCCGGTCTCTTGCGTCTCCTGCGCTGACAGGCAGATTCTTTAGCACTGTGCCACCTGGGAAGTGTGGAGCAAAATAGTTCACATTTATGACATACATATTCCATAAGGAATAAATATATCATCACAATTTGTATGCTGTAAAATATTGAGGCCACTATGTGACATTTAGGATGGGCTCAAAGTAGTATTACCATCTGTTTACTAATATAAAACTAAAATTAGTATAGTACATTACTTGAGAAAGTTCTTTAAGGTCAATCTAGAGTCTGACTACTCCAAAACCTTGGGATAATTAGAAGAATAAAATATTTTGCATCATGCATAAATTATCCAGCACATTATGGTTGATCAATAAATATTGATGCTATCTTTTTTTCTTCTACCTTTATTGAGATATAATTGGCATGGTTCCATTCTTATATATTTACACATTAAAAATTTAAATAAGAATATGAGACTATATTAAGGGTAAAATTAGGATCTTTTCAAAGTTTCCAAGATTAACAACTTTTATCCTTATTATTTTGAATAACTATTATCAGAAAAAGACTAATACAACTTCATTAAGACTCAATTGAGCTATGATATTATGGACAATGTATAACAGAGCTGTAATTATGAGATTAAACAATATTTAATATAATTAAATATCCTCAACATTAATTTAATATTACACGTATGACTAGATATGAATAATGATGTAAAATTGACTTTAATTTTAGTTCTGTCATCATTCAAAGATAAACTGCATTCCTAAATATATTAATATATTAGTATGCCCTTAAGAATAATGCACTGTATTAAAAAAAAAGTAAAAGTAGATAGACATATTAAATAGTAAGACATTCAGAAAATTCTCTCATCTAAGCTTTTTTCCCCAAACATTATTGATTTTGGCCCAGAGATAAACTCAGTCACTGTGAGTGATAAACTATCACCAAGTCCCATTGACTTTTTTCCTCTTTTTGCTGTAGTTTTTGTCAGGTCAATGCATTATCCTTGACTTATCCTTTGTTCTCTAAGGCATAAATCAAGATTTTTTTTTTTAATGTTGGATCCTCACAAGTTTGGAGGAATAAAGTCAAATAGAGCCTGAAAAGAATATCTCTACTTTTGTTTATTTGAAATGTCTTGCTCTGATTCATAGAATGTCAATATAACTGCTATTTATTAATGATTAGAAGTGGCTTGTTTTCATAAATTTTGAATTTGTTAATGAACAGAAAGAAAAGGGTTTTTTTCCCTATTCATTTTTACTTCAATGGCCATAACATACTGGTGAAAATAACTTCTGTAATTGTAATTAGTTGAGATCAAAATATAGCCACACTGTTGTTAATAAGCAAAAACTTCTATTAAATTTTTAGCTTTTTCCAATGTGTCCATGCATGCTCAGTTACATTTGACTCTTTCTGACCTTATGGACTGTAGCCCCCCAGACTCCTCTGTCCATGGAATTTTCCAGGCAAGTATACTGGAACGGGTTGCCATTTCCTCCTCCAGGGGTTCTTCTGGACCCAGGGATTGAAACTGCAACTCCTGTGGTTCCTGCATCGGCATGCAGATTCTTCACCACTGAGCCACCTGGGAATCCCTACGTGTGTATACCTGTCTGCCCATCTACCATCATTATCATCATCTACTGATTAAGCCTATATTTAAAAGAATTCCTTTAAATTTAGGAAGTAAATACTATTATAACTCGATTCCATAAAGATAAAAGCTGAGGCATGATGAGGCTATGTGGTTGCCTGTGTTAAACTATTTAGTATCCAGTAAGACAAAATATGAATGCAGGACATCTTGTTTAGTGCCTATAGGCTTTTAAATAATATATTATATATACAGTTTCTTTAATTAAATAGCAGACCTAAATATATATGATGGTTATTAAGTATTCTATTTAAAATTTTAAAGTACTGATATTCAGATTAACCTGTCTCAGATTGGCATTCTATTAAAAGACACCCAAAATAAAAAAAAATGCACTAAAAATAAAATTGGGGGGTGGGGCTCCAAAACACTGCAGATGGTGATTGCAGCCATGAAATTAAAAGACACCTTCTCCTTGGAAGAAAAGCTATGACCAACATAGACAGAATATTAAAAAGCAGAGACATTATTTTACCAACAAAGATCTATCTAGTCAAAGTTATGGTTTTTCCAGTAATCATGTATGGATGTAAGATCTGGACTATAAAGAAAGCTGAATTATGAAGAAGTGATGCTTTTGAAATGTGGTGTTGGAGAAGACTCTTGAGAGTCCCTTGGACTGCAAGGAGATCCATCCAGTCAATTCTAAAGGAAATCAGTCCTGAATATTCATTGGAAGGACTGATACTGAAGCTGAAACTCCAATACTTTGGGCACCTCATGTGAAGAACTGACTCATTGGAAAAGACCCTGATGCTGGGAAAGATTGAAGGCAGGAGGAGAAGGGGACGACAGATGATGAGTTGGTTGGATGGCATCACCGACTCAATGCACATGAGTTTGAATGAACTGTGGGAATTGGTGATGGACAGGGAGGCCTGGCGTGCTGCAGTCCATGGGGTCACAAAGAGTCAGACATGACTGAGCGACTGAACTAAACTGAAAAATAAAATAAGTGATTTGATCCAAAACAAAGAATGTATTATTTTGAAGCACGGGATTATTCTAACAGGTACTACAATAGCTTTAGAGTAATAGATAGCTAGTAAAGCATTTAACTTTTCTGTAATGCTACAGTTTTGACCCACTCTCTGGCCCAGTAAACCACACTAGTTCACTCACATTTCTTCATTGTCATAGACCTAATGACTTGTCATTAGACTAACAAGCAGGGATTCTGTTTTATAGTCAATATGCTTTGAATTTGTTTTACTTGATATGTACCTCATTTGACAACATCTCTGATATTCAGTGAATCTGCAAAACTCTGGGATACAGAATCTTACAGTTGAACTGTAATATAGATGGTATATGACTCACACTCTTCTGTACATAAGAATTTCTTTTATAGATTCTTTCTATAAATTAAAATTCGCATCTATCCTTTTGAGATTCCCTGGTGGCTCAGTGGTAAAGAATCTGCCTGCCAAGATGCAAGAAACACAGGTTCAATCCCTGGGTTGGGACGAACTGGAGAAGGGTAAGGCTACCCACTCCAGTATTCTTGCCTGGGTAATTGCATAGACTGAGGAGCCTGGTGGGCTACAGTCCAGAGGGTTGCATGGATGGTAAGTGAGTCACACTCTTCTGTACATAAGAATTTCTTTAACAGATTCATTCTTTAAATTAAAATTTGCATCTATCCTTTTACTTCCATCAACTGCTAGCATCACTTTAGTTTAAAGCTACATGTGTTTATATGCTGTTATACAGCAATGATATTGAAACATTCCTGTTATCATTTTTGTACCTTTGCTGCATTAGTTTCAACTTCCAGGCAGCTTCTTTCTTCCTTTCTGCCTAAAAAAACCTTCCAAGATCTAGTTTTAAGTTAAATACAGACATATCTATAAAATCTTTATTATCCTTTTCCATTACATTCTCCCTACTCTGAATTAATTGTCAGGATGAACCTTGCTATCAAATACTTTAAAATCCCCCGATGATTCAAACAAAGAAAACTTCTGAAGATGACTCATGACATGATGCAGGGCCCAAGTGGGTGATATAAACTTTAAGTGCCTGTCGGAGGCAAGAGAGATCACCAAGGACTGGCACAGGATTTGTGTTTATTGAAAAATGGCAACACATCCACAAAGAGGAATGCTGCAGATTTTAGAGATATAATCAGGAAATAATAGCTTGGAAATAGGTATAAATGTGAGAAAAAAATCTATTATTCATCTGCAAACAATTTGTGAGAAAATATACATGTGCTCTTTATTAAAGTTCATGCAAGTAAATTATTTTTCCCAAATAACCAGGGTTGCAAAGATTTATCCCAATATAATTTCAAAGAGAAGATACCAGTCCATGATTAAAAAAAAATAATAAATGAAATTTAAATCATTGCTAACCTGCAATAGGAGACTCTTTTAATGGCAGAAACTTTGTGTTATAAGAATATTGAAAACAGAGCTAGATAGTGGATATTTGTCTGGATATCCCCAGCATCATTCAAAAGAGAAATAAACTGATTCTGCATGATTTGTCCCAGGTATTCCGACAGGAAATTCTCTAGAGGGGAGAAGGGAAATTCATTACAATACTATAGCATGATAGAAATATTTCTTAAAGAACATTAAATTTCCTTTGTTCCAATTCAGTGCTCTCCAGATAACAATCTGATCTATCATTTATTTTTCTGAGGAGATATTCTAAACCCCACTACAACAGGGTTTTTTATGATCCACTCCAATTAATTGGGTGATATCACTCACTGCACACTAAAAAGCAGGCATCATGCTTCATTAATCAGTCTCCTGTGAAACTGATTAATTTTATCTGCCCCCATTTTGATAATACCTCAGAGTAAGGTAATAGAACAAAGACCTTAAAAATGGAACACCTAGAATATGTATACCCTCACAGCATCCTGAAAAATTATGACTTAACTATACTAATTTTTATCTTAAATAAACTACGTGAAGTAATCTAACCCCCAAATGTATGTACCATCAAATAATCAGAATGAATTTAAAAGGAAGATTTTTCAGTGGTTTTGGCATTAGCTTTCATTAATGCAAAAATGAAAATTAATTATTAATAAAGAATAGACTGTTTTAAGTATGTTACAGGTTTTACATTTTTAAAATGATTTATAATGGTATTTTGACCTTGGTCTTCTTTAGTCAGCCATATATCATATGTATAAGTGTTAAAGATGAACAGAACTGAAAATACAATAGGAATTTTGAAATCCAGTTTTTGAATAATTGTACCTAAATTAACTATTCAATTATAATTCATAAATTTCTTCTAAGAGATGAAAAACAATTTAATAGATATTGGAGGCTATACTTCACCAATAATCTAGCAAAGGAACAAGCTTAACTGTAGCTAATTGGTAAGTTTTCAAAATAAGTAGCACCTAAAGTAAATATCCGGAGAGGTAATGGCACCCCACTCCAGTACTTTTGCCTAGAAAATCCTATGGACGTAGGAACCTGGTGGGCTGCCATCTATGGGGTCACACAGAGTCGGACGCGACTGAAGCAACTTAGCAGCAGCAGCAGCAGTAAAGTAAATATCCCGAATCTTCCTTTCTATAAAGGATGTGGTCTGCTAAAGTTACCCATTTGCCATATCATCTCAGTAATTTCAAATATATTCATAAACACTGAAATTCTTATTTGGCTAATGAAAGTGATTTGTCAGCCAGTTAGGATAATGATTACTGGCTTTCTCATTCCTTCAAATTTTTATTTTCACATTTAGAGAAATTCTTAACAATGAAGAAAAGTTATACAGATGGTAAGTTAATATTGCTAATAATTCTGCTCTCCTCTATTGTTATCACTTGGTTTATTTGCATAAAAATAGAGCTTCTGAATTTTAAAAATTCATCTGCATGAAATGTCTCAGCAAACAAAGTTACAAGCTCCTCATTATGAAGTACAACCAGCTGTAGGATCATACACCTATATAATGCAAAGGTGAATAGGATCCCAGAGATAATACATGTTACTTTTTACACAGATGAGGACAGCGAACTTCAGAAAATGAAATACAAGATAACTTTGTATTTTTAACAAAGGCAGAATTCTGCTCAACTCTTCCTGAATTCCAGAATATTATTTGTATTACATTACAAAACATGTCACCAAGGTATTTAAAGGGCTTCCCTGATAGCTCTGTTGGTAAAGAATCCGCCTGCAATCTAGTAGACCCCAGTTTGATTGCTGGGTTGGGAAAATCTGCTGGAGAATGGATGGCTACCCACTCCAGTCTTCTTGGGCTTCCACTATGGCTCAGCTGGTAGAGAATCTGCATGCAGTGCAGGAGACCTGGGTCCTATCCTTGGTTTAGGAAGACCCCCTGGAGAAGGGAAAGGCTACCCGCTCCAGTATTCTTCAGTTCAGTTGCTCAGTCGTGTCCAACTCTTTGCGACCCATGAACCACACCACACCAGGCCTCCCTGTCCATCACCAACTCCCGGACTCCACCCAAACCCATGTCCATTAAATCGGTGATATCATCCAACCGTCTCATCCTCTGTTGTCCCCTTCTCCTCCTGCCCTCAATCTTTCCCAGCATCAGGGTCTTTTCCAATGAGTCAGCTGTTCACATCAGTGTCCAAAGTATTGGAGTTTCAGCTTCAACATCAGTCCGTCCAATGAACACCCAGGACTGATTTCCTTTAGGATGGAATGGTTGGATCTCCTTGCAGTCCAAGGGACTCTCAAGAGTCTTCTCCAACACCACAGTTCAAAAGCATCAATTCTTCTGTGCTCAGCTTTCTTTATAGTCCAACTCTCACATCTATACATGACCACTGGAAAAACCATAGCCTTGACTAGATGGACCTTTGTTGACAAAGTAATGTCTCTGCTTTTTAATATGCTGTCTAGGTTGGTCATAACTTTGCTTCCAAGGAGTAAGCACCTTTTAATTTCATGGCTGCAATCACCATCTGCAGTGATTTTGGAGCCCAGAAAAATAAAGTCAGCCGCTGTTTCCCCATCTATTTGCCATGAAGTGATGGAACTGGATGCCATGATCTTTGTTTTCTGAATGTTGAGCTTTAAGCCAACTTTTTCACTCTCCACTTTCACTTTCATCAAGAGGCTCTTTAGTTCTTCTTCACTTTCCGCCATAAGGGTGGTGTCATCTGCATATCTGAGGTTATTGATAATTCTCCCGCCAATCTTGATTCCAGCTTGTGCTTCTTCCAGCCCAGCATTTCTCATGATGTACTCTGTATATAAGTTAAATAAGCAGGGTGACAGTATACAGCCTTGACATACTCCTTTTCCTATTTGGAACCAGTCTGTTGTTCCATGTCCAGTTCTAACTGTTGCTTCCTGACCTGCATACAGGTTTCTCAAGAGGCAGGTCAGGTGGTCTGGTATTCCCATCTCTTTCAGAATTTTCCACAAACCTAGAGAATTCCATGGACTGTATAATCCATGGGGTCACAAAAAGTCAGACACAACTAAGTGATATTCACTTTCACCTTCAAGATATCTAAAGGACTTATTTTTATATCTCAGGATACAAAATCTTCCTTTGATCATGATGCTTATTGATGATGTTTTGAATGTTTTTCATTTTCTCTTAGTACTATTTTGATCAACCATTCAAGAGATGATAGCTTTAGTTAAGGAATGGTTAGTTTATTCTAGTCATTACTATTTTAATAATCCCATTTAATGAAAAATGGAAGAACAAAACTGTAAAGTCTATGCTAATATTTTCCTATATTAATAACAGTATTTAATGCTAAATGGACAAAATAATCTTTTTTTTTCTTTTTAATCTTTAAAGAAATGTACAAGCAGCTTTATTTCTAGGTATTGAATTTTGGAAAGTTTCTTACAGAATATGAATAGCACAATAAATGTTTATCCAATTTTAAATATTATAATTGAATTTTATTTTATATTAATAGATTTTTTATTAATAGAAAAAATTTAGGTTTTCAAAAAATGAGGAGCGAGTACAAAGGGTTCCCTATAGCCCACTCCCTTTTCCCACCCTTTCACCACAAATTGTGTAGTGCATAATTTCCCTTATTATTAACATCTTTCAAGAGGGAGAGGATATATGTATACAGATAGCTGTTCACTTCATTGTACAGCAGAAACTATCACAATGTTGTAAAGCAATTATACTCCAATAAACTAGTTTATTTGCCAGTTAAAAATAATCTTTTCTTTTACTAACTTCATCAGTATTTCAACATGTTCAAAATCTCCCATCTTAAACATCATTCTGATCACCTGACATACTACTTTATGAAAAGAAAAACATAGTTAATATTATATAATTTTCTAAGTGCTCTGAATATAATAAAATCGATACTCTTTGACTTTCATTTATTATTTTATCATTTTTAGAGTCAGTAAACTGATACTATCTAAGTCTTTGGTTCTGCCCTTAAGTCTCTCCTGAGCTACAAAAGTACAAACCCAAAAACAAACTGGACATCTCGATTTATTTTCCCCAACACCTAGTTCTTCTTCTAATGGGTTTCCCTTGCAAAATTCTCTACTTTAGAAAATACAATTTACCCCACAGTGAAAATTAGAAATGTGCCTGTATTATTTGACTTCTTATTTCCCAGCACTAACCCTCAATCATCACCAGGCCCTGTTGCTTCCTTAATATCCTCTTTTCAGCCTTCTGAATTCTCTGCTTACTCATGTTCATGGCTATGGACCAAAACACCATGATTTGTCACCTGGTTTTTGACAACATTCTCCTAAGGGTTGTCTTCACTCAACTGACATCTATAATTTATAGAGCAGCCAGAGTGATGTTTCTAAATCACACAGCTGATGGGGCTGGCTGAAAATCTTAACACACTTCAAAGGCTCATTGCCTTCAGGAAAAATACAAATCTCTTAGTGTAGCACAGAATGCTTTTCTTAACCATAAACTTAATTTTTTATTCCATGACTCCAAAATTTCTGGCTGGCCTCTGAAATCTAATTTGAGATTCTTCTTATTCTTTCTCTTTTGCTTTTGCCAAACAGAAGCAGAAGGCTGATGGAGTCTCCAGAACTCTAAAGAATGACTGAAACACATTATGGAAATAACCTATCTCTGTGAAATGGGGAATCTTCAATTATCTGAAGTGGATAATAATATGAGAAAGGTAAATTACTTTTTGTGTTTAGTCAATGAGATATAGTATTCATTTATTAAAACAATTGATCTACCACAAATGATATATTGAGAAGAAATATTGTGAATAATATACTCAATAGATGGTTGACTAACACAATGGATTAAATGAATATGAGATTTTCTTGGCACAAAGTATAATTGCATGAATACTCTTAAAATGTAGTACAAGATAGAAATAGATGAAAACTATAAAATAAATACTACTGGGGATAGAAAATTCCCAATGTAGTAACTTGCATGTCAATTTGTTTCCAGAGTGATATGAGAGAAATGGAGAAGAAAAGAATCACTGGAGAAATTTTAGATAAAAAATAGTTCTCCAGTTTAAGACACAGAATTTCAAATTTAAATTGCTTATTAAACAGCAAGCAGAATAAATTAAAGAGACTATAACTAGATTTGTCTTTGGGAAACATCAAGTTCCAAAGATAAATGAATCCTAGATGCTTACAAAAGTGAGAAAAAAAAGTTTTTTTCTTTTTTTTTAAAGTACACTTATTGACTAGTAGTCACACTTTCACCAGATTTCTTACCAGTAATACTGAATACAACAACAGCAGTTGTCTTCAAAAGGATGCAGGAAAATAGGAAAATAATGTTCTCTCAATGAACATTCTATCAGCCAAACTGCAAACTGTTAGGACAGAAAAAAATGTTCCAGACAGGTAAGAGCACAAAGAGTTTATTTTTGTTCACATGATCTTTTGAAAGATACTATATTTCAGGAAAATAAAAGTGAAAAGCAAGGAGGATATCTTGCTATGCAAAGAGGTTGGTGTGGAGTAGGGAAGGACTCATTGTGGTAGGCAGATGATTAATAAACAGTTAAAACAAGGTAAATTGCCTCAGAGATTAGGGGAAAAAAATCTATAAATTCCATGAGAACAAATTTGAGAGTTGCCTGTTTCACACAGTTTTCATTCTTTTGGTAGATCTACTGTTTGTCTTGAATAAGGAAAGAGTATACTTTGAAGAACAAGAAACTAAAGCTTAATCTTTGAACCTCCTCTACCTCAATAAGCATGGGTTTTGATCCAAAAGAAAAAGATAAATCTCTTTACAGTACAGCTTATGAAGTGTCTATATATAATGACAGAATCCATTTGTCAAGAGTACATTAAATTTTAAAACATTTTAATCTAGAAACAATGAGATTGTAAGTTATATAAGTTTTAAACAAACTTGTCCTTTAAATATGTCCCTACTTTTCTTAAGACAGAATTTGTTTACAGAATGAACATAAAATATGTAGTTTTTGCTGACATCTTTTTAATGTTTTAATATAAAGCCTTATATAATATGGATTAAAATTTTTAAGATGAAAGGTAGCAGGTAGCATTTATAAGAGAAAATGAAAGGATATATCATTAAAATGCCATAATTATCAATAAAATAGTATCCTGATTACTAAATACAAAATTAATAGCAACTTTAACTCATTAGGTTTAACTGATATTACTTTGTTTTGGTCCTAAAACAGAAGCTTTTTACTTATTTATTAGTTTTATCTGATCTTAAATACATATAGAAGTAAAGATGTTATCTTGTGTCCATGAAATACCCAGGAAATTAATAAATTGATTTTTTTTTCACATTCAAATATGAAGAAGACCAATTTTTTCTGTCCTTTTTTTAAATTCTGGAGTGATATGAATTCAGGCAATGGAAACAAGTTATACGTGTGAACATAAATGTTGTGGTCTCTTTCATTGTCCTTTGACTTCCACGACACACACACACACACACACACACAAAACATGATAGGAACTAGCAAAATGCTTTCTGATGATGGTGATGAGGAGGAAGATGCAGCTGTTTGACTAATGTACCCATACATTCTCTGAGTGGCAAGTTCTTAAAGAAGATAAGTTTCTAGCGTGTGTAACCTAGCATGGTATTGATCAGCTACAGAGAATAAAGAGCAGTGAAAACAAGAAGCTAATGGAGTAGCAAAGGAAGAGAAATTTTATTCCGACAAACAGATAAAGCCTAAAGCCATAATAGAGAAGTCGAATATAAAGAATGTTGCAAGCTCTAAATACAAAAGAGAGTTGAGCTACTAATCATGCCAGTTCCTCTTTTCATATTTCATATTCAAATAATGTCTATATTCCTAAACATTTAAAGGAAAAAGTGTCACCCCAGGAAGGGACATAGGGTGCTTCTTCTGTACTGCATACTACTGTCGGACCTGAGTGTGTATTGGTGGCTGGGAGAAAAATGCTGTTATGATTCTATCAAACTTCCCTCTTAGTGAAACAAGCCAAAATGGTGGGTGTCTTGTGGACATGATTTTTGTCATTTTCTCGGAAATTTGCCACAAGGACTCAATATTACCCTACTGTGTAATGTAGATTATGTTCCTTTTAGCTCACTTTTTGAGTTTATTCTCAGCCTCTAACTGGTGACAGCTTCTTGGCCCTTCAGAGTATTAAGAATAAAATGTAAAACAGTGTAACATGTATCAGAGAAAATAGTTAAAGAGAAAGAAGACTGTTGGATTGACAAATTAGCCCTAGAAAATCAACTGCACTATAATGCATATTTGGAAGGTAGAAATGAGGGTGAAGCCAGACTGGGCCAGGCTGTATCAAAAAGAGGAAAAAGGAAATGAAAAAAAAAAAAAAAAAAAAAAGGATATCTAATTTTAACTAATTTTATGCTGAATGTTTTCTACTCATTTTTCGAAGTTGGAATTAAGAACATAGGCTATGACTATTACTGATTAACAATTCACAAGCCACTGAACACCTAACACACTCTGTATTCACTGAAGCTCATGACTATCTTATGGGGAAGATACAGCTGTTATCTTCATTTTACAGATGAGGAAATTGAAATTGAAAACTAAAGCATCTAACAGATGACCACAAACTTAGTAAATGGTAACTTTGCTGCAGAGTCTGTGTTGTTAATTAGTAAAATCGATTACACCTCAAAATTAGGAAGCAGTGGTACAGTACAGGGGTTATGTATTTTGGCCATAGTTTGCAGCAGTAGAATTACACTTCAAATAATGGGGGGAAAGAAGGGATTCTATGAATTTTCTGTTTAGTTTTAAAGTCTCACCTAATGTGGGGACTAGGGATTTTGAATACCATTGATCACATTATTGTGTGAATTTCCTTTTCATTTTTCAACAAAATACTGTATTTTAATCAGATACTACAAGAAAGATGAGCTTAGGAAAAATACTTGGCAAGTGTAAAAATAGCACAATTTAGAGAAAATATAGAGTTCAAGCCACAGGGGTTGGAAAATAAAATCCTTTCTTATCTCCAACTGCATTAGTTTTCTAGGGCCATCATAACAAAGTACCACAAATTAGATGAGTTTGAACAACAGAAACTTATTTTCTGATACTCCTGAAGGCTAGAAGTCAGAAATCAAAGTGTCAGCAGAGGCACACTGCTTCTGAAACCTAAAGGAAATGAGTCCTTCCTTGCCTCTTCCAGCTTCTAGAAGCCTAAACATTCCTTGATTTGTAGCAATGTGTGCTGCGGTTCAATGGGTCGCAAAGAGCTGGACATGACTGAGCGACTGAACTGAACTGAACTCCAAACTTCATCTGGCATTCTCTGTTTTTCCTCAAGATCTTCTCTCTGTGCACATCTGACTCTGTGTCAACTGTCACTTTTCTTATAAGAACACCAGTTGTATCCAATTAAAGCCCACCTTAATGACTTCATTTGGAGAAGGCGATGGCACCCCACTCTAGTACTCTTACCTGGAAAATCCCATGGATGGAGGAGTCTGGTGGGCTGCAGTCCATGGGGTCGCAGAGAGTCGGACACGACTGAGTGACTTCCTTTTCACTTTTCCCTTTCATGCATTGGAGAAGGAAATGGCAACCTACTCCAGTGTTCTTGCCTGGAGAATCCCAGGGATGGGGGAGCCTGGTGGGCTGCCATCTATGGGGTCATATAGGGTCAGACACGATTGAAGTGACTTAGCAACAGTAATGACTTCATTTTAACCTCAATGACCTCTGTAAGACCCATTTCCAAATAAGATCTTTAGTGGGGACAGTTCAACTCATAACAACAATATTTCCATTCAGAAGAAGATTCTCAATAATAGCCTAGAGAATCATTAAAAGAATTAAGAGATATCGAGTGGTGTATAGACCAAAACAAAGGCAGGCTGTTCTGCCTTAACTAGAACCTCTTAGTGAACTATGACTACTTCTATTAGAGCTCCTTGGATAGTAAAAACTACTTGTAGAAAGATTAAAAGCATGGTTCTCACTTCTAATGGACCAAAATATTCATGGTTAAGCATGTTTTCCAAAGAGTTATCATGTGGTTTTTGGATTAAAATAAAGTGCCTTGAAGATTTTTAAGTTTTTGAAAGAACTTTACTGGCAAAATCAAAGTCAGCCTAGAATAAAGCAGAATGAGATTAAAATAAGGACTCTAGCACCCAAATTTTTACATAACAAGAAGTGTGTTGAGAAAGCTACTTAATTGTCAAAAAGGAAATATTATTGAAAAATATTTTCAAATACAACCAAGCTGGATAATTAAAGAAAGTTCCAGAAAACTGAGTAATAGTCTGTGAAGCAAAATGAACTAGGGAACCACTACTAAAAAGTCTAAAGAAAGTATGTTTTTTAAAATCCAAGGTAGAGAGATCTGATAATATTTTCTCACTGAGATTTTGGACTTGCCTTGAATCAGTGACTGCTATACTTCCCTGCTGTTTCCTTCTCCAAAAATAGCTATTCATTACTATCTCTCTCCTGTTTTAGCATTAAATGATAGATGCTTGGTAGTTAGATATAACTTGCTTCTTTATATCATAGGTCTTCATTTTTAAAATTAAATACTTTAAATCATGTAGATCATATAGATCATGAAATACTGGATTTCAAGTTGATGTATTTGGATGAGACTTCTAGCATTTATAGAATACAGTCAATGAACATTGCAAGTGACATGGAAGTAAATATGGAAAACAGGACAATGAAGTAGATGATATCATTCTGAAAAAAATTCACTTCCTTTCCTTAATATTTCCTGGAGGCAAAATACATTCCCCCCATCAAACCCAAGACCTGGGCTTTCCAAGCACAGGATAAAGTATCCCCCTGCCAATGCAGGAGACATAGGAGATGCATTTTCCATTCCAAGGTCAGGAATATCCCCTGGAGTAGGAAAAGACAACCTACTTCAGTATTGTTGCCTGGAAAATCCCATGGACAGAGGAGTTTGTTGGGCTACTCCCAATACAGGCTCACAAAGGGTGAGGGACTGAGCACACACACACACACACACACACACCTGTAGCCCAGTCACCCCTCAATTTGGGGCTTGCTCATGTGATTTACCTTGCCAAGCAGGACAAGTATCTTATTGGAGTTCTGTTTGCTCTCTTGTACTTTGGGGGTGGTAGAGGATGAGATGGTTAAATAGCATCATCCACTCAATGGGCATGAATTTAAGCAAACTCCAGGAGATAGTGAAGGACAGACAGGGAAGCCTGGCATGCTGCAGTCCACAGGGTTGCAAAGAGCTGGACACATCTTACAGACTAAACAACAACTTCTCCCATTGTCACAAAAAAGCCTTCTTTGAGTAGCTGCTGCTCTTTTGTCCTTAATTCCCCAATTGAACACACTTGAAGCAAACCTGAGCCTGGCCATGCGGTAGCCCGGAGGAGCCAAAACCAGTCAGATGCATTTCCTGAAGTTGAATTGCCCTGTGGACATCAACCTCTATCAGCTGAGCCCTAACCAGCTCTGACACCTGCAAACCAGCCCAGGTGAGGTCAAAGAAGCTGCATTTGCTGACTGGATTCTATGGTTGCTTGTTACTCAGCTTTGCAATATCTAACCAATGCTTTCTCAGCTGTGAAGAAATATGGTGAAGTATATACCTACTCTGCTACATTAAGTACTGAAGAACCATTCTTTTTTCTTTCTCTTTTATTCATATAACTCTTTTGCTATTACATATTTTTAAAATTCACATGAATGAGTTAACATTTGTGATTTTTTTTGTTTTGCTTGTTTTCTTTTAAATTAACTAATGATTCCTCATCTAAAATAAGATCCCCAGTTGTTAATTATTATTATATTACCTTCTCCTATATTTATTTTAAAATATTATGATGTCACTCTGGAAAATGAATGGATTGAGGATATTATGATCCTTTTTTCTTATGCACCTATACTTGAATTTTAATCAGTTAATTAATTTCTTCTAACATTCCTTTTCATGTCCTCCTATTTATGGCCATAAGTTACGAATAATAAAAGTGCCAATGTGTCTCTTGCATGGAAATCCTCTGAATTATTTCTTATATAAATGGTAGGCAACACCAGAGCTTCTCTCCTTCACTGTGTAAAAGAAAGGATACTAGAAATATTTAGCTATATATAAATTTCTCTAAATTTTAATTAGCTCAATCATGTTTTAAGAGCTATCCTATTTTTCAAATATACAATATTATAGGAAGTCAGTCAAGTCAGAAAGTTAGGACTACTCTGTTCTAGCTTAATTTTATAAGGTCAAAGTTTCTTAATATAAATGGATTTTGCTAGTTGTTTACATGTTCTTGGATGAATAGAGTCACATATTTTGTGTATCTATGTGCAAATTTTCACACAATGACCACTAATAATTTGACTTAAGTATTTTATTGCTGACTTAAATACCCTTTTCTAATTTTGAGGCTTGAAAGTGAAAGTGAAGTCGCTCAGTAGTGTCCGGCTCTTTGTGACCCCACGGACTGACTGTAGCCTACCAGGCTCCTCCAACCATGGGATTTTCCAGGCAGGAATACTGGAGTGGGTTGCCATTTCCTTCTCCAGGGGATCTTCCCGACCCAGGGATTGAACCCAGGTCTCCCACATTGTAGGCAGACGCTTTACCATCTGAGCCACCAGGGAAGTCCTCAAAATGAGTTTGTTTTGTTTATTTATTATTTGGCCATACCATGTACATGTGGGAATCTTAGTTCCCTGATCAGGGATCAAACCCATGGCCCCTGCAGTGCAAACAGGGAGTCTTATTATAGCTCACCATTTTTTCAGGTCAAACTGAAAGACCCTAGAGGTTTGTCAATGCCTTCACAGTCTACAATAATTCCTTAAACTCAGGATCGGTTCAGTTCAGTCGCTCAGTCGTGTCCGACTCTTTCTGACCCTATGGACTATAGCATGCCAGGCTTCTCTGTCCATCACCAACTCCCAGAGCTTGCTCAAACTCATGTTCATTAAGTCGGTGATGTCATCTAACCATCTCATCCTCTGTCGTCCCCTTCTCCTGCCTTCGATCTTTCCCAGCATCAGGTCTTTTCCAGTGAGTCAGTTCTTCGAATCAGGTGGCCAAAGTATTGGAATTTCAGCTTCAGCATTTGTCCTTCCAATGGATATTCAGGACTGATTTCCTTTAGGATTGACTGGTTTGATCTCCTTGCAGTCCAAGGGACTCTACACCACAGTTCAAAGGCATCAATTCTTCGATGCTCAGCATTTTTTATGATCCAACTCTCACATCAATACATGACTACTGGAAAAACCATAGATTTGACTAGATGCACCTTTGTCTGCAAAAGAGTGACTCTGCTTCTTAATATGCTGTCTAGGTTTGTCAAAGCTTTTCTTCCAAGGAGCAAGCATTTTTTAATTTCATGACTGCAATCACCATCTGCCATGATTTTGGAGCCCAAGAAAATAAATATCTCACTGTGTCCATTGTTTCCCCATCTATTTGCCATAAAGTAATGGAACTGGATGCCATGATCTTAGTTTTTTAAATGGCAAAAAAAACTCAGGATGATTATTACTTTAGTTCTTAAAAAATACAGATAAATCCACATACTTCTGTAATATAATCAATGAAGAATTCAACTTTTTTCTGTTCTAATCATCTTTGGTTCTGTAATAAATGTACTCAAGTATTAACGGTTAGTTTCCACCCATATTTATCAGAGTGGGGAAGTTTGGTCTTTGGGGAGAAAACCTAGAGCCTCAGATAAAGTGCATATAGAATTCTCAGATTATTTCACCATGAAATAACTTTCTGCAGTAAGCACTAATTAAAAGAACTTCAGAATATAAAATTGATAGAAAAATGTTAATTTTGCTTGTTTATCTTGAGAAGTTTTGAGTACTGTTATTGGCCTTTTGTATTAGAGTAGTATCACATACTATCTTTATCCTTGTTCTGTCTGGGCTGGTTGTAATACAGAGATCTGACACCAGTTGGAGCCATACAATATCTACAAGTTCATTTGTAAATAGTTTCAGCTATGAAACAGAATGTTCTGAGTCAGAATCACAGTATAGTTTAGTATAAAATAGCATGCTCAATACTACGGGACTAGGTATCATGTGGGCTGGAGTGATGCTTAATTTTACATGTTAATTTGACACAGATCATGGTGTCTGGTCAAACAACAGTCTAGATTTTGCTATGAAGGTATTGTTTCTGTGTGATTAACATTAAAATCAAGGGCCATTGAGTCAAGTAGCTTACTCTCCATAGTGTGGGTGGGACTTGTCCAACTGGTTGAAAGCCTTAAGAACAAAGACTGAGGTTTACCCTAGGAGGAGGGTATTTGAACATAACTGCAACACAGAAACATCCCCTAGGTTACCTATCTGCCTGCTGTCCCCAAAAGAATTGGGAATCAAAATCACAACTTCAGCTCTTGAATTTCCAGCCTGCTGGCTTGCCCTGATTTTGGACTTGACAGTCCCCACAATCTGTGAAATAATTCTTTAAGATAAATCTTTGTTTCTCTCTCTTTCTCTTTATATATATATATAATACATATATGTAGATATTAATATAGTAATAATTCCTTAAAATAAATCTTTCTTTCTATATATATGCTGCTGCTAAGTCGCTTCAGTCGTGTTCGACTCTGTGCGACCCCACAGATGGCAGCCCACCAGGCTCCCCCGTCCCTGGGATTCTCCAGGCAAGAACACTGGAGTGAGTTGCCATTTCCTTCTCCAAGGCATGAAAGTGAAAAGTGAAAGTGAAGTCGCTCAGTCGTGTCCGACTCTTAGTCACCCCATGGACTGCAGCCTATCAGGCTCCTCCATGCATGGGATTTTCCAGGCAAGAGTACTGGAGTGGGGTGCCACTGCCTTCTCCGATTATATATATATATATAATCTCTCTCTACACATTTATATATAATATCTCAGCATGCATTATATATATGTGTGTATATATAGTTATAGATATGTATATATATAGATAGCTAGATATCCTATTGGTTCTGTTTCTTTGGAGCACCCTGACTAATAAAGCCAGTAACCAGGGAAGACTGCATTTTAATAATGTAACAGGAGACTTTGGCTCTAAAAATACTCACATGTATAAGTCATTACAGAGTTTCTAGGCAAACTCAGAGCAGTGAGTGCCACAGTCTGTTCAGGCTCACTCTATCCTTTCTCTCTAAGCTATATGATTATGTGCTCTTACCATTATATACCAATTTAGTTAGAACTCTTTATCATTTTAGCATTACTATCTTCTGCAATTATGCTTTTGAATCTAGTAGGTTATCAAATGATTACAGTTGCTCTTACTAAATTTACACAACTAAAGTTTGTGTAAATTTACACAACCAGGGAAAATGCAACTAGTGGCAATATAGTCCAAGAAATAGCCAACAGTTCCACAGGATTCTAACAGTGGAAAACACTGATACTATTACCACACTCTATTTTGTAGCTACCGTTCTATTAAGTAGATGTTTGTAGAGGAACCTAGAGGAAATAGAGGCTTCTGTCATTATGCTCACAAGATGTCTCAGTCTTCCAGCAGACATATTTTACTCCTCCTTTCTACATCCAAATCTCAGGAGGGGCCCGGTGCAGCCAAGCTTCAAGATAATTTGGAAAATGTACTTCTTGCTTTTTACTTCTTTTTTATTTTAAAAATATCAATCTTCCTCTTTTATGTTTAAAATATCTATTGCTATTTTATTGATGTCTAGAAGAAAGGAAACTAGAAGACCGTAGAGTGGGTGTTGAGTTAAAGTAACCACCAGAGTGGGCTCTGTTTGGCTTCTTGACTTGAATTTACACAAACCTTTTCATATTTATAGCTTCCCTGGTGGCTCAGATGGTAAAGCATCTGCCCGCAATGCAGGAGACCTGGGTTCGATCCCTGGGTCGGGAAGATCCCGTGGAGAAGGAAATGGCAACCCACTCCAGTACTTTTGCCTGAAAAATTCCCTGGACTGAGGAGCCTGATAGGCTACAGTCCATGGGGTCGCAAAGAGTCTGATACGACTGAAAGACTTTACTTTCACTTTTCATATTTACACTTAAGAATGAATGCTAACAGTAGTATAATCCTACCTAATATGAAGTATGAATATTTTGTAGACTGTCCATCAATTTTGGTTTTGCATGGTATTTTCTATAGATATTTTCTCATGGTTATATTGATGTTATGTAATTTTATAAAAATAACTCAGAGTTAATGTGCTCTTCTCAATAAATCAGATCAAAGGGTGCTTTCTATTCAGATGTCTCATTATGAGCGATTTTAACCTTAATTGTGTGGTTAAGGTGCCCTCTGGTAGGTTTCTCCACTGTCAAGTAATTTTCTCTTTGTAATTAGTCAATGTTTTGAAGAAGATATATCTTTTTTAAATACATAAATATCCTATTTCTTCTTAAATTTTTACTCACTGAGTTTTAGCACACATCAGTAGGTTTTCCTGTAGCAATTATTACTGTGTTGTCATCCATTACTTTTTACCATTGTAGTTGGCAGTACTAAATGACCTGCCATTTGAGGGTTTTTGACCATTGAGGGTTAAGGACGTATCCTGCCTTGCATATATTTTGTGACATCATTCCTATCTTCTTTTGTAACTAAAATTAGTCACCTCATCCAAGTAAAAATAAAAGTTCTTTTCTACTGATATGGCGATATGAGGAGTCCAAAAAGTCATATCCATTCAGTACAATAAAACTATTGCTGTACTTCTTGGTAGAAAGATGCTTTTTGCTTCTGAGAACTTAAATCATAAGATCATATAGTTCTGGGATGGCAAACATTTGCCAGTAACTCATCTGGAATAGCTCCCAGACTATATATCTTGCTAATGAGAGAAAGATCATAATATACTGGCCACTAATTCAAAGCATGTTCTGTATCCTGTAGGTAGGCTCCACAACCCTGCAGGGCATGGGTTTACAGATGATGCCATAACTGAGGTTTCATAGGCCATTCCACTACTTTGTAAGGTCAACTGCTTCTGATAATGTGGCACATGCAATAATGATGGAACACATAAATGTTAGAGCAAAGATACCAATATTAAGTTGAATACAAACTGATGATTGTAGCATTGAATAATCTACTGATGATGATGCTGATGCATAGCAGTCTTTTGGATGATTTGAAAGTCCACTGTCATCAATTCATCACACCTGATACACCACAAGGCTTTTGCCACATTGATAACTAGACATTTGTTGAGCACATCCAGAACCAGTATTGCTGCTACCATATCTACATATCCATGAGCTCACTGGGGAAAGAGGCAGATTATAGTGTCAGCTGATTCAAATGCCATGTGGAGGGAGCATTCTCATTTTACACAAATATTGTCAAGGCCTGGTTCCACTGTTAGAGGTACATCCTTGTACATCTTTTTTTTTTTTTTTAAATCCTGTTAATGTAGCAAAACAAATAACCACTACTTATTAGTCAGTGTAGATTATAATTCCTGTCTGTGTCCCTTTAAGTCAATATAGATTCTGTGTACAGCTCCCAGTTCTATTCAGGAAGAATTTTACTTATTTACAGTCCATCTGGGTCACCATAAAACAGTGCTATTTTAGCTCATGTCAGCATATTAGTTAACACAATCTGTAAACCACTTCTGATTTTTTCTCATTCATCCATTGTGCAAAAATAACTGGTATGATAAGAATTCAGATGCTTGTGCAGCAAGCATATTCACATTAAGAATCCACATGTTAATACAACTTAACTGTAATTTTTCAGCCTTCTTGAACCAGGATATATTTGCTACTGGCCATGCCTGCTTCATGGGTTGGTAGTAAGAAAGCACCCACTTCAAGAAGAACAGCTCAAATTAAATGGCTACTTTATATTGCATGTTTAAGTGTCTCTGGCAGGACCCAATACCAAACCTTGACCTCCATCTCAGAAGTAGAATAATCATTTTCCAAGGAAGGCATAGCTTGGTGATAAAAGAAATAAGTCATGGGAATGTAATATACATAAAGGTGACTATAGCTAATAATACTGTGTTGCATATTTGGAAGTTGCTAAGAGAGTAAATCTTATAAGTTTTCATAACAAGCAATAAAAAATTTTGTGAGTATGTATGTTAACAAATATTAACCTGACTTACTGTGGTGATCATTTCTCAATATACACAAATATTGAAACATTGTGTTGTACACCTGAAACTAATACATTATATGTAAACCAAAACTCATTTAAAAAAAAAAAGAATAAAACATGACTTCATCTCAAACTGAAATTGCCTGTAACTACTCTATGTAGGTTTCCACAGGAGCTATAGAGCACAATTGTTGCTATTCAGTTGCTAAGCCATGTTAGACTCTGCAACCCCATGAACTACATTACCCCAGGCTTCTCTGTCCTTAACTATCTTCCTGAGTTTGCTGAAACTCATATCCATTGAGACAGTGATGCCATCCAACCGTCTCATCCTCAGCAGCCTTCTTCTCTTGCCCTCAATCATTCCCAGCATCAGAGGTTTTTTCCAAATGAGTCAGCCCTTGGCATATGGTAGCCAAAGTATTAGAGTTTCAGCTTCAGCACCAGTCCTTCCAACGAATATTCAGGTTGGATTTCCTTTAGTACTGACTGCTTTGATCTCCTTGTTGTCCAACGGACTCTCAAGAGTCTTCCTCAGGACCACAATTCAAAAGCATCAGTTCTTTGCCACTTAACGTTCTTAATGGTCCAACTCTCACATCTGTTCATGACTACGGGAAAAAAAACATAGCTTTGACTATATGGACCTTTGTCAGCAAAGTGATATCTCTGCTTTTGAATATGCTGTTTAGGTTTGACATAGCTTTCCTTCCAAGGAGCAAGCATCTTAAATTTCACAGCTTCAGTCACCATCTGTAGTGATTTTGGAGTCCAAGAAAATAACATCTATTACTGCTTCTACTTTTCCCCCTTCTATTGGTCATAAAGTGATGGGACGGGATGCCATGATCTCAGTTTTTAGACTGTTGAGTTTTGAGCCAGCTTTTTCACTCTCTTCTTTCACCCTCATACAGAGGCTCTTTAGTTCCTCTTCACTTTCTGCCATTAGAGTGGTGTCATCTGCATATTTGAGGTTGTTGATATTTTTCCTGGCAATCTTCATTTCAGCTTGTGAGTCATCCAGCCCTGCATTTCTCATGATATACTCTGCATAGAAGTTAAATAAGCAGGGTGACAATATGCAATCTTGTCATACTCCTTTCTCAATTTTGAACCAGTCCGTTGTTCCATGTCCAGTTCTAACAGTTGCTTCTTGTCCTGCATACAGGTTTCTCAGGAAACAGGTAAGGTGGCCTGCTATTCCCATTTCTTTAAGAATTTTCCACAGTTTGTTGTTATCCACACATGCAAAGGCTTTGGCATAGTTAATGAAGCAGAAGCAGAAAAAAATTAAAAAATTTTCTTGAATTTCCTTGCCTTTTCTGTGATCCAGCAGATGTTGGCAATTTGATTTCTGGTTCCTCTGCCTTTTCTAAATCCAGCTTGTACATTTGGAAGTCCTCGGTCCACATGCTGCTGAAAGATTTTGAGCCTAATCTTGCTAGCATGTGAAATGAGTGCAATTGAAATGTAATTTGAATATTCTTTGGCATTGCCTTTTTTGGGGATTGGAATGAAACCAGACCTTTTCCAGGCCTGTGGCCACTGTTGAGTTTTCCAAACTTGCTGACATACTGAGTATAGCACTTCAACAGCATCATCTTTTAGCACAATAAGCTACTCATATATGGGCTTCCCAGGTGGTGTTAGTGGTAAACTAATCCAAGCAAGAATACTGGAGTGGGTTGCCATTCCTCCTCCAGGGAATCTCTCCAACCCAGGGATTGAAACTGTGTCTCCTGTACTCCTGCATTGTGGTCACATTCTTTATGCATTGAGCCATTGGGAAGCCTTTTACTAACCATAGGTAAGATAAATGTTATAGATACAAAAGGCCCCAAACTCCTTCTGTCCTTGGAGCTCTCAACCCAGGGGTTCCCCAACTTACCATTGACCTACATCACCTGACAAATAAACCTCTAAACTTCCTCTTCCTCCTGTGGAGGTCCTTTCTGGGAACCTATATCCCTTCTAGAGTGTGACCTCTAGCTGCTGCCTCTGGAAGGTCTCTTATTCAGGAACTTTCGCTTTCATAGACCCCTGTCCATCACCATCTAATAAAGCTTATTGTGTGTTGCTGCCTCTTGAGGTCTTCTATTTTTTTGCAGAGCAATTCTGAAATTCTCTAATTTACCAGATGCTCTAAAAATTTAGCAAACCTCCAATCATGTGGCAATCAATATACTTAACTTAGAAGCTTTTGAGGCCATTTTATTCATTCTCAGCATCTTCAAAAACTCATGGGAAAGAAAATATTCTCTAAGCACTGAGAGGCAGTAGGAAGGACATAAATCTAAGTTATGAACAGCCAAGGGCAACAGGCAAACTCTGTCTCCTCCCAGCATGAAGAGAAGTCACTTAGTGTTTGAACCATCAGAAATATTAGTGGTAATAAGAACTCAGTGTGTGTGGAAGAGAAAAACTACATACAGAATTCAGATAATTGCAATTCTGGGAGGAATAAAGCAGGGGGACTTTAGTGCAGGACAGGGGCAGCAGAGACAACCACCAATAACACTGGGAAAAATAATTGTGTCCTAAAGTGCTCCCTGTGTTGTTAATTATAATACTTCTATGAAACCAAATGTGATTTCTATCTGTGCCAGTCTCATTTTTTTCCAGAACTGTTGGCTCTATGAGTCCTGTCCTGAGATTCTCTGCTGAAATAGTGAGAAAAAAAAAAAAATACAAACACTTTTGTTCTTTTCTCTAAAGTACTGAAATGAAAGAGAGCGAGGAAAAAAAAAAAAGGAAGATGAAATGTTGATTATATGGTAGGCTGAGATGAGAGCAGAGAAAGGATGATTTTTATGAGCTCATGTTCTTGCAACCCAATTTATCAGTTTGAAATTCAAACACTTGTCAAATAAGACAAGTTCTGCATGGTTATAACTTGGAAGCACTATAGCTATTGATTTTTATATTTAGATTCTTTTTTTTTTATTCCTAGGAATACACTGAGTTTTGTAAAATTTACTGCAATTTCAGTGGGAAGAAAATAACAGTAAATACAAGAACATAACTCAAGAAAAATGCTCAAAAAGTATTTTTCAGAGAACTGTCTATACACACAGGACAAGCACATGTGTCATATTTTCCAATAGAGAGCTGATTATAATGCTCTGACTTTTTTTGAGATGATTCACTGTATGTCCTAATTTTTCCTCAGAAAATCTAATTGCTACACGTGCATTTTTCATGCAACTGAAATAGGAAACCTACTAAAATGTATCCATGTATTTTATATTCAGTGAGTGAGTCTGACACAATATTTATTTATCAGGTTATATAATCTAAAACATTATATTTGTAATAGGCTATGATGAGGCTAAAAATAAGCAATGTCAAAATTTATTACATTCTTAAAGACCCAACTTGAACATTAGTCGAAAACAAAAATCAGAGGAATACTATACTTACAAAGTTATTATAGCTTACTGTTATAAAAATAATATAATTCAAATTAGTTTAGAAATTAGTTACATAAAATAGCTTAGGTCTGAGTAATATTTATCGCTCCAGCAAGTAAATTAAGATATGAAAATGTTAAAGTCAGCTCTGTCTTTTCAAGCTTGAGTTTTCCCTATTTATATTATAATCTAACTTTGTTCGCCAAGGGAGTTTGAGGAGATATGAAGACCAACCATTAGATTACATGTGTATACACATTTTGTTCTCTTCAGTCTTCTGTGCATAGGCACTACAATCACATTTCCAAATACTACCTTAACTCTATCCTAATACTGCATTCAGGGCTTCCCTGGTGGCTAAATGGTAAAAAACTTGTCTGTAATGCGGGAGACACTGGTTAGATCCCTGCATCAAGAAGATCCTCTGAAGAAGGGAATGACTACCCACTCCAGTTGCCTGGGGAATGCCATGGAAAAAGGAGCCTGGTGGGCTACAGTTCATAAGGTCGCAAGGAGTCAGAAATAGCTGAGTGACTAACACTTTCATTTTCAATACTGTATTTGAGAGTTATTCCTTTATTTATTTATTTTATTTTTGCTAGTTATTTTACAGTCAATACAAGGAAATCGACTTAGCAACTTACTTTTAGTGACTTGTATATAAAAAAAACAGTGGCAGGATGTTACTCCAAGATTATCTTATAAAAATGTTCTGCCATTCATTCTGTTCACTATTCTTGATCTCTTATTTTCTCTCTTGAATAAAAACCAGTTGCCAAAGACATTTGCTGCCTTATAGAGAGACCAATTTGGCAAAAGAAAAAAAAAAAAAAAGGAAAGAAGGAAGGAAGCCAACTAGGTGTTCTCTATTCAAAGATTAGTGAAAAACTGAAGCGTTCAATTCAGTGACAATTCAGCAGGCCGTAAGAGTGATATTGGAAGTGGACACTTCCTCAGTCAAGCCTTTAAGATGACCAGCACTGACCACCACCTTGAATGCATCCTTATGTGAGACCCTGAGGCAGAAGGCCCAGCTAAGCCATATTCATATTCCTGACTTACAGAAACTGTTAGAAAAAAATTAATGTTTTCTGCCCTAAGGCACTACATTTTGTGGTAATTGATTACATAGCAATAAAAATTTAATCCATGGGGTTTCCAAGATCACTGTATATAGGTTACAAAAGAGAAAAAAATAAAAATGAAAAATAACCTCAGTGACTACAAAATGTGAATGCTAGTGATAGACATGATGCATTTGGGAGCAAAAGCACCTTGGCTCTAGGAGCCAAATAAAATTTGCTTTTGGTAGATTAAGGAAAGAGTAGAGCATTCAAATATTAGGAAATGTAGGGTTAGGAATGAGGTCACAGCTGAAAATAGATATTTAAGAGAGGTTTATATACTTATAAATATATAGCAGCTTAAAGCTTTTCTCATTCAATACGTCAATTAAAATATGACAAAAGGTTCCCAGTAAGTTGTTTTCTATGAAAAATACCATCCTGTTATTTGAAGTTTCAGGATTGGGGCTTCTGACTTGATTCAACAGATAAAGCATTATTTATTTGTTTGTTTGTTTCTTTATTTAACTATCATCAAATGTATCAAAAAGGAACTATTAGATTATGTGGCTAAATGCTGCTTTCATAACTTTCTATACTTTAAGAGGATATTTTCATTATATGTACAAATATATATTTGACTAAAATTAGACAAGTAAAAACACTAGAGGTCAGCATGTGTGGCTGAAAAATGAGAGTTTAAATGAGTGACATGGAAATCAAAACTATATTTTTACATTTGAGAACAAAATTTTTCTTAGATTGAGTCTAACAATGAGGTCTAACAAATTAAATTCTAAAATGTTGCATGTTTATATATGATTTGTCATAATCACCCTTATTTTTTCATAATTAGTACAACACTACTCAGATCTGATAAAGTCAACTTCAAAATCCTGATTTCCCCATTCCAACCTGAATAGGTTGTTGAGTTTGGGAACTTTACTAATTTATTAATATTTTCTAATATTTCTTAAGCATAAGTTTGTTTATTTGTACAATGAATATAATATATTCTAATAAAACAAATATAATATATTCTAATATATATTAGGTGATACCTATCTAGTTCAATGAAGAAATGCAAATAAAATGCTTAGAACAAATATTATATATAATTAATACTTAATTAATATCAAATATTATGATTTTTTCTCTCCAAATTTTGTTCCTCAAAGGGCTTATCTTTTGGAGAGATGTCAATTAGCAACTAAATGAGAAAAATAAATAAATAAACAGCCCAATTGAAAAAATGGGCAGAAGACCTAAATAGACATTTTTCCAAAGAAGACATGCAGATAGCCAACAGGCACACAAAAAGATGCTCAACAATGCTAATTACCAGAGAAATGCAAATCAAAACCACAATGAGATATCAGCTTACAACTGTCAGAATGACAAAAATAAATGTTGGCTAGGATGTGGAGAAAAGGAAACTCTCCAAAAAACAACTACTTTTGCTTCATTGACTACACCAAAGCCTTTGACTGTGTGGATCACAGCAAACTGTGGAAAATTCAGAAAGAGAGAGGAATACAAAACCATCTTACCTGTTCCCTGAGGAAACCTGTATGCAGCACAATAAGCAACAGTTAGAACTGGACATAGAACAACAGGCTGGTTCAAAATTGAGAAAGAAGTATGACAAGGCCATATATTGTCACCCTGTTTATTTAACTTTTACACAGAGAACACCATGTGAAATGCCAGGCTGGATGACCCACAAGCTGGAAGCAAGATTGCCAGGAGAAATATCAGTAACCTCAGATATGCATATGACACCACCCTAAAGGCAGAAAGCATATTGAAAAGCAGAGACATTACTTTGCCAACAATGGTCCATCTAGTCAAGGCTACGGTTTTTCCAGCAGTCATGTATGGATGTGAGAGTGGACTGTGAAGAAAGCTGAGCGCTGAAGAATTGATGCTTTTGACTGTGGTGTTGGAGAAGACTCTTGAGAGTCCCTTGGACTGCAAGGAGGTCCAACCAGTCCATTCTGAAGGAGATCAGCCCTGGGATTTCTTTGGAAGGAATGATGCTAAAGCTGAAACTCCAGTACTTTGGCCACCTCTTGCGAAGAGTTGACTCATTGGAAAAGACTCTGATGCTGGGAGGGATTGGGGGCAGGAGGAGAAGGGGACAACAGAGGATGAGATGGCTGGATGGCATCACTGACTGGATGGACGTGAGTCTGAGTGAACTCTGGGAGTTGGTGATGGACAGGGAGGCCTGGTGTGCTGCGATTCATGGGGTCACAAAGAGTCGGACACGACTGAGCGACTGAACTGAACTGAAAGGCGGAAAGTGGAGAGAAACTGAAGAGCCTCTTGATGAAGGTGAAAGAAGAGAATGAAAAAGCTGGCTTGAAATTCAGCATTCCAAAAACTAAGATCATGGCACCTAGTTCCATCACTTCATGAAAAATAGATGGGGGAAAAATGGAAACAATGACAGACTTTATTTTCTTGGGCTCCAAAATAACTGCTGACGGTGACTGCAGCTATAAAATTAAAAGATGCTTGCTCCTTGGAAGAAAAACTATTACAAACCTATATAGCATATTAAAAAGCAGAGACATTACCTTGCTGACAAAGGTTCGTATAGTCAAAGCTATGACTTTTCCAGTAGTCATGCATGGATGTGAGAATTGGACCATAAAGAAGGCTGAGTGTCAAAGAAATGATCCTCTCAAAGTCTGGTGCTGGATAAAACTGACTTTTCAGAGTCCCATGGACAGCAAGGAGATCAAACCAGTCAGTCCTAAAGGAAATCAACCCTGAATATTCACTGGAAGGGCTGATGCTGAAACTGAAATTCCAATACTTTGGCCACGTGATGTGAAGAGATGACTCATCAGAAAAGACCCTGATACTGGGAAAGATTGAGGGCAAAAGGAGAAAAAAGCAATGGAGAATGGGAAGCTTGGATGGCATCATTGACTCAATGGATATGTGTCTGAGCAAACTCTGGGAAATAGTGAAGGACAGGAAGTTTGGCGTACTGTTATCCACGGGATTGCAAAGAATCAGACATGACTGAGCGACTGAACAACAGTATACTATTAATGGGAATGTAAATTGGTGCAACAAATTTTGAAACAGTTTGGAGGTGCCTCAAATGACTAAAAATAGAATCATGATATGATGCAGCATTTCCACTAGTTGGTATATATTTGAAGAAAAGGAAAATACTAATTCAAAAAGACATATACACCACAATGATCACAGCAACATTATTTACAATAGATATGGAAGCAACCTCAGTGTCCATCAACAGATGAATGAGTAAAGAATATATTGTATACATTAAATAAAGCAAAGCATAAAATTCAGTAATTTGATTGGTTGTATATTTTGATATGTCTGCCTTTACTATGTAAAAATATGGCAGTTTGATTTTATTATTTCTTAAGTATGAGAAAATTCTCTATGTTAATTATTTTAAATAAGCAAATGTATTAAAACTCATTGCTGATAGTGTCATAAATATAGAAATGAAAAAAAATTATCTCAGACATGTCTTGATAACTTTGGAACAACTAAAAATGTCATAATAAAACTAGATAAAAAGATTATTTCTTGGAAAAGAATCTCAGCCCACAAAGATTGACAGTAGTTAAATTGGAAGGAAAATAGAACTGCCAAGAATAACTTAGTTAACACTGACATTCTATTGAAAAGTATTTAAAGTATTTCCAATTTTTGTTTATATATGATGGGAGGTTAAAAATAAAGAGATGCTTAAATCAGGCTCACAATTGTGATTTACATATAAAAATGCAATGGGCTTCAAAGTTAATACCATCCATACAATTAATTCACAAACTAGATAAAACTGTATGAATTAAATGAAGCTTTTCTAGGCAATAAAACTTGCTTGTAACTTTAATCGCTGAGTTGAAAGAGATACTTGAAAATTCCTAAGAGAAATCCTAGGGTTTATTCTTAGAATGGTATTAATGGACATGTTTGATTTATTTTCTTCAAACTGACACTTTGTACAAAGTTTTCATGAAGTCTAAGAAAAGTTAATTTAAATAGTTGCATTAAATAAGAAGACAGACAACAGCCATTTGAGCTGCCTGGTAAGGAACTTGGGGTTCTGGCAACATAATGTGACAATGTAATAGAACCAAATACAGAAGTACACAGAAATGTCTGAATAAAAAAACAGCTCGATTAATACAATCTCCAGGCAATGCTAGAATGAACTATGTTAGTACAAGTATTCTAGTCCCCTAAACTTCAAATCATAGAAAGGATCAAGGAGTTCATCTTCATTTTATAAATGAACTAAGAATAACTTAGGAGGTCGGGAAAATTCCCTAAAATCTTTAATAATTAATGCAAAGTTCAAATCTTATCTCAAGTCTTCAAATTTCTAGTTTAATGTTCTTTTCGCCTTTGTCATCTCATTTTTCAAAGATGTAGTATCTGAAGTGTGGCTTTTTAGAAATTACTAAACTCTTTAAAACATGTTTTCTTGTGATAGCTTAAATTCATACCAGTGATTTCATCAAGCTACTAATTATTTCCTTAATTAAGTACAAAATAAACATTATAATTCATGAAGGTATATGAATTAACATCTTATTTATAAAGAATAAATTAATATGAGTTAAAATTGTATTATCTATACCTGATATCTGCTTCCCTGGTGGCTCAGATGGTAAAGAATTTGCCTGGAGACCAGGATTTGATCTCCTGGGTTGGGAAGATCCCTTGGAGAGGGGAATGGCAATCCACTCCAGTATCCTTTCCTGGAGAATTTTATGAACAAAGGAGCCTGGTGGGCTACAGTCCATGGGGTCACACAGAGTCTAACATGACTGAGTGACTAACACTTTCACTTTCACTTTCATATCTGATGTTTAGAATAAGTATGGCAGTTCAACTATGCTAGAAACTTCTTTTCAATAAAGTGAGAAAAGTTTATATTTTTTCACTACACTTGTCTTAAAATATCAGGGATCAAAGAATATCTTTTAAACTGTACACACATTGGCCTTCCCTTACTAAGTAAAGGAGGTAGACAGATAAAGCCATGAAATTACCATCTTGTCTCATTTCTTAAAATCCCATCACCCTTCTCTACTCTGGTTGTTTTCAAACTTTAGCTGTATCAGAATCATCTTGTTGAAGGAAAATTGCTGACCTCACACCCAATGTTTCAGATTTAGTAAATATGAGATGGGACCTGAGGATTAATATTTTAATCAAACTCTGATGGCTGCTTGTCTGATAACACACTTCAAGAATCACTGCTTCACTCCACCTAGTTTATGTGTATTTTCATTTAAGCAGTTATACATAATTAGGTAAAATTAATCATTAATGTAGTTGTCAACATATGTTTCTTTTTGAGGCTATTTTTCCATTTAATAAATTGAGAAAAAAACGACCTGGATTTATATTCATATCCACACTCCCCCATTGTTTAAAAACACAGTGTGCTTCAACCTGTTCAAACAGTTATTATGAGATCCCAATTCCATGTGATTTTAACCTGTATTTCTCATGTTAATATGAGGCCGTTTCTTTCCTTTAAAATATATCTCTAAATGGGAAATAATAGTGCTTTTGCTTTATAACAATTATTTTTATGTATTTAATGATTTACATTGAATAGATAATTGAGTATCTCCTCAAAATTTCATCCATGAACAAACACTGATTGCAGGTCTTGACGGAAGAGAACAAAATGGTGAGTTGTGAAATACAGCCTGCCAGGGTGCTGTGGGATCTATTAAATCACCTTGGTTTTTCTTCTACAGCCTGAATTACCAGCTCATTTATTTGTTCTTCCTTCAACTTCTCAGAGATTTCACCTGTTAAATTGCTCTCCCTTTGATCCTACTCAGCTTTTCACAATCTAATTGAAATGTGGAACCAAAAAATGGACTCACAGAGAGTGAAATATTTTTTGAGTTTGTACATTCACTAAAACAGTTGAAAGAGTGTGTGTGTGTGTAGCTTCTCAACTCTTATGAGGGCAGTGAATTTTTTTCTGATATAACTCATCCTCAAAAGTACTCCTGATTTATTTTTAGATCAAGTCATTAAGAATTTAATATTATTTAATGGTCTATCAAATCTGGAATTGTTGGAAAACAAAATCAAATCCTTGTAGACATGACAAAAGTCTTACAAGGAGAGTACTGAAATTTACTGGCAGTAAATTTCATGATAAATATAGTGCCATAGGCATTTATGCAATGGCACCCCACTCCAGTACTCTTGCCTGGAATATTCCATGGATGGAGGAGCCTGGTAGGCTGCAGTCCATGGGGTCTCTAAGAGTCGGACATGACTGAGTGACTTCACTTTCACTTTTCAGTTCATGCATTGGAGAAGGTAATGACAACCCACTCCAGTGTTCTTACCTGGAGAATCCCAGGGACAGGTGAGCCTGGTGGGTTGCTATTTGTTAAATTATGAAACTCACAGGACAATCTCTGAAGTCAGTTGTGATTATTATCAATATGTACAGTGTTTGGAGTTTACTTAAAAAGCATCATTCTTAATGAACTGCTTTTAGAACTCAAGTTAACCTTGTGTTCTATAAAATGCTGAAATACAAGGCTTCTAGGCACTGAAGATCACAAAGAACTTGCTGTGGGGTTATTTGAATGAAAGCTTTTATTCTTAAGTTCAAAACTATGAATATGTAAATAGAGTACATTTCCTTTGCAAGACTCCTAGAAATTAGAGTTGCCAGGAACATTAGAATTTATTCTGCAGTATCTGAAAAGGTAACCTCCAGGCCATGAAAATCTTCAGAAATAGCATTGCTTACCCACATTTTTTACCCATTTACAAATGGGGTTCTCTCCTACCAGAATTTTAAGAACTTTATTACTGAAATTTTTTTTAATTTATATTTTGCATTATAAATCACAAATAAAAGTAAATCAGTGTAATCCCATTATAAAGTTAACAAAATTATTTATCCTAGAGTTATTTTACAATTAACATAATAATTTATTTTTAAAAAGAAGTGAATATTTGCTATGCACTATAGCAAAAATGAAATATTCTGCCAAGGCTAAGTCACTTCAGTCGTGTCTGACTCTGTGCAACCCCATAGACGCCAGCCCACCAGGCTCCCCTGTCCCTGGGATTCTCCAGGCAAGAACACTGGAGTGGGTTGCTATTTCCTTCTCCCATGCATGAAAGTGAAAAGTGAAAGTGAAGTCGCTCAGTCATGTCCAACCTCAGTGACCCCATGGACTGCAGCCTTCCAGGGTCCTCCATCCATGGGATTTTCCAGGCAAGAAAGAGAAGCACTAGTCAATGCAAATAATCTATTAACAATCTTTTACACATTACCAATCATCTAACTGGCTTCTCCTCTTTTTTGAATATGTTTTGTGTTATCCAGCTTAACAGAAAGAGGAAAGAAAGGGGGAAAAAACTTCTCTTTGCGTTTGCTGTAGTAAACCAGTACAAATAATTACCAAAAGTGTGGTTTTTAGCTCTAATCTTACATATCACAAATTTGATTTTGCTCTTGGCTCTGAGGTTTTATTCCACTTTGATGAAAGAATACTCCTCTGCACCCAGGACAAAGCTCATAGTGTGCATTTATGATCAAAATAGCAGGCTCATACAGTATTTATTTATGTCTGATATGTTACTTTACATTTAAAAATAATTAGCAACGATTTGCAATAGAATGGCATGTTGAAAATGAATAACTTTAACTGGACTAACATTTATTTTTTGTTCCAATTCTGATAGCTTATGGTGAACAATGTAGGAATAGTGATCTCTGAAGAAGATTTAGCTTCGGGACCAGGAACCAGGCTTGATCACTTAAGAAATTTTGTGTAGCAGAGTCTCATTAAAGTGAAAGAGGACAGAGAATGCTTTCTTACATAGACATCAGAAGGGGGATGGAGAGTGCCCCCACTGGCTAGTTTTATCAAGGCCTTATATACTTCTCCAGACCCACTCCACAAGATTTTAGAACTAACAATAGAAAGGTCTTACCAGACTCTCTCCCACAACAAACCTCTTAAGATAACAAGATTATTCAGATGCTTCTTGTTAAAGAGAAACCTGTCCTTGAGCAAGATACATTGTTATATTGACTAAGACAAAGCAAAGTAGAAAAAAATGTTTGTCATTTTCTCCTCGAGAGCCCCAGACAACTTTCTCCTCCTTGGGGACCTGGACTTCGTATCAACCTACCTAAGAATTGACTTTCAATTCCTGGCCATTTTAGAGATTTGAACACAATGATATAAAAGAATCATTTTTTATAAAGTAAGTAGACTTCCTTCATGCCAAGAAAGTAGTATATTTCAATAACATAAAGGCTTACATAATTTTTTTCTTTGCATTAACTATAGATTTTTAAGAGTTTTGTCTTACACTTTTGGTTTAGGTTGTATTATCTACTTTGTAGGAGACAGTAGAAAAATACAGTAAATATTTCAAAAGATTACAAAAGGAGTGAGTATAAATATGTCTCAACCCCAGTTTCCCAGATTTTCTTCTCAGCAATAGCTATATTTTCAACTTCTTATGGCCCATTTAGAAATAACTTATGCAAATTAAGTAAGTATTAAAAAAATTTCAAGTGGATCTCCTGTCATACCAAGTAAAGGAAGTATATTTTAATAGCATATAGATTTCCATAATTACTTGTTCTCTCTAAACATGGGTTTTGACTCTTTGCTTAATTTGAAGTGTATTCCACAATATATTTTTAAAATCTACTTTCTTATATATTAATAAAAATTTTAAGGTATTTATTGTAATAAATAAGTATATTCTAAAATATTTAAATGTTTCCCAGCATCAGGGTCTTTTCAAGTAAGTCAATTCTTCGCATTAGATGGCCAAAGTATTGGAGTCTCAGCTTCAGCATAGTAATCTATTTTCCTATTTCTTAAACATTTAGTGAGTTAGGATTTGGAGGAGGGGTTGAGAATAAAAATATCAACTGTCACTTTGTCCTAAACCTTGGAAAAATAGTGTTAATTAAATTCTGTTTCATAAAAGCATACATAATTCTGATATTAAGTAATGATGAATTAAATATATCACCTATGGAATTTTCAGTTAATTTACTATCTTTACCTGTGTGCTGTACTTAGTTTTTCAGTCATGTCCAACTCTTTGTGACCTCATGAAATATAGCCTGTGTAGATACTGTTAAGGCACTGCACTCAGTATGCCAATAAATTTGGAAAACTCAGTGTGTCCACAGGACTGGAAAAGGTCCGTTTTCATTCTAATCCCAAAGAAGGGCAATGCCAGAAAATATTCAAACTACCATACAATTCTGCTGATTTCACAAGCTAGCAAGGTAATGCTCAAAATCCTTCAAGCTAGGCTTCACCAGTATATGACCCGAGAATTTCTAGATGTGTAATCTGGACTTCAAAAAGGCATAGGAACCAGAAATCAAATTGCCAACATCCACTGGATCATAGAAAAAGCAAGAGAACTCCAGAAAAACAGCTGCTTCATTGCCTATACTAAAGCATTTGACTGTGTGTAGCACAAAACCCTGTGGCAAATTCTTAAAAACATGAGAATAGCAGAGCACTTTATCTACCTCATGTGAAACCTTATGAAGGTCAAGAAGCAACAGTTAGAACAGTTAGGACATGGAACAATGGGCTGGTTCAAAATTGGGAAAGGAGAACATGAAGACTATATACTGTCACCCTACTTATTTAACTTCTATGCAGAGTGCATCATGGGAAATGACAGGCTGGATGAAGCACAAGCTGGAATCAAGATTGCCAGGAGAAATATAAAAAATCTCAGATATGCAGATGACACCAATCTAATGGCATAAAGTGAAGAGAAACTACAGCCTCTTGATGAAGGTGAGTAAAAAAAACTTGCTTAAAGTTCAGCATTCAAAAAACTAAGATCATGTCATCAGGTCCTGTCTCTTCATGGTGGGGAAAAAAATGGAAATAGTGGCAGACTTTATTTTCTTGGGTTCCAAAATGACTGTGAATGCTGACTGAAGCTATGAAATTAGAAGCTGCTTACTCCTTGGAAGAATAGCTCTGACAAACCTAGACAGTGTATTAAAAAGCAAGGAGAGTTAAACCAGTAAATCCTAAATGAAATCAACTCTGAATGTTCATTGGAAGGACTGATGCTAAAGCTGAAATTCCAATACTTTGGCCACCTGATGGGAAGAGCTGACTCATTGGAAAAGACCCTGATGCTAGGAAAGGTTGAAGGCAGGAGGAGAAGGGGATGACAGAGGATGAGATGATTGGATGGCATCACCAACTCAAAGGACATGAATTGGATCAAACTCCAGGAGATGTTGAAGGACACGGAAGCCTGGCATGCAGTAATTCATGGGGTCCCAAAGATTTAGACAAGACTCAGCAACTGAACAATGACAACAACATCTATCTATCTATCTATCTATCTATACTTGAAGGAATCTCAAATACAGGCATTTCAGTTGAGTAGAAGTGAGTTGCTTGTACTGCCTTCACTATGTCTTATTATCAACATCCTACTCATTGTGGTTCTCATGTTTCTCTTTAAACTCATGTTCTGATTGTATTCCTCTTCCTGACATTGATACCCACTCTCATAGATTTCTTGAATTTATGTCTAAGTGATATATGTGTATACATAAATATATAACCTACTATATGGAGGTTATTTATATAAAATTTAACATTTTGTCATTTCTGGTTCAATATATTTTAGAACAAATTTTCCCAAATATAGTTTATTCTTTCTTTAGAGTTACTAAAAAATTAATTGTATCTATATAACATGTTTTACTTTTACATTCCATTACTGACGGCACACTAAGATATATTCAATGCATTTCTATCATAAGCAATGTGTAACCAAAGCGTCCTGTGTGGAGTGTACATTCATTGGTCTAACTGTGACCTCACCTACAGATGTCACTTAAAGTCTCTATTCCATATTAAGATAAAAGTAAGTAAATACATTCTTCCTATTTTCTGCTTTCAGTTCAGTTCAGTCGCTCAGTCGTGTCCAACTCTTTGCGACCCCATGAATTGCAGCACGCCAGGTATCCCTGTCCATCACCAACTCCTGGAGTTCACTCAGACTCACGTCCATTGAGTCAGTGGTGCCATCCAGCCATCTCATCCTCTGTCGTCCCCTTCTCCTCCTGCCCCCAATCCCTCCCAGCATCAGAGTCTTTTCCAATGGGTCAACTCTTTGCATGAGGTGGCCAAAGTACTGGAGTTTCAGCTTTAGCATCATTCCTTCCAAAGAAATGCCAGGGCTGATCTCCTTTAGAATGGACTGGTTGGATCTCCTTGCAGTCCAAGGGCCTCTCAAGAGTCTTCTCCAACACCACAGTTCAAAAGCATCAATTCTTCGGTGCCAGCCTTCTTCACAGTCCAACTCTCACATCCATACAGGGGAAGCAAATGAAGCTTAGTACAGGAATTGTAGGGAGTTAACACCCAGGAATTAGCCTCAACATATGAACTGAATAAATGAATAGACTCTAACCTGCAGAGGCCAACTCTGAAGTATACTATCAACGTTTCCTCAGTTGGACACCAATGCATTTCAGTTCTATTCATCCACAAATATAGGTGGCTCCATAAAACACACTTGATATTTTTTCTTCCTTCTCCATCACTGACATAGTAATTAGTCATGTAGTTAGGAAATCTAGTGGGATTTTAGTGATCAAGATGGAAGCAGAGACTCAAATGTGCCTGTATGTTTTTTTCTTTAACTCTTATGCTCCTAAGATACACCCGGAAAGAACACGCCTCAAGGCAGCAGTGGTTTTTGAGCTTGAGCTCCAGAATGATATCATGTGGAATTAACATAACCCCAACTAGAACTCAGACACCAAGTCCAGTCAAACTCAGTCTAGATCAAAAAAGTCCCTACAGATATGTGAACAAAAATAAATGTTTAGTGTGCCTGTAAGATTTTTGAGGTAGTTTTTACCAAGAAAATTTAGTAACATAATTAATTTTGCTAATGAAAAACCATGCCAAAAAGAAAGAAATGGAAGAAGAAAAAATGGTGTGTGAGGAGGCTTTACAAACAGCTGAGAAGAGAAGCAAAAAGCAAGAGATAAAGGGAAAGATAAACCCAACTAATGCAGGGTTCCAGACCATAGAAGGAGCAATAAGAAGGCCTTCTTAAATGAACGATGCAAAGACATAGAGGAAAATAACAGAATGGGAAAGACTAGAGATCTCTTCAAGAAAAGTGGAGGTACAATGGGAATATTTCTTGCAAGGATGGGCATGATAAAGGACAGAAGTGGCAAGAACCTAATAGAAGCAGAAGAGATTAAGAAGAGTTGGCAAGAATACACAGAAGAACTATACAAAAGAGCTTCATGACCCAGATAACCAAGATGGTGTGATCATTCACCTAGAGTCAGACATCCTGGAGTGTGAAGTCAAGTGGGCCTTAGGAAGCATCACAAAGAACAAAGCTAGTGGAGGTGATAGAATTTCAGCTGAGCTATTTGAAATCCTAAATAAAGATGATGCTGTTAATGTGATGCACTCAATATGCCAGCAAATTTGGAGACTCAGCAGTCGCCACAGGACTGGAAAAGTTCAGGTTTTATTCCAGTCCCAAAAGGGTAATGTCAATGAATGTTCAAACTACATTACAATTGTACAATTGGGCTCATTTCACATGCTAGTAAGGTTATGCTCAAAATCCTTCAAGCTAGGCTTCAGCAGTAGTGGACAAAGAACTTCCAGATGTAAAGGTGGGTTTAGAAAAGGCAGAGGAGCAGAGATCAAATTGCCAACATTTGTTGGATAATAAAAAAGGGAATTCCAGAAAAAAACATCTACTTCTACTTCATTGACTACACAAAAAACTTTCACTGTGTGGATGACAACAAATTATGGAAAATTTTTAAGGAGATGGGAATATCAGACCACCTTATCTGTCTCCTGAGAAACCTGTTTTGGTCAAGAAGGAACAGTTATAATTGGACATGAAACAAATTTGGTTCAAAATTGGGAAAGGAATAACAAGATTGTAAATTGACACTCTGCTTATTTAACATATACAGAGTGCATCATGAGAAATGTTGAGCTAGATGACTCACAGGCTGGAATAAAGATTGCAAGGAGAAATATCAACAACCTCAGATATGTATATGACACCACTTTAAGGGCACAAAGTGAAGAGGAATTAAAGGAGATTCTTGATGAGGGTGAAACAGGAGACTTGCAACTCAACATTTAAAAAACTAAGATCATGGCATCATGGCCCATCACTTCATGTCCAATAGAAAGGGGAAAAGTGGGAGCAGTAGCAGATTTTCCTTTCTTGGGCTTCAAACTCACTGCAGATGGTGACTGCAGCTATGAAATTCAAGATGCTTGCTCCTTAAAAGGAAAGCTATGACAAACCTAGACAGTGTATTAAAAACCAGAGACATCACTTTGTCAAAAAAAGGTCTGTATAGTCAAAGCTATGGCTTTTCCAGTAGTCATGTATGGATGTTAGAGTTGGATTCTAAAGAAGGCTAAGCACTGAAGAACTGATGCTTTCAAACTGTGGTGCTGGAGAAGACTCTTAAGAGTCCCTTGGACAGCAAGGAGATCAAACCTGTCAATCCTAAAGGAAAGCAGTTCTGAATATTCATTGGAAGGACTGAAGGCTGAAGCTCCAGTACTTTGGTCACTTGATGCGAAGTGCCAACTCTTTGGAAAAGACCCTGATGCTGGGAAAGACTGAAGGCAGGAGAAGAGGGCAGCAGGGAATGAGATGGTTGAATGGTATCACTGACTAAATGGACATGAGTCTGAGCAATTTCCAGGATACTGTGAAGGACAGGGAAGAATGGTGAGCTGCAATTCATGAGGTCATAAAAAATCAGACACAATTTAGACACTTAACAACCACAAAAACAATTTTATATACCATAGATAATTGATATGCAATATTCATCAATTTGTTAGGGGTAAGGTAATATCTCTCTGAGACTTTAATTTGTACTAATATATCTCTGCCTACTCATAAGATTATATATCTTTCTATATATTGTTAGCTATTTGAATTTTCATTCATAAAATAATTATTCATTTTCTGATAGTTTTCATTTGGTCTTCTTTGAAGTAATTCATTTATGTATTATGTATTCTTTTGTGTTGTTGTTTTGTTTTCAATACTGCAATGATTGTTCCTGTTAATTTTGTCAATATATTTCAGTAATGAGATATTAATTTGATCTAGTTTATTTACATATATAAATATGCATAATATAGTATATACATGCTATGCCATGCTGCTACGCTGAGTCGCTTCAGTCGTGTCGGACTCTGTGCGACCCCATGGACAGCAGCCCACCAGGCTCCTCTGTCCAAGGGATTCTCTAGGCAAGGACACTGGAGTGGGCTGCCATTGTCTTCTCCGTATGTACATATATAATTATATTCTGTGTATATATATATACACAAATATATATATATTAAATTTTATATATATATATAATTTAATTTGGGATTTTGAGGATCTTGTTGAGTATCTTTCTCGATCTTTTAGTAAAAGTATTCCTATATATTTTTTCTATTGATTTTATTGTTTTAATTTCATAGTCAAAGTAATATGGACTTTTGTTTCATGTGATTGGAGATAGACTGCTAATTTTACTTTTCTTTATCAATTCTTTTCCATTGCTATGTGATATCACAGACATAGATATATCAAAGTTCCAAAATACTTCTTTTTCTGGGCTCTTTGTTATGTCCAAAAGTCTCACTGTCTCTGTGCCAACACTATATAAAGTTTTATTGCTCCAGCTTTGCAGCATAAATATCTTAAATATCAGGTGGAGCAGGCTTCATTCCCTCAACCCCACCCTATGGTATATTTTTTACAAAATAGTTTTTATTGATCCATGGGCACTTATACACCCCACTCCAGTACTCTTGCCTGGAAAATCCCATGGACGGAGGAGCCTGGTAGGCTGCAGTTCATGGGGTCGCGAGGAGTCGGACACGACTGAACGACTTCACTTTCACTTTTCACTTTCATGCACTGGAGAAGGAAATGGCAACCCACTCCATTGTTCTTGCCTGGAGAATCCCAGGGACGGGGCAGCCTGGTGGGCTGCCGTCTATGGGGTCGCACAGAGTCGGACACGACTGAAGCGACTTAGCAGCAGCAGCAGCAGGGCACTTATAATTGCTTATTTATTTAGAAGTATTTTTTCAGAATCCTTCAAAAATTCTACTTGTTTAGTAAGTGGTATTTCATTGAGTTTTATAATAATTGGGGGAAATACGTATCCCTACATTATTAGTCTCAGTTCCAATATAGCATTTTCACTTTATTTAAATTTTTAGAAGTAAGTCTAAATGAAGTTTAAAAATGTCAGCCAAGTCTCTGTGGACTCCCTATTCTACCCCTAGATCCATTATACATGTTCTTTCCACTAGGAAGAGCTACCCATCATACTTTGTCCAGCTAATTTCCATTCTTCATATAGGGATCATCATAAATACATATTTACTCAGGGTTACCATTTCTTTAAAGCTAAGTATATAAAATGCCCATCTTCATATTCAGTAAGTATTTGTTGTTATTGTTGTTTAGCTTCCAAGTCATGTCTGACTCTTTTGCAACCCCATGGACTGTAGCCCACCAGGCTCCTCTGTCCATGGAATTTTCCAGGCAAGAATACTGGAGTGGGTTGTCATTTCCTTCTCTATCAATAAAGTATAATTTATTAAAATACTGCTCTCATGGCACTTGGTACCCCCAAAGGTCATCATTCTTGACAAAGTAATGTAGACAATACTAGTAAACACTACTTGATACAGTTTCAGGAGTTAATTCATATCTTTTTTACCCTCAAATGCTCTCAACAAAGACATGAAGATTGAAATATTGAAGTTAGTAAAATGCAGTCTCAAGAAAAACATAGTAATATGCTGATTGCTTACCTGCCAGACAGTTGACACATAGATCTAAATAATTATACAATAATATAATAATTATACATATATTTTACATAATTATATAATACATAAATGTGTTATATATAGTGGCAAAATTATAAAGTGCTCATTTCCCAGGTATTACTCTAGGAGTTTTAAATATATTAATACAATCATTATGGTAATTCTATGAACTATTATTATCATACCCAGTTTATAAAAACTGAGAAAGAAAATGGAAATTAAGTAAATTATTCAGGTCACACTGCTGAAAAGTGGTGAAGCTAATATTTATATCTTACAGTGTGGCTTGAAGTCTATACTTTTAAGCATTTTGCATTTTTGTCTTTCACTGTAAGTTTCCTATTATTTAATATTCACCATAACCTGGCAGAGTAAATAAAACATTGAATTTTATAAATGAGGAATCTCAGAATTCATGTTCAAAAGGGCACATACATTTCTGAAGTACTTAGACCTGTCAAACTATATACGAGCAGTTATTAGGTAAATGAGAAGTCAATATTATATTATACCATTAGAATATGGTAATAAAGCACAGAAATTTTATTAATTTCTATATGTTTTCAAAATACCATTGTTCATACTAATATATGCTTTTCCTTGTTTGACTACCAAGATCCCCAATGATAATTTCAATTCATGTGATTTTAAAAAGAATGTTAACAATGAAAACATGAAATTTCAAAACCTCTTTTTAGCAAGTTTTCTCAATCTGTGCTTACTCCCACTATTATTATAGGATTACAAAGGAAGTATTGAAAGGGGTAACTAATTTAATAATTGAATATTAGATTCCCTAGATATTGTCTAAATATTAAAAACCCTAAAAGATTATAAAATGTAAAATTTTCAAGTGTCCTGAGCACAAAACTGACTTTCTTAATCACTCAGAGAAAGCCGTCTAAATCCAAAGTCTTTAGCTCATGTCTGTTCTAAAGTATGGAAATTTAGGGTAAAACAATAGCATTAAGAATTGCATAAAAAATTTAATAAATTGTTAGGTTTTTCCAGCAAGGATTTGCTTTGAGGTAAAGATATGTAAGGTCTTACATATTGCCACAAAATAATTATTAAAACATTCTTTGAAGTTCAGATGTTTGTAATTCCAGAAACTATACTTTGGTATGATATAAAACAACTTAAGTCATTTTAAGAACCTGCTGTAAAGTCTAAGATTGCAAAGAGTTCTCAATTTTAAATATATTTTTTTATTCATAGACAAAAAAGTACAACTTTTCAACTTTTTTATCTCTTTTATAGTCATTCTAACTCTTAATGCAGAAAAGCACATGGGATATCAATGGCAGTAAAGAACACAACAGCCTAATCTTAGTTTACTAAGTGATATCAGAAGATAAAGCAACAGCTAAGAGACTAACATCATATTCATGTTAACAATAAAAAGTAGTAAACAATCTTTATCTTAAAAAGAGGATTTCCTATGAAATATGAGTTATATCTTTACTATTCTCGACTGAATATTTGTATTCTCAACAGAAATTCATTTTATTCCTGAATGTAATCTTTACATTTTATTTTTGCCACATGTTTTACTATAAAAGTTTCCAAACATGCATGAAACTTAAAATAATCACTCAGTATATATACCATATACCCATCACCTCTTAAATAATGGTTAGATTTTGTTATGTTTCCTTTATGATCCACCTATCATTCTTCAAATTATGATATATATATTATATATAATTCTTCAATCATCATTTCTTGATGTATTTCACATACTTTATTTCCATGTACTTTAGAATGCATACATAAAATTGTAATGTTTCTGGGAGCAAAATTTACTTGCAGTGATATGCACAAAAATTAAATGCATTGAAGTAGAACTTTAAGGCATCTTAGTCTTTCTTGTTTTCTGTCTGCTCTGAGTTTTGTATCCTCCTCTTACACCAGATGTCCCTGTTTCACTATAATTCATATATTCTAAATGACAGAAATCACAGAGAATCCTGTTGTTTCCCCAGCCCTTAGCCAATATGATGCTTATTCTTATCGGGATACTAATATGTCATTTAGGTTTGTATTAGGCTGTTCTCTGTCACATTCTTACAAGAATATTGAACCAAAACAGCCAGCCATCAGCATTAGTCAGAACAGAGGAAAATAGATACAACACAAAAATGCCAAAGCATAATATAATTAATCCCTAAATGGAAGGTCATTTATAATTTGGGTAAACAAAGTGACATTGCTAAAATTAATAACTGGGACTTCATACAGAGGATCTATTTTCCTGACAAAAGGTAGCCTATCTCTGCTTGAGTTGTATTAAAATGTGCTATTAAAGACAACTTTGTTAGCCTAAAGTCATGGAACATTGCTAATGTGAAATGTTTCCCTAGGTTTACAAATGATAACACTTGACTTTAACAGGCTACCCTATAAAATCAATTACCTCTGCTCTAAATAAAATTTTAGTGGCTTTATAAATAATTTAAACTAATGGATATATAGTACCTGAATATTTCCAGCGACCTCAAGAATGATTTTGTCTTTGAAGTCTTATGTCTTCATTAAAAGGCATTTTTCATAGAGTTAAAAAATGTTAAAACAGTGTCTAAAATTTAAATACCTACAAAACATGCCACTTCTTTCATTATCTAGATAGTCCTATATTCAGACAATGTTAACAGAAGTTAGAGCCAAACCACCCATCACAATTCTTTCTGTGCTTAGGGGAGCTCACAATAAACATGAAAAATATCTCTATCACACCATATGGAAAAAATATGTTCTAAGATATCAGAATGACTCAAACTCTTAATGAATATGAAACACCATTAGGTGAAACTGTAGTTTGCTTATGTGTATAGTATGAGCTGAATAATAATGTAAGTATGATGATCCAACTCTTATATGTTATCAACAGTTAAAAGATGCCAATAAGTTAGATAAGGGACATTTACAAATAAAGTACTAAACTTAACAGTTTATCAGTTAATTTCAAAAGGGGATATTCCCAGCATTTAGAAGTTAAATATTTGGTATTTTATGAATTCTAATTCTCCATAACCAATTTTCTTTGCAATCTTTTACTTTTCAGTTGTATCAAAATGAGAGCAGTTTAGAAACATGAATTGAATAGTCTAGACCATGAGGCTGAGCTCCAGTGTTCAGTTTTACATGTTCATGGTAGTCAGCCCAGAATTTTAAGTATGCAGTCTCTTTCACCATTGTAATCTACTGAATGTAATAAACTTTAAAATTCATTATTTTACTCCTGCTGTGAAGCTCCCACATTTCAAAACTATTGAAGTCAAACAATCTTCATCTTGTCTAATAATACCAAAATGTATGAAACAAAATGGTGCCAAATAAAGTAATACAAAGAGAAGAAGTGAAGTGTTAGTTACTCAGTTGTGTCAAATAGAAGAGGATGACAATTGTTCATAACACTGTTGAGTTTAGTCACTAAGTCATGTCTGCCTTTGTGACACTATGGACAATAGCCTGCCAGGCTCCTCTGTCCATGGCATTTCCTAAGCAAGAAAACCGGAGTGGGTTGCCATTTCCTTCTCCAGGGGATCTTCCCGACCCAGAGATCGAAACTTGTGTCTCCTGGTTGGCAGGCAGATTCTTTACCACTGAACCACTGAGGAAGCCCAGTTGTTCATATACCCATAGTTTTATTCCAATTTGGAACAATAGTGTATTCAAAAGTAGGCTACAATAAAAACTTCTTTTTCAGTTACTGGTATTTTTCCTAAAATAATAAATTGAATATCCACTAATAAATAACTGAAATGTGTTCTACCAGCAAAGGTTAACTATTATCTGAAACAAAGTAATAGTTTTTTTTTTTTTTTTTAATTTTTCTTCTACTTTACTATGTTTATTCAGCAATGCTCTTCTAGGCAATGTGGCATTTCACTTTCAGTGAACAGCAGGAAGAGTTGTAGGAGGCAAAGCTCTATATGTTAATAGAAACTTTAAAATAGGCCCCAAATAAAAGTGCTGCTCATTCATCCTTCATGACTTTATCCTGAAAATGGTCTCTTTTTTTAGTCTGCAAATGGATTTTGTAGTAAAGGCCAAGGCAAACTACCCTGCTTCAGAAGTTGATTTATTCATGAACCAAACCTAAGATATGGTCCTTCTTAGTTCAGCCCAGAAAGGAAAATTCACCTCTGGATGGAAGTGGCCTTTGCCTAAGAGCCTGGTATTCAGACAGTGATCTGACCCTAAATGTTATCCCCATTGTGTTATCTCTTTTCTGATAAAAACTGTTCGTGATTTTAGTTTCTCTTTTTGGGGCATTTGTGGTTGATAAATAATTATGTTATACTACTCTTGGAAATACTTGTAAGCCAAAAGGTAAATTATAATGCTGTTTTGACTTGCACATGCCAGGTGTAAGGAAATGTCATAATAATTAGGTTTGTGGCTGAATCACACTGACTCCATTTTACAGCTTAATCTTAGGCCTGCAGGACTATACCCCTCCCTTTTCTGAGGGATGACTGAGCTTTAGACTATTTACAAGCAATGCCTCCAAGCCAGATAAGTTTCCAATCAACTTTTATTCTTGCCTTTGTCTGATCTATGAAAACAGAAAGAATGCCTTTTATTGATGAAGATGGTTAAGTCATGAGATCCCCAGGTTCCATTTAGTAGCAGTATACTTCTCTTTGGGCTTCCCTGGCAGCTCATGTGGTAAAGAATCCACTTATCAATGCTGGAGACTCAGGAGATACAGGTTAAAACCTGGGTCAAGAAGATTCCCTAGAGGATGAAATGACAACCCACTCCAGGATTCTTGTCTGAGGAATTCCATGGACAGAGGAGCCTGGTGGGCTACAGTCCAGGGGGTCACAAAGAGTCAGGTACACACACTTCTCCCCAGTAGTCAGATTCTGTTTTTAGCTTTGGCATCTCCACCTTCCCCAGTACTCCTTTTGACATGTGGGAATACAGCTGCAAATGCCTCTGGATCCTTGTCTGCCCAACCCTGCCTGTAAGTAAGCTACCCACAACAAACTTCGTAACTGTGTTTTATGGAGCTACCTGCTTTATTTTTTGGTTTAAAATAATTTCTCAGTTCAAAGGATATTATTAAATATCTCCTCATTATTCAATGTCTTCCAACATTAGTCAAACGGCTCTGAAACCAACTGAATAGGTCTATATCCTGGATCCATTAGGCAGCAAGTTAGCCAAAAGCAATGAGAGGTGGCTCCATAGGCCAAACGTCCAATGGCTGCCTAATCAAACAAAGTTATTTACCAACCCCACCCCAAATACAGTACTCCTTAAGTACTCCAAAATGGTCAGGGGACTGGAAAAATCTCCCACTGGCTGACTGGTGGGACGTTCCCTACTCTGACACATGTGCACAGCTCACGTTATCATTTACTTAGGTAACCTCTGGCAGCCATTGGGCTCATTAAATGTTCATACACATTCCACGTATACATACATCTAATTATAACAGATTGAATTATGGGAAGTACACACACATTAGGGCCTTTTGTCATATAACCTGCAGCTGTCAGTCAAGACCATCAATCAACAATCTCTTGGATTATGCAAATAACCTTGCCTTAAAAACTCCGGAGCCATTGCCTTCCTTGCTCTGTCCCACCTCTCCTTTGAGGTGTTCCCTCTGTTCTCTTTTTCCTTATCTTCAATAAACTCTCTGAGGCAAGACTTCAGATTCTTCTCTGCATCTGTACCAAGAACCGAGGCCCACAGGAGTAAATGTCTCCAGACTCCTCCACTAGTAGATCTATTTTTTGCCATCAGGTAATATTTTTTTTTTTCATCAGGTAATATTAAACAATGTCTGTATTTTTACATCTGTAAAAAAAAAATTACAATTGTAGGACTTATCTCACAGAGCCATTGTGAGAGGTAAATAAAATTTGTGTTTCAAATACTTAGGAGAGAGTTAGGTCCATAGCATGTACTAGCTCTTTAAGGGAAAAATTGCACATGAGCTTTGTTCTTTAGATCTTAATATAATGGACATGACCGCATGTAATTTTACATCTCTCTTATCCTTTCTTCTAAACTTGCGAGAGAATGTGTTTCTTTTGGGGGCTCTTAGTGGATGATTTTCTTTAAACGAGGCCTCGAGTTCAGAAGAGGATCTATAGCTCTTCTAGGTCCTAGATTCCTGAAACACCCCCCATGCTAAGGCTTCAGGAATAAATATAAGAGGCCCATGTATGGATTTGCGTATTAATGAGGTTGACAAACATATTTATTCATTTAAAATCAGTCATTCAGCCCTTCATCCTCCAGGAGCTTTTATTCTAAGGAGAGCCAGGGACAAAGCAAATATTAGAAAATAATATGACCTTGCTATTAATACAATGAAAGTCTTTGCTGGTATTGAAACACATCACAAAGTCCCCAACTAAATCATAGGCAGTCACGGAGAGGGGAGGTGCTAGAGCATGAACAGCTGTTATCTAAGGGGAATGTGAAGAAAAGAGAAGATAGTAGGCAGAGGAACAGCATATTCAAAGACAAATGGTTTAGTATAACTAGAAAATTAAGTGCAAGACTGAAAATAATTGATGAGGATACTATATGAAGAGAGACAGCTACTGATATTTCGTTACAGAGATGGACAAGAGAGGCTGTTAGCATGTGATCTAGCATGAAGGGGAGAATCTGGTATGAACAGTCAAGATTACATATTTTGATATAAAAACAAGAGTTGCCAAAGTTGTTTTGCTTTGTTTTGAGCACTCACTCTGGAAAATCGATAAAACAGGATAAAACTAGGAACTAACTCAGAAACTTAAAAGTTAAGCATCTAAATAGAGAGTCTACCCAACAAAATGCCTCACCATGAGTACTGACTACCAAAAAAAAAAGAGAGAGAGAGAAATACTCAAGCTGTATTATTGAATGTAGTAGAAAAACAGTATAAAATTGTAAGAAGGATAAGCATGGGTCAGATTTTTGTGGCCAAGCTAATAAGCTAGACAACATCCTTAAAGCAGTTTGAAACAGTTCAGGCTTTTAAACAAAGTTTGAGTCATTCGCCTTAAAAAAAAAAAGTGTCTGAAAGCAATATGCAAAACTTACAGGAGGTATCAAGGCCAGTTTTTTTTTTTTTTGATCATGATTCTGGTGAGAAATGATTAGAGACTGAGCTAAACTACAAAGCATTGATGCATTTTTAGAGCTAGTAAAGGAATTAACTATGTTATAGTAGGACGTTTACACTATTTGAACTCAGTGTCTCCCTCTGCCCTAAACTGGATACATGATCACCGACACTGATATTCATGTGTGCACTTTTATTTTCTAATATCTATTTTTAAAGAAATAAGAAATTTGACTGATCCTTAAGTCAAAAGAAAAGATGATTATAGAGGATAACATGATTTAAATGTCCTTAAATATGACTCATTGAGAGCTGACTCATTGGAAAAGACCCTGATACTGGGGAAAATTGAAGATAAAAGGAGAATGGGGTTCATAAGATGGGATGGTTATATAGCATCACTGACTCAATGGACATGAATTTGAGCAAGCTCTGGGAAATAGTGAAGGACAGGGGAGCCTGGCGTTTTGCAGTCCATGGGGTGCAAAGAGTCAGACATGACTTAGAGACTGAACATCAATAACGAATACTGAACTGTATTCATGACCAGAATCTTCTAATGCTCACACATTAATGATTTCAGATGTAACTTCTTTGAAGTCCAGGTGAATAAGAATGGAGTGAGAGCCCCTCTGTGTGTGCACCTCCAGCCCAGACCAATCCTGGAAGGCTGATGATTGTATAAAGGGTCTACAATAGGTTTAATGAGCACTGAGTGAGTGAGTGAAGTCTCTCAGTCGTGTCCAACTCTTTGCAACCCCGTGGACTATAGACCACCAGGCTCCTCCATCCATGGGATTTCCCAGACAAGAATACTGGAGAGGTTTGCCATTTCCTTCTCCAGGGGATCTTCCCAGCCCAGGATTCAAACCTGGGTCTCTCGCAGTGCGGGCAGACGCTTAAACCTCTGAGCCACCAGGGAAGCCCTTAATGAGCACTAAATATCAACAAATGGAATTGCAAAGAGAGGAAGAAGACTGATTCCTCCTGGTAGCTGCAGTATACAGATTGTTAATTAAAATTAAAATATTTCTTAACAAAGGAATAAACACATAAAGATATAAAATCAACACAAAGACTGATTATAATACAAAAGTAGTTCCTTCCTTTCTATTTCTACCCCTTCAATCCCGCCTTCAAGAGAATATCACCATTCACTTCTTCAGAAGTTTCATTAAGCATTAATTTTATGTTTCTAACAATATGCTAATATTGTTATTTAATGATTTATTAATTTTAAAAATATTATATGTGCTTCTTTATGGAGGATTAACGTTTGCTTATTTAATTTCCTACTTCCTCCCCAGACTCCTAATTTATTTATCTTGATGAATGAATCACCAATGTTTACATTTTTTTGCATTAAAAAAAATAATGTTCACTTCAGAGCCAAAAAACGTACTGCAATTACATTTTCTTATATGTGCTACTTTTCACATTCTATAAAAAAAAAATCAACTTGTTTTTCTTAGATTATTTGCCATCAGAAAGCCATAATTGTATAAGTGCTCACTCATATCGTGTATTCCATTGCCCCCCCCCTTTATATTTATTTTCATGAAAAAGCAATAATGGTCACTGGTTAGAAGCATAAATCATGCCTGAAAAAAACAAAAACAAAAACACTATATTTAAGTACTCTATCTCCCAACTGGAAACAAAACCTAGTCTTCAATAGACCATTAATAGTGGAATTCCATGCATCAAGCTCATACAGAGCTTGCATTTTTGCTACTGTGCCCACATTGATCAAGCACTAGGTAGATGGGAAATGAGATTTATCAGCATTTACAAAATGTAATCTTGATAGATTCTTATTCAGAGCCTCCTATTAAGCAGATGTCCTTTGTTAAGTAGTCACCTATAACACAGATATTTGTGTATTTCAGCCCATCCTAAAATACCCATCTATAAACTTCTTCCCCAGATATCTTTGGAATCACTGTTCCAGTTCTATTCTTTCCACATTTCTACTTATCAGCCTCAAACATTAGCAACATTAGTCTCAACTTTTTTTTTTTTTAATCCTTGACCTTATTTAGCCAAGAAGCATTTCTTAAATAAAATACCATTACCACTTTTAATCCTATACCTCACTGAACACAGCACTGTATGGAAAGAAGTCACCAATAAAGAATCTAGAACTATTTGTAGTGCCACTTGACACTCCTTCTAGAGATTTTAAAGAAACTGTTACGCTATTGAGAAGGCAAGTAATGAAATTGGGTATTAGTTCTATGAGCTAATAATATGGCTCCAACTCCAAGGTGAAGAACCACAGCTTGTACTTAGGCTTGAGACCAACTTAAAACTTCAAAGAAGAAGAAAGATCAAGGTGAGCAAGTCTTGGATTAAAGATGCTTCCATAGAAAATTTTCAAATCATGCCTAAATATCAAGCTATTTAATTTAACGTTTATCATCTGCTCTGAGTCACCATAAAAAATTAATTATTTACAGGATTTGGTAAAGGTAATGACTGTAGCCAATAAAAGGAGCATTGAGAACAGAGAAGTTCATATGGAAAATAGGTTTAAAGGATTCATGTACAATTTTCATATAAAATATAATTCTCAAAAACAAGTGAGTTTAATTTTAAAAATTAATGAGTTAAATTTTAAAATGTTGGCTGGGTTTATATTGCAAGTTGCTTGAAAGAGAGTGTTGAATCTAAACTTTATGTTTTGAATTCATAGACTAAAACACAAAATAAGAAGTTTGATTTATGTAAAGTTTTCACTGGTTATTAATTATTTAAAGAAATAAAAGACAATATTAGAGTGAAGCTCAGCAGAAAAAAAAAAATGCAGGTAATCTTCAATATTGAGAATAAACAAAGAGACATTTTACTACTTGGTCCAGAGTAAATACTGGAACAAGTAACCACCGTCAAGCTAAACTGAGATGCTGTCTGTATTCAGAGTCCAACCTGATAAGGTCAGGGGCCAGATGGTTTACCCAGGAAAAAAGACAATGTTATAAAAATTAGGCCATCAGGGTCTTTGATTGTTTTATTGAGCTACACTGAGATGAAGTGAGGGAAAAGTGTTTTTCTCAGTAAGCCTTGGCCTCTGGAATCTCATTTGTTGTTTGGTAAAAATGGCTTAACACAGTTACATGCTGAGCTGCTAGTAAATTCAGCAAATGAAGACTTCTGTCTCAGTGAGGCCTTGCCACCACTTTTGAAAAACAACTGTCCCAAAGCTAACAAGGGACTTTGGCAATATAATAAATAGAAAGGGCCAGATTTTATGATACTGAGCGTCTCTTCAATTTCCTTCCAGAATGTTTTTATACAATTACATTATTCTTACAGTTGGTCCCTAATGGATGAAAGAAGATGCCTCAAAGAGTGTTTACCTTTTAATAAGACAGATGAAAGAAAGTCGCTTTGGGCTGAAAAGTATCCACCCATAGCCAGGCCATCTTTTTGATTTTGGTGTTCTTGAGTTTCCCATGGGCCATTATTAGGACCATCAGTGAATGTTTTCAGTATTATAGGGATGAACACAGATTAAAAGAGATCTACTTTGTAGACACAACCGAGAAGCTGTAAGAACTTTCTGTGAAGAAATACTGCCTAATAATTTCTCCCTGCCCAGTTTATAATAGGAAATTCAACCTAGCTTGGGAAAAGATCATGGAAATGAAAATATTTTAAAGGCAACCTAAATTGTAGAAAGCCTAAGGTCCCAGTTGATAACAAGAGATATTCAGAATGCTGTCACAAATGCTCCTGTAGATGGAGAATGCATCATATTGACTTGACATAATTAGCCTGACTCATCCAGAGCCAGACTGTTGTTTATTAACTCACAGCAGTTTGTAGCCCCTGAGATTCATAAAGGTGTATCTCAGGGAAACATTAAATGCCCTCAACCCCTGAGTCAACCCTTATTTACATAGATAACCAGGTATTTAAAAAAATATTCACTCATATATTAGTTTGTTACTATTTTGAGATATAATCAGATCATATATGTAGATTTCCAATAAGTTTGAAATGCCACACTATCACCTTATGTGTGCCTTGCTCTTTGTAAAATTTTTATTGTTTTTATGTCTGGCATTTTCACAAATTTAAAGTTAGACTATCTTATTGTTTCACTAGCTGCAGATACAGAAAAATCAGGATGTGTAAAGTATAGAAACAATGTCAGCTAAACTAAGCATAGGCCAACATGAGGCCCAGAACCTGCAAGACACTGGCCCTTGGTACCAATAAGTAGACACTGATAAAAAAGAATGGTGAGCTAAATTAAAAAGTGGACTTTGAAATGGGAGGAGATGTTGTGTAAAAACAAGCTTCTACAAACCTTGGCAGGAATGATACTCAGAATATGATGGGACTACATACACACACACGAACACACACAGAGGCATAAAGGTAAGTGTATGAGGAAATGTATGTATGAATTAATTTGATTGTGGTAATCATTTATATATATGCATATATATACACACACACACACAGTTGACTCTTGAACAACTCAGGGTTTGGAGCAGACTCTGCGCAGTTGAAAATCTATGTGTAATTTTACAGTCAGACTACCATATCTACAATTTCACATCATCAGATTCAATCAATACTGGTTCTATGGGCTGTGTATGCATTTATTTTAAAAGATCCTCCTGTAAGTGGACCCACACATTTTAAAACTGGGTTGTTCAACAGTCAACTGTATGTCAAGCCATCTTAAATACATACAGTTTTTATTTGTCAAAGACACCTCAGTAAACTTGGAGAAAAAATATATGATGAGATCAAATGATCAGAACAGGCACTATCAGCATCGGTGCTACACGTAGTGCTGAAGCAGAGTCCTGCGGGGAAGGGCAAGGGTGGTACTGGGTCTCACAGGACTCAAGGAAGTGCCTGCATTCAGGAAAGAGATTTTCCAACATTTAAAAACTGTTAAAGCCACACCAGTTAAATGGCCACTATGTCAGCCCCATCCTGAGCTGGCTCTCTTAGGCTGAGGTTGTACACACATACTCAGCACTACCATGTAACTGTGAGTGTCTCAGTGCCAAAGGACTAAGGCATTCAAGGATATGCCTGGGAGTCAACCCCCCATCACACCTCTGAGGCATTTAGACTTCCGTTTCTCTCACCCCTCCATACTGAAACAGTCACCAGATCATAATCATCTGTTTACCTTCTAGATGATAGATAAATCTGTTCACCTATTTGCCGGGGTCCAGCCCTGGCTGATCCAGGGTATTCGAAGCGGGGACGGCGTCGGCGAGGGTAAGGATACAATAGCTTCAATTAGATATTAATTAAAGATATAAAGAGTAATAGAATGAGGATAGCTCAGTAGGAAAATTCAGTGGAGAAAAGAGGCTGAGTAGCTTGGTTTACGCGGGGGACCAATGAAACTTCAAGACAAGAAGTTTGCACCACTTACGTAGGCCGCAGGCGTCCTTCCGTTCTCCCAAGGAGAGGAGACACTGAGGCCTCCCCGGTCGGATCTTAGAAGCCCAGGCATAATTAGCAAGCATGGTGGGTTCCGCGCTCCAGATGGAGACTCAGCCAGAATTTGAAAGAGAGAGCGACATGGGGAGACCAAGTTTTGGTGAACAAGGCCCGCACTTTATTTTCCAAAGTAGTTTTTATACCTAAAGTTGTGCATAGAGGATAATGGGGGAAGGGGTGGAGTCATGCAAGGACAGCAGTTCCTGGTCCTAATCGAAGCCAGGCTTTTCAAACTTATCATATGCAAAAGTTCAGGTGAATTACATCATCTTCTGGCCAGGAGGCCTGTTAACATTTTAAGAAACTTCTCTTTCTCTAAAGGTGATTATTCCAAAGTCAGGCACCAGCCTCCAAAAAAGCATTGGACAAAGCTGCATTCCTACAGGGCAAAGGTGAGGTGGGCTCAATCAAGAAAAGAATTAACTCAAGGGTCCAACGTTACAAACATTGAGGCTACTACTTACATTTCTATACACCCATTATATCAATCAATACACTGCCAAGGACACAGTAGGTACGGAGTATGGAGACTTAGCAGCAAACATTGGCCCAACAAGTGAAAAACCCTTCACCAATACAATTTCTAATCAATCTTTTAACTACTCAAAGGAATCTGTGTTTAGGCAGTTTAGAACATCTCCTGCCTCTCACAGTTGGGAGGCTCTGAACAATCACATGTGGCCGGAAAAAACCTATTCAGGCAGGCTAGAGGATTTCCAAAGGAGTTTGTAGGTTAAACACTGTCACACCCAGGAATTATTAACTGGAGCTGTAAGCTAACTCTTTTTTCAGAGAGAGGTAGTGGGGGACAGCCCCCCATAAAGTCAGAGGTGTAGGTGAAAGCACAAAACAGAAAGTAGGCAGACTCTGGTTTGGGGGGTAGATGCTCGAGAATTTCCAGGGGGACTCCTGAGGCTCGATCCCGCCTTTGCGTATGTCGAGCCTCCTTCCTCATGACCTTTGTCATGGGCGGAATTCCTCACGCTGGCTCCCGGCAGTGATAGAATTCCAGTTGAGCTATTCCAGATCCTGAAAGATGATGCTGTGGAAAGTGCTGCACTCAATATGCAATATGCACTCAATATGCAATATGCCGGCTCCCGGCACCTATTTTGCCTTAGTCATCTCTCTACAACTGATCTGACAGAAGCCTTTATCCTATCAAAACTTTGCATTACTAATATAGTTGACTAATTGTTTTTCCCTCAGATGCTTATTTTTTTCTCCACTTTCCAAAGGAATATTTATTTAACAAACCTTTTCTAGCACAATGAGCCCAAAAGAGGCTTATAATTTAATGAAAGGTTTAATTCAAGAACTGCACCATTTCAGTGGAATGTCAAACTTGATATACTAGCATGGCAAATGTTTTTCTTTGATTGAAGGCCCAGCTCCTCTGTTTTACAGTTTTAAGAAAGACTGTATTGGCACCATGCAATGTAATGTGGTTAGAAAAATACACTTGAAGATGCTTTAGCAAAATATAATTACTACCTAAGTAAACCTCAGTTTTTGTGTTGAAAAATACTGAAGCTGAAAATTCCAAAAACAAATTCTAATTTCTACATGCAGTGAGTTTTACTAATAATCATAATTATATAAGCCAGGTTCCTGAGTACTTTTTTATATTCAAGACACCAATCTATGCATTTTATATGAATTTTTTCATTCAATTTTTGCAAAAACCCTTTGAAGTAGGTATTATTATTGATATATTGTTTTAGCAATAAGGAAATGAGAGACTAATTCATTTACCCAAATTCAAATTCTAGGAAATGGTGTGGTCAGATTTGAAAATCAGGCATGTGGAACACATTGTCTTTTCTAAATGTTTAAAATATATTTGTCCCTTTCTTAAAATTGTTTTAGTTAAGTTGATAACCAAGATTAATTCCATTGTGCAAACACATTTTACTTAAAATGTTAGTATCTTCCTTTTGCTCTTTTTGTTCCTTCAAGTATGTAGCTTTCACTGACAACTATATATATATATATATATATATATATATATATATATATAATCTCTCCTTGGTTACCTATGCAGTTACTTTTGAAAGGCAATGGTATCTTTCTGTAAAATATCCACCAGTCCTGTCATCTCCAAGCTGCCCAAATCTAACCTATGAACTGCTGTAGGACAAATCTGATTACATTAACTGGTTTAGTTGTAAGAGGCCCTTCTTGACATCTTAGAAAATCTAGTCAGCTACCACTGGAGGCCTGTCCTGACCTCACAGAGTTAGATTTGTATGCTGGTTGGAAGCAAAGCCTACACTTGGTCAAACCAATCTCTGCACTGTTCTAAAACCACCTCTATTTTACTAGTGCATTTCTGCTTCCTATAATAATTTTCTCATTTCTGTTTACTGCAATAATTCCATTTTATCAGATCTTACATTTTCTATTGTGTCTTCACAATCCACTCAGAGTAACCTCTTCAAATCTTTTTCTGCAATTCAATACTATTCATATTTTTGATACCTATTTTTAATCACAAAGAATTATGCAAATACATTGTCCTTGATTAACATGTGATTTTTTGTTCTGTTCCTCCAGATTAAAAAATATATACATATTAACTATCTTAGCTATCCCTTCATGATTTAATTTGAATCTTTATAAGAATGTGACTTCTTAAATGTCTGTTTTTCAAATATGAAAATATTTGCTTTATCTTTTAGACCATTATTGTTTTCAACTCTGTCCTTCCTTCATCATGTAGATAAATACTTTCTTAAGCACTTTTGAAAGGATTTGTTCCAGATGACTAAAAAACCTGCCTACCGATATAGGAGACAGGTGCGGGTTTGCTCCCTGGGTTAGGAAGATCCCCTGAAGGACGGCATGGCAACCCACTCTAGTATTCTTGCCTGGAGAATCCCATTGACAGAGGAGTCCAGTGAGCTACAGTCTATAAGGTCGCAAATAGTCAGACATGATTGAAGAGACTCAACACACACACAAGAATAATAGGTGAAGTGGTATCAATAAGCATGGACCAAGTTCTTAGAATAATTGGTAGCAATCTGTGCTGGAACTTTATGCTTCATATGGTGGATCCAAGTGGAGAAATGGCACTAAAAAGAGACAGTCAAGGTAGAATAAAGCTTTATATACTACAGTATATTTGATAGGTTTTTTATTTTATCTGTTCACAAAATGATGACACAATTCTTTTTTTTTTCAGTACTTTACTAAGTGTCATATTTCTATAAGTTTGTCTTATAAAAGCATACCTGTTTTACCCACATACAGGTCAATCCTCTTGAGAATGTCAATAATAATAGAGAATTTTAGTGCTCAATATTATTGATGATCAGACAGAGCACTGAAGACAATCTTTCTTTAGTGAAGAAAATGAAAGGAATCAAAACCAGTTGATATTTTTCGCACAATGATGAAATTTCCTTTCTTTACATAATTGTTTACCTTTGTTCTCTGGTTTCCTTGGCTACTGTTAAAACCAGAATCATTGGGCAGATAATTGTCAGTGTTGGCAAACACTCAATCATATATTTTGAACTCTCATTTTTATCCCTGTTTTATAAGGATGATGGAAGACATAATTCAAAAGAAAAGAAAAAAGATTTTTATACCTAAAAGAGATTGTCTTTTAAATCAGTCATTAGTCTTTCCTACAGTAATTTTTTCTCAATTACTCCTATTATGTTTGTTCAAAACTGTTCAAAATTAGTAACAGGAATTACCTATATCAAGCACTACAACAAGGTCACTTTCTGTTCCAGATGAATAATTTCAGAAATATTCAGGCGCATTCTTTCCTGTGTCTTCTAATGTTTTGGCAAGTGGACCCAAAAAAATTGGATGTCCTTTTTGGTCTATTAGTTACATCTCTCCTACATTCCCTACGTGCACTTTCCAGGTTTTCTTTTTTCCTCCCTAGAGGAAACTTGGTTGTCTGAGTTAGGCTTTAGTTAAGAATAAATATTCATATTAAAATAAATGTATCTCTTGTATGATACTTATCAAATGATAAGATTCTCTGAAACATGGTAAATTTAATTAAGTAAAAACACAAAACTAAAGGACTAGAAAGTTTAATAATAATAGAGATGTTAGTATAACACATTTGATAGTAAATAGAAAAGGTAGGCAGAAGGTCAATAAGAAAATAGGACTCTTGAACAGTATTAAAAAACAAATAGATCTAAAAGGTACATATAAAATATTCCACCCAACAATAGCAGAATACATGTTCTTTTCAAGTGTCTATGAATACTTTCCAGGAAACACACACACACACACAAACACACACATATGCTAGTATATAAAGCAAACCTAATGGTATTAAAAAGGATTAAAATATTTCAAAGTATATTTTCTTACCACAATGAAAGTGTTAGAAATCAAAAATAGAGGATGATTTGGAACACTCTTGAATATGTTGAAATTAAATACCATATCTTAATAGTTAATAGCTCAAGAATATATCACAGGTGAATTTTAAAATGCCATGAGATATGTGAAAAAAAAAAATCGTAAGAAGAAACTAGGACTCTGCTTAAAGAGAAATTTATAACTACAAATACCATTACTAAAAAGATTTCAAATAAGTAATCTAACCTTCATTTTAAGACACTGAAAAAATAAGAGCAAATTAAACCAAAGCAAGCAGAAAAAGTAAATAATAAAGATTAAAATGGAAATAAAAAAAATGATAGGAAAAACAATAGAGAATATTGATGAAATCTAAAATCGACTCTTCAATAAGAATAATAGAACTGAAAAAAACTTTAACAAATAAAAAGAGAACAAATTCAAATGATCAATCTCAGCAATCAAATAGGAGGTACGTCCTTGGGCTTCCCTGGTGATTCAGATGGTAAAGAATCTGGCTGCAATACAGGAGACCTGGATTTGAACCCTGGGTTGGGAAGATGCCCGGAAGGGGGGCATGGCAACCCATTCCAGTATTATTGCCTAGAGAATCCACATGGACAGAGGAGCCTAGAGGGCTACAGTTCGTGGGGTCACATGATTGTTGGTATGCTGCTGCTGCTAAGTTGCTTCAGTCGTGTCTGACTGTGTGCAACCCCACAGATGGCAGCCCACCAGGCTTACCCGTCCCTGGGATTCTCCAGGTAAGAACACTGGAGTGGGTTGCCATTTCCTTCTCCAATGCATGCATGCATGCTAAGTCACTTCAGTTGTGGCCGACTCTGTGAGACCCTGTGGACAGCAGCCTATCAGGCTCCTCTGTCCTCAGGATTCTCTAGGCAAGAATACTGGAGTGAGTTGCCATTTCCTTCACCAAATTGTTGGTATAACTGAGTGTTAATAGTCTTGACCTCAAAGTGTTGTAAGGACTGAGTAAGATGATTTAATTTAGTATTTATTTTATTATCTGTTTTATGATATTTACTCAAAACTGTTAAATAATATTTTTAAAATATTGAAATAAAAATCAAAGACAAAATATTTACTGTATACTCATAAATGTAGTCTAATACTAACTCCTTGCCTTTATATGAATTTCTTTTTAAAGTTATTATTATTATTATGACTGTTGAGTTGACAATACAGTTATATTCTTTTAGAAAATGCCTTATTTTGGGTAAGTTAACAGTGTATATATTTCAGAATTATTAATATTTGGTATTTTGTTTTTGTTGCTTACATGGATATTCCTTGCATTGGCAACACTATAAATTTAAGAGACACTTCCTTTGTATAAGACAACAAACTTTAAAAATTTTTATTTCTCAGTATGGACTCTCTCCTATGGAGATCCTTTCTCAAGCTTTGACACCAAGGGAGAGGAATCTTTTCTCTGGTGACAGCGTTGAGGGCCCATGTGGTTGTGTTGATCCACGTCTCTTTGCAAGGGAGAGCGATGATCCTTCCCAACCCCAGAAGCCTGTTACGCTACTCTTTGATCAGTAGAGCCAGAAAACTCTCTCCGATAGAGCCCCATCGGTATGTATACTGACTTTTCTCACACCCTTCTCTTTTCCGGGATGACATATTTTTTCTCCCATTAACTACATTTTATGGCTACATTAAATTAGGAATGGCAACTCCCTCCAGTATTCTTGCCTGGAAAATCCCATTGACAGAGGAGCATGGTGGGCTACAGTCCATGAAATCGCAAAGAGTCAGACACGACTGAGTGACTAACACTACTACTACCACTATGGTTACATTAAATTAGACGGTGATTCTATAGTTTCAGGCAAATTGTTATCAGGGAGCCCTCATGCAGTCTTTGAAAAGCTCCTCAGTACCCTATTTTATGTATGCATGCTTAAAGGCTCAGTTGTGTCCATCTCTTTGCTACCCTCTAGCTCTGCTGCAGCCCACCAGACTCCTCTGTTCCTGGGATTGTCCAGGCAAGAAAACTGGAAAAGGTTGCCATTTCCTCTTCTAGGGGATCTTCCTGAACCAGGGTTCAAACCTGTGTCTCATGCATCTCGTGCATTGGCAGGTGGAATATTAACCACTTAGCCACCTGGGAAGTCCCCTGGGAAACCACCCTATTTTATTTATCACTCTAATTTCCAGAGGCTTGTGATCTCTGACTGAAAATATGTTTTCACGATTACACTGTCCCAACTCATTCTGTCCCATACCCTGCTGAAGCTATATGCTGTGTATATATTTTATTTTCAATTCTTGTACTGTTTATGTTCACTTTCTTCCCAATCCTTTATTCTTATTCTTCTGAAGAATATTTTGGGTGTGTTTTTCCCTAACAACTTTTTTCTTTGCCTTACTAATTTGGATACAATAAATTTGGAATTTAGTTCATCTGATTTTCCATGGCAGACTTCAACAACTTCCAGTATTATTTAAACTCTGTATTTTCTAAACATTTAAGACTTTCATATAAAATGCTAATCTAGCTTTCAGGGAGCACATCAACAGCACTCTGGAAGAAAAGCACATGCATTCAATCTGTCAATATACTTTCCAGACTTTTGTTGTTTAAAATGAATTATTTTATTCAATTAAAAATAACAACAATAACAAAATCTCCTTTAGGTTTAAGCAAGTTGGAATTGATTTCTGTGCTTTGCAACCAAAAGATATCCATTTGTTTTCCTGTAATAGAACAGATTTTCAACAGGCATCACTATCATAACTTTCACAGTGTCAATCATTTTCTTACTCTGGAGAATTAAAGGAGCTACTGAGTAATATGAAATTAATATTGAGAAGCATGTCTTTTTTTCTTTAGATAATGACCTACAGTAACAACTTCCCCAAACATATGAATAATGCTAATTAGCTGAAGGGCTTCACTGGTGGCTCAGATGATAAAGAATCTGCCTGCCAATGCAGGAGATGCATGTTTGATTCTTGGGTGGGGAAGATCTCCTTTAGAAGGAAATGGCAACCTATTCCAGTATTCTTGCCTGGGAAATACCATGGACAGAGGAGCCTTGTGGGCTGCAGTCCATGGGGTTGCAAAAGAGTAAGACTTAGCAACTAAATGACAACAATTTGCTTAAACTCTAAAGCAGCAAACCTTATACATCAATTTCTTCTTGAGGTTTTATACACACACACATATATATACACACACATTTGTCCTAAAGTTGCCATTAGAAGTCAAAATTGTTTGTAAAGTAATCTCAGTCCAGATGATGTGTGCCTGGCCTGGGAAATGGGACCCTAAAAGTTCTGCTTCACTATTTTTTTTTAATGTCCTCTGCACTAGTCACAATTAGGAAAGCTACAGTGGCTTCCACTTATTGCCTGAGTATTTCAGAATTACACTGTACATAGATGATAATGTCCTTCCTATTACCTTTTTATGGACCATGCAACTGAGTCTGAAAGAGAGCAAGGAACATATGAAAGCATCTTGCTTATAATTGGTTAATTCAAAAGATCTGGTAGTGTTCACAACTGGTTAGAGCTCCTAGTAACTGAGAATGTTGTTCTCTCTGTGATACACAAAGAGAGTGAGAGATGTGAATACTCTAATTAAAAAAAAAAAAATGTGTAGGCATGCTGTCAGGCTAGAAGGGATTTTAATATACAAACAGTAACTGCATGTGTTTGACATGCACAGTGACAGTTTGAAAGGCTTTCACATTCACCACATTTTCATTAAAATTGAGCATGTAAAACTAGACATCCTATTACCAGATCATAAAACCAATATATCCTTGGTTGTTTCTTGAAACGAGATTTTCACAGATTTGCCACTGTAAGAATGTAACCTCAGGAAAGGTTCTGAGAAGCCAATCAAAAGTTAATACAAAAATGTGCTCAAGGTAAAGATTTTACTAAAAGAGAAAAAGTTGTCTTGTTCCCCAAACAGCATTATTCAGTAGAAACAAAATGCTAAGTTTGCATGAAGGTAGGCAAAAATCATATATATTCTGAATATCTATCAATTACGAGACAGCAAAAGAGACACTGATGTATAGAACAGTCTTATGGACTCTGTGAGAGAGGGAGAGGGTGGGAAGATTTGGGAGAATGGCATTGAAACATGTCAAATATCGTGTATGAAACGAGTTGCCAGTCCAGGTTCGATGCACGATACTGGATGCTTGGGGCTGGTGCACTGGGACGACCCAGAGGGATGGAATGGGGAGGGAGGAGGGATGAGGGTTCAGGATGGGGAACACATGTATACCTGTGGTGGATTCATTTTGATATTTGGCAAAACTAATACAATTATGTAAAGTTTAAAAATAAAGTAAAATTAAATTTAAAAAAAAAAGAAAAAGAAAAAAAAAGATGCATTAAAATTTCAGTTTATAATAATGCCAATACATAGAAGAAATCTATTTTTAATCTGATTTTAGGAGAAAGAAAAATCAATCTAAAATTAAGAAAAATAAATTTTAGAATAAACTTAAAGTACTTTATATTCTGAATTTGTATCTTTAATTTTGATTCTATCTTTTGTTATTACTGCTTTAATGTTGGCATTATTCTTTCATTCAATCAATAAGATGATGTTTTCTGACTTAGGGTATTTCTGTAGATTTCTTTAACAAAAGTTGATATTTTAAAAACTTTTAGTTTAACCAGTTATCTTCACAATAATTATTCCTAGTGGTTCATTTTTAACTGAAAATGAAATGAAGGCCACGTGAAGGATGAGAAGCATTTTGCACTCATTATCTAAGATTGTGCTTTTAGCATTTGCTTTGACGGCAAAGGAAGTTACTTCCATTGTAACTATAGAAACAGATTTACTATACAATACATACTATATAATATACTCTGGATTACAACCATTTCTATCTGCTTGTGAGTACTGATAAGGAATATATTTGATGTGTTATAATGAATGGTATCATCCTGTTTGGACAATCAGATTTGCATAGTAATTTGAACTCTCCTACACTTCTGAAAGTATTAACTCTTACTGATTTCATAGCAAATATTGAATAGGAACCTATGTTGATCCAGGGGCTGAGCTAATTACTATATAGAATTAATAGAAATAATAGCCAATAGAGTTATAAGAGCTGGATAAGACCTATAAAATCTAGAAATTGGATGAGTAAAATGGAGTTAAGGGAATGGTGAGTAACCAAGTGAGAAATCAAACAACTCTAAATCCTAAAATAAGACAAAGGAAGCACAGTGATGGCCCAAAAGTTAGAAAACTGTTGGTCATGGCCAAAGGACTGGAAAATGTTATGAAGGGGCCACTATGCTGAACACCAGTGTAGAGATTTTAAAAGCCCATTATTCAGACAACACATAAAGTTATTATAGGCTTCTACAAGGTAAATACGTCAGGTGGTGGTATCCTAACATTATTTTAAATTTTTGAGATCTTAAAAATGATTTGAAGTCATTACTAGATATAGCATAAGTTCTTGGCATGGGAGAAGATGTTAGAATAGTGGCATTGAAATAGGAGAATAAAGTAAAATGAAAATTTTACTTACTTTACCCTTTCACTTAAATCAGGAATGATAAATATGGAACACAAGAAACCTCTAACCCCAATCCTCTAACTATGGCAATCTTTAGTTGATCAGAGGTTTGTTTGTTTGCTTGTTTTTTTCCATCAAATTAGAATGTTTTCCAGTCCAACTCTTGATCCACTTTTGTGGCTCAGCATGGGTCAAAATGAGTTGAAATCTAGTTAAGTGACTAAACATTCAACAGATAACAAGAAACAGAAAAACAAAAACACTAAACAAAAAAACCTGGCTTAAATCAATAGTACAGTATTATTACAGATCCGCAGGCCAGATATAGGACTGAATAGTACAGAACTACCAAAATAACAGTTTTGTTAATGCCAAGCCTTGTGTATGGTGGCAACAGATGCACGTGCTAAGTTGCTTCAGTCATCTCTGACTCTGTACAACCCTATGGACTGTAGCCTGCCAGGCTTCTCAGTCCATGAGATTCTCCAGGCAAGAATACTGGAGTGGCTTACAATGCCTTCCTCCAGGGGATCTTCCCAGCCCAGGGATTTTGTTAATGTCAAGCCTTGTGTATGGTGGCAAGAGATGCCCAAATATGCCCAGATATCCTGGTGTTTAAATAACAGAGGACCATTTGGCCTTCTTTGGTGGCTCAGACTGTAAAGAATCTGCCTGAAATGCAGGAAACCTGGGTTCAATCCCTGGTTAGGGAAGACCCTCTGGAGAAGGAAATGGCAACCCACTCTGGTATCATTGCCTGGAGAATTTCATGGTCAGAGGAGCCTGGTGGGGTACAGTTCATGGATTTGCAAAGAATCAGACATGAGTAATCAACTAACAACTTTACCTCCATAAAATATGCTATATTTTCTTCTTGTTCTAGATTCTAAGATTTTAAAAATATTGTTCTGGATCCTAAGATTTTAAAAATATCTGGTCTATTTTACCCATTGATCTCCAAGTTAATGCTAGGAACAGTCTTAAAAAGACCTTTTATGAATGACACAATGGAGATCAAATGGACTTCCTCAAAAGTAAGCAAACTATATCTATCAAAACTTGAGAATTTATTATTGTTTATAGAATCAATACTCTGTACTTAATGACTCATATTTAACCCACATCTTAAAGATGCTGCTTGCTCTGCATACAAAACTTTACCCAGCTTCCACCTCTCCCAAGTATGTGATTCCTATAGCATTCAATTTAAAACTATACTTCCCCCACATAACTCTTTCCCACTTGTCCAAGTGACATTGGTTTGGTGGTTTACTCACTAGGTTGTGTCTGACTCTTGTGACCCCATGGACTGTAGCCTGCCAGGATCCTCTGTCCAGGAGATTCTCTAGCAAGAATTTTGGAGTGGGTTGCCATCACTTCTCCAGGGGATCTTACTGACAAAGGGGCCAAATCCGGGTCTCCTGCATCGCAAATAGATTCTTTAATGGCTGAGCCATGAGGAAAGCCCAAGTAGCATTAGGTGCCAAATATCCAGGAACCTCTAAAATTCTAAAAATGTTATTTTGATAGCATTTTTCATGTGTTCTGAGTTTATTGTTTGTGTATTTATTTGCTTACCACAATGGGCCCTGAGATTCTTAAGCATATAACATATTTCTATGAGATACTTTTAATTATAACTGGTAATATATAACAAACAAAACTCGTGCACACCAGGACCCAGAGATCCCACAGAGACTGAGACAGAACTGTATTTGAGTGTCTCCTGTGGAGGTACGGGTGAGCAATGGACTGCTGCAGGGTCAGCGACTCTGGGTGCAGCAGACCTGGGTATGGCATAAACCCTCTTGGAGGAGGTTGCCCTGAACCCCATCAGAGAGCCACCTGAACTTACACAGGACTGGGGAAACAGAATCTCGGAGGGCACAAACACAAACTTGTGCATACCAGGACCCAGGAGAAAGGAGCAGTGACCCCACAAGAGACTGACCTAGACTTGCCCATGAGTGTCCAGGAGTTTCTTGCAGAGGCGTGAGTTGGCGGTGGCCTGCTGGCAGGGTCGGGGTCACTGAGTGCACCAGTGCATGCGTGAGGTCTTTTGAAGGAGGTCGCCATTATCTTCATTAACTACACCATAGTTTCCCCTCAGGTCAAAAAACAGGGAGTGAACACAGCTCCACCCTTCAATAGAAAATTGGATTAAAGACTAACTGAGCATGGCCCCTCCCATCAGAACAAGATCCACTTTCCCCCCTAGTCAGTCTATTCCATCTGGAAGAATCCATAAGCCTCTTATCCTTATCCATCAGAGCACAGACAGAATGGAAACCACAATCATAGAGAACTAACCAAACTTATCACATGGGCCACAGCCTTGTCTAAGTCAATAAAACCATGAGCCATGCTGTGTAGGGCCACCCAAGACAGACGGATCATGGTGGAGAGTTCTGACAATACGTGGTCCACTAGAAAATGGAATGGCAAGCCACTTCAGTATTCTTGCCTTGAGAACTCCATAAACTTTATGAAAAGGCAAAAAGACAGGACACTGAAAGATGTATTCCCCAGGTCTGTCAGTCAGTCAATTCAGTCACTTGGTCATGTCCAACATATGCTACCCCATGGACTGCAGCACACCAGGCCATGTCCCTGTCCATCACCAACTCCCATAGTTTACTCAAACTCATGTACATTGAATTGGTGATGTTATCCAACCATCTAATCTGCTGCCATGCCCTTATCCTCCCACCTTCAATCTTTCCCAACATCAGGGTCTTCAAATGAGTCAGTTCTTCCCATCAGTTGACCAAAGTATTGGAGATTCAACCTCAGCATCAGTCCTTCCAATGAATATTCAGGACTGATTTCCTTTAGGATGGACTGGTTGGATCTCCTTGCTGTCCAAGGGACCCTCAAGTGTTTTCTCCAACACCACAGTTCAAAAGCATCAATCCTTCAGCACTCAGCTTCCTCTATAGTCCAACTCTCATCCATACATGACCACTGGAAAAATCATCCCTTGACTAGACCGACCTTTGTTGGCAAAGTCTCTAATTCTTAATATGGTGTCTAGTTTGGTCATAGCTTTTTTTCCAAGGAGCAGAAGTCTTTTAATTTCATGGCTTCAGTCACCATCTGCAGTGATATTGGAGCCAAAAATAATAAAGTCTGTCACTGTTTCCACAGTTTCCCATCTATTTGCCATGAAGTGATGAAACCAGATACCCTGAACTCAGTTTACTGAATGTTGAGTTTTAAGCCAACTTTTTCACTCTCCTCTTTCACGTTCATCAAGAGGCTTTTAGTTCTTCATCACTTTCAGCCATAAGGGTGGAGTCATCTGCATATCTGAAGTTATTGATAATTCTCCTGGCAATCTTGATTCCAGCTTGAGCTTCATCCAGTCCAGCGTTTCTCATGATGTGCTCTGCATAGAAGTTAAATAAGCAGGGTGACAATATACTGCCTTGACGTACTCCTTTCCCAATTTGGAACCAGTATGCTGTTCCATGTCCAGTTCTAAATGTTGTTTCCTGGCCTGCATACAGATTCTCAAGAGGCAGGTCAGGAGGTCTGGGATTCACATCTCTTCAAGAATTTTCCACAGTTTGTTTTGATCCACAAAGTCAAAGGCTTTGGCATAGTCAATAAAGAAGAAGTAGATGTTTTTCTGGAACTCTCTTGCTTTTTTGATGATCCAGTAGATGTTGGCAATTTGATCTCTTGTTCCTCTGCTTTTTCTAAAGCCATCTTGAACATTTGGAATTTCATGGTTCACATACTATTGAAGCCTGATTTGGAGAATTTTGAGCATTACTTTGCTAGCATGTGAGATGACTGTGCAGTAGTTGGAGCATTCTTTGACATTGCCTTTCTTTGGGATTGGAATGAAAACAGATCTTTTCCAGTCCTGTGGTCACTGCTGGGTTTTCCAAATTTGCTGGCATATTGAGTGTAGCACATTCACAGCAACATCTTTTAGGATTTGAAATAGCTTAGCTGGAGTTACATCACCTCCACTAGGTTTGTTCATAGTGATGCTTCCTAAGGCCCACTTGACTTTACATTCCAGGATGTCTGGCTCTAGGTGAGTGAACACATCATAGTGATTATTGGGTTTATGAAGATCTTTTTTGTATAGCTCTTCTGTGTATTCTTGCCACCTCTTCTTAATATCTTCTGTTACAAACACACCATTTCTGTCCTTTATTGTGCCCATCTTTGCATGAAAAGTTCCCTTGGCATCTCTAATTTTTTTAAGAGATCTTTAGTTTTTCCCATTCTATTGATTTCCTCTATCTTTGCATTGATCACTGAGGAAGGCTTTGGAACTCTGCCTTCAAATGGGTATATCTTTTCTTTCCTCCTTTGCCTTTCCCTTCTCTTCTTTTCATAGCTGTTTGTACAGCCTCCTCAGACAACCATTTTGCCTTTTTGCATTTCTTTTTTCATGGGGATAATCTTGATCACTGCCTCCTGTACAATGTCAGGAACCTCCATCCATAGTACTTCAGGCACTCTATTAGAAGCTATTTGTCACTTCCACTATGTAGTTGTAAGAGATTTTATTTAGGTCATACCTGAATGGTCTAGGTAGCTTTCCCTATTTTCTTCAATTAGAGTCTGAATTTGGTATAAGGCTTGCCTGGAGAATCCTGTGGACAGAGGAGCCTGCTGGGCTGGGCTGCTGTCCGGGGCTGTTGCCCAGAGCTGGGCTGGGCTGCTGTACATCAGGTTGCACAGAGTTGGACACAACTGAAGTGACTTAGCATAGCATGGCATAAGGAGCTCATGATCTGAACCACAGTCAGATCCTAGTCTTGTTTTTGCTGACTGTATAGAGCTTCTCCATTCGTGGTTGCAAAGAATATAATCAATCTGATTTCTGCATTGACCATCCGGTGATGTCCATGTGTAGAGTCTTCTCTTGTTTTGTTGGAAAAGGGTGTTTTCTATGACCAGTGTGTTCTCTTGGCAAAACTCTGTTAGCCTTGCCCTGCTTCATTCTGTACTCCAAGGCCAATTTTTCCCATTATTCCAGGTATCTATTGACTTCCTACTTTTGTATTGCAGTCCCCTATAATGAAAACATCTACTTTGGATGTTAGTTCTAGAAGTTATTGTAGGTCTTCACAAAACCATTCAACCTCAACTTCTTCAGCATTATTGATCAGGTTATAGACTGGAGTGGCATCTGTGTGGTGCTGGAGTGACTGTGAGGAGATATTCCACGTTCAAGGGCAGAGAAGCCCCAGCAAGACAATAGAATGGGTGAAATCACATTTAGAATCACATCCCATACCTGCCAGAGATTCTCAGAAGGCTCAAATTTACCTTGTGCACACCAGGACCCAGAGACCCCACAGAAACTGAGACAGAGCTGTGTTTGGGTGTCTCCTGAGAAGGTATGGATCAGCAGTGGACTGCTGCGGGAGGAGGGGCTCTGAGTGCAGTAGACCTGGGTATGGCATAAGCGCTCTTGGAGGAGGTCAGCATTAACCCACCATAGAGCAGCCAGAACTTACACAGAACTGGGGAAACAGGCTCTGTGAGGGCACATACAGAACCTTGTGTACACCAGAACCCAGGAGAAAGGAGCAGTGACCTCACAAGAGACTGATCAAACTTGCCCGTGAGTGTCCAGGACTCTCCAGAGGAGGAGTGGGTCAGCAGTAGCCTGCTACAGGGTTGGGGGCACTGAGTGTAGGAGTGCATGCGTGGGGCCTTTTGAAGAAGGTCACCAATATCTTCATTACCTCTACCATAGTTTGGCCTCAGGTCAAATAACAGGTAGGGAACACAGCCCCGCCCTTCAGCAGAAAATTGGCTTAAAGATTTACTGAGCATGGGCTGTCCCACCAGGACAAGGCCCAGTTTCTCCCTCAGTCAGTCTATTCCATTAGGAAGCTTCTATAAGGCTCTTATCCTTCTCCATCAGAGGGCACACAGACTGAAAACCACAATCACAGAAAACTAACCACACTGATCACATGGACCACAGCCTTGTTTAACTGCATGAAACTATGAGCCATGCCATGTAGGGCCACCCAAGATGGATGGGTCATGGTGGAGAGTTCTGACAAAAGGTGGTCCACTGGAGAAGGGAATGGCAAACCACTTCAGTATTCTTGCCTTGAGAACACCATGAACAGTATGAGAAGGCAAAAAGATAGGACACTGAAAGATGAACTCCCCAGGTCAGTAGGTACCCAGTATGATACTGGAGATAAGTGGAGAACTAACTGCAGAAAGAATGAAGAGGTGGAGCCAAACAAAAACAACACCCAGTTGTGGATGTGACTGGTGATGGAAGTAAAGTCTGATGCTGTAAAGAGCACTATTGCATAGGAACCTGGAATGTTAGGTGCACAATTCAAGTGAATTGGAAGTGTTCAAACAGGAGATGGCAAGAGTAAACATCACCATTTTAGGAATCAGTAAACTAAAATGGACTGGAATGAGTGAATTTAACTCAGATGACCACTATATCTACACAATGGGCAGGAATTCCTTTGAAGAAATGGAGTAGCCATCATGGTTAACAAAAGAGTCTGAAATGCAGTGCATGGATGCAATCTCAAAAACGACAGAATGACCTCTGTTTGTTTCCAAGGCAAACCATTCAATATTACAGTAATCCAAGTCTATGCCCCAACCAGTAATGCTGAAGAAGCTGAAGTTGAATGGTTCTATGAAGACCTAAAAGACCTTCTAGAGTGAACACACAAAAAAGATGGCCTTTTCATTATAAGGGACTGGATGCAAAAGTAGGAAGTTAAGAGATACCTAGCATAACAGTGAAATTTGGACTTGGAATACAAAACAAAGCAGGTCAAAAGCTAACAGAGTTTTGCCAAGTGAATGCACTGGTTATAGCAAACATCCTCTTCCAACAACACAAGAGAAGACTCTACACATGGACATCACCAACCTGTCAATGCAGAAGTCAGATTGATTAAAGTCATTGAAACCAAAGATGGAAAAGCTCTATACAGTCAGCAAAAACAAGACCAGGAGCTGACTGTGGTTCAGATCATGAACTCCTTATTGCCAAATTCAGATTTAAATTGAAAAAAGTAGGGAAAACCTCTAGATCATTCAGGTATGACCTAAATCAGATCCCTTATGATAATACAGGGGAAGTGGCACACAGATTCAAGGGATTAGATGTGATAGACAGAGTGCCTGAAAAACCTTGGATGGAGGTTCATGACACTGTACAGAAGGCAGGGATCAAGACCATCTCTAAGAAAAAGAAACGCAAAAGGCAAAATGGTTGTCTGAGGTGGCCTTACAAATAGCTGAGAAAGAAGAGAAGCTAAAGGCAAATGAGGAAAGGAAATATATACCCATCTGAATGCAGAGTTTCAAAGAATATCAAGGAGAGATAAGAAAGACTTCCTCAGTGATCTATGCAAAGAAATGGATGAAAACAATAGGATGGGAAAGACTAGAGATCTCCTCAAGAAAATCAGAGATACTGACCATTTCATGCAAAGATGGGCACAATAAATGACATAAATGGCATGGACCTAACAGAAGCAGAAGATATTAAAAAGAGGTGGTAAGAATATACAGCAGAATTCTACAAAAAGATCTTCATGACCCAGATAACCATGATGGTGTGATCACTCACCTAGAGTCAGACATCCTGGAATGTGAAGTCCAGTGGGCCTTAGGAAGCATCAGTAAGCACAAAGCTACTGGAGGTGATGGAATTCCAGCTAAGCTATTTCATGGTGACTGTAGCCATGAAATTAAAAGATGCTTGCTCTTTGGAAGAAAAGCTATGGCCAACCTAGACAGCATATTAAAAAGCAGAGTCGTTACTTTGCCAACAAAGCTTTGTCTAGTCAAAGCTATGTTTTTTTCCAGTAGTCATGTATGGATGTGAGAGTTGAACTATAGAGAAAGCTGAGTGCCAAAGAAGTGATGCTTTTGAACTGTGGTGTTGGAGAAGACTCTTGAGAGTTCCCTGGACTACAAGGAGATCCATCCTAAAGGAGCTCAATCCTGAATATTCATTGGAAGGACTGATGCTAAAGCTGAAACTCCAGTACTTTGGTCACCAATGGGAAGAACTGACTCATTTGAAAAGACCCTGATGCTGGGAAAGATTGAAGGCAGTAAGAAAACTGGATGACAGATGATGTGATGGTTAGATGACCACACATCACATCACTTGATGAACATGAATTTTAGCAAGCTCTAGGAGTTGGTGATGGACAGTGAAGCTTGGCATGCTGCAGTCCATGGAGTCACAAAGAGTTGGACACAACTGAACGACTGAACTGAACTGAATATATAACAAATGGAGGCAAAAGGCATCAAAAAATGAGAGCTGAGAGATAGAAAGTGGTATGTAATAAACATAAATCTCAAACATACTAAGCACACAGCAGATCACTTGACTATTCAAGTCATACCAATACTGTTCCTCCCTCATATTTTTTTTTGGCCTCTGAAATGGCATGATCTTTCATTTATTTGTCTAGATCTGGACTATTATAACTAGGAGACTGTCTCTATTTTTGATGCTTGCATGATGATCAATTTTCTTCTTTTCCATTGTGTCCCACTACTGAGCAACCTGATAAGAAATCCCAACTATATCCTCTTTGGCACAAACAAGAGATTTGAACTAGATGTGAGACTTCTTTCTCAGCCCAATGCCTGTGTGTGTCTTGGTTGTGCAGCCATGTCCTACTACTTGTGATCCAATTTACTGTAGTTCACTAGGCTTCTCTGTCCAGGAGATTCTCCAGGCAAGAATATTGGAGTAGGTAGACATTCCTTTCTCCAGGGGATCTTCCCGACTCAGGAATCAAACTTGGTCTCCCACATCACAGGTAGATTCTTTACTGCTTGAGCCACCAGGGAAGACCAACAAGAGCCTAACTGCAATAAAATCCTAAGTCAGTCTCTTTTCCTGGAGTTCTCAAGCCATGTTGGACTTGCTTGAGAGGCCCACCCTACTCTCCTTAGTTCAGTACAGTTCAGTTCAGTTCAGTCTCTCAGTCGTGTCCGACTCTTTGCGACCCCATGAACAGCAGCATGCCAGGCCTCCCTGTCCATCACCATCTCCCAGAGTTCACTCAAACTCATGTCCATCGAGCCAGTGATGCCATCCAGCCATCTCATCCTCTGTTGTCCTCTTTTCCTCCTGCCCCCAATCCCTCCCAGCATCAGAGTCTTTTCCAGTGAGTCAACTCTTCCCATGAGGTGGCCAAAGTACTGGAGTTCCAGCTTTAGCATCATTCCTTCCAAAGAAATCCCAGGGCTGATCTCCTTCAGAATGGACTGGTTGGATCTCCTTGCACTCCAAGGGACTCTCAAGAGTCTTCTCCAACACCACAGTTCAAAAGCATCAATTCTATGGCACTCAGCCTTCTTCACAGTCCAACTCTCACATCCATACATGACTACTGGAAAAACCATAGCCTTGACTAGATGGACCTTTGTTGGCAAAGTAGTGTCTCTGCTTTTGAATATGCTATCTAGGTTGGTCATAACTTTCCTTCCAAGGCTAAGCATCTTTTATTTCATGGCTGCAGTCATCATCTGCAGTGATTTTGGAGCCCCCAAAAATAAAGTCTGATACTGTTTCTACTGTTTCCCCATCTATTTCCCAGGAAGTGATGGGACCAGATGCCATGATCTTAATTTTCTGAATGTTGAGCTTTAAGCCAACTTTTTCACTCTCCACTTTCACTCTCATCAAGAGACTTTTTAGTTCCTCTTCACTTTCAGCCGTAAGGGTGGTGTCATCTGCATATCTGAGGTTATTGATAATTCTCCCGGCCATCTTGATTCCAGCTTGTGCTTCTTCCAGCCCAGAGTTTCTCATGATGCACTCTGCATATAAGTTAAATAAGCAGGGTGACAATATACAGCCTTGATATACTCCTTTTCCTATTTGGAACCAGTCCATTGTTCCATGTCCAGTTCTAACTGTTGCTTCCTGACCTGCATATAGGTTTCTCAAGAGACAGGTCAGGTGGTCTGGTATTCCCATCTCTTTCAGAATTTTCTAGTGACCTCAATTACATGAGTAAGGAAACTTTTCCTATTTTCTAAGTATGTATCTGGCATCACCAGTTGGGACAGTTTTGAGTGGTGGTCCTTCCTGCTTTAGAGATTGGTGGTGGTTTAATTGCTAAGTCATGTCTGACTCTCACGATCCCATGAACTGTAGCCTGCCAGGCTCCTCTGTCCATGGGATTCTCCAGGCAAGAATACTGGAGTGGGTTGCCATTTCCTTCTCCAGGGAATCTTCCCAACCCATGGATCAAACCCAGGTTTTCTGCATTGCAGGCAGACTCATTACTAGCTGAGCTACCAGGGAAGCTTTAGAGATTGACTACAATGATTTTACAAATTGTCTTTAATCCCTTTTTTATTCATAGTGGTGGTGGTGGTGGTGGTTGAGTTACTAAGTTGTGTCTGACTCTTGCGACCCCATGGACTGTAGTCCACCAGGCTCCTCTGTCCATGGGATTCTCCAGGCAAGAATACTGAAGTGGGTTGCCATGCCCTTCTCCAGGGGATCTTCCTGACCCAGAAATTGAACCCGGGTCTCCTGCATTGCAGGCAGTTTCTTAACTGACTGAGCTATGAGGGAATCCTTTACCCACATCTATCCATTATACTTTCAAATTCATATCCCTAATCTGTCCCCTTTTTACTGTCTCTCAAGTTCAACCCACCGTTATAACTTATGGACTGTTTATCACAGTTCTTCCAATCTTGCCTCTCAGGAGTTCATTTGTCACACAGTCATCACAGAAATGTTTAAAATAGATATCTGTTGGACTTTCAAAACATTTAGCATAAAATCCTAATGATTGTATCCTGAATGATGTAAACCTTGCCCTCTGATCTGGCCTCAACATTCTCCTACTTTCCACCTTCCACAAGATTTGCTTCAGTCCCACTGTTCTTACTGCGCCTCACACACCCATCTTATTCTCTCCTCAGGAGTTTTACAGAGGCTTCCTTGGTCATGAGTGTTCAAATAAGGGTTCTCTAGACAGAGAGAAACAAGTATATATATATTATATGTACCCATAGTAGGTTGTGCAATTTGCTTTACTTAGTATACTGATTCAAATGCTAATCTCTCCTGAAAATACCTTCATATCGACTCAGAATAAAGTTTAATCACATATTTCATCACTTGTGACTCAGTCAGGTTTGACACATAAAATTAACCATCATATAACTGTTATCTAAACTATTCATCACCAATTTCTATCATATTCCATCCTTTATCCGCTTTATTGTTTATCTCATTTATTAGTTCATTTAAATTGCTTTACATTTTATTTTTTACCTTGTTAAATATATTTCCTAGGAGAATATATACTTCCAAGGGGTACAGACTTCATCAGTCTTCAGCACTGGAAAAATCCAGTACCCTGAACAGTGTCTAGTTCATAGTATACACTCAATAGTATATTTCTTGATTTAATAAATAAATTAACAAGTGTATTAATTTAACTCTAAGCACCTCTATGTATCACACATACTCATACATAAATAAACACACAAGACAAAATAAAAGTAGGTAATGAGATGGAATAAAAGAGGAAACAACCTGAATCAAACCTAAAAATGTAAAAATTACAGCCAGCAAGCTTTAGAGAACAGTATCAAACCAGTGTATAGATAATTGCACAGCTTCAGCCTCAGCGGATACATAGTAAGTCTTCCCTTGATCATCAGTGCTAAAAGAATACAGTTTCAGGATAAGGCATTGGCTTGTGCTTATGTTTTTGTTCTAGTCTCTGCATAATTGAGATGCCAAGTTACTGCACAGAATTTTCTTCAGTTCCATCTTATATCCAAATAACCCATTTATGAAAATTATTTTTTAAATTTTCATTAAAGTATTCATATATTTAGTCACATAAAGAAACCTCTGACATTATTTCACCTCCACACTAACCCTAAGAAATTGGATGAAGTCTAACCTAATAATATAGGCAGGCTAGTCATCTATGGTAGACTCCTTATGCTCCTGGAAGGAGAAAGAAAACTTAGGGGAATATGCAGGAGAAAGGTTAGGACTCTGGAAAGGAGCTTTACTAGATTATTTCCAGGAAGAAGTGAGCAGGTATCAAATGCATAGCTAGAAAAGAAGGAAGCTGATCTGTAAGTGAGGGTTAGGGTTTAAGTCATAGTGAAGCCATGTACTCAAAGTAGATTACATAAACAGAGAAAGGTTTCTAGTCAACACAAACCCTTGAATACTCGTACAATATAAGAGTGGTAAAGTTATGATTCTCATGTACGTTTCTTCTAATTTTGTACTTAGAAACTTCACTTAGAAAACTCTAGCCAGAATCAACAGTGCTTAAGAAGAATAAAAACAGATTACTTTTGTCTTTTCTCAGACCAAAGTTTTACAGAAAAGACCATCCCCAGTGATTTTTCGAATTCTTATTAGCAAGGAAATGTGGTAATAGTGACTGTTTTTATGGATGAAACTTGAGTATAAGGTAAAAGACAGCTGAGGAAATCCCTGTAAAATGTCGTGGTTAAAAATATAAGCTTGGACATCATGCAGCACAGCATTCAAATTCTGCTTCTCTCATTTATTGTAAGATATGGAAAGATGATTTCACTTAGTAACCTCAGTTTCTGCAAGTACAGAATAATTCTAACACAACACACCTCATTAAGTTAGTGTAGCATAAATAAAATAATGTGCACAGGGTGTGGCATAAAACTTAGCACACAGTGAGAGCGATGTCACAGGAAGTCATTTCTAATATCATTGATTAATATAAACATGTGCTCTTTCCTCTAAAATTTTAGTGTCACAAAGGACTATATATTATGTTTTGGGAATGAATGCTTCACTTCCATGCACATATATGCCAATAAACCAAACTTTAACATGGTTGTAATTCTTACTAGCATATAGAAATTTATCAGCAGTATGTATGCAGAGATGCCCATAAGTACACACTAGATTACATGACCAAATACCCTTACTAAAATGACAAAAAAATAGAAGCATTTTTTTTTAAATGCTTTTAAAATTTTTATTTTTCTTAGCAGTCTCAATTTTCTTTGTTTGGTTTATTTTGTTTAAGGTCCATGTCTGTCTTCAATAGACTTCACTGCCTGATTGTCTTTAAGGTTGCTACTTGGCAGGGTTCTTTAACAACCACAACAAAAGAATAGATTAATTTCATTTTATTCAAAACTTGAATCAATAATTTTTAATGTCTTATACATGATTATTATTTTCTAGCTAAAGAGAAACAGAGAAAGATCTGTATACCAAATTTTAATGAAGTTATAATGGCTGTATAGACTGTACTGCTTCCCACAAATTTATATTCAGACATGGATGTAAAGTCAGCTCAAGCTTAAGGGTGCAACTGTCATAAGATAGTTTAAAAAAAGTGAACAAAGCTAAAAGAAGTAGTTCTTTTTGTTGCCATTGTTTCCATGGACAAGATTCAAGAAAACAAAGAAATCCAAGCCAGGCACTGATTGCCATCAAAGCATTCAATTAAAATTGTATGCCATGGTACAAAGTTATCAACAAAGCCACTGATGAGAATAAATGCTTAGCTTCAGCCATCTGCTCCTTTGTGGGTGAGGGGGCACATCCTCAATCAATAAGTTGTTTGCTTTGATCCATGGCCTGTTTTCCTGAGTTATCACAGGAATCAAGCCAGGCTTCAACTTCAGCTCACTTCCTGTTTAAGTCTCTGATATTCTAGTATATTTTATTTTAACCTGCTTATGTTGGTTGACTTAGGAAGCATTTCCTCCAGTATTATAATATTAAATTATTTATTAATTATATTCTAATAAATATAAATGTAATAATCAGTAATCCCCTTCTAACCTTCAGTTCAGTTCAGTTCAGTTCAGTCTCTTGGTCGTGTCCAACTCTTTGCGACCCCATGAATTGCAGCACGCCAGGCCTCCCTGTCTATCACCAACTCCTGAAGTTCACTCAAACTCATGTCCATCGAGTCGGTGATGCCATCCAGCCATCTCATCCTCTGTCGTCCCCTTCTCCTCCTGACCCCAATCCCTCAAAGCATCAGAGTTTTTTCCAATGGGTCAACTCTTCGCATGAGGTGACCAAAGTACTGGAGTTTCAGCTTTAGCATCAGTTCTTCCAAAGAACATCCAGGACCAATCTCCTTTAGAACGGACTGGTTGGATCTCCTTGAAGTCCAAGGGACTCAAGAGTCTTTTCCAACACCACTGTTCAAAAGCATCAATTCTTCGGTGCTCAGCTTTCTTCACAGTCCAACTCTCACATCCATGCATGACCACTGGAAAAACCATAGCCTTGACTAGACAGACCTTTGTTCGCAAAGTAATGTCTCTACTTTTGAATATGCTATCTAGATTGGTCATAACTTTCCTTCCAAGGAGTAAGCGTCTTTTAATTTCATGGGTGCAGTCACCATCTGCAGTGGTTTTGGAGCCCCCAAAATAAAGTCTGACACCGTTTCCACTCTTTCCCATCTATTTGCCATGAAGTGATTGGACCAGATGCCATGATCTTCATTTTCTGAATGTTGAGCTTTAAGCCAACATTTTCACTCTCCTCTTTCACTTTCATCAAGAGGCTTTTTAGTTTCTCTTCACTTTCTGCCATAAGGGTGGTGTCATCTGTGTATCTAAAGTTACTGATATTTCTCCCGGCAATCTTGATTCCAGCTTGTGCTTCTTCCAGCCTAGCATTTCTCATGATGTAACTCTGCATAGAAGTTAAATAAGCAGGGTGACAACATGCAGCCTTGACGTACTCCTTTTCCTATTTGGGACCAGTCTGTTGTTCCATGTCCAGTTCTAACTGTTGCTTCCTGACCTGCATACAGATTTCTCAAGAGGCCGGTCAGGTGGTCTGGTATTCCCATCTCTTTCAGAATTTCCCACAGTTGATTGTGATCCACAGAGTCAAGGGCTTTGGCATAGTCTATAAAGCAGAAATAGATGTTTTTCTGGAACTCTCTTGCTTTTTCCATGATCCAGCAGATGTTGGGAATTTGATCTCTGGTTCTCCTAAACTTAGTTACACTCAAAATGTTATCTCTTTAATGCTCATTTTATAAATAGTTTATTCTTCACACAGTTAAACATCAAAATATAAAAATTTAACCTAAGTTTGAAGAGTTTAGTTTTGTATCTTGTATCTCAATGTGTGTTATAACATGTCATTAAATATATATTTATTAAACTTTGAACCTGGATATATAGTTCATTTTATTTCTGGAAAGTATCTGCCATAGAAAGGAATTGATAAAGTTCATTTACATGATAAAGCCATTCAACAAAATCAGAAATAATTTACCTCAGAATAATCCATTATTTGAGTCTAATAAATAGGTTAATAAGTACCTTGTGAAAACTTCCCTTTTCTAAATTCTAGTTTCAAAAGAGAAAAAAATGCCAACCTGCTCAGCATATCTTGGAAAGAGGATCTTGGATTTAGGAACAGTGCATTCCTGACTGTGCTTTTGGTTATTCACCTGGAGTATTGCATACCTGACATAACACACAATAATAAAATGGCAGTGAGAAGAATTCCTTTCCTCTGCAAAACAGAAGCATGGCCATGGAAGGAGAGGTGGAGATCAACAGCTAGTAGATTGATTCAGTTTTGGAAAAGCCTACTTGTGGAACTGAGAATGTGGAGTTTGCTATCCACACCTCTGCTAACATCTGGAAAGTCTTCCTTTTCTTTAATGTGAAGACTATGACTTAAAATCTTTTATCTTGTTTTTTTTCCACAATCTGTTAAATTTTATTGTCATCATTTAGAAATACTGACTTGCAGAATGCCTGGAGAGAGGATGTGTTGTCTACATATTTTTAATTAAAGCAGGAATGAAAGTAAATTTTGAAAATTACATTTACATGTCTGAATTTAATGTCATACAAGATGTGACTGTCTTCCCTTGTGACTCAGACAGTAAAGAATCTGATCACAGTGTAAGAGATCGGGGTTCGATCCCTGGGTTGGGAAGATCCCCTGAAGAAAATGGCAACCCACTCCAGTATTCTTGCCTGGAAAATCCCATGGACAGAGGAGTCTGGCAGGCTACAGTCCATGGGGTTGCCAAGAGTTGGACACAACTGAGCAATTAACATAGACAAAATGTGCCCAAATTGTTAAATAGTTGATTTATGGGGCCCAGGATAACAGTTGTTCAGCCACATCATATTGACCTTATCTCTGATTCCTTGCTGCTGCTGCTGCTGCTAAGTTGCTTCAGTCGTGTCCGACTCTGTGCAACCCCATAGACGGCAGCCCACCAGGCTCCCCCGTCCCTGGGATTCTCCAGGCAAGAATACTGGAGTGGGTTGCCATTTCCTTCTCCAATGCATGAAAGTGAAACGTGAAAGCGAAGTTGCTCAGTCATGTCCGACTTTTAGTGACCCCCATGGACTGCAGCCCACCAGGCTCCTCCGTCCATGGGATTTTCCAGGCAAGAGTACCGGAGTGGGGTGCCATTGCCTTCTCCGCTCTGATTCCTAACATCTGGGTAAATGGTACCAGTGCAGACCTCTGAGTCCAAGATTCACTTTAAGCTGGCAGGGACTTCCTTCATGTCCCAACAACACTTCATTTTCATCCCTGAGACTCCTCCTACACGGTGGACCCTTATAGCAGCAGGAGGGCCTTCAAAACATGGGGAAGGAGTCATTCAGGGGCAATTCTCAAACTATAAAAAACAAGAGCTGATGGGAGAAGCAAATAGCATTGGGGGCATTCTGTGTGCTTCTCAGAAGGTCCCAGCTAAAACAAGGCTTTCATGATGATGACCTGGATAATTTGCCTTTATATGGAATTGTTTTCCTTCTCCATCTCACTCTCTGTTCTCTCCAACTCTTATTCTCTTGGGGTAACATAATGAACTAATTTCACCCAACTCCCTGTTTCAAGATGTTCATTCAGAGGAACACAAGCTATGGTATTATTAATAGCAGTAACCCTACAACAGATGCTCAGTGTTCTAGAACTGTTTTACTCATTGATTAAACAGTAAAGGAAGACTTCCCACATGGTGGGAAGCAAGATTATGATAACCCCTTCACAATCATTAAGACACTCTCTATAATGAATTTGGGATAAAGTACAGGTGGATTATGCACTTTAAAATGTTTTATTTGCTTTCTTCTGTAACTCCTTTGGTAACTTCATTCATTGCTTTGTTAACTATTAACTGCTTTGTTAATTTATTTTAGAAGTCAAGAATAAGGAGAAATGACAAGTTCAGTTCAATCAAGTATCAACTTAGGAAATGCTGTGAAATCCAGAATTTCTGCATGGCAGTATTTTTAAAAGACCATTATCTCAATGATCTGGGTTAGACTGGGACACAGCCACTCACTTTTGTGTCTGAAAATGGATTGCTGCTGCTTTACAATCTTATTCATCTTGCCTGGAGAATTCCAGGGATGGGGGAGCCTGGTGGGCTGCCATCTATGGGGTCACACAGAGTCGGACATGACTGAAGTGACTTAGCAGCAGCAGCAGCAACAGCAGCAGCAACAGGAATATTCTGAGTTATGAGTGATGTATACTTATATTGTATATATACATATATATAATTTGTTGTATATATAATATATGCATATAATATACAGGAAGGATTATACCACTGTATACATAACTGTCTTGTCAGTAACGAATGTCTTGAATGGTTGAGGTCTTGGGAGATATGATAAAAGGAGATCAGACAAGAGAAATATGAATGACATAGAAAATTCATGTGTATTTTTGTATCTCATGTTAATGCCCATGGAAGATCATTCACTGCACAAAAAGCACTTAACCAGCCAGGGGGACTAGAGAATCTTTTCTTTAAAGAAAGGATCACTAAAACTCATCCTTACCACTACTTGTGTAATAAGCCATTAAAAAAGTGAATTGATTGTAGAAGGGATAAAATATATGCTTTAGTTCAACAGCTTGGGGTACTTCTAATCAAAGCTTACCCCAGAACTGATGCTGCTGAATATTCAACCTGTCACCATAAATATAATTTGATAGGTCACTTGTCCTTTTATTAAACAAATACATAAAAATATATAATAATAAGAAAGGTGGAAACTTGTGTTACAAGAAAAAGCAACAGGATATGCAGATAAGGTCTGAGGGAAATGGATGTCTTTTTATGTGGATGAAAAAGAGTTGCTTATCAGAAAAGGTTAGATTAGAGCAGAGATCTAGAACAAAAGAGGGGGAAAAGAATATGAATATCTGGAGAAAAAACATTTCAGGAAGTGAGAAATTCAAGTTCAGTTCTTGGTGCGGAAGCAGACCCAGTGTTAAGGATTAATAACTGGAGGCCAGTGTGGCTGGAGTATCTAAATGAGGAGGAGAGTGTTGAGATATAAGTTCTAAAACAAACAGGGAGGGGGATGAGTTTAGGACCATTTATAACATCCTAAGCTCATGAGTATTATTATGAGTGAAATGAGAAGCTACTAGAGATTTTGAGATTCTGAGGAGGCTAAAGTGAAAGTGAAAGTTGCTCAGTCATGCCCAGCTCTTTGCGACCCATGGAATTCTCCAGGCCAGAATACTGGAGTGGATAGCCTTTCCCTTCTCCAGGGAATCTTCCTAACTCAGGGATCGAACCAAGGTCTCCAGCAATGCAGGCAGATTCTTTACCAACTGAGCTATGAGGGAGTCCCTGAGGAGGGTAATCTTGACCTAACTGACAATTTACAAGGATCTCTCTCTGAGGAATGCCTTCTCTGTGGGTTAATATTAATAACACACACACATTATATAGGAAGCTATTCTAAGACATCGACCCATGATCATGACTTAGACTCTGTTACTCTAGGGAAAGGTGGAAAAGAAGTGGTCAGCTCTGGATATGAATGTGTAAAGGAACATTCATGCACATGTTTATAAAAGGTTTATCAAATTAGAAGGCATATTAGGAAGAATAAATGTAAAAGACCTCTTTCACTCTCAAATTTCTAGCTTATTAATGTCAAAGACATTAATTAGAATACACCTTTTTTATCTGAATATTTAATTAGTAGCCTAATTTAAACTAAGTACACATTCACATAAACATATGCATATGTAAAAATACATATCTCGTGATTAAACTCACAATTCTTTTCCTTCTATCTTTTGATTAAACATAAATATTAGGGTAAATGTGATTTGTGACTTGGATCTTTTTTTTTTTTCACCGTATGTCTCAGATATTTCCTAAAATCTTATACTTTAAATTAAGAATATTTATTTATTTATGTTTGTCTTGAATGCATATGTACTTTTGGGGAATTGCGTTCTTTATATTGACAGTC